>NC_136058.1:279673347-280873347 GCF_964261635.1 Lissotriton helveticus | reverse complement strand
TCGGTCAGCAAAAGCAGATTATTATGAATCCCGAATTAACAACGCGGATAATGTACAAAAGGAAACTTTTAAGATCTTATCAGAGTTGAGCAAGAAAGTAGAGAGATCAGAATCTCCAATTGACTGTAACATCTTTCAAAGCTACTTCCTCGATAAGGTACAAACTATTCTTAATGACATCCAGAATACTTCCAGCAGTCACTCTTCTTATCCATATCCCCAATTCCCTCCGCCAAAACACACTATCTCTGAGTTTCCTCTGATTGATTCTACAGCTTTAGAACAGCTTATGAATCGAATAAAGTATGGCTCTCCTGCAGATCCATGTCCTCCTAGCATCTTTCTCCTGGCGCTTCCTGCTCTAGGAAGTCACCTTGTTTCCTTACTAAACAAATCATTAGTCACTGGCCAACTTCCATCCAGTCTCAAAGAAGCACGAGTTAGGCCCCTAATAAAGAAGCCGGGGGCTGATCCTACCAACTTAAAAAATTATAGGCCTATATCCCAGCTCCCTTTTGTGGCTAAGATTTTGGAACAGCATGTTTTGAGGTCTCTGTCATCATTTCTAGAGTCACACCATCTACTCCAGGAACGTCAAGCAGGTTTTCGGGCACATCACAGCACCGAATTGGTGATGCTTTCGGTGCTTGATGAGCTCAGAGGTATTGCTGACAGTAAAAAACCGAGTGCCCTGATATTATTAGATCTGTCAGCGGCATTCAACACTGTCAGCCATGCCTTGCTTCTGGACAGACTGGCCGCATCTGGGATTCAAGATGTAGCCTACAAATGGCTTAAATCCTTTCTTTCTGGAAGATCTCAAAGGATTCAATTGGAGGATTGTATTTCAAACTTGGGTATGCTGGAGTGTGGAGTCCCTCAGGGATCCGCCTTGTCCCCTCTCCTTTTTAATCTTTATTTGCAGCCCTTAATAGACTACTTGGTAAGCATGGGCTGTAAAACCTTTAACTATGCTGACGATACCCAGTTGTTACTCAGTATTGATAACACAGCATCCGCACAGACCCACGCTCAAGAAATACTTAGGCATTCGGTGAGCTGGATGACAGCAAATTCATTGAAGATCAATCCGGAAAAGACTGAGGTCCTGGTGGTTTCAACCGAGGCGTCCACTTGGGGTGATCTGTTTTGGCCTCAAGACCTTGGCCCGACCCCTAAACCTTGCTCCAACGTAAAAAGCCTAGGCATAAAGATCGATCATGAGCTGTCAACGGTCAGCCAGATCTCGTCAGTGGTCGGGACCTGCACTAAATTAATTAGACAGCTACGTAAGTTAGTCCCTCTGCTTTCCTCCACCACGCTCCGTACTATTGTCACTGCTACAATAATCTCGAGACTAGATTATGGGAATGCCCTGTACTTGGGCCTCCCCAAAACACTGACAAATAGGCTGCAAGTTGTCTTGAACGATGCAGCTAGGTTAATCTTCAGGCTACCCAGACGCACTCATGCATCTCCACTGCTTTGTAAGCTACATTGGCTCCCCATAAAACAACGGGTGGAGTTTAAAAGTTTGTGCATTGCCCACAATGCAATTTATGGTCAAGCACCTGCTTACATTAAAGAACGCCTTGGAGTCTTTAAACCTACACGATCACTAAGGTCATCGAATACTCAACTGCTGTCCTGCCCCCGCTATAAATTAGCCACGAAGGGTAGTTCCACAGGTTTGGAATAGACTCCCAGAGTCTCTTAGTAAGGAACCCAACCTGTTGCAGTTTAGGAAATCGCTAAAAACACTCCTGTTTAGGGAGGCCCTAAGCTCTTCTTAGTGCCAGGGCTCTGCGTATCTGCTTTTCTGTTAGCATAGCTTTCTTCTGTTATTGCGCCTTGAGACCTGACGGTGATTTAGCGCTATACAAGCTGTAGTTAACAATAAAAATAACAATAACACAAAATGGCCGCCCAGGTGCTGACCTTATATACCCCTGGACCCAGGTCACTAGAATAGGCCAGAAGGTTCTAGATCCCTCTCACTAGTCTATGGGCCAGTTCCTGAGGTAAAATTCTTTGGCAGTTGGAAGCCACCATTTTGTAAAGGATCACCTCACTACCACCTCCATTTTAAAAGAACACCTGTGCCCCGTCATGGTGTAAAAATAATGAGGCACCCAGAGCTCTAAGGACATCACCAATAAAAAGTATGGTGGACGAAAAGGGGAAAATAAAATGTAGGAGGCAGAAAAGGGAGGAAAAGAAAAAAAACAAAAGATAGGAGGGACCACCCAAAGGGCTAACAGGTCTAACACACACCCACTACAAAGTCACACCCTTCACACTTCTTGACTACCCAAGAGCGCACATCTCATGTAGGCCATGGGACCAGGACTAAGGGCCAACACAGGAGGACCATACACATACACAGCTGGGCACGCATAAAGGAACAACACACATACATCATGACAGTGCCCAGCCTACATGCAAATCTGTGCACAGCATCACACCCTGTGCTGGCAGTATACCCCAACCTGACATGTGAAAAATGTACCCAACAATAGCAAACCAACAAAAAGAGAACTGCATGACAGGTAAAAGAGCCATCACAGATAACACTAGTATCAGTGTCTGAATGGCCTGAAGACCCTGTCACCCCTGTTTAAAAATGTGATGCGGGCAAAGATCTTGGCAATGTTGAAGTGACACATAGAGCATGGGGCACTGGCAACCAAATGCACACACCAAAGTAATTTTAATCAGCAAGGACACTGACAAAACAGACAACAGGAGTAACTGTCTTTATTCACATATTGCACAGATGTGACAGTAGAACAAGAGCAAGGCACAAAATGCTGATCATGTGCAAGATAATCTGCACAGGCAAACTCCAAACAGGAAGGCCAGTGTCCATGGCAGGTGGCACAGCAAGTACGTGAGAGGCTGCAAAGGGGAGACTCCAACACAGAAGAGCAACAGGGCCAGTGTCCAGGGCACAGGGGAGAGTACAACACAGCAGAGCAACAGGGCCACTGTCCATGGCAGGCGGCACAGCAAGTACATGAGAGGCTGCACAGGGGAGACTCCAACACAGCAGAGCAACAGGGCCAGTGTCCATGGCACAGGGGAGAGTCCAACACAGCAGAGCAACAGGGCCAGTGTCCATGGCACATGGCACAGGGGAGAGTACAACACAGCAGAGCAACAGGGCCAGTGTCCATGGCATAGGGGAGAGTACAACACAGCAGAGCAACAGGGCCAGTGGCCATGGCAGGTGGCACAGCAAGTACATGAGAGGCTGCACAGGGGAGACTCAACACAGCAGTGCAACATGGCCAGTGCCCATGGCACAGGGGAGAGTCCAACACTGCAGAGCAACAGGGCCAGTGTCCAGGGCACAGGGGAGAGTACAACACAGCAGAGCAACAGGGCCAATGTCCATGGCACAGGTGAGAGTACAACACAACACAGCAGAGCAACAGGCCAATGTCCAGGGCACAGGGGAGAGTACAACACAGCAGAGCAACAGGGCCAATGTCCAGTGCACAGGGGAGAGTACAACACAGCAGTGCAACAGGGCCAGTGTTCATGGCAGGTGGCACAGTAAGTACATGAGAGGCTGCACAGGGGAGACTCTAACACAGCAGAACAACAGCGCCAGTGTCCATGGCACAGGGGAGAGTCTAAACACAGCAGAGCAACATGGCTAGTGTCCATGGCAGGTGGCACAGCAAATACATGAGAGGCTGCACCGGGGAGACTCCAACACAGCAGAGCAACAGGGCCAGTGTCCAGGGCACAGGTGAGAGTACAACACAGCAGAGCAACAGGGCCAGTGTCCATGGCAGGTGACACAGCAAGTACATGAGAGGCTGCACAGGCAAGGCCAACATAGCAGGGTAACAAGGCCAGTGGGCAGGGAGAAGTGCACGGTCAGGACATGAGAAGCTGCACAGGCAAGGCCAGAACAGCAGTGGATGACAAGGCCAGTGGGCATGTCAAAGTGCAGAGTCAGGACATGAGAAGCTGCACAAGCAAGGCCAGAACAGCAGTGAATGACAAGGCCAGTGGGCAGGGAGAAGTGCACGGTCAGGACATGAGAAGCTGCACAAGCAAGGCCAGAACAGCAGTGAATGACAAGGCCAGTGGGCAGGGAGAAGTGCACAGTCAGGACATGAGAAGCTGCACAGGCAAGGCCAGATCAGCACTGAATGACAAGGCCAGTGGGCAGGGAGAAGTGCAGAGTCAGGACATGAGAAGCTGCACAGGCAAGGCCAGAACAGCAGTGAATGACACGGTCAGTGTGCAGGGAGAAGTGCAGAGTCTGGACATGAGAAGCTGCACAGGCAAGGCCAGAACAGCAGTGAATGACAAGGCCAGTGGGCATGGCAAAGTGCAGTCAGAACATGAGAAGCTGCACAGTGAGTGTGTTTGACTGTACCCTTCCATGGCCAGCAACACACCCAGGTTGTAAACAATGGGCAGGACTAGCACACCAGTATGAGAGACAGGTGTATGAGGGGGACTACCACTCACTTGTGGCTGTCAGGCAGACTTGGAGCTGGCTGTGTGTCCGGCAGGACCACTTGACTGGGGAGACAGAGGCCCAGGTGATGTAGGGCTATCAGTGGGTTGGCAAGCTGGAGGGCTTTTTGGACCAGGTGGTGTAGTGGCACGTGGAGGCGGAGTCATGCAGACCTGAGACACAGTGTGGGTGGGAGAGGTTGGAGGTGTGCCTTTCCACTTCTTGGGAATGCGAAATGGCTTTCCGGTACTGGGGTTAATGGGAACTGGTGATGACACAACAGGCACACACACCAACAGAGCCGCTTCAGGTGAAGACACTGCACTCCCTCTGGTGACGTGCTGGATCCTGCGGGACGCTTTGTCTGGCTACGCCTCTGGACCACCTTCCCCTGTTTGCCAGGTGTCCCCCTAGAGGGTCCTCCTTTGCCTGTTGGTCAGGGGTAGCCCCTACAGTCTCCTCCTTCACCTGCGTCACTGGGCTTGGAATTGGAGTTGATGTGGCGGGGGAATGTGACCCTGAGCCCTTCCTAGGTATACCCTTGCCAGACAACACCTCCTCAGTGGGCATAGACACTGCACGCCTAGCTCTGTGTGAAGTTTTAGGGCCTAGAGAGTCCTTCGCTGGGGAAGCCTCTGAGGCATGGGAGCCTGATGCCTGCTTCCTTGCTTTTTCGGCCTTGCTCTTTCCTGATGGGCTCTTGTCTTTGCATTCTGGGCTGGGTCTGCTCTTCTGTGGGGATGGTGTCTGTGAGCGCGACCGCTTGGGTTGTTTCTGCTGGGGTTTTCTCGTGCTGTATCGTGACTGTGACTGTGACCCATGGGAACCGTGGTCACTATCATCCGATGTGGCCACTGACTGGGAGGTGGACAAAGGCCCTGCAGCAGGAATGGGAGTATGTGCCTGTTGAAGGGCAAACGTCACTGTGGACGTCAAAGCCTGGACTGTAAAGTGTAGCCCACCCACGTCAGAGTGCATACCCTCCAAGTAGGCAGCCACCTGGCCTAATTTTTTTGTCATGGTCTCTGAAGGCATTGAGCAGGGCTGTCTGGCCCACACAAAGCTGGCGCAGGAGCTCTACAGACTCAGCACTGAGGGCAGCAGGGGGGACAGGTGCAGGCTCAGCGGTGCCAGGTGTGAATCTAACTCGTCCCCTCTTACTGACACGAGCGGCACCAGAGGAAGTGGATGGGAGGCTGGCCACTGTGCGGTAGAGGATGATGCAGAGTCCCCATTCCCTGTGCCTGCCAACATGAATGCATCACCGCTAGTATCAGATGATGTAGTACTTTGTGTCTCAGGCACGGATTCTTCCTACATACTTCGGTCCCCCTCAGATGCGCTGGTGGGCTCTTCATCACTGGCCTCCGGTGCAGCTGCAGTGCTACCCTCGCCACCACTGGTTTCCAGCTCCTGTTCCTCCGTGTCCACTGGCGATTCTGCATGAGAGATGCAGAGCTGTGTTAGTGTCATCATCAGGACAAAGCAAACCAATCAATGCAGTACAGGAGATGCCCAAATCTACGTGGTGACCACCACACCCTGCAATCACATTACAGCAACACACTGCATAGACCACAACAGTGCATGTAACCCTGAATATCTGCCATGACTGAGCCATGTTGAGGCCACAAAGCACAACACCCTGCCCATGGATGAAGTGTACCAGACACACAACTTGCTCTGCCCACACCTAGGGACATGATGTGGGGACACCACTTATTACCACTGACAGACCTTGAGGGAACAGGAGGGGACCACACACACACCTATTAGGACATGACAGTCCACAATGGCAAGTTGGCCATACCAAAGACCATGTGGTACTCTGGGGCACAATGTTGTCAGATGTGTGTGCCTCACCGATCATGGTGCATGCAAAGTAGGCACACATGAAGTCACACTCAGTGGACACTGCTGTTCACCCCCTAATAGATTCCCCATACAATCCCAATGCTGAATGACCATGTAGATCTTTACACATCTGGCAATGGGAAAGCACAGCAGGGAGGCTCACCCTTGTAAGGGCAGTTTGGGCCAATGCATGACACTGGCACCCATCCCAGAAGCCACTCACATGACACAGCACAGCACCACCCCACGAACATCACATGGGCCACCGCTGTCACAGGCCCTGTACACATGCATCCGCTCCCAGCCAAAGTCACCCTCCCCAAATACTTACCCCTGGCTTGCTGCCGATGCTCCTTCAGACGTGCATCCAGCTCAGGATGAGTCACTGCCAATATGGGGCCCATCAGTGGTGTCATGTTGCGCCGTGACAAACGCCCAGTGCGTGGTAGCAGCCCCAATGGCATCTCTGCCACATACTTTGCCAGCCGGCTGACGTCGTCTCACCTCTTGTGGCAGTGGGTGCGTCGTCGGTTGGATACCCCCAGGGCTCGCACCTTTGCTGCAATGGCCCTCCACACGGCCTTACGCTGGTGTACCTTGAGCTGCAGGAATGGGGGAAAAGAAGGGGAAATGATCAGTGACACAGTGTCATGGACCAACATCTATCAGTACAGTAGCAAGACACAGGCTCATTACCAATTGTAATCTCCCTCCATCCCAAAGTGGGGTACACGTCACAAGGGCACTCTGCATGGGACAAACAGATGTGATTGCATGCATTTATGAGGGCGTACAGGGTCCCTGATAATCTCACACATATGCAGGATGACTGCACTGAACCCCCTCAGTGGCTTGAACACATCTCCAGTCCTATGCATGTCTAGCCACTACATATATCACATATCTACCTGTGTCTGTGTGTAGAATCACTGTGTGCATGACTGGGCAGCATTCAATGAGCATGTCTGTGAACATATCTGTATGTAATGTGTGTGGCATCAGGGCACATGTACTAACCAACAAAATAGCCATCAACACAAGTGTGGTCGTGTGCACTTATACAGGGATGAGATGGTGCATATCTTTACTTCAGTGTGAACGAACAAGAGTAAGGACCCAGTAAGTGCAGTGATGTCATCTCATCTTGGTGGGTGGGCACTGGGCATAGTCTCTGGGTTTACACTGAGTTGGACAACAGGGGCACACAGAGACAATCACACAAGCAATTACTGTCATGGCACCTGCATGTCCAACATCCAGTGGCTCTGTATGGCCGACAATGTAACACACTCCACTCAGACATACAACTGCAGGCAGGGTAAACCGTGACATTGGGACACACACACTCCCTCGCCCTGGAGACAGCATGTTTGTTAGTGTATGACACAACCCCACACACTCAGGCATATACTGTAGCAGTACAACTACATGTCTGACCCCCCCCTGCCCTTTACGATGACTTACCACAACATTGGGGGCACCATACAGCCTTGGGTACTGTGCCAGCACCTCGTCCACAAGGACCTCCAGCTCCTCGCTTGTGAATGGACTGGCACGGATCTTCTCTGTCCTTTCCATCCCTGTGGACATGGAACACCTGCGGTGGAAGTGGGTGGTGAGGGGTCCCAGGCAGCAGGCTCTGGAGGCTGCAGCAGGAGAGGGTCCCAAGCAGCAGGCTCTGGGGGCAACAGCAGGAGAGAGTCCCAGGCAGCAGGCTCTGGAGGCAGCAGCAGGAGAGGGTTCCAGGCAGCAGGCTCTGTGAGCAGTGGAAATGTGAGGCTCACTCCCACAGATTTATAGCCCCCTGGGATCGTTTCTTAGGTGCCAAGCTGCAACAGTTGGTTGTCCAGGTCTGCCTCTTTCAAACCCATCCAATGACCGCCTCCGCGGTGGCGGAGCACGCCTTTCGCGATTTTCAAACCTGCATCATACCACCGCAATCATCGCTTCCATTGGCTGTAGGCAATGCTCCATGGCGGTGATGCACCGCAGGGGCCCGGGGTGCGCTACCGCGATGGTGCACCTTTCAAACCCATCCAATAACCCCGTCCGCGGTGGTGGAGCACGCCTTCCGCGATTTTCAAAACTGCATCACGCCACCACAATCATCGCTTCCATTGGCTGTAGGCAATGCCCCATGGCGGTGTCACACCGCTGTGGCCTGGCGGTAGCTACCGCGAATTGGGTGGCGGAGCATGCCCACCGCCATCTACCCATGTCTCCATGCCAATGACTACCGCACATGTGAAGGGGTGGTGCTGGTGTCACACCGCCGTGGCCAGTAGGTAGCTACCGCGATTTGGGGCACATGCAATGGCAATGTCCATCGTGAACACTTCAACAGTACACAGCGGCAACATGGTTAAGGGCACATCATCGTGCACGCAATGCCATTATTCCATATAATCCACAGGTGGACGCACGTCCCATGGTTGGCTATGTGTGACGTACATTGGTCTGTGGTCCCTGTCATGTCAATTATGCATTTGATGGTTGAAGATGCGTGACAGTGTTGTAGTGGACTCAACAATGTGTAACCAATCAATGTGTTGTGGGTCATTGCTTACCTTGGCAAGGCTTGTCTCACTGTATGGTGTTGTTAATTACTTGTGTTTTCATATCTACTCATGCACACAACTGACAGTTCGCCGCCTACTGTGATCATTGTGTTGTGGATGTGTGCCAAGTTAGCATGATGCATTGAGGTGTGACAGGTACAGCAGATGAGTATGAGACAGTCATGTTCATTTTACACACATTGGCTGGATGGTACGCTACAAGGTGTGCACATGTGAAATGTGGGGTTCAGTATGTGTGCATTCACATTGACCTATGTGTTGTTTGAGGCACTTGAGTATGGTTAATGGAGAGGTGTGCCCTCTGTGTGTCTCAAATGTCCACCCATGTAACCTGGTGTGTCACGCATTTCTCATGGCAGTCTTTGTATTTCCGTGACATCCTTAACGGAATGTGCTGTGGCCATCTCATGATGGTTGTCATTGACATGTGCCCATTTTCTTCTCAACTAGGAGGAGACCTAATCTCCTACATCACTTGACACTGCTGGATGACATGGAGGATGTTGCGATCATTCGCAAATTCCGCCTCGACAGACCCACCCTGAAGACCCTTTGTGATCTGTTGAAGCCCCACATGCAGCCTCGTCGCCACTACCCAACAGCTTTCACACCAACGTACAAAGTGATGGCAGCCCTCCATTTTTGCGCAACTGTTTCCTTCCAGGAGACCGTGGCCAGCGCTGCGGAGATGTCGCAACCCATGTTCAGCCTGGTGCTGAAGGATGTTCTTGCAGCCATGATTATCTATAAGGACAGATACATACATTTCTCCAGGGGAGCCGAATAAGCCGTTGTGAAGGGAGACTTCTATCCGCTTGGGCACATCCCCCATGTTGTTGGTGCCATCGATTGCCCCCTTGTTGGTCTGGTGCCACCACAGGTGAGTGAGCACATTTTTAGGAATCGAAAACATTATCACTCGATGAATGTGCAGGTGGTGTGCCTTGCGGATATGACCATATTGCATGTGTGTGCCAGATTCCCCGGCTCAGCCCATGACTCGTACATCCTGAGGAACAGCATTGTGCCCTGGATGATGGCAAATCTGCTTCCTGAGCGTGCTTGGATTGTGGGTGGGTATGCCTAGTAAAATGGCGTACTATGTTTGTGACCTGATGCCCTCTGCCTGTGCAACATTGCAATGTGTGTTTGTCATTTCCAGGTGACTGCATATCCCAGCCGTCCATGACTGCTGAGCCCACTACGGAATCTCTGGACCCCGGCTGACATCAGGTACAATGAGGCCCATGGCAGGACCCGTCGTGTCATTGAGCGGACTTTTGGCCTGCTCAAGTCAAGATTCCGCTGCCTTGACAGGACTGGAGGTGCACCGTCATACTCGCCTGGGAAGGTCGGCAAGATTGTTGTGGCATGCTGTATGCTCCACAACATGGCCATTCACAAAGGGATTCCCCTGCTCCTGGATGATGGTGAGGATCCAAGGCCCCCGCCTGTTCAGGGACCTGAGGACAGTGGAGAGGAGGGAGGAGATGACATGCGTCAACAGCTCATCACCCGCTACTTCACTTGAAGGTGGGTGACGAGGTACAACTTGTGCATTGTCTGGTGTGATTGCTGTTGTCGTGAAGGGCTATGTGCGGATGGTACAGACAGGCACATGTAGAGTCACCTGTGTGTGGAAATTTGGCAGTGACATTTCACCTGTGAACATATGCGAAACTCCGTTTGGTGACACTTGTTGCACATTGTGTTGTCTGCCTGTTGACTTATGTAGATGGGTGGTGTAGTGTAATGTCTGTGATGCCACACTCACGCCAGTGACTGTTGTTCTTCTGTTGTGTCTCCCTAGGTGCCTCGAAATTATCCAGGCCTACGTACTATACATTGTGGACATTTTGAACACTGTAAATATTGCACTAAAGACAAAGCTGCGCCAATTAAAGTGTGTACGGTATTTTATTTACAAAGTTGACATGTGAGGGGTGCGGGCAGATTTACATGAAGGTGGTGATGGAGCAGTGAGTTGACAGTCATGGTAAATGAGATGTAAGAGTAGACACCACATGGATGTGTGACCCAGTCCAACAGACAGATGCCATTGACAAGGCAGTGTGGGGAAGGACAGTCCAAACAGTCAATGCAGTGGGGAAGAGGGTTGCCATCAGGGCTGGCTCCGTGACTGGCGTTTGGCTGGTGCTTTGCCTCCAGAGACTCCCAGGCACTTCTTTGGACCCCCCTTGGTCGCCTGGCTGGGGGGGACCCTGCTGCATGGCCAGCGGCGTCTGAGGACTCACCCCTCTCTGTGGCCGCAGGGTAGGATGTTGCACTGTCATCCTGCAGCACAACAGAGGGGGGCGGAGGTGTCGTTTGGGATGCAGGCCTGTCCCTCAGTAACGCCACTTGCTGGCCCATGAGGTCCACCATTTGTCCAATGCTTGTGTCGATGGACCTCATCAGCAGGATGAGCTCACGTAATAGTTCGTCAGACCGGCCACTTTGTCCCTGGACCTGTTCATAGGCCCTGATGACTCTGTTGAAGTGGTCCAGGGATGGTGTGCCAACCTCCTGAGGTCTGGGGGTGACCCTGGCCCTCCCCCCTGCCCTGCTGCCACAGACTTGTTGCCTCGCCACTGTGGGTCCCCGCACTCTCTCCCTGCTCTCCACAGTTGTTGGTGTGGGCTGGTCATCCCCTGGGACAGGGAGGGTGCTGCAGGTGGCACTGGTGGTGGTGGCGGAGGTGTCGGCGGTGGAGATACAGGCCGTAACTGCAGGGGTCTGCTGTGCAGTTGTTGTTGCAGCAGACGTGGTGGTGGGGAGGATGGGGGCCTGTGACCTGTTGCCCCCTGGCACACCAGATGGGCCGGCCTGGAGCTCATCGTCCAAAGTTTCCTGGGAGTCTACATCCGAGAGTCCCTGGACCGGGGGTGGAGACTGGCTCTGCTGGTTGTTGTTGTTGTCCCCAGCAGTGAATTCTTCGTCACCTGTGGATTAGATGTGGAATGGTCAGTGTTGTGCACTGTGCAAATATTCTGTTAGCTGCGTGTCATTCACTGTCTGTACACTACACAATTGAGAGATCTTCACTATTTTTTATTAAGTGCAATACTGTGCCTCATTACATGATGCAGAGGTACATTAATTACTCATACATGTCAGGTATCGATGCATTGCATGCAATTGCAGCTGTGTGTAGTGATGCAGGGCTCCCACCCACAAACAGCAAGCCCAGTGAAGATGGCTACCTACCTGTAAGTTTGTTTAGTAAACAATGCAATGGCTTTCAAGTGCTCCTGGGTGGGGGAGGGCTCTATCCTGCTCAGGTGTGGGACAGGGGGCATGGTGGGAGTAGGAGTTCAGGTCTTCCTCCCCAAATAGGCCTCCCAAGCAAGATGGCTACCAACCTGTAAGCTGAGGGTGGACAATGCAATGGCTTCCAGGTGCTCCTGGGAGGGATGGGGTGCTCCATGCTGCTGGGGTGTGGGTCAGGGGGCATGGTGGGAGTAGGAGTGCAGGCCTTCCTCCCACATACAGGCTTCCCAGAGAAGATGGCTACCTACCTGTTAGTTTGTTTGTTGAACAATGCAATGTCTTCACAGTGCTTGTGGGAGGGAGGGAGTGCTCCATGCTGCTGGGGTGTGGGACAGGGGGCATGGTGGGAGTAAGAGTGCGGGCCTCCCTCCCCCAAACAGGCCTCCTTAGCAAGATGGCTACCTAACGGTGAGGTGAGGGTAGACAATGCATTGGCTTCCAGGGGCTCCTGGGAGGGAGGGGGTGCTCCATGCTGCTGGGGTGTGGGACAGGGGGCATGGTGGGAGTGCTAGTGCAGGCTGACTGTGCTCATGCTCCCATGGTTACATTGCAAAAGTTGTTTAGGGTACATGGGAGTGGGTGTCTGTTGGATCTGTGGGACCGTTTTTTTGGGTTTGTTGTGCAGATGGATGTGATTTGTCTGGTGTGGTGTGTGTTTTGGGATGTGCAATACAGTACATATCAATGTGTTGTTTAACATTTGTTTGTACTCACCAGCCTCCACTCCCCCGGCTACTCCTGTGAGACTCAGTATGGCAAGCACCTTCTCCTCCCATAGTGTGTGTGTTCTTGGTGGAATGGGAGGGCCACCGCCAGTCCTGTCAGCCAGCTCCCGGTTCTTGCTTCTCCTCTCTTTGACAACACTCTTGAGATCATGCCACCGCTTCATGATCTACTTCTTGGATCGTGAGGTGGTCCCTACTGCATTGACCCTTTGTACTATCCTTTCCCACATGTGTGTCCTTGTGGCTAATGGTGTCTGTTGGACCAGGCTACCAAATAGTTGTGGTTCCACTCTGACTATCTCATTAACCATGACTGTCAGCTCACTCTCTGTGAATTTGGGTATTTTCTGTGATGCCATGGTGTGTGGTGTTTGAAGTGTTTGTGAGTGCAGGGGTGTGGGTGATGGGTGTGGCGTTTTGTGTGAGGTGTGTTATGTGCTAGGGGATTGTTGTTGCTGGTGTGATGGTGGTGGTGGTGGGTGTTCTGTGTTGTCTTGCCTCTCCTGTCAGGTCTGGTATGTGCCCTTCTCTTCTGGAGTGTTGCAAAGGATTGTGGTCAATGAAGGGGCTGGTTTTATACTCAGCTGTATGGGTGTGTCATAGTGGGGTTGTGCTGTCAGGTGTGTTGTGGGAGTTGTCCTGGAAAATGTATGTTTTTGTTTGGCATTTATTTATTTCATTTGTATGTGTTTTGTGCATTTGGGGGGCATGGCTACTTTTTTGTGTGCAATGTTTGCCTTTGTTGTGGTGTTTTTGCATCGTTCACCATGTTTTGTGAGGATCGTCCGCTGCGGTGGCCATGCTGCAGCTCTCCCGCTGGCTCTCCCATTCACTGCAGTGTGCGACCGTGGCGGTCGGAAACAGCGGTTCGTACCGCGAGACCATTGGGGATATACTAATTTTCCATGCGGTGTCTCCGCTTTGCTTGCGGCGGATTGTAGCTTTTCCGCTGCGTTTCCGACCGCCGCGGTCGGTTTTTGGATGTCACCACCCGCGTAGGGCGGTTTTTGTTGGCCCGCTACCGCCACGGTCGGTTTTTTTTGGCGGTTGTTCCTAACTTCACCGCCGATTTATCCGCTGTCCAGGTGGGCGGTTGTTTTTCGCCTCCATGGTGGTCGGGGTGGTTTGCGAACTGCCATCGTAATGGGGCCCAAAGGCTTCAGGAGCCGAAGAATGCGCAGTACTGGTAGAGGGCCATGCCCTTGTCAGCATTTCAAAGTTTTTATTGATTGTCTCATTAAAAGAGTCCATAGCGTTGTGCATGGCCTTAGAGACCATTGATTCAAGCCTACCTTCAAGGTTGGATTCTGGGTTAAGAGACATTTTGGGGAATATAAATCAGGAGTTAAATAAGAAATGATCTACCTTATGTCTATATTAGTCCACTTTTTTTTAAGTAAGGGTTCCAAGGATTAGTTAGGTAACAGTATCTTTTTTTTGTGTTTGATTTATGAGTAATCAGTATAAAAGATAAGGTGAATAGAAAGGGGTTAAATTTGGTTTGTGGTCGTAGAAAAAAGAAGGTGGGAAGGGGTTAATATATTGGTTTTATTCACGAAGAGAAGCCGGTCGCGTTGAATCAACAGCAGCAACTATCAACTGTTGCCTGCTGTTGATATGGCAACCACGCACGTCCTCTGCGTGCGCGCTTGCTGCTGGTAGCCTTTTCTTTAAGCTGTCTCCCTCCCCGATGCACGATAGAAAAGCGCATCGTGGTGGAGGAGAAAAGACATGTTAGGAGGAGCGGGAAGGTATATTAATGCCGCACTCGCCGAAGGAAGCAGAAGTAACATTCCCGTGAAGGTTGCGGGCAGAGAAGGGGGAAAAAACAGAAGGGAATCGAGGTGTTACGCCGCAGGCCTGGCTCGCGCTGAGGAAATAGACGCATCAGCCTACAGCCATGGCTTGCGCTCACAGCGCTGCCAGGCAACGGTAAGAGACTGCGTCTTTCAAAGGACGCGTGTGTCTATTTCCCGAATTAAGAAGAATTTTAAGCGCCTGCAGGGTAAATAAGCGCCACGTAAATGAGATAAAGTCCAAGGATGGGAAGCTAAAAGATGGCAAACTACACATAGTTTCAAATAGGATGAAATACAAACAGAGTTTAGTTTGAAATGAAATGGTATGCAAGAAAAGACATTTTAGAGAGGAGACATCACACAGTAGGATCAATAGGACCCAGTTATGTGAAAAGTGTACAAACAGGAAGAGTAATAAAATATATAGCACAAATGTAATGAGGGTACTTATCTTGTTGAGCAGCAGCAACAAAGAAGGAAGATGGATGTGTGCTCACGCCCTATATACTGTATTGGAATGTTGTTTGAGTTCTATATTCTCTTCATTGTTACTGCTGAGCTGTGGCAATAAAGGAGATTTGCATAATGTTGGCCTCTGTGACATGCCATAAAATTGGTCAGCTATAGTTATGCTTATAGTTATACTTATCTGAAGAAACTATAACATGCGCCGTTAAGTAACTTTAGGCTACAAATGATAAGTTCTTAACAAAAGTATAACTATAAGTATAACTTTAACTGCTGAATTTCTATGGTTTTATGTGGGTAGAATGTGAACTTAATCATAACATCCCTGTAACCTTTGTTTTTTTCAGTGAATATATATTTATATTTTTTTCACTAACAAAAGCATACATATATATATATGACGAAGGCGGCAACGCCGAAACGCGTTTGTTGACTTGGCATATGTGAACGCTATGATTAAAATATGGTAATGGGACTACGAAGAAGGACTGGAGTGTCCTTACTTGAGGAGCGGTTCTTGAGGATTTGAACTGTATGTTTGGCATATATATATATATATATATATATATATATATATATATATATATATTAGCTCCAGCAACACCAGAGTGGGGCAATCTCAGGCGTTCAATCGTCTCAGGAATAAAAATTCATCGATATCCAATAATCCTTTATTGTGCCATTTCGTTATTGAAGAATGATATTTCACAATGCTTTCCTGGTATTCTTTCGCTGGAATAGCCATATAGATGTCCGTATTGTTTAGCTTGCGAAAAGCTTCCCCATCATAGTTTTTTTTTGTCTGTAAAACAATATTTCCGCCCTTATCCGCGGGCTTGCAGATGATTTCTCCATCCTTACTCAAATTCTCAAGAGCCAGCTGTTGTTTTTTAGAAAAATTTCCTCCAGTTGACTTCCTGAATTTTTGCTTATTTCTATTATGTATTATTTTTATCTTGAATTGTCTCTCACCTGAATTGTTTCTTTCTTGAATCTTTTTCCTTCTTGAACTGCTTCTTCCTCAGATTTGCTGATTAAGTGGTACACTTATTTTGCATAATTGTTAATAGTACATGAATTGCAGTAGCTTTTGGAAGTATGTAAATAGGATGAACTGTTAGAGGCTTTTTTGATTAGACATGTATATATAGGATATTGATAATGAATTACAATGCACCCTATTCCTTTGGGCCCATCCAGGGCATGATTGTTCAAGCGCTGATTGCGATTTTGGTAGCCCCATCTGTGGGCATTATCTCTTTTATTCTATAATTGTATAGAAGATTCGTGGGCATTGATTTATTTTTGCTGCGCGTTAATTCGAGTGCCGATTGTGGGACTTCAAGATGGCGCTTGTGTATGTCGAATCGGGAATGGATTGTAATCTGTTTAGTCCATTTTTGATGTCTACAACAAGGAAGTGGGTATTTAAATAACGTGTCTATGCGGCGCTCCGGTAAACATGGAGAAAGGTGTCTACCGAAACGCGTCTGTTATTGCTGCTGTGCGAGTTTGCGATAAATAAAAAGTCTCAAACGGCCCCTGCGAGTGCTTTTCTTTACGGGAGGAAATCCTGGAATATATGGAGAACGAAGCGGTAATATATATATATGTATCCATCCAATTGTTGCCCCCAACTGAAGATTCACTTGCCACCAGGCCCCTCAATACTTATAGCACAAACCAGCATTCCACTCCGTTCATTTGTGGAAAGCCTAACGCGTTTCAGGCTGCCATTAGTCCTTGATCACAGGCACATTGCGTAGACACCACAAAGAAAGACTACCAATTACACTCCTCTTCCTTTTATTGCTCCCTGGTGGGCCCTCATCAGTGAAATATTGCATACTGGAAAATGTAGTCCTCATTATAATAATTCTTTCCTCCAGTGGATTTGTTATGCCGTTGAGACAGAATATTGAGTTGGAAATGTCGACTTACACAAATATCGAATTTGAAATATAGTGATTCAGAAATATCGATAGCAAGAATATTGTGGTCAAGAATATCGAATTTAAGGTAAGAGCTATCGTTTTAAAAAATATAGAAGTCGTTAATATTGTTTGCAAAAATATCATTATTTAAAATATCGATTTGTCAATTAGTGTTATGCATTTTAGTTTATATTTTAAATGTATGTGCTGGTTGTTTTTTTGTATAAGTATTGTTTATGTTTTTTTTAATGTATGTGTTAAATTATGAGAAGTTATGAATTTTATTTTAATTAAACTTTGGATTTGTTTTGTTCCATAGTGGGGTGTCGGTTTATAGGGGAATAGGGTGGGAAGTAATTTAATTATTATAAATTAATGATTATCTTTCATTTATTTAATTTATATTTTATAGTGTTCATTGTGGAAAGTAATTTATTTGTAATTAATTATCAATTGGTTGTTAATTATTAATAATTCAATAATTGATAATTAATTATGGTAATTGTGTAACATTTTTTAGGTATGAGTTGTAGGGTTTATAGGGGTAAAGGGTGGGAAGTCATTTATTTTTCATCAATTATTAATTCGTTAATTTATATTAATTAATTGATTGAAAATTAAATATGGAATTTGTGTAATTAATTTTTGGTGTGGGTTGTGGTTTTTATAGGCCTAAAGGGTGGTAAGCAATTTATGTTTAATTAATTAAACAATAGTTGATCATTAATATTAATTAATGTATATTTAAGTATAGTATTTGTTTATTTTGTGTGTGTGGGTGTTATTGTTATAGGGGTACAGTGTGGGGAGTAAATTAATTTTACTTTGTAATTAGTTAGATACTATTAGTTTTTTAATTGAAAATAGGTTTTAATTGTGTAATTATTTTATTTACAGTTTAATTTTAGCTGTAGGTTGTGGATATTACAGGGGTAAAGTGTGAGAAGTGAAATAACTTATACATTTGTTATTTGTTTTATAATTAATAATATTTCTTCAATTGGTAATTAATTATGTTAATTAAGGAAGTCTTTTTTTTAATTTAGACGTGGGTTTAGAAATATGTGGAATTATAGGGTAGGAAATAAAAAAGTAAATGTATGTAATTAGTGTTTTTGTTTCTAACTCATTTAAAATTAAAAATATTTATTTGTTTTGGAATTTTTATTTTATTTTATTTAATATAATATTTGTAGTTATTTGTCATGCATTTATCATTAAAATATGTTTATAAAAATATATTATATTAAATATATTTGTATTTTTTTAAACATATTTATATATTTTTTATTTATTTTGTTTTTTTAAATATTTTTGTTGTTAAAATATTGTTTGTTTTTAATTTTGAACTGACTGGAGTGAGAATATTAACTTTTACCCCTCCGCTATTCAACACTTTTCATACTGTTGCCCTCACTGGAGTGGAAATAGTAATTTTTACACTTCTGCTATCCAGCAATTTCCCTACTGTTGCACTGACTGGTGTGGAAATAGTAATGTTTACCCCTCTGCTATCCAACACTTTCCCTACTGTTGCACTGACTGGTGTGGGAGTAGTAATTTTTACTCGTCCGCTATACAACACTTTTCCTACTGTTGGACTGATTGGAGTGGGAATAGTAATTTATACCCCTCCGCTATTCAACACTTTCCCTACTGTTCCACTCACTTGTATGGGAATAGTAATTTTTACCCCTCCGCTATCCAACACTTTCCCTACTGTTGCACTCACTTTAGTGGGAATATTAATTTTACCCCTCCACTATCCAACACTTTCCCTACTGTTGCACTCGATGGAGTGGGAATAGAAACTTTTACCCTTCCACTATGTAACACTTTCTCTAATGTTACACTCACTGGAGTGGGACTAGTAATTTTTACCCCTCCGCTATCTAAAACATTCCCTACTGTTACAATTACTGGAGTGGGAATAGTAATTTTTACCCCTCCGCTATCCAACACTTTCCCTACTCAGTGGAGTGGGAAATTTAAGTTTGAAGATTTTAAATAGTTTAATGTTTTTATTTATTTTTTATTGGATCTTAAGTTATTGGTACATATATATATATATATATATATATATCTCCACAAATCCTTACGGATAGATGAAAGACGCACTCGCAGGATTATTCGATTTCCCAAGATCTTTTAATTTATAAACATTCCCAGGTTGAAGAAACAACCAGTGTGTTTCGTTATCGCTGATAACTCGATCACGGTTAGGATGAGATACATTTAATTCAACCAATAAAAACAATTTTCCATAGGACATGTGACTTGTGATAGGGATCAGTAACTGTGTGGTGTATTGTGGGAGATGTGGTTTATTATTAGTGTATGTTTTTGTCAGTCTTTATTTTGTTGTTAATTAAGGGATTTCCTTTTTGACTAATTTTCGTGTTTATTATTTATTTATGTGTGTGACCTTAATCTATTTTAAACTCCATTATTTATATTAACCCCCGTTGTTTTTTTATAAGAACCTCTTTGATCCCAAGGCTTAACAGTCTTATTTTGAAGACTTAGGGCCCCATTAGGATAGCGCAGGGAAACTACCCCGACAGCCAGGAAGGCGGAAACCAACCACCCGCCTGCACCGTGGATACACCGGCGGCAAGATTAGGAACAACCGCCACAAAAGACCGACCATGGCGGTAGCGGGCCAAGCAAAACCGTCCGACGCGGGAGGTGACGGCTAAAAAACGACCGCGGCGGTCGGAAAAGCAGCGGAAAAGCACCAACCCGCCGCAAGGTAAGCAGACACACCGCACGGGAAATTAGGATATCCCCGAGGGTGTCGCGGTGGGAACTGCTGGTACCGACTGCCGCGGTCGCACACAGGAGTGAATGGGAGAAATAGAGGAAGAGCTGCAGCATAGCCACCGCAGCGGACGGGACATGAAAAATATGGCGGACGAAGCCAAAACACCGCGGTGATGCCAACATTGCACAAATAAAATTAGCCATGCCCCCCAAATACATAACACACATACAAATAAAGGAAATACATGCAAATAAAAAAGCACAGGACAACTCCCATAACACACCTGATGCCCAAATTCCACTTGTACACACCCACACAGCTGAGTATAAAGCCACCCCCTTCACTGACCACAATCCTTTGCAACACCCCAGAAGAGAAGGCCATACACCACATCTGACAGGAGAGGCATAAGAGCACAGCACACACACCTATCCACCACCACCATTACACCAGCACCAACAAACCCCCAGCACACAACACACATCACACACCAACACCACAACCGCCACCCACACAACTGCACCCACAAACACTTCACCCACCACATACCATGACATCATAGAAAATGCCCAAACTCACCGAGAGTGAGTTGACAGTCATGGTCAATGAGATAGTGAGAGTAGAGCCACAACTGTTTGGTATCCTGGTCCAACAGACACCATTAGCCACGAGGACACAAATGTGGGAAAGGATAGTCCAAAGGGTAAATGCAGTAGGGACCACCCCAAGATCCAAGAAGGAGATCATGAAGCGGTGGCATGATCTCAAGAGGGTTGTCAAGGAGAGGAGGAGCAAGAACTGGACGCTGGCGAACGTGACTGGCAGTGGCCCTCCCATCCCACCGAAAACATTCACACCAAGGGAGGAGAAGGTGCTTGCCATACTGCTTCCTGAGAGTCTCACAGGAGTAGCCGGGGGAGCGGAGGCTGGTAAGTACAAACAAATGCCAAACAACACACAGAGAAGTACTTCCTTGCACAACCCAAACACCATTACACTGTCCACCCTCACTCAACAGGTATCTAGACATCTAGCTTAGGAGGCCTGTATGGGTCAGGGAGGTCTGTACAACAACTCACACCATACCCCCTGGCCCACAGCTAAGCAGGATAGAGGCCTCCCCTACCCAGGAGCATGTGTCAGCCATTGCACTGTTCACCCTCACCGAACAGGTAGGTAGCCATCTTGTATTGGAGCACTGTTTGGGGGTGGGAGGCCTGCACTACCACTCCCACCATGCCCCCTGGCCCACAGCTCAGCAGGATAGAGGCCTCACCCACCCAGGAGCATGTGTCAGCATTTGCACTATTCACCCTCACCTAACAGGTAGGTAGCCATCTTGTATTGGAGCACTGTTTGGGGGTGGGAGGATGGCACTACCACTCCCACTCCCACCATGCCCCCTGGCCCACAGCTCAGCAGGATAGAGACCTCCCCCACCCAAGAGCATGTGTCAGCCATTGCACTGTTCACCCTCACCTAACAGGTAGGTAGCCATCTTAACTCTTCCTGATGTGTGTGTGGGAGACCAGCATCCCTAAACACAGCAACAATTACATGCAATGCATTGACATCCGACATGTATGAATAAATGATGTTCCTCTGCAATATGAAATTACACACAGTGTTGCCATGAATTGTACTACTGGAGCCTTCTTAATTGTGTAGTGTACAGACAGTCGATGATACGCAGATAATACAATACTTGCATGCTGCCCAACACTGACCATTCTCCATCTACTCCACAGGTGATGAAGAACTCACTGCTGAGGACCACACCAACGACCAGCCCGAGCCAGTCTCCACCCCGGCACATGGACTCTCAGATGTGGACTCCCAGGACAGTTTGGACGATGGGCTCCAGGCCGGCCCATCTGGTGTGCCACAGACCCAGAGGTCCCAGGCCCCAATCTTCCCCACCACCACGTCTGCTGCAACAACAGCGCAGCAGACCCCTGCTGTCACGGCCTCTGCCTCCACCGCAGCCGCCACCACCAGTACCACCAGTACCACCTGCAGCACCCTCCCTGTCCCAGGGAATGACCTGCCCACAGCAACAACTGTGGAGGGCAGGGAGAGTGTGCGTGGACCCACAGTGGTGAGGCAACAGGTCCGTGGCAGCAGGGCAGGTGGGAGGGCCAGGGTCACCACCAGACCTCGGGAGGAGTGGACACCATCCCTGGATCACTTCACCAGAGTTGTGGAGGCATACCAAGAAGTCCAGGGGCAAAGTGTCCGGTCTGATGAACTATTAAGGGAGCTCATCCTGCTGATGAGGTCCATCGACAACCGCTTTGGGACAGATCGTGGACCTCATGGGCAAGCAAGTGGCGTTACAGAGGGACAGGCCTGTGTCCCAACCACCACCTCCATTCCCTCCTGTTGTGCCGCAGGATGACAGTGCACCATCCTCCCCTGCGCCAACAGAGAGGTGCGAGTCCTCTGATGCCACTGGCCATTCAGCAGGCCCCCCCACCGCCAAAAAGATCTAGGGGGCATCCAAAGAAGTGCCTGGGAGTATCAGGAGGCAAAGCACCTGCCACACGCCAGTCACAGAGGCAGCCGTGATGGCAACCCTCTTCCCTACTGCATTGACTGTTTGGACTGTCTTTCCCCACATTTCCTTGGCAATGGCACTTGTCTGTTGGACTGGGTCACCACATCCATGTGGTGTCTACTCTTGCATCTCATCGACCATGACTGTCAACTCACTGCTCATTCCCCACCTTCATGTAAATATTCCTGCACAAATCACATGTCCACTTTTCAAATAAAATACCTGACGCACCAGATTTTGTGCAGTATCGTTTTTAGTGCAATATTTACAGTGTTGAAGATGTCCAAGATGTGTCCCAATGATGTACAGTATGTAGGGCAGGATTCTTCAGTAGCACCTAGGGAGACACAACGGAACAACAGTCACTGGTCTCATTGTGGCATCACAGGCAGAACACTACACAAAACATACACAAGACACTACAGGCATACTAGACAATGGGCTGCAGGTGTGAACAAATAGGGTCCAGCATACGTCCCCATATGGAACGTCAATGTCACATTTACCACACACAGGTGACTGAACGTGTGCCTGTCTGTTACAACCGCGCATAGCCCTTCACACCAACAGCAACCACACCAGACAATGTACACGTCGTACCTCGTCACCCACCTTCAAGTGAAGTAGCAGGCGATGAGCTGCTGGCGCAGGTCTACTCCTTCCTCCTCTCCACTGTCCTCATCACTGAACTCAGGTCCTTGAGCAGGTTGTGGCCTTGGTTCATCACCATCGTCCAGGAGCAGGGGGACTCCCTTGTGGATGGCCAGGTTGTGCAGCATACACCAGGCGAGTATGCCAGTGCACCTCCTGTCCTGTCAAGGCAGCGGAATCTTGACTTCAGCAGGCCAAAAGTCAGTTTGATTACACGTCGGGTCCTGCCATGGGCCTCATTGTACCGGATGTCCTGGGATTCCGTAGCGGGCTCAACAGCCATGGCCTACTGGGATATGCTGAGTCACCTGTGAATGACAAACACCCATTGCAATGTTGCACATCCAGAGTGCAATGAACAAAAACAGTGCAAATGCCGCAAAATTCAAAACTGCAAACTTATTTGTATAAACATACGACTTGAACAATATGTTTATTGAATAAATCAAAGCTGATTTTTTTATAAATTTTTCAATTTTTCACTTCTATTTTGATAGTGACTTACACAAATTTGGTACAAATATTAAAAAATCTGGAGTGCACAAAAAACGTTCTTTACAGTGATTATAAACTCGTTGTATATCAGTCAATCCTCATTCATACCTCACTCATCCCGCAACAAAACAACAACTAACAATGAAAACATAAATGATTCAATAAATGCTGTAAACATGAACAGCAAAGAAAGCCAATGTTGATTTCACAGTCAATTTGATGTAAATTAATGTTTCTGTGTCAATTGTGAATAAACCAATTTGGCTATTGAAAGGTCTACGCGTTTCGAACTAACATTACTGTGTAGTTCTCATCAGGACCGATCTTGCACTTGGCTACAAAAAGCTGGGAAGTTCAGTAAAAGATTGATTTCAAGCTGTGGCAAGGCGTTTGAATTCAGCCCGTCCCGCCTGTCTCTGCTGGCAAGTCGGGCGCCTACGTTTTTAAGAGACGGATTGCCGATGTCAATGGATGTGCTCTGTCGGCGGTTAGTGCGCAGTGTACTTGTGAAAGGGAACGTTCTCCTGTTGCCGATCAGTACGTCAGGAGATCGTCATGCGAGCCCATCTTGCTCCAAAGCCGTCCAAACGCTGCACTAGGTGTTTGCACTTCCTGGTGCACATCCAGAGTGCAGCAGGTGACACACAGCATGCCATATCAGGAGGCATACTCACCCACAATCCAAGCACGCTCGGGATGCAGATTTGCCATCATCCGTGGCACCATGCTGTTCCTCATGATGTACGAATCATGTGCCGAGCCAGGATATTTCGCACACACATGAGAAATGGTCATGTCCGCAAGGCACGCCACCTGCACATTTATAGAATGATAATGTTTACGGTTCCTATAAATGTGCTCTGATGCCTGTGGTGGCACCAGACCTACATGGGTGCAATCGATGGCACCAACAACATGTGGGATGCGCCCAAGGGGATAGATGTCACCCTTCACACCAGCCAATTCTCCTCCCCTAGGGAAATGAATGTAGCGATTCCGATAGAGCAAAATGGCTGCAAGAAAATCCCTCAGCACCTGGCTGAACATGGGCTGCCACATCCCTCCAGCGCTAGCCACGGTCTCCTGGAAGGAACATGTTGCAAAAAAGTGGAGTGCTGCCATCACCTTGTATGTGGGTGTTAATGCAGTTGGATAGTGACGGCGAGGCTGCAGGTGGGGCTCCAATAGATCACACAGGATCTTCATTGTTGGTCTGTCCAGGTGGAATTTCCGAATTATTGCCTCATTCTCCATGTCCTCCAGCACTGTCAGGTGACGCAGGAGATTCGGCCTCCTCCTAGTTGAGATGTAAATTTGAAAATGTCAGTGACAACCATCATGAGATGGCCACAGCACATACCATCAATGATGTCATGGAAAAACAAAGACTGCCTGAGAGATGCATGGCACACCAGGTTACATGGGTGGCCTTTTGATACACACAGAAGGCACACCTCTCCACTGACAATACACAAGTGCCACAAACACATCGGGGAATGTGAATGCGCACATACTGGAGAACACAATTCACATGTGCACGCAAGGTGCTGCAACATCCGCCAATGTGTTAGAAATTACTATGACTGTATCATACACATCTGCTGTACCTGTCACACCTCAATGTATCATGTAAACTCTGCACACATCCATCAACACAATGATCACAGTAGCATGAAAACATTCAGTTGTGTGCATGAGCTGTTGTGAAAGCACCAGTCTGGTACGATACCATAAAGTGACACAAGCCTTGCCAAGGTCAGCACTGACCCACAACAAATTGATTTCTTCTACATCATTAACACCAGCTCAAGAGTGTCAAGCATCATCAGCCATCAAATGCATAACTAACATGGCAGGGACCACAGACCAAAGTGTGTCACACAGAACGTGCGTCTACCTGTGGATGACATGGAAGTATGACAATGTGTGTACAATGATGTGCCCTTCACCATGTTGCTGCTGGGTACTGATACAGTGTTCTTGATTGACATAGCCATTAAAGTTACGAAAATAGCGGTACCTACCGCCTGGCCCCGGCGGTATGATGCCAGCACCACCCCCTTCACAAGTGCGTTAGCCATTGGCACATGGACATGTGTAGATGGCGGTGGGCACGCTCCGCCGCATGAATCGCGGTACCTACCGCCTGGGCCCGGCGGTGTGACACCAGCACCACCGCCTTCACAAGTGCGGTAGCCATTGGCATATGGATCATGTGTAGATGGCGGTGGACATGCTCCGCCGCATGAATCGCGGTACCTACCGCCTGTCCCCGGCGGTGTGACACCAGCACCACCCCTTCACAAGTGTGGTAGCCATTGGCATATGGACATGTGTAGATGGCGGTGGGTATGCTATGCTCCGCCACCGCGGAAGCGGTCATTGGATACTTTTGAATGATGCACCATCGCGGTAGCGCACCCCGGGGACCTGCGGTGCATCACCGCCATGGAGCATTGCCTACAGCCAATGGGAGCGATGATCGCGGTGGCATGATGCAGATTTGAAAATCGCGGAAGGTGTGCTCCGCCACTGCGGAGGCGGTCATTGGTTAGTTTTGAAAGAGACAGACCTGGACAACCAATTGTTGCTGCTTTGCAGCTTCCAGACGACCCCAGGGGGCTATAAATCTGTGGGAGTGAGCCTCACATTTCCACTGCTCACAGAGCCTGCTGCCCGGGCCTCTCCTGCTGCTGCCTGAAGATCCTGCTGCCTGGGACCCTCTCCTGCTGCTGCCTGGGACCCTCTCCTGCTGCTGCCTGGGACCTCTCCTGCTGCTGCCTGGGACCCCTCTCCTGCTGCTGCCTGAAGAGCCTGCTGCTGCCTGGGACTCTGTCCTGCTGCTGCCTGGGACCCTCTCCTGCTGCTGCCTGAAGAGCCTGCTGCCTGGGACCCTCTCCTGCTGCTGCCTGGGACCCTCTCCTACTGCTGCCTGAATGAGGAAGACATCAGGCTCACATGCTGCAGAGGCATCACCATCAAAAGACTCTCCTGTCCGTAATACATCACACAAACCTACCTATGCAGTGTCTGTGCCCACTGAGGAGGTGTTGCATGTCAGGGGTACCTAGGAAGAGCACAGGGACACATCCACCCAAAACATCTACCCCAATTCCACATCCCATTGATGCAGGTGGAGGAGGTCACTGTAGAGACCGCCCCTGGCAAGAAGGCAAAGGAGGGCACTGTAGAGACCACCCCTGGCAAGAAGGCAAAGGAGGGCACTGTAGCGGGTACACCTGGCAAGAAGGCAAAGGAGGGCACTGTAGAGACCACCCCTGGCAAGAAGGCAAAGGAGGGCACTGTAAGGGGTATACCTAGCAAGAAGGCAAAGGATGGCACTGTAGAGACCACCCCTGGCAAGAAGGCAAAGGAGGGCACTGTAGAGACCACCCCTGGCAAGAAGGCATAGGAGGGCACTGTAGAGCCCACCCCTGGCAAGAAGGCAAAGTAGGGCACTGTAGGGGGTACACCTGGCAAGAAGGCAAAGGAGGGCACCGTAGGGGGTACACCTGGCAAAGAGGGGAAGGTGGTCCAGAGATGTAGCCAGACCAAGCATTCTGCGGGATCCAGCACATCTCCAGAGGTTGTGCCAGTGTATGCACCTGATGTGGGACAGTTGGGGTGTGTGCCTGTTGTGTCATCACCACTTCCCATCAACCCCAAGACAGGGAAGCCATTTCATATTCCCAAAAAGTGGAAGGGCATCCCTTCAACCTCTCCCACCCACACTGTGTCAGAGGTCTGCATGATTCCACCTCCACGTGCCACTATGCCACCTGGGCCACACAGCCCTCCAGCTTGCCAAGCCACTGTTAGCCCCACAGCACCTGGGCCTCTGTCACCGCAGTCAAGTGGACCTGCTGTCCCCGACACACTGCCAGGTACAAGTCCGCATTACAGCCAGAAGTGAGTTGACATCACCCTCATACGCCTGTGCCTCATACAGGTGTGCTAGTCCTTAACATTGTTTCGAACATGGGTAACATGCCCTGTTGCTCTAATGTGCTGTACTCTCCCCTGTGCAGCCTCTCATCTACTTGCTGTGCAACCTGCCATGGACACTGGCCCTGTTGCTCTGCTGTGTTGGCCTCTCCCCTGTGCTATTGACACTGGCCCTGTTGCTCTGCTGTGCTGTACTCTCCCCTGTGCAGCCTCTCGTCTACTTGCTGTGCAACCTGCCATGGACACTGGCCCTGTTGCTCTGCTGTGTTGGCCTCTCCCGTGTACTATGGACACTGGCCCTGTTGCTCTGCTGTGCTGTACTCTCCCCTGTGCAGCCTCTCGTCTACTTGCTGTGCAACCTGCCATGGACACTGGCCCTGTTGCTCTGCTGTGTTGGCCTCTCCCCTGTTCTATGGACACTGGCCCTGTTGCTCAGCTGTGCTGTACTCTCCCCTGTGCAGCCTCTCGTCAACTTGCTGTGCAACCTGCCATGGACACTGGCCCTGTTGCTCTACTGTGCTATGGACACTGGCCTTCCTGTTTGTGTTTCACCTGTGCATGGTATCTGGCATTTGTACATCATTTTGTGCCTTGCTGTTGTCTACTATTGTTGTACCACTACATCTGTGCAATATGTGAATAAATACAGTTACTTCTGTTGTGTGTTTTGTCAGTGTCCTTGCTGATTAAAGTTCTGTTTCTGTTCGCATTTGATTGCCTGTGCACCATGCTCTATGTATCACTTCAACATTGCAAGGCTCTTTGCAGGCATCAGATTTTTAGACAGGGGTGACAGGGTCTTCAGTCCATTCTGACCCTGCAAATAGTGTAATCTGTGATGGCTATTTTACCTGCCATGCAGTTATCTTGTTAGTGATTTGCTATTGTTGCCTACGCTGTTCACATGTCAGGTTGGGAGACACTGCCAGCACAGGGTGTGATGCTGTGCAAATGTTTAAAAGCTGGCTGGGATATGTCTTGAAGTATGTGTGTGGATTCCTTTCTGTGTGCCCAGCCTTGTATGTGAATGGTCATCTTGTGTTGGCCCTTGGTCCTGGTACCATGGCCTATATGAGATGCGTGATCTTGGGTGTAGCAGAGGTGTGCAGTGGGAAGGGCGTCAGTTTGTAGTGGATGTATGTGTGCCCCTGTATTGTGAGGGACACACATGTGTCACCCAGGAGTTGTATTCCTGTTGTTTGTTTTGTCTTGCCCTGTGTAGAGGATTGTATGCACTTGTGTGAGCTGTTTGTAGTGCACTGTGCTGTGTGTTGGTGTGTCCATGGTGTTGTGTGTGACTCCTCCTTGTTGTGTCTTTCATTTTGAAGTGTGCAAAGTATGTGAGTTGCACATCAGTGATGTGTTTGATTGATCCTTAATGTGTCTTGGGTGTTTTTGTGTAGACTGTGTGGCCCTGCTGCTCCACACTGGCATTCTGTTTGTGTTTGTCATGCATTGCAGGCACATGGTGGTTTTTCGACTCCTGTATGGAATGGTGTGTGTGGTTTTAGGCCATCCCCTATGTGTGCCACTTGTGCCTGGCCTTTGTGGGTGTTCCGTCCCTCTATTTGTGTGTGGCACACCCCTTACATGTCTGCTACTGACATGCAGGCTGTTTCACTTTGATGTGAGCTGTCCCCTTGGTTTCCGTGTGTGTGTGTGCCTCCACATCACTTCATTTGTGTGCTTCCACATTACTTCATTTGTGGGCTTGTGCTTTGTGGGCCATAAGTGTTATTCCACTCTGGACATTGCCCCAATGGTTTATGTGTGCTGTCCTTGTGCTATTGGTCATTCTGTGGTGGTCATGTGCACTTCAGCTGTGTGTGCTGGCCAGTGCTCTGGTGGAGGTGGCTGGGCTCTTGTATCCCAGAGTGGTGCATGTGTAGTTGTTGTGTTGGATGTGTGGGTGTTGGATGTGGTATTGCTTCAGTTCCCGGGTGTGCTGTTTTATTTGAGCAGTGCTGATTTGTGGTGTGTGTGATGCGGTTGTGTCAATCATGTGTGTCTGTGGCTGTTGTGCTTGTTATGCATTCACTGCTTGTCGTGCATGCAGTGCTGTGTGTATGTGGCCTTGGCATTGCCTGATGTGCATTCCCTGATGTCTTGTGGTGTTTGTTGTTTGGGGTTTCATGTGCATCTGTGGTCGATTTGATGTGGCAGTGTGTGTTTGTCCAGATGCAGTTCTTGTGTGATTTGTGTTATGGTGTGTGTGTTTTGTTCCTGAGTGATGTTGTTGTGTACTCCTGTTGTGTCTGTGCTCCCGTTGCTTTTCCCCAGTTTGGCTGACAGGATATATCTGTTTCTGTTGGAATTCAGTATGTGTTCCTGTAGTGTTTGTGTGTTGTTCTTGTGCAGGCATCTGTTGAGGCATCCGTGTGTGTGTGTTGTGTTTGTGGCTACACCCAGGGTGTGTGTTTGTTTGTGTGTGTATATGATGGGAGGTATTGTGAGCCTTCAGTGTGTGTTGCACTGGTGTTGTGTGTTCTTTGTCAGCCACTCCTGCAGTGGCTGTCTCCCTGGTTGTGTGTTGTGTGGTGCAGAGAGTGTGTATTGTGCTTGTTGTTGCAGTGCTTGTTGGTGTGCATGGGGGTGCACGGGATGAGCACCTGGCCTGTGACTTGTTGGGGTGTGTTGATGTGTGGTTGGGGATGGTGTGCCCCTATGGTGTTTGTGCCCTGCCCATGCCTTGGAGTGGCCCTGCCTTCTGCATACTGCGCATGTGTTGACCGCGGCGGTGACGTGACCGGGACCGGGACGTTGCTGCTGGTTGGCGGACGATGTGTGTTCCGGGTGCAGAGGGGTGCCTTGTTGTCAGGTGGGTCATGTGTGGGTGCCCTTGTGGATGTGCTGTGACCCCCAGCAGGGTGTCTGTGTGGTGATAGGACCCTGTGTCGGCATGTGTGTTGCCTACCTGCGGCGGCATCCGCGGCGGCCCATCCGACGATAGTGTTGCAGTAGGTACATCACCGGATGCATATGGAGGGCTGGGTCCATGGCATTCATGACCGGGTCTCGGCGATCGCGCTCCGCTGTCGACTTTCCGCCTGCTCAGGGTGGGCGGTATCTCCGCTGCGGTGCGTCTGCTTATTTGGGCCATCCTAATTTCTCGAGCGGGGCATACGTCATTCTGCACAGCAGTGAGTCTCCATTGGCTCCCACCGCCGCGGTGGCGGGCGCACTTTGATGGTGGTGCGCGTCGCTCCGCGGCGGACGGGAAATTACCTATGTTTTGCTATCCTAATGAGGCAGAAAATCTGCTTTTTCCGCCCCGCCACCTCCGCGGTGGTGCCACCGCCGACATCCTAATGGACCCCTTAAACTTTATTAGTTATATTTCAAGAGTGGCTTATTGTCCTGTCGCATCTTGGTTTCCAGGATTCCTGTTTAGAGGAGTTAAGTTGTATGTTACCAAAATAAAAACGGGGTACTATTTGTACGTGATTGTTACATTTTGTTTCTTAGTTTACACGGCTTTGAAATACAATCCGTCTTGCAGCAGATATTTTGCCCGTGATATTAGTTACATAAAGTGCAATCACGCCCTCCAGTGGAACTATGGTTAGTATCTTCCCAATATATTTACACAAAGCCTCTTTTATTACCTTATTTTAGTACCTTATTTTGTTAATTTTGTATGTCTAAATGACATAAGGCACAAACCACGGAGGATGGGGGAATATTTATTTTCTTTATGTGTTTCAATGATGTAAAATATGTGTGTTGTGATTATTTTCTGTACATTAAAGATAATCTTAAACTTCGATAATCAAAAAGCAACATTAGACCATATCTCTTTTGACACAAAACAAATTAAAGGAGAACATACAGTTCTTCACTTTGGTTAAGACCAAACGGAGTAAAGGTCCTGAAATTCCAAATTTGCCTGGACTCTCTCTGCCTCAGTTTCTTTTCACGGTTTCCCCCTCTTTCGTTGAGAGGTATTGTTTCAAGTGCGTAAAAAATGTGGGATTTCCAGTCTCCTTCGTGGTCTGTCTCCATATGCTTGACTATGGCATTTCTTCGATCTTTATTCACTATTGCCCGTACATGCTCAAGTATCCTCTTTATGTGTTCGCATATTGTGCTCCCTATATATTTTAAGGAGCACGGACATTCTATAACATAGACAACAAATTGGCTTTTGCATGTTATCAGTTCTCTAATTTGCCATATTTTATTGTTTGGCAGTTTTACTTGAGTCGTGTTCTTAGCAATCTGGCACACCTTGCAATTGTGACATTTGATAAAACCCATTGTTTTGAGCCATTGCGTTCCTTTTGATTTCCCAAGGCTTTGGTGATGACTGTGGACTAATTTATCCTTAAGATTCAATGCCCGATGGAAAGGTATATTCGGGTGATTCCCCATTATTTTTCCTGCTGTTGTATCTAGTTGTAACAGTTTCCAATTCTTTTGTAATACTTGGGCAATTTGTTTTGATTCGCAAGAGTAATCTATAATTAGTTTCACTGGCTCTTTAGTTTGTTGTGCACATTGTTCAGTAGCTTGTAATTTGGGTCTTGTCTGGATTTGCTCTTGTCCAACCCTTTTTGAAGATATGTTCTTTATAACCACGATGTTTGAATCTTGATGCTGTTTTCAGGCTATGTTCTTCCCACTCAGATTCCTCTGAACATATTCGATGGATTCTCAAAAATTCCCAGTACGGGATATTTTCAATCACTGATGTTTTGTGCAAGCTTCCAGCATGCAATGTGGCATTTGTAGATGTCTCCTTGCGATGTAACGTTGTTTGCAATTCGTTGTTACGTACATAGATTTCAGTATCTAAAAATACTACTCTTTCTTTGCTGATGGTGTAAGTAAATCTTATTTTAGCATCCGTTGAGTTTGAATTTCAAAATACTCTTGAAACTCTGCGGCTGTACCATCCAATACAATTAGAAGATCATCTATGTAACGTAGCCACTTGGCATTTTTGTTCACATATTTGTCATTATTGGGGTGCCATGCTAATTGTTGTTCCCACCACCATATATATATATAGGTGTAAATTTATATATATTTTTAAAATTATAAAATAAATTTAAATTAATAGTTTATTAATTGTATTAAAGTAAATATAAATTAATTATTATGTATGTGTGTTTAACTTTTTAAATTAAGTTAATTTATTATTTCGTTCAATTTATATTAAATATACTTTCTTTTTTAGATTAATTTTATTATTTAACAAATGTTATATTTATTATTTAACTATATATATATATATATATATATATATATATATATATATATCCAACTCCAAAGTTTGGCGCGAAGCATAAGTGGCCGCTTGCAGCGGCGGGCCAAGACGGGAGCGCCACTCCCAACGTATTCACAGCACACGTTCTGCAATCTTGAAAGAACGACGTCCAGGCCAGCTAAGTTTTCAAAAACCGGTGTTTATTCACAGCCCACTCTTGAGTGGGCTGTGAATAAACACCGGTTTTTGAAAACTTAGCTGGCCTGGACGTCGTTCTTTCAAGATTGCAGAACGTGTGCTGTGAATATATATATATATATATATATATATAATTTGATATTGTGTACAACTATATTTTTTACCTCAATATTTTTTTCCAGTATTTTTGTTCTTACCTGTTTAAGTAAGGGCAGTTTATATTTTTGCATTCTATATTTTTTCTGCAATATTTTTTACTTGTATATTTTTAACTCGATATTTTGTCAGTGAACCTTTGTAATGCTGCAATTCAATAAAACATATTTTTATGCCCTCCAGTGGGCCGCCAGATTTTAAGCACAGTTTGTCGCAAATTTCTTCGACCTGGCGATCTTTTCAGCTCAGACAATTCTGAGTCCAGACGCGCTTGTTGCTTCAATGCGGTGGCCCAGCCTTCACAGCAAGACTGCCGTAATCATCCATCCAAATGTTGCCCCATCTGAAGACGCACTCACCACCAAGCCCCTCTCAATACTTATGGCACTAACCAGCATTCCACTCCGTTTATTTTTGGAAAGCCTATCGCGTTTTGGACTACTATGAGTCCTGATCACAGGCACATTGCGTAGACACCACAAACGAAGACTAGCAATTACATTCCTCTTGCTTTTATTGCCCTCTGGTGAGCTTTCATCAGTGAAATATTGCATACTGGGAAATGTAAGTCTCATTATAATAATTATTTCCTCCAGTGGATTTGTGATGCCACAATTCTATAAAACATATTTTTATGCCCTCCAGTGGGCCGCCAGAGTGAAAGCGCAGTTAGTCGCAAATTTCTTTGACCTGGCGATCTTTTCAGCTCAGACCCGCTTGTTGCTTCAATGCGGTGGTGCAGTCTTCACAGCAGGACTGCTGTAATTATCCATCCAATTGTTGCCCCCAACTGAAGACACACTCGCCACCAGGCCCCTTTTAATACTTATGGCACAAACCGGCATTCCACTCCTTTCATTTTGGTAAAGCCTAACGCGTTTCAGACTGCCATGAGTCCTTGATCACAGGCACATTGCCTAGACACCACAAATGAAGACTACCAATTACATTCCTCTTGCTTTTTTTGCCCCATGGTGGACTTTCATCAGTGAAATACTGCATACTGGGAAATGTAGTCTTCATTATAATAACACTTGGATGGATGGATATATATATATATATATATATATATATATATATATATATATATATATATATTTCAAATTCAAATATCTTTATTCGGCATTATACAAAACACCATAAAAGTACAATTTAAAATGCTAATGATACATTTATTGCTTGTTATCTATACAGAAAAAGGATACAAAGCTATTCAATACAGTTCATTAATCCCCCGTCTGACCCTCACGTGTAACTCTGTTTTCAGGGGCACTCCTTTCAACAGATCCTCTTGTCTCTCTTAATTTAGTTAGCCTTAAAAAGCTCGTAATAGAGAGTGGGGTCAGGGGGTCTTGGGCCATTTGTAAGTGTAAGAGGGCCACCCTAGCATGCCTAAATTTGATTTTCTTTAGCAGACTAACTAAAAAAAGGCGCCTGGACAATGAGTAAAAAGGGCATAATAGTACAAAATGAAGGGTATCCTGCGGAGATCGTTGATCGCAGCCGCAGGGACCCTTTCACTCAACAAAATTGATAAAACCTGCCGGATCAGCTAATAAATAGTGTAAAAGGTTGAGCCTAAAACGTGTTATTAAAAATCCGCCCTGGGCGTTATGTATGAGGGCAAGGTACGGCTCCATTCCTTCACTGGACCTCATTAGGCCATAAACTCTGACTGACTGTTTGCCCCATTCCTTCTCTTCTCTAGAGGCGGTTTTGTGGATGATAAACCTCTTATTCACACTGTCCTTGTCCCGACCTGCAATTCCAGTTGGGTTTAGGAAGAGATCTTTACAGCCAATCTTTTCAAAAGCGGCCTTAAGGTACTGCAGCTAGGGAATGTCCATTCCCCTGTCCCTGCCAAGGCAATCCAGGATTATTTGCCTGGTCAACGTTGCCTCTGGGTTATCCCAGATCTTTAACCATGCTACGAGGGGTCTGACATGGATCCTATCCTCTATAAAGGCCCCGCCCAATTCTTCGTGAGCAATATAAGAGGGGACACCCCGCGGAACCTTGAGGAGCCTTCTCATGTATTTATTCTCCTCTACCTGCAGTTTGTCAGAATTGACAAACCCCCAGAGTTCCGCACCATACGCCACTTTAGAGTAGCAAATTGAATTGTATAAATTCATCATTTGCTCCGGGGACCAGCGTCCAAGTCTGCGACCAAAATTCATAATTGCATCTGTACTAGACACTAACCTATTACAACGCTCCTCAGTTAGTGCTTTAAAATTTAAATGCCCATCAAATAAAATGCCCAAATACGAGAAGGACTGCACCTTCTCTAATCTATGTTTGCCTATTCTATAGTTAAAACATTTCCTTGATTTTGTCCCGGTTTCCATTACATACGACTTGGTCAAGTTGGCAGACAGATCTAAATAGTTCATAAAATCCACGAAACCGTCTATCAGTCGCTGCATATATATATATATATATATATATATATATATATATATATATATATTCACTGAAAAAACCATAGGTTTCAGGAGTTATATAGTTAGGAATTCGTTTTTAAAAAACCTTTGAAATTCACTCAAAAAACTATAAGTTTTAGTGGTGTTATAGTTAGCTGGACATTTTACTCATACAAAACCAATGAAATTGCTCCTATATAGTTAGTTGTACTAACTATATTTCGCGCACCCGCAATCCACTGCTGATGATGTCACATATTAGATCATTCATGACATGGTCAGTGACATCACTGATGACATCTCAAATGACATCACTGATGACATCATCCAGTGAATGTGGTTTGCTTCGTTATTTAAATATGCATTATATATATATATAGCAATTTACATTGAAGAATGAGTGGATATATATAAGTAAATATTTGGATGGAGGATTTAGTAGCAGTGTAATTGACTGTTTACTTGACCAATTTATAATGTTTCACTAAATATAGTGGATAGTGACTAAACTGTGTGAATATCTGTATCACTTTGTCAGTTGTTGTGTAAACTGATTCTACAGTTGCTTACTAGCTATGTGAAAGTCTATATTAGTTATTGATTAGTTAACTGAGTATTTGTATGGGAGTGTGAAAGTGTGTGTGGTTCGGTGGGGGGTGTGTGACTGTCCAAAGATGTGTGAATAGTTGATTCAGTAGATATATGAAGTTAAAACTACATGTTCTAACAGTTTGGGTGAGGGAATCTCTTTATGGGTGTGGTGATGAGCAAATATATTTCTCAAAGGTACAGGTCCAACAAACTAGAAAAATAAAAGGCAGTGTATGTGTCAGTTGTTGTATATAAATAAGTATACATAAGACACAATGATTGTGTGAGTGACTGTATGGATAACTGTATACTTGTAATAATGATTTTATAATTCACTAAGTATGACTTACTATCTAAATGAATAGAAGAAGTGGTGTTTGTATAAGTGTTTTGCTAAGTAAATATGTAAGTATGATCCATTGTTTGCATAAGTGAGTAGGATGACTTCATATGTGAATAGGATGTGTGCTGTTGTTTAATGTCGATATAGATGTATAAGTATTTTTGATAGTGTTCTATTGTTCATTGACAGCATGTATGAGTGAATCCATAGGTAAGTGATTAGGGGCCAGATGTAGGTGAAATAGATTTACCGATTTTAAATTACCGAATTTTACCGATTCGGTAATTAAAAATCGGTAAATCTATGGGGTCGACATGTAGGTATTCCAGATGTGCTGGAATACCGAATCGGATGATTTCGGTATTTACCGATTCGGTAAATACCGAATCGGTAATGCCCATTCATTCCTATGGGCTATGAAGCCCATAGGAATGAATGGGCATTACCGATTCGGTATATAGGAATGAATGGGCATTACCGATTCGGTATTTACCGAATCGGTAAATACCGATTTCCACAAGGGTGCAGTGGGTGTCACTTTGACACCCTCTGGCACCCCCAAAACAGGCTCGGGTGCCATGTGGCAGGCATACATGCCCTAAGGGCAGGTCTGCCTGTCACATGGCATAGGTGTGCATGCACACATGTGCATGCACACCGGAATCGGTATTTTACCATCAAATTTATTTGATGGTAAAATACCGATTTGGTAAGGCTCCTGGGACTCTGAAGAGTCCCACCTACATATGGGTGGCTCAGATTCGGTAAATGTACCGATTTTTTATTTTACCGAATCGGTAAAATTACCGAATCGGTAATTTTACCGATTCGGTAAAATAAAGCCCCCTACATGCCAATCACCTATTTACCGATCGGTAACGGCCGAAAATACCGATTTTCGGCCGTTACCGACCGACCTACATCGGGCCCTAGATGTGTGTATACATCTATGAATCACTGAGTGGATTTTTAGATACTTGTATTGCTGTGACAATGGATTTAAATATGATCCTCTGTATTTTACAAACAGTGATGAAAAATTGTAATAGTGTATGAAAAGGTGTATGTGATTGTCACGTGGATGATGCCATCAGTGATGTCATCAGTGATGTCATTTGAGATGTCACTGACCATGTCATGAATGATCTAATATGTGACATCATCAGCAGTGGATTGCGGGTGCGCGAAATATAGTTAGTACAACTAACTATATAGGAGCAATTTCATTGGTTTTGTATGAGTAAAATGTCCAGCTAACTATAACACCACTAAAACTTATAGTTTTTTGAGTGAATTTCAAAGGTTTTTTAAAAACTAATTCCTAACTATATAACTCCTGAGACCTATGGTTTTTTCAGTGAATTTCAAAGGTTTTTTTAAATGCTAATTCCTAACTATATAAGGCCTGAAACCTATGGTTTTTTCAGTGAATTTCAAAGGTTTTTAAATGCTGATTCCTAACTATATAAGGCCTGAAACCTATGGTTTTTTCAGTGAATTTCAAAGGTTTTTTAAATGCTAATTCCTAACTATATAAGGCCTGAAACCTATGGTTTTTTCAGTGAATTTCAAAGGTTTTTTAAATGCTAATTCCTAACTATATAAGGCCTGAAACCTATGGTTTTTTCAGTGGTTTTTTAAAAAGAATTGATTGGTTAACTGGCTTATTAAGTGTATCTTAGTGAATACATATATTAGCGAGTAATGTTTAAATATTTAAATATATGCATGAGTGATGTAATATGTGACGTCATCAGCAGTGCATTGCAGACGTACAAGTTATAGTGAGTCCAACTAACTATAACGTGGGAATTTCAATGGTTTTATGCGAGTAAAATTTCCAGCTAACCATAACTGGTGTGAAACCTATGGTTTTGTCAGTGAATTTCAAAGGTTTTTTAAATGCTAATTCCTAACTATAACTGGTGTGTAACCTATGTTTTTTTCAGTGAATATATATATATATATATATATGAAATTTCTATGGCAAAATGAAACCCCTCATTTTGTTCCTTGTCAAATTAAATGTATTAAGTGTTACCACTTTATTCCAATCAAGATGACTTCAGGTGTGCCATACTTTTGTCATAAGTAAGACTGTTAGCGTTCTAGTTGTTCTTTAGAACACTGGGACATTCTGTCATTGGGCTATAGTTGGGCTACATCTGGCTGATATTTGGGCTACATTTGGGCTCTTTTGCCTCTGGCCATCTTGGGAGACTGCATATCAGAATTTTTTTAATGAAATATAAGAGGATTTGAGAAGTCACTCAAAATGTGCCCTAATTTTTCTTTCTTCAGCACTAATCATAATTTCAATGGCAAAATGAACCCCCTCATTTTGTTCCTTTGCAAATTAAATGTTTTAAGTGTTAACACTTTATTCCAATCAAGATGACTTCAGGTGTGCCATACTTTTGTCATAAGTAAGACTGTTAGCGCTCTAGTTGTTCTTTAGAACACTCTGGGACATTCTGTCATTGGGCTATAGTTGGGCTACATCTGGCTGATATTTGGGCTACATTTGTTTTTTTTTGTCTCTGGTGGCCATCTTTGGGCTACATTTGGGCTCTAACATATATATAGCCCAATGTAGCCCAATATATATTTTTTCAAAGTTAATTTTCCTAAAAACCACTGGAGCACATATCTTGAGACATAGCAAAGGCACATCGGGCTACTAGTCCCTACAATTTTGCCAAGTTTGGTGGAAAACCATTCAGCCGTTCGGGCTAAAAGTGAGTCCAACCGCCCTATGGAAATTAACATGGGGAAAACACGTTTTGGGACCCCCCTTTTATCTCGGCCCCCGCTTGACGAATCCCCCCCCCCACACTTTCAGGGAAGGAGCGGAGCGCCGCGAGGCAAAGTTAAGGAAAATTTCAGGAAGATTCCTCAACCGGCGCCAAAGTTATTCCCAATAGAATGCTGCGATTTCCCTATGGAAAACAATCCTAACTATATATACCTACTGGCTATCGCCAGTAGGTAATATATATATATATATATATATATATATATATATATATATATATATATATATATATATATATATATATATATATATATATATATATATATATATATATATATATATCCAACACAGTCCAGGTTCCCCAAAATTGGACTTGCCACTCGGAAGTTGATTAAAACAAACACCGCTTTATTGGCACCTGCTCGTGGAATTCAAACAGGAAAAAGCATTCCATCTATCTCAGAGGCCAAACGCGTTTCGAGAGCCAACATACTCTCTTCTTCAGTGGCTGTAGGTCGAAGAAATGAAGTAACAGCATGTGATTACCAGCACCTGCCCTCCTTGGGCGCGGCCAACCATGGCCTTCTGGGCGCTGTAGTTCAAAGTATTCTCCCAGTGGATGCGCACTTCATTCGTTTTAAAACCATTATTGATTCCCCATTGGGTGAAAGGCAAATGTCCTGCTTTCACTCCACGCTGCTTTGTTGTGGCAATTGGTGCGGGCTCGCACGCAGTCCTGGAATGCGTCACGCTCCCCTTCCGCCATACACGCTGTACCCAGTGATGGTGTCAGCGAAGGTCGAAAATTCCGCTCGAAGGGCAAAGTCCGCGACCAGGGCGGCCGCTTACATCCAACACAGTCCAGGTTCCCCAAAATTGGACTTGCCACTCGGAAGTTGATTAAAACAAACACCGCTTTATTGGCACCTGCTCGTGGAATTCAAACAGGAAAAAGCATTCCATCTATCTCAGAGGCCAAACGCGTTTCGAGAGCTAACATACTCTCTTCTTCAGTGGCTGTAGGTCGAAGAAATGAAGTAACAGCATGTGATTACCAGCACCTGCCCTCCTTGGGCGCGGCCAACCATGGCCTTCTGGGCGCTGTAGTTCAAAGTATTCTCCCAGTGGATGCGCACTTCATTCGTTTTAAAACCATTATTGATTCCCCATTGGGTGAAAGGCAAATGTCCTGCTTTCACTCCACGCTGCTTTGTTGTGGCAATTGGTGCGGGCTCGCACGCAGTCCTGGAATGCGTCACGCTCCCCTTCCGCCATACACGCTGTACCCAGTGATGGTGTCAGCGAAGGTCGAAAATTCCGCTCGAAGGGCAAAGTCCGCGACCAGGGCGGCCGCTTACATCCAACACAGTCCAGGTTCCCCAAAATTGGACTTGCCACTCGGAAGTTGATTAAAACAAACACCGCTTTATTGGCACCTGCTCGTGGAATTCAAACAGGAAAAAGCATTCCATCTATCTCAGAGGCCAAACGCGTTTCGAGAGCCAACATACTCTCTTCTTCAGTGGCTGTAGGTCGAAGAAATGAAGTAACAGCATGTGATTACCAGCACCTGCCCTCCTTGGGCGCGGCCAACCATGGCCTTCTGAGCGCTGTAGTTCAAAGTATTCTCCCAGTGGATGCGCACTTCATTCGTTTTAAAACCATTATTGATTCCCCATTGGGTGAAAGGCAAATGTCCTGCTTTCACTCCACGCTGCTTTGTTGTGGCAATTGGTGCGGGCTCGCACGCAGTCCTGGAATGCGTCACGCTCCCCTTCCGCCATACACGCTGTACCCAGTGATGGTGTCAGCGAAGGTCGAAAATTCCGCTCGAAGGGCAAAGTCCGCGACCAGGGCGGCCGCTTACATCCAACACAGTCCAGGTTCCCCAAAATTGGACTTGCCACTCGGAAGTTGATTAAAACAAACACCGCTTTATTGGCACCTGCTCGTGGAATTCAAACAGGAAAAAGCATTCCATCTATCTCAGAGGCCAAACGCGTTTCGAGAGCCAACATACTCTCTTCTTCAGTGGCTGTAGGTCGAAGAAATGAAGTAACAGCATGTGATTACCAGCACCTGCCCTCCTTGGGCGCGGCCAACCATGGCCTTCTGGGCGCTGTAGTTCAAAGTATTCTCCCAGTGGATGCGCACTTCATTCGTTTTAAAACCATTATTGATTCCCCATTGGGTGAAAGGCAAATGTCCTGCTTTCACTCCACGCTGCTTTGTTGTGGCAATTGGTGCGGGCTCGCACGCAGTCCTGGAATGCGTCACGCTCCCCTTCCGCCATACACGCTGTACCCAGTGATGGTGTCAGCGAAGGTCGAAAATTCCGCTCGAAGGGCAAAGTCCGCGACCAGGGCGGCCGCTTACATCCAACACAGTCCAGGTTCCCCAAAATTGGACTTGCCACTCGGAAGTTGATTAAAACAAACACCGCTTTATTGGCACCTGCTCGTGGAATTCAAACAGGAAAAAGCATTCCATCTATCTCAGAGGCCAAACGCGTTTCGAGAGCCAACATACTCTCTTCTTCAGTGGCTGTAGGTCGAAGAAATGAAGTAACAGCATGTGATTACCAGCACCTGCCCTCCTTGGGCGCGGCCAACCATGGCCTTCTGGGCGCTGTAGTTCAAAGTATTCTCCCAGTGGATGCGCACTTCATTCGTTTTAAAACCATTATTGATTCCCCATTGGGTGAAAGGCAAATGTCCTGCTTTCACTCCACGCTGCTTTGTTGTGGCAATTGGTGCGGGCTCGCACGCAGTCCTGGAATGCGTCACGCTCCCCTTCCGCCATACACGCTGTACCCAGTGATGGTGTCAGCGAAGGTCGAAAATTCCGCTCGAAGGGCAAAGTCCATTCAAACAGGAAAAAGCATTCCATCTATCTCAGAGGCCAAACGCGTTTCGAGAGCCAACATACTCTCTTCTTCAGTGGCTGTAGGTCGAAGAAATAAAGTAATGGTTTTAAAACGAATGAAGTGCGCATCCACTGGGAGAATACTTTGAACTACAGCGCCCAGAAGGCCATGGTTGGCCGCGCCCAAGGAGGGCAGGTGCTGGTAATCACATGCTGTTACTTCATTTCTTCGACCTACAGCCACTGAAGAAGAGAGTATGTTGGCTCTCGAAACGCGTTTGGCCTCTGAGATAGATGGAATGCTTTTTCCTGTTTGAATTCCACGAGCAGGTGCCAATAAAGCGGTGTTTGTTTTAATCAACTTCCGAGTGGCAAGTCCAATTTTGGGGAACCTGGACTGTGTTGGATGTAAGCGGCCGCCCTGGTCGCGGACTTTGCCCTTCGAGCGGAATTTTCGACCTTCGCTGACACCATCACTGGGTACAGCGTGTATGGCGGAAGGGGAGCGTGACGCATTCCAGGACTGCGTGCGAGCCCGCACCAATTGCCACAACAAAGCAGCGTGGAGTGAAAGCAGGACATTTGCCTTTCACCCAATGGGGAATCAATAATGGTTTTAAAACGAATGAAGTGCGCATCCACTGGGAGAATACTTTGAACTACAGCGCCCAGAAGGCCATGGTTGGCCGCGCCCAAGGAGGGCAGGTGCTGGTAATCACATGCTGTTACTTCATTTCTTCGACCTACAGCCACTGAAGAAGAGAGTATGTTGGCTCTCGAAACGCGTTTGGCCTCTGAGATAGATGGAATGCTTTTTCCTGTTTGAATTCCACGAGCAGGTGCCAATAAAGCGGTGTTTGTTTTAATCAACTTCCGAGTGGCAAGTCCAATTTTGGGGAACCTGGACTGTGTTGGATGTAAGCGGCCGCCCTGGTCGCGGACTTTGCCCTTCGAGCGGAATTTTCGACCTTCGCTGACACCATCACTGGGTACAGCGTGTATGGCGGAAGGGGAGCGTGACGCATTCCAGGACTGCGTGCGAGCCCGCACCAATTGCCACAACAAAGCAGCGTGGAGTGAAAGCAGGACATTTGCCTTTCACCCAATGGGGAATCAATAATGGTTTTAAAACGAATGAAGTGCGCATCCACTGGGAGAATACTTTGAACTACAGCGCCCAGAAGGCCATGGTTGGCCGCGCCCAAGGAGGGCAGGTGCTGGTAATCACATGCTGTTACTTCATTTCTTCGACCTACAGCCACTGAAGAAGAGAGTATGTTGGCTCTCGAAACGCGTTTGGCCTCTGAGATAGATGGAATGCTTTTTCCTGTTTGAATTCCACGAGCAGGTGCCAATAAAGCGGTGTTTGTTTTAATCAACTTCCGAGTGGCAAGTCCAATTTTGGGGAACCTGGACTGTGTTGGATGTAAGCGGCCGCCCTGGTCGCGGACTTTGCCCTTCGAGCGGAATTTTCGACCTTCGCTGACACCATCACTGGGTACAGCGTGTATGGCGGAAGGGGAGCGTGACGCATTCCAGGACTGCGTGCGAGCCCGCACCAATTGCCACAACAAAGCAGCGTGGAGTGAAAGCAGGACATTTGCCTTTCACCCAATGGGGAATCAATAATGGTTTTAAAACGAATGAAGTGCGCATCCACTGGGAGAATACTTTGAACTACCGCGCCCAGAAGGCCATGGTTGGCCGCGCCCAAGGAGGGCAGGTGCTGGTAATCACATGCTGTTACTTCATTTCTTCGACCTACAGCCACTGAAGAAGAGAGTATGTTGGCTCTCGAAACGCGTTTGGCCTCTGAGATAGATGGAATGCTTTTTCCTGTTTGAATTCCACGAGCAGGTGCCAATAAAGCGGTGTTTGTTTTAATCAACTTCCGAGTGGCAAGTCCAATTTTGGGGAACCTGGACTGTGTTGGATGTAAGCGGCCGCCCTGGTCGCGGACTTTGCCCTTCGAGCGGAATTTTCGACCTTCGCTGACACCATCACTGGGTACAGCGTGTATGGCGGAAGGGGAGCGTGACGCATTCCAGGACTGCGTGCGAGCCCGCACCAATTGCCACAACAAAGCAGCGTGGAGTGAAAGCAGGACATTTGCCTTTCACCCAATGGGGAATCAATAATGGTTTTAAAACGAATGAAGTGCGCATCCACTGGGAGAATACTTTGAACTACAGCGCCCAGAAGGCCATGGTTGGCCGCGCCCAAGGAGGGCAGGTGCTGGTAATCACATGCTGTTACTTCATTTCTTCGACCTACAGCCACTGAAGAAGAGAGTATGTTGGCTCTCGAAACGCGTTTGGCCTCTGAGATAGATGGAATGCTTTTTCCTGTTTGAATTCCACGAGCAGGTGCCAATAAAGCGGTGTTTGTTTTAATCAACTTCCGAGTGGCAAGTCCAATTTTGGGGAACCTGGACTGTGTTGGATGTAAGCGGCCGCCCTGGTCGCGGACTTTGCCCTTCGAGCGGAATTTTCGACCTTCGCTGACACCATCACTGGGTACAGCGTGTATGGCGGAAGGGGAGCGTGACGCATTCCAGGACTGCGTGCGAGCCCGCACCAATTGCCACAACAAAGCAGCGTGGAGTGAAAGCAGGACATTTGCCTTTCACCCAATGGGGAATCAATAATGGTTTTAAAACGAATGAAGTGCGCATCCACTGGGAGAATACTTTGAACTACAGCGCCCAGAAGGCCATGGTTGGCCGCGCCCAAGGAGGGCAGGTGCTGGTAATCACATGCTGTTACTTCATTTCTTCGACCTACAGCCACTGAAGAAGAGAGTATGTTGGCTCTCGAAACGCGTTTGGCCTCTGAGATAGATGGAATGCTTTTTCCTGTTTGAATTCCACGAGCAGGTGCCAATAAAGCGGTGTTTGTTTTAATCAACTTCCGAGTGGCAAGTCCAATTTTGGGGAACCTGGACTGTGTTGGATGTAAGCGGCCGCCCTGGTCGCGGACTTTGCCCTTCGAGCGGAATTTTCGACCTTCGCTGACACCATCACTGGGTACAGCGTGTATGGCGGAAGGGGAGCGTGACGCATTCCAGGACTGCGTGCGAGCCCGCACCAATTGCCACAACAAAGCAGCGTGGAGTGAAAGCAGGACATTTGCCTTTCACCCAATGGGGAATCAATAATGGTTTTAAAACGAATGAAGTGCGCATCCACTGGGAGAATACTTTGAACTACAGCGCCCAGAAGGCCATGGTTGGCCGCGCCCAAGGAGGGCAGGTGCTGGTAATCACATGCTGTTACTTCATTTCTTCGACCTACAGCCACTGAAGAAGAGAGTATGTTGGCTCTCGAAACGCGTTTGGCCTCTGAGATAGATGGAATGCTTTTTCCTGTTTGAATTCCACGAGCAGGTGCCAATAAAGCGGTGTTTGTTTTAATCAACTTCCGAGTGGCAAGTCCAATTTTGGGGAACCTGGACTGTGTTGGATATATATATATATATATAAATATATACACACACACACACTTACCTACAAAATACTTACATTTTAGTTTTAAAGGCATGCGTGGTAAAAGTATATTCATGGTAAAGGCATATGCGTGGAAATGAATGCGTGGTAAAGGTATTGCGTAGTAATGATCACATTGTAAAGGCTGTATAGCCCAAAGCACACTTAACTCTGCTCAGGGACGTTCTACGTGCTGCGGCCCTCTTTGTTACTGGACACAGACATCTGACTGCATCACACCTATCCTGCAATTGTATTTTACAATGGTCAAAATTTCATCGACGCACATATGTGGCCTAAATTGAAGAAGGGTGCATTGTTTTGCTTTGTGTTGGTTCAGTTTTGTCCTGAACCCCCTTTGTTTGTATATTTCCTTCTATCATCCACTTGTCTGGTTATGCACTATATTGTTTATTATTTCTCTTTTTTGTTACCAGTGTATTGTTTTGATCGCCATTGTGTTGTATGTTTTAATTTTTATGAACTGAATACATTTGTTATACATTTGTAACCATCTGTACATGGGCTTCAACCCTCTTTCTTCTTTTTCCTTCCCCTTTCTCTTAGTACTGATGTTTTTCAGATGATATATTTGGTTCTTTGTAAGTTTACTTGTTGTATCTATTGATATCTTCTCTTTATGAGACAGCTGCACTAAATCTATGATCTCCTGCACTCTAAAATGTCCGTGTTTCAGTTTTCTTGTGCTGTATCTCTAATAGATTATCACGATAATTGTTGGTCACTGCATTCTTGTAAAACGCTATGATGCCCCTTAGCAATATCCAGACTATATAAAATCACAAAAATAAATAAATAATACCCATGATGAAGGGTGGCTCCTGGCCCCTCTACGGGCTACGTAGAGAATGATGGTAGTTGCTAGTATTTGATAGGAAGGGGGACACATGCTATTTTACCTGCACCCCTAGGGAAGGACTCCACGGTCTATGTGCTATGTATGAAAGTCCATGTGCTGCAGGAATACTGTCCCTCAGAAGGACACAGCAACTAAAGCACACAAGTCAGCTTTGTCTTCGCAAGATGAGGCTCATCATGCCTTTGGTGCAACCACTGGTACAGACACGCTGAGACTACACTACAGCGGGTTCACATTCACTGGTTTTCCAGTGTTTTGGAATGCACTGGTGGCCCTTGTGGGTCAGCACCTGCAGCAAGTGCTGCACTTTTCAACTCGTGGCTCATCGCAGCAGTGTAAGTGGCCACCTAAATCGCACCACGTTCTGAGCTGAGGACGTGCTCAGGGGATAGGGGTGACAAGTCATCATTTTTCCTTTCTCTCTGCCGCTAGACATATCTAAATGCTGCTGCTCAGATTGTTCTGGTGAAAAGTTTCCAAGAAGTGCTACTGCTAACCCTTTATCAGTAGGATGTTTGCATTTGCATCTGAACGGCTACCTCTGCCCTATCACCCACGGGGCTATTTTACACTTGATCAGTTACAAGGAAAAAAAGGCAGAAAGCGGGGAACTAACATTTTATTTTGCATTTCACAACTCTGCGCTTTGGCATTATGACATAGTATATCATCATCTATTTTTGTTTTGTTATTTCAGCCAGCACAAAATAGAATTCCCTGCCTGATATCTAACTCGATTTTTGTCCTCTAGTAGTCCCCCTGTCTATAGAAAAAGGATTTTTCTTTTAGTTAGACCCTCACCGACTCTAGTGGCAAGCTTCATCATCCGGTCTCATCTTGGTCCCAAAAAAACAGGATGTGCACGACCAAGTTTGATACTTTAGACAATGTGAACTGGGGTCCTCAAGATGCAATAAAGCTACCTCAAACCCATCAAAGGATCCCTTTATTAGTGGTGGTTTGGGTAAGGTTAATATTTCTAAGGAAAGAAAGCGGGGGTGCTTAGATATAATAGTCCTACTACCCTAATTACTGCGAGACATGTTTCAGCCCTATAGCAGATGGCACATAGGGTCCTGGGTTTTCGTAAGGACAGTCACACTGCCCCGGAACTTACAATATAACATTCTAACACATGCAAACCAATCAGGGGGTGCTCTGTTTTTTGAAGGATGCCTTGGGTTCTTTTGCCTGCTCGCCACCTTGGACCTTGGATTTTTAATTCATCTCCGTATCTCCTCAGCGATCCCGTGAGGCTGCAGGAGGAGCACGAGCAGTCATCCAGTAGCCCCCTGCAGGTCTCCCCCGCCGCCGCTGCACTTTGACACCTGTGCGCGGCCGCCAACGGAGGAGACCACAACCTCCAGCATTCCCTGTGCCTTGACCCGGCCCACCGGAGGATTTCGCGCCAGGCGGCGCTTGAAAAGGAGCATAGAGGTGCTGTGGAGCGGGTGCTCTGTTTTTTGAAGGACGCCTTGGGTTCTTTTGCCTGCTCGCCACCTTGGACCTCGGATTTTAAATCATCTCCGTATCTCCCCAGCGATCCCGTGAGGCTGCAGGAGGGGCACGAGCAGTCATCCAGTAGCCCCCTGCAGGTCTCCCCCGCTGCCGATGCACTTTGACACCTGTGCGCGGCCGCCGACGGAGGAGACCACAACCTCCAGCATTCCCTGTGCCTTGACCCGGCCCACCGGAGGATTTCGCGCCAGGCGGCGCTTGAAAAGGAGCATAGAGGTGCTGTGGAGCGGGTGCTCTGTTTTTTGAAGGACGCCTTGGGTTCTTTTGCCTGGTCGCCACCTTGGACCTTGGATTTTTAATTCATCTCCGTATCTCCCCAGCGATCCTGTGAGGCTGCAGGAGGGGCACGAGCAGTCATCCAGTAGCCCCCTGCAGGTCTCCCCCGCCGCCGCTGCACTTTGACACCTGTGCGCGGCCGCCGACAGAGGAGACCACAACCTCCAGCATTTCCTGTGCCTTGACCCGGCCCACCGGAGGATTTCGCGCCAGGCGGCGCTTGAAAAGGAGCATAGAGGTCCCGCGTCGCGGGACGCGCGCGGGCAACGCCGGGCTAAGCCCGGGCAAAGGGCGGGCCCTCAGACGCCGAAGTAGGCTGGGCTGGGCCCATTCATTTTTATTTTCATTTTAATAATTGTTCGTTTGATTACATTGTTCGTTTCCTCGTGTCTGGCATAGACATTGACTCTTTGTTGGTCAGTTTCAGCTCCATACAGTTATTTATTTATTTTTTGCCCAACTTTTTACAGTTATTTTATTTTTTAATTAGTTTGTATTAAGGATTGTACTTGATTTCTCCCTATTTTAATTATAATCATGACAGCTAAAAAGCTTCGTTCAGGGAGACGTTTGGTAGGAAGGTCTTGTGCAAAAACCAAATCCAACCCACTTCGAAACAAGGAAGTTCAAAACCTGCAACTAAAGGGCCAGTGTCAACTATTCCATTTATGGGAAAAGCCCAAAGATAAGAACAAGACTACGGATATTGGTGTGATGTGTTCCCTTGTGGGGTCACCTAAGCCGGCTTTGGAGGGTCCGCTTATGGAAAATAAATTAGCCAAGAGCTCTCTGGTTTGTGAGGAAATTAATCCGACACAACTTACTGATTCCCTTTATGCTAAGTCGCCCGCTCCCAGAGCTGAGTGTGTGCAGCAGCATAATATTCCTACAATGCCTGGGATCAACTTGATACAAGAACTAGCAGGTGGTTCCCACCAAAGGGAAGTACGTAATGAGGACTCTCAAATGTTAGATATTGATTCGGAGCTCTGTGGGCGGTACTTAGTAGATGGATCTTTGAAGCTATTTGATGCCATGAAGACCCCGTTTGTCTCCACTCCTTCAGGTCTCCAACTTTATAGTAGTACCCCTTCTGTTAAATCCCAAGATATTTCCTCCCAGTCCAACATCTCAAAAAGCCCTGAGCTGAATATATCAGGCATTCATCCAACTTCCTTCCCCTGCCCAGAGAGACTTGATAAACCTATCTCCGAGTCCTTGATCGCTTTAGAACATCTGCTGTCCTCTATACTACTGCTATTGGGTAAATTTGTGGGTAGTTCTGATTGTGTTCTGGAAACAGTTACCCAGATATTGAAGGTCCTTTTAAATAATTCTTTGGAAAAGTTACCCAGTTTAGATCCTCAAGATGGTTTGCTAGGGCCCAAATCCTGTGGTGATATCTCTCCAGGAACTAAGCCCTTGGACTCTCCTCATAATTCAGCCCAGAATACCCCGGCTGTTACCGTTAGAAACGAGCTACTATCAGCCCCTAAATCTTCTGCATACAATTATATTGCGGACTTGGTTCTTGAAGTTGTAGAAGAAACTGGCGAAGTAGCTGATTTAAATTCTGTTAAAGAGTTTTTTCCTATTTTTGTCCAAGAGACTAAGGAGAAGGGGGAAAAAGTAAAAATGGAAAAGCCAAAAAAGAGTAGAGGAAAAAAGAGGAAACCTATCCGCAGAATTAGAAAAAAGAGGCAGAGACAAATAATTTTTGATGATCTTCAAGACTCGCATGTTAAGAGTGATGATAATAATTCTTTGCCGGTTACTGTTGGGACTGAAGATGGAAATCCGAAGCAGGGCTCCAATATGCAAATAGACGATGTTCCAGCTCCCCCCTTAGAGTACAACGACATCATCTCCAGTTGTACGAATCCCAATTTAGGAAGCCCTAATATTGGATTGGGGAGGTCAACGAATCCTTTTCCGATAGTGAAGATGATAAAACCTGCTCCTAGTGTAGCATCTGCCCTTAGTCCAACGGCTCCCTCTTTTTTTGCCTTGGTAGAAGGTGCAGTATGCTCCAAAAAATCCTCGGTAAATCCAATAGAGGATAGTATAGACACGCTGACGTTAGATTTCCTCCCTCTCTTTGATCCTGACTTAATACTGAATAGATCTTTGCTTCTTAAGTGCTTCAAAGAGATGGAGAGTCTGAAGCTAATCCAATCTAATGACATTGATTTGGTCTCAATTTTGAGAGTCGAGACAGGATCATGCATCAGGGTAAGGTTCTACTCCAAACTTATTGTGAACCTCATTCTGAGGCAGGCTGAGAGTTTTCAGAGTCGTGGGATCGACGTAATACCTCTCTTCTCCAACTGTAGAGATGACTCCTCTGATAGGAGGTCTTTGGGCTCGAGACAAGCCGGTCCTCCTATCATTTTTGAGGACTTAAAGATCTGCATTTCTAAATCTAAACGTCTAGTGACACATATAATTCCTCCCTCTTTATCCCTAAATGGTAATAGAGTAGAGGATAGTCAGCAATGGAATTGGTTACCTGGTGCTTTATCAGGTAAATCAACTGACAACCCTAAACTATTTTCTCATCTTTAGCAACAGCTTAAAAATTATCTCATGGAATGCTGCTGGAATTAATAACGGTCCCGAAAAGATGCAGTATCTTTATTCCTTGAAGGCTAGTGTGATCTGTATTCAAGAGACGTGGTGTGTGGACAAAATCATTATGGGGAGGGATTATTTCGTCTTAGAAGGAGGGGCTGTCCCCTCTAAGAGGGGACACGCTAAAGGGGGAATTGCATGCCTGCTATCTAATCGGATAAAGTGGAATTATTCTCACCACTTAGATCCTAGCAACCTTTTTCAGGCTGTGACACTATTTAGTTTTGACAATGTGGAAAAGAAAAACCCCCTGGTAATAATAAATGCTTATATCCCCCCGATGACTGTTTTAATGGAGTATTAAAACAAGTCTTTGTTTTTATTAAACAAATTAAGGATACAGTTCCCTCCCCCCATGTAATTTTATTGGGTGATCTCAACTGCAAAGTCTCAAATTTAAGCTTGGATCTATTTAGAAACAAGCTTAAAGAGGAATATTTTCAGATTCCACAAGCTCTTATCCCAGTTAAAATTAGAACAAATAAGAGAGGGAAATTGCTCCTGAAAGAACTGTCCGAAACAGAGGGTATTATAGTAAACGGAAGGCTTCCTTCCGATACACCAGCACACTTTACGCATAAATCCAATCAAAGTGAGTCGATCTTGGATTATATAATCATTGAATATTGCTTCTTTTATCTTCTGAGAGATCTGGTGGTCTCTCAGACTTTATTCAGTGACCATAAGGTGATTACTATAACCTTCTCTATATATCCGCCTTATGCTGACCCTTGGTCCCTCAATGGTGATCTGGTCAACTTTAGTAATAAAACTGGAAGATGTTTTTGGAACTCAAAAGCCATGAAGGGCGTGGAACATATCCTGGATAAAACACTAAAAGATCTTCATAATTGGCTAGGGGCCGAATTAATTTCTTTTGAGGATTTTATGAAGGAGGTCACTCTAGCCGCAAGAAAATCCAATCTAACCACAAAAAAGGCCATACTTTATAGATCGGTCATCCTCTTAAATAAGGAAATAAATAAACTGGTGAGGGAACAATATTTGTCCAGATCCCCCGAAAGATACCGCAAAATAGTCCTCTTAAAAAGAAGGAGACGCAGGGCCAAGATTAAAATAAAAAAAGAAAAAGAGGATTCTTTATGGATCAATCTGCGAGAGGCCGTAGTAAACGGTCATGCAAGATTATTCTGGTCTCTAATCGGGGAGGGTTGTGGAACAAGAGTCAGTCCCCGTCCAATCCCTATATCTGAGCAAATCTGGGTCAATTACATTGCTAATTTATATGCTAGTAATAGGCCGGTGGCCGAGTATGGGGGATTCTGTAATGATAGTGACTTTCTAATAGATTTCCCTTCTGAAAAAACTATCGAACTGGCCATAAAGGAACTGCGCCTTTCTGGTGCAATGGGGCCTGATGAGCTCCCAATATCCGTCCTGAAACAGGACTCAGTCGCCTAGAGCAAAATTCTTTTCCTCATATTTAGATTTTGTTTCTTGAGTAAATCTGTCCCCTCGTCCTGGAAAGGGAGCATATTGGTGCCATTGTTTAAGAAAGGCGATAGGAATGAACCCAAGAATTACCGCCAAATCGCCCTGCTCGACGCAATTGGTAAAGTCTTCTCTAAATGCCTCCTTTACTCGATTAACGACTGGGTTGATAGGAATTACATATTACCTTTAGAACAGACAGGCTTCCGCAAGGGACATGGCACTTTGGACAACCTTACCGCACTTCAGATAATTTCTGATAAATATGTAAGGGTTCGTGGGGGAAGAGTCTTTGCATCGTTTATAGATTTCTCCACAGCGTTCGACAAAGTGGATCGGCCGTTGCTGTGGAGAAAATTAGCCGCTCTAGGCATGCCTCCTCTCCTGTTAGATTTGGTTAAGGCTCTCCACTCAGATACATGGTGCCAAGTCCTTCAAGGAGGGGAAAGGGGGTTATCCCAAGTAATTCCTTCTATCAACGGACTAAAGCAGGGTTGTCTTTTGGCTCCTCTGCTTTTTTCCCTATATATTTCAGATCTCCCTATGTCTTTATCTGCTTGTGATGGTATTGCACCATCATTGGGGGGAACTCCAATTTCCTGTTTGCTGTATGCGGACGATATCCTTATATTGGACTTAACGCCCAAAGGGTTAAATAATCGTCTGCACGCTCTGCACCTTTTTGCTGAATTCCATTACTTAAAGATAAATGCAGCTAAAAGTAAAATTATGTGTATCTCAGGGAGGAAAAAAACAAAATACGAGAACTTTGGTTGGTCAGTAGGAGGTCATAAGCTGGAGGTGGTTAAGTCTTATGTCTTCCTGGGGAAAATAATATCTGATAACCTAAGTGACAAGGCCCACATTGATAATAATACCCGGAAGGCCCTGTCTCAGGGTAAAAGCTTGAGTGCATTATACTCTGCCACAGAGAGAAGACATTTCTCTTACCTGCTAGAGGTTTTTAGGGCGAAAATCCCGTCATCCCTTTTGTATGGAATTGAAATAGTCGATCTAGGGCAATGGGGTTTTTTACACGTTGCAGAAGGTAAAATGCTACGGTTTTTAGCCTCTCTTAACACCGCTTGCACAGTGGCATCCCTGAGACTTGAGTTCGGCATCCGTAGTAGTTGGGTGCAGGGCTTGGCAGGGCCAGTGCGTTGGGTAGCCAGTCTGGCCAGAGGGGAAGTGGGGACTTTGAGACACTTAATGAAGTCGGAATTGCTGGACACTTTAAGGGAGTTCTCCTTAATTGTAAAGAATTTTAGAAGGGCTGTCGCACTTCTACAATTGGAGGAGAATACTCTTTTTACTCTGTCTGCCGTCCAGTTAAAATCACTTTTGAAACAGGCCGTGTGGGATCTCAGTTTTATGTTGGACAGGGAATCCATTCTTGTAAAGAAGGGAGTAACCCTCTTACTGATACTTGCGTATTAAAACACATGCAACCCTATGTCGCCTGGAACCTATCCCATGGCATACGGCGGTTTTGGCTTCTCCTGAGGCAGGATCTACTCCCTTTAAATAATCTTATGGCTGGGTGGTATGGTTGTTCTGCAATTTGTATTTTTTGTAATTTGTCTACCCAGGACTGTATACATGTTCTCTTTATATGTCCTGTACTTCGTTTATTTCGTCGTAAGTGGCTAAGACAAATATGCTTGAAATTAAATATTCTTACTGCCAATTCCTTCTTACATGCTTTATATAATCCTCCCAATGAAATGTTTTGTTTTAGTATTTTTAACTTTTTTAAATGTTTTTTAGATATTTATTAGAGGGTTTTTATTAACTGTGTTGTGCTGATTATTTTGTACTTTGGTAAAATTTGTAAATTTCTTTTGCATTTGAACGAGTACTTTGTATTATGTATCTTTTTATGTGGACCTCTTTGGAGTTCCAAAACATAATAAACAAATCAACTAAACTCAATCAGGCATGTAAGGTGAGATATTACTCGCCTACTAGCTGCTCTATTTGGACTTGAATCCTATTAGGGAATCCTATCTTGCTACTTGGGAGGGGGGTGGCATGCCCATGTAGTCACATATTCATCAAGAGTTGCATGTCATCTGTAAACCTACTCTGTATCCCGTTCTCCACCCAAATCTACGAGGGATGTAACATGTTGACCAGCAATTAAGGCAGTAACCCCATTATATCCTAAACACCCCTCCCCACTTTCTTTCATTAGAAATGTTAACCTTACCCAAACCCCCACTAATAAAGGGATTGAGGTTCCGTGACGATTTTAACCCGTGTTTGTAACATTGTCGCAAATGCATAATTTTGGTATCAGTGAACCGCAAATGATCCATTTAGTATATCCTGGTGTTTTCGCTATGCTACGAGCAAGAGCACTCCTGTTACAAACACATTTCTGTTCTACCCGTGGCATCCATCTTAGAACAAGGAAGCCATTTTGTATTCCTTGCCCTCACATAGTCAATGGACACGCAATGACCTCTTTTCATTTAAGGACACATAGGCTTTAGCCGGCAATTCACCTTGCTAGTGACACGTGCACCTTAGGCCAGCAACGCTGTGGCAGCATGACTCGGCAAAAGCTGCCTCCCCAGCCTGAGGCCAGTCCTGCTATACTGGTTCTCGTGTTCGTTGGTCTGATCATGATTAGGCGGCCGAAGCTGGTAACCGTGCCCATTTACGACCCACAAACATCTCTTATCCTACTTTTCTATCTTCTGCACCTGGCTCTGCTCCTTTCCTTCTGGGCCTTTATTAGGGGGAGGTAACGAAATTTACGATGAGGAGGTCCGGGTCTTGAATGGAAAGTTGACATGGGATTATGATGGAATAGTGGGAACCCCTCGTTCGTAATGTTTTGACATCAGATATTGTTGACGATTCCTGTGCAACGCCAAATATTTATTGTTTAAGATACAAAGGTTTTGGAATGTGCTAACATGTAAAGAAATTTGCCTGAAACCCAATATTCAGTATATAAGGAGCAACCCTCTTTGTACAAATTGAACAGGCTCCTAGATACTGCCCATGTGTAGTTTCTGTGACTTCTGTGTCCCTGCAGTAATAAACCTTTGGTCTTTGACGCCACCATCGAGAAGCCCGTGTTTCTGTTTGTTTGTGCACCGAGGCAGGTTGAACTCCGGGGTCTTCGGGTGTTATCCCTGACACCTCTGGACGTCATTCGGTACCGGTCCAAAAGCCTGAAGAGTTCGAGAAGCTTCGTGTGAAGATTTCAGAGGGAGGCGCCCCACTTCATCGATCCCGGCATATCGCAAAAGTGGCCCGACGTTCTCTTCCACGAGGGTTCCCGTTCAGACGGCTGCAGTGGTTCGTTGCCTTGACCGTCGCCCTGTCTTGGACCCGAGGTGCAGTCCTTAGTACGGCGAGACGTGACGGGTTTCTCCTTGGTGACGTCTTCAGTGCCTCAGTTAAGTATTAAGTGGTTGATAGTTGGTTACTTCGTAAGGGTTGCTCCTGTTTGGATAATCCTTTTAGTTTTTGGTTTGGTTCGGTTTCATAAGATTATCGCTGGTTATTCTGGTTACGATAATCATTCAGTTCAGTTCGGGTATCGATACGTTTGTCTGTTCTGGTAGGCCTAAGTTCTTGGTTCAAGTGCGCACCTTTCTTTTAATTTGTGTTTCGTCTGTTTTGTGTTCCGGGTTATAAAATGGTAAGTCGGAAAAATTGTATGTTGTCTTGTTTTAGTTGCAACAGGGATTCCCAGTTGGAGGACTCGTGTTCGGTTCCTCCGATTGGAACTCCCCTTTATGATCTGTATTGCAAATTTGGTGTGGGCCCTATCTCTTATAACGAGGTATGGATCCACTACACAGAGAAAGATGGTGTCCTTAGTTGGCCACTGCATGGTAGTTTCGAACCTCAAGTTCTTGATAATTTAGAAACGAAATTATTCAAGAAGAAAGCCCGGCTGGCAATGTTTGATTCTTTCCGTTATTGGCGAAAAGAATCTAAACAGAGAGAAATTAAAAAGTTGAAGAAAGAACAGAAAGAGCAAGAGTTGACTTTAGAACAGTCTGCTAAACAGCTACAACTCAACGAGTCTGAGAAAGCGATGGAGGTGGCCAATAGAGAGCATAATTTAGCAATAGACAAGTGCTATCCTGCTTTGCCATCAAGTACAGCTAAGATAGTAGAGGACCCTGAAAAGGATCCCCTGTTGTCTTACTTGTTACGATCACCCCCACCGTATGCACAGGGTGCTACGGCTCCACCTATACCGAATGTTCAATTACCGGTTACTGGACAACCTGGTGTTCCCGCTCCTCTGAATCAAGTTCCTGTACCTCCTGTGGTCACTATTAATGTTCCTTCGGCACCCCCTCTTTCAGGGTTGCCGGCTTCTTTACCTATACCTGTATCGCTCACACCTGCTAGTTCACAAGCTGTTTTGCCCGCTACTCCTACTGTTCCTAATCTATCTGTTCCAACTGCTACTCTATTTACTGCTTCTGCTAATATTATGACTCCACTTTCTGTTCGTCGAAGAATCACTGATTCTGTCTCTAACATTCTATCTCCCTTCTATAAAACTCTGATTAAGACTCCTACCTCTGACTCTGTGCAGAGACGTAGTCAGCTTCCCAGTACTGAAGAAAGAGGGATATTAGATTCCACTGCTCTTAGATGGATTTCGAAAGTTGGAAGATATAATGTACAAGATGTATTAGATACATTTATGCAATGGAACGAACCGACACAACGATATGTGTTTGATGAAATGTGCTTCCTTCTACGTGAGGAATTGGAAGAGGATGACCCTGAATCAAATCTAGAAGAATTAATTAATGTTCAGAAAGAGTTTGCTGCAGGTATGATAGTTGGACAAAATATAAAAGAAGCGATGGAACTGGTTTTAAGTTATAGGAATGACCCATCCCTTCGTTCTCCGAGGGAGTCAGAGAAACGTAGTACGAAACAAAATCGTCAATATCCAATGAGAGAGGTTCCACCAATTTGGCGTGAAGCTGTGCAAGCTAATATAAACCTTGGTATTGCAGCCGCTCCGGCCCAATTCCAGAGAGTATGGATACATATTCCATGGAAGCGAGCTGAAGTATTAGCAGTGAAACAGGCCTTGCCAGATCCGCGTAAAAATCCTGCAGGGTACTACAAAGAGTTGGCTCAGACAGTTGACGCTTGTGTATTAAATCTAGCTGACATAGATCTGCTATTTGGTAATGTAGTACCGCAACCAATTTGGGCTAAAATTCGTAAAGAGAATCATCCAGTTGCCCTAGGTGGTGATTGGGCAGCTATAATTGCAGCGGATGGTCAACAAATAGGTGGTTCTAAACCTGAACCCTTAATTGCTAATTTGCCTGGTAGAATAATCGATTTAATGAAAACCCTAATGCCAGCATTACGCGTTAACTGGGACAAATTGTCCGCGTGCAAACAGAAGAAAGACGAAAGCGTCTCCGACTTTTTCACAAGATTCGAGGAGACTTTTGTGGATCATAGTGGTCAGGATATGAGCACAGAAGGAGGCCAGAGATTATTTGTTGATAAATTTGTGCACAATCTGTTGCCAGAACTTAGTGGTAAATTAAAAAATTCTGAAAGTGCGTGGGCTGTCTCTACGACTGCGCAAATACTTGCTACTGCCCAGTACTATGAAAATAGGGACAAAGAGGAGAAAGAAAAATCAGATAAAAAGACGAAAGAGTTAAAAACTAAAGTTCTTTTACAGCAAGCATATCCGCCTCGCACAAATCAGACCAATACACAGCAAGGGTCATATCAAAGAACGGAGTATAATTCTCAGAGGCCACAGTACCAATGGAATCAGTGTGCTTATTGCAAAATGGAAGGCCATTATAAGACTGAGTGTCCGGTACGGGCACAAAATAATACTGCGGCAGCTCAGAGAGGTCGTGGTGGTTATATGCAGAATTCTAGAGGTCGAGGAAGAGGTGCTATGCCTCCACAGACAAGTGATCGCCCTTCTAATTATTTCGACCAACGAAATGGACAATCTGCCCAACAGAATAGGTCTCAACAATATCATGTTGAAGATTACTATGAAGCTAGTGAGGAAGTTCAGCCAAGGGAGTACTAGGACAGCCATGGACAAAGAGAGGGAGTAGTATCAGTTCCAGTAGATCAGAGTGGGCCTTATGTCGCAGTAGCAACATCAGGTATAGTCGAACCGTTTCTGTTGGATACTGGTGCAGCAAAAAGTTCTGTCATACATGCGAAACTCCCTGGCGCACCTTTGTCTGGCTCAACAAACGTTTCAGTAGGTTTTTCAGGCGCCCCTGTTCACAACCCTGTTTCTGGTCCTTTGTCTATTTCTGTTGGACCCCGACAATTGAAAGCACCCCTGATTTTGACGACAGGTTGTAATGAAAATCTGCTTGGTTTAGACTTATTAAAACGCCTATATGCGACATTGTACTGTTCTCCAGAAGGAGTACAGCTTACGTTGGGTAAAAGAATCATCTCTCCAATGTACTTGTCGATGGATGCACTCCCACCAGAGCTGCGTTCACTCCCTAATACTCTTTGGGCGACTGGTCCTAATGATGTAGGTCTTTTAGAAATTCCACCATATGTAGTAACTTTGAAAGCGAATGTAAAATTTCCACGAATTCCACAATACAGAATTTCTACTGAAGGTGAGCGTGCGCTCCTACTGATAGTACAAGATCTGATCAAGAAAGGCGTTATAGAAGAAACTAGAGGTAATGTCTGTAATAGTCCTGTACTGCCCATTCTGAAACAAACTGACCCAACAAAACCTCCAGTATATAGATTTGTAATTGATCTTAGAGAGGTTAATAAAATTGTGATTCCACAGTTTCCTGTGGTTCCAGACATTACTGCATTGTTAACGTTAATTCCTGCTACAGCGGCATGGTTTTCAGTTATCGACTTGAAAAATGCCTTTTTCAGCATTCCGATAGCCGAGGAAAGCAGAGATATCTTCGGTTTCTCTCTAGGAGGACGAAGCTTCAGGTTTAAACGCGCTCCACAAGGTTATTGTGAAAGCCCATCCATTTACAGTCAAGCATTAAAAAGCCAGTTAGACTCATTTGTACTTCCTCCTGGTTCTGCTTTAATACAATATGTCGATGATCTTCTAGTGGCTGCCGATGACAAGGAAACTTGCAAAACAGCTACAATTTCTTTATTGCATCATTTGTCAAATTTGAATCACAAGGTGTCACCTTCAAAAATGCAATACTGTTGCCAAGAAGTGACCTACCGAGGTCATCTCTTGTCAAAGGAGGGAAGGAAGTTGACCCCAGAGAGAATAAAAGCAATTACACAGATGAATGTTCCTAGCACGCAGAGAGAAGTACGTGCCTTTTTAGGTATTACCTCATATTGTAGGCAATGGATCCCAAATTTTTCTCTTTTGGCAAAACCGTTGGTAGCTTTGACTGGGAAAAATGTTCCGAGTCCAGTGCCATGGTCTGCCGAATGTCAGGAGAGTTTTTCTGAGTTACGAAATGCACTGTGTTCAGCTCCTGTATTGGGTACACCCGATTACAGTAAACCATTCACGCTCTATGTCCATGAGAGAGAAGGTTGTGCGTTGAGTGTTTTGACACAGAAATTTTGTGATAAACAACGCCCTTGTGCGTATTTTTCATCAACATTAGATCCAGTAGCTAGAGCGTTGCCTAGTTGCTTGAGAGCTACAGCCGCAGCTGCAGCCTCCATTCGACAATCTGCTGGTTTGGTAATGAACAACATGCTAGTAGTTATGGTTCCTCATGCTGTGGATACACTCATGAACCGAACCAAGACGCAGCACCTTACCAGTGCTAGATTATCAGGTTACGAACTGACATTGCTAGCAAGTCATATTCAGATCAAAAGATGCAATGTATTGAATCCAGCAACATTGTTGCCGACTAGCCAAGAGTCGAGTGATTCCGAACCACACGACTGTTGTTTCAGAACTGAGGTAGAAACAAAAGGACAAATTGATTTAAAAGATACTCCATTATCAGATCCAGATGGCACGTTGTATGTTGACGGGTCTTGCTTCAAATTGGAGAATGGTGATGTAACTGCTGCCTATGCAGTAACGACTTTGAGTACGATTGTGGAGACTGCGAGAGTGAGTCAGAATTCTGCCCAGGCTGCAGAATTGATCGCGCTGACAAGAGCGTGCGTTTTAGCTAAGGGAAAGAGAGTGAATGTGTTCACAGATAGTCAGTACGCGTTCGGCGTGGCCCATAGTTTTGGCCGTTTGTGGAAAGAGAGAGGTTTCATTACGTCCCATGGGACTAAGATTCAACATGGCCAGCTAGTTAATGACTTGTTGGAATCTCTAACCTTGCCGACTGAAGTTGCGATTGTGAAATGCAGTGCTCATAAAGCAATCACGGATGATGTTGGTCGTGGGAATGCTTTTGCTGATGAGACTGCAAAACAGACAGCTAGAAATATGATGAGTAGAATGTATGTTGCAACGTCTGCAAGATGGATTTCTGAGTCTGGAATGTGTGAGGACACAGTGGAAAGCGTGAAAGAAATTCAGAAAGAGGCGACTGAGGAGGAAAAGCGTGCATGGAAAGAGAGCACGGGTAAATTGGACTCGAGTGGGTGTTGGATTGACTTGTCGGAACAACAGCGTTGGATGTTGCCTGATGCGTATGTGCTTGCAGTAGTAACGATGGCACATGGATCAGCGCACATCAGTTCTAAAGGGATTTGTAAGATGTTGGCTCCAGTTTGGAAGAATGATGGGATTAGTAAGTGTGCAGAGAGAGTGGTGAGAAATTGTATGGTATGCTTGATGCATAATCCTGGCAAGGGAATCCCCACACCTGCAGGTCACTTCGCTCCTCCTTCCTGCCCCTTTGAAGTGATCCAGCTAGACTTCATTCACATGGATCGTTGTAATAATCTAAAGTACGTCCTAGTGGTAGTTTGTGCGTTCTCCAGATGGATCGAAGCATACCCACTGAAGGACAATACTGCTTTGTCCACTGCCAAGATCCTTCTTAAAGAATACTTCCCCAGATTCGGAATGCCACGGATTGTATGGTCAGATAACGGAAGTGAGTTCGTAGGGAAAGTTATGCAGAGTGTGTGTGCCGGTCTAGGGATTAGACAAAAGTTTCACAGTGCGAATCATCCCCAGTCCGCGGGTTTGGTTGAGGGTTACAATGGTACCCTTAAACTGAAACTTGCTAAGATACAAGCATCCACGGGTTTGCCCTGGCCAGATGCACTGCCTTTGGCTTTGTTATCAACAAGAGCAACTGTACATTCTAGAGTAGGGCTTAGTCCATATGAAATAATTTTTGGTTGTCCTGCAAATGTTTGGGGGGTACCTAGATCGAAAGAATTTAAGCAGCTGGAATACCCAATGTTAATTGATTATCTTTTCGACTTGACTGCTAAATTGAGCCTTATTCACCAACAGGTTTTCGATGCATTGCCAAAGCCACCGGAGAGTCCAGGTCATCAGCTGAAACCTGGGGATCAAGTAGTCATTAGAAATTTTGCAAGAACGAAAAATCTTCATCCCAGATTCGTTGGCCCCTTCCAAGTCCTATTGGCGACGAGAACTGCTATTCGAGTGGCCGGACGGAAGAATTGGATCCACACGACACATGTCAAACGTGTGCCTCTGCCACTCCCTTACAACAACTGGGTAAAGAAAGGAATCAGTGCCTCTGAAGCAGAACAAATACCCAGGTTCATCCTTTTCAGTGATGCAGAACTGATCACTGATACATCAAACTCTGACTCTCCTCCTGAAACTGCTCTTTTGAACCCTGAACATTTGCCATCTGCACCAAAAGAACATTTGTCATCTGCAAACGCGAACATTGCAGCGTCGGCTGAAAATATATTGTTTCCAGATCAGACAGCTCCTGCAAAACTGAGATACAACTTGCGACCTCGCAATATGGACAAATAAAGCAGGAAACTGCCTATTTTCAGATTTGAATTTTCTATACATTGCCTCCAGCCAGGAAGTTTGCTATTATTTTGTTGTTTTAAATTTTGCCTTGCCGTCTGGGTAGCCGTAGGGTCGTGGCTGTGTATAGTGGAATCTGCGGGGGTCAGACATAAGGTCGATCTTTCTGTTAGTTCTGGGAACTCCCAGGGCTGATAGAGGCATTTTCATCTACGTACACATCATCAGTGGTCACGAGCGGATTGTAGAAGATGGAGCTTCCTGAGCTGCAACGAAAGAATGTAATTTATGTTCGCAGAAATAGACTGTACCGAATACTTCACAGCAAATGCTTTCTAATGCAATGTGCAGTTACATTTTTAATTGTTTTGATAACGTTGGTGGGTGGAATCATCTTTGGTGTGCATTTGATTTTTATGCCGGTAACTACAGTACCTCCCCTTGATCCTACTACTTCTACGGTTTCTTCTATGCATTCTTTTCACTCGTTTCCTGAACACGAACAAGCTCGACGCTCTGAATTTATTAACAATACATTTGTACAGCTCTTGCATCAACACCAACTGGTAGTTAACACTACAGACTGCTGGGTGTGTGGCTTGATACCTCACACTATGGATAAAGGCATTCCCTATCTAGTCTTGCCTTTTAGCTATAATGGATCATTTCAGGCCTTTCAGACCATTTTTTCCTATGCCCTTGAGACCTATCCTCCGCGTCCACCACGGTCCACTAAATACAATTCAGCCAACAAAGCTTTAGTCCAGGGAATAATTGACATGATTAAAGACGTCAATAATACTCCATCTTACCCTAGAGATGAATTACGGGTGTATTTGAGTTGGAACTCTACCGAGTATCGCCTTAGTTTGGGAGAAAGCAAGCGTAAAAGCTCCACTTCAGTCTGGGTCGTGCCTCACCGAGGTCAGGTCTGTTTGCAAGGAAATGGGAGAAATCTGAGAGCTCAGCTAGGGAGGAGTGAGTGCGTGAGACTTACGTATTTCCGTCTAACTCCTCCCCTGCCTTCCTTACTGCTAGGGGTACTTACTTCATCTGTCAAGACAGAGCGTATACATGGCTGCCTGCTGACTTCTCAGGTTCATGTTATATTGCTCGATTGTTACCTCCGACATACACTGCTTCTTCAGATTATCACAAGACCAGAGTAGCAAGAGGTGTCTTCAGCAAGGAAGATACTGCTGGTCAGGAAGCTGGAGACTTCTTCAAAGGTTTCCTTCCGTTTTGGGGGCCTATGGCCAATAGTAGAAATCTACGTCAACTAACACGGGTAGTTGAATCTACTATTACAGAAACTGCTGGTGCCCTTAGTAACTTAACAGCTGAGCTTCAGGCGGATCGTCTCATGACGTTGCAGAACCGTATGGTTCTAGACGTAATACTTGCAGATCGAGGTGGGGTATGCAGAATGATCCAATCGAGCTGCTGTGTTTTTATTCCCAATAATGCTCCAACAGTCTATGAAGCGATCTCTAAGCTACACAAGATTTCCGACTCTATACACGTAGACAAGGGAAACTGGTCCTTCATGGAGTGGTTTTGGACTCTGGTATCAGCGTGGGGATGGAAGGTTCTGATGGTCATTGGTGTCATCCTAGTATTTCTGTTCTCATGCTGCCTTATTATCCAATGTGGTCCCGCTTTGTGTAGCCTCTGTGCTGCAACCTGTTTCAGAAAACCACCTGCATTAGGAGAAAAGACACGAGACAGAATGATGATGCAACAACATGTCACTGACCTAATGAGCATAGAGTTAGATTCAGACATAGACTGAGTAATTGCCTATGTAAGGGCAAAAGGAGGGTCTGAGGTTCCGTGACGATTTTAACCCGTGTTTGTAACATTGTCGCAAATGCATAATTTTGGTATCAGTGAACCGCAAATGATCCATTTAGTATATCCTGGTGTTTTCGCTATGCTACGAGCAAGAGCACTCCTGTTACAAACACATTTCTGTTCTACCCGTGGCATCCATCTTAGAACAAGGAAGCCATTTTGTATTCCTTGCCCTCACATAGTCAATGGACACGCAATGACCTCTTTTCATTTAAGGACACATAGGCTTTAGCCGGCAATTCACCTTGCTAGTGACACGTGCACCTTAGGCCAGCAACGCTGTGGCAGCATGACTCGGCAAAAGCTGCCTCCCCAGCCTGAGGCCAGTCCTGCTATACTGGTTCTCGTGTTCGTTGGTCTGATCATGATTAGGCGGCCGAAGCTGGTAACCGTGCCCATTTACGACCCACAAACATCTCTTATCCTACTTTTCTATCTTCTGCACCTGGCTCTGCTCCTTTCCTTCTGGGCCTTTATTAGGGGGAGGTAACGAAATTTACGATGAGGAGGTCCGGGTCTTGAATGGAAAGTTGACATGGGATTATGATGGAATAGTGGGAACCCCTCGTTCGTAATGTTTTGACATCAGATATTGTTGACGATTCCTGTGCAACGCCAAATATTTATTGTTTAAGATACAAAGGTTTTGGAATGTGCTAACATGTAAAGAAATTTGCCTGAAACCCAATATTCAGTATATAAGGAGCAACCCTCTTTGTACAAATTGAACAGGCTCCTAGATACTGCCCATGTGTAGTTTCTGTGACTTCTGTGTCCCTGCAGTAATAAACCTTTGGTCTTTGACGCCACCATCGAGAAGCCCGTGTTTCTGTTTGTTTGTGCACCGAGGCAGGTTGAACTCCGGGGTATTCGGGTGTTATCCCTGACACCTCTGGACGGAACCAAAAAGTCCAGAACTCCAGGATACCTTGGTGGATTTTAGGTAATTTTGTTATATCTTTAGGACACTGGTTCACATTATCTAAGGCACTCCCTAAAAACACGGTCGAGCCATCCTGGTTTTTAGCAGCCAGAATGAGACCCGATGATGAAGCATGCCACTACTAAAGTGGATGGGGTGTAACAAAAGGAACACAACTTTTTCTATAGGCAGGGTGACTACTAGAGGAAAAACACCCTGTTAAATGTCAGGCAGGGGATACTTTTATGTTCTGTGTTAATTATACTATGGAGAGTGTATTCTTCTCCTCTCTAAAGTCTCTCTTCCCTTCCCAACAGTAAGGTTTTGTATCCTTCTCAGGGTTTTTGTTGATTGGTTGTTTTTTCAGCCAACATCATGTTGCATTGTGAAGCTTGTAATTTAGCATTTAACAACTTCATTATGAGCTTAACATTACAACATGCTAAGGTCTGTTGGCTAAACTCAGAATTGGCTGACTTTCTCATTAATGACTTAGAGCCACTTCTCAGCTAAAAATTTACAAAGTTGCCTTCTCCGTTTAAAAAAAGACTTGCTTCACATTTTTGTGAGGGTTCAGTCTTATGCACTAAAACAAGTTTTGCAATGTGGATCTTTTTGTCTTATGAACAGTGGAAAGATGTACACAGTTCTTCACAAATCAATAGTGGTACAACATGTACAAGAGTCGCTCAACATTTCATAACACAATAAGTTGAGGACGTGTCAGTAGTTGAAGGACCATCACACAATTCTCACACATACAGTGTCGCTGAGGGAGTGCTGCGGGGAGGGGCAGGGTGGGGGTGTAGTGGAGTCCGACATACGGCGAAACCGAGTAAATTCAGTAAATACATAAATAAAACGTTTTACCTTGCATGCGCTGCTTCGCCGAGATGGTGATGCAGTGCGCGCAAGGTAAATAGTTGTATTTATTTATTTACTTAGTTTACTCCGTTCCGCCGTATGTTGGAGTCCACTACCCCCGCCCCTCCCCCGCCAACCCCACCATGGCGCAGCACTACCATGGCGAGCCGCCACTGCTCACACATACAGAACAGGTACAACACAGGTAGCTAACACACTAAAGAGTGAGTGAGAGACTGTTCTATGATTTCCAATAAACATAAACATACAAGCAGTACAAAGCTTTCAGAAGAACCAGACAAACCTCTTACGAAGTTACCATACATTCATGTACTCATATATGATGATGAGTGCTCACCTACCTATTGTTGCATAATTTATGAAAGGGTTTTGTATCTTGCCCTGGGATGCAATCAAGAGAACTAATGTTCACTTTTTGTACAATCTCCTAGTTATTGATTGCTTAGTTTCAGTGAGGTTATGTCACTTATGTCAGCATTTCTGTTCTCCCTATGGTACTCTGTCAGACCTATATTGAAATTGTATGTGGGTGAGCTTACAATTATTTTTACTGGTATCTCCATAGCACAAGAATAAAAACAGGAGAGCCGAGAATTGGACCTGCCACTGTGGTACTGGTGTCTTCCCCTGGAGTAGAGGTATTGTACATCAAATATTGTGAAATAGTCCCTACTTCATAGGATATGTTATCCAGCTTCAGAAGGGGTTGTCAGATGTGGGGATGAGGAATATTTCATCAGGTCCCAATCCTTGGAAAAGGCTTGCAACATGCTTTTGGCAAGGCTGTTGAGGTGAATTCTGAACCTGTGGGTTCCATTTTGTGTATGGCAGCCATTTTGTGGTTGCCCTCACATAGGCCGATGACTGTGGCTGAACTAGTCTTTTAAGGACATGTACACCTTAGCTCGAGTTCCTGCTGACTCCTGTTTGACCTGAGTGAACTGACCCTGTGGCCTGAAGCTGACCTTGTTAAACCAGTTCCTGCCCTTTAGCTGATCAAGATTAAGGATCAGAGCACAGGACATCATAAAGTCTTACTGCACACAAACATGCCTTATCCTACTTCTATCTGTTTCTGTTTCTTCTTTTATGGTCTATTTACGATATGGGTTGTGGTCCTTTTTATTATGGGTTTGTCCGGTTTGTCTAAAGAAGAATGTTGGGTTTGTTCAATGATTGATTATGGGCCGGACAACTGTAAAATGGGTTTGTCGTCATGCAATACTTTCATTGTGGAAACATGTGATTGGTTAAACTGTAAACAAAGAATGTTTGCCTGAAGCATAATGTTTGGCATAAAAAGGGATGACTTGCTTTGTAAAGTTGAGCAGTCTCCTGAGAACTCGTACCGTGATGATTTCTAGGACTTCTGTTACTGGCTGCAGCCAATAAATTTGATCTTTGACGCCACTCAGAAGTATCCCGTGTCTCTGTATTCTAAGACAGGTGAACCCGAAGACTTTGGGCGTGCCCCTGGCGCCGCTGGGTTCTAAAACCCGGTTCTTCAGTTGGCGCTTCCAACGTGGGGCGACTTCAGCGGTACCGGTCCAAGCCTGAAGATCGTGAGGAGCTTCGTGAGGAAATTCTGGAGGACGGCCACCACTTCATCGACCCCGGCATGTCGAATGTGGACTGAAGGTCTTTGCTGCGAGGCTTCCCGCTTTCCTGACGGCTACGAAGGACTGCTGCCCTGACTGTCGCCCTGTCTTGGACCCATTTGTGATGCTTTGTACGGCGGGACGATAGGCAGGTCTTCTGGTGGCGTGACTGATACCTCAGTTAAGTATAAGTGGGTCGCTCCCAGTCCTTAGTTTTTGGTTCTTTGGTTCTTAGTTTGTTTGGTCCTTAGTTTTGATTTGAAAATTGCAATTTCCAAAGCCGAGGGACTCGTATAATTGCGAGACTATCGTTGTAGATAATCCCTTGAAGTTTGAAGCTAGATTAGTGAGCGAAGATGCCTAGTCTTAGCAAAATTAGGAGGATATTCTGTTGTGATTGTAACAGGGATTCAGATTGGAGGATTCATGTCCGATACCTCCAGTTGGAACTCTGACTTATGAGCTCTATTCTAAACACGGCGTGGGCCCCATTACGTTTAATGAAGTATGGGTCCGCTATACTAGAAAAGATGGTGTTACAATGGCCCCAACATGGTAGCTTTGATACAGAGATTTTAGACAGTTTGGAAACTAAATTATTTAGGAAGAAAGCCCGGCCGGCAATGTTTGACTCCTTTCGCCTTTGGCGTAAAGAAGCCAGACAACGAGAAATTAAACAAGCTAAAAGAGATAAAAGAGAAAAGGATGTATCAATAATGCAAGCTGCTAGGCAGTTTAAAGAAAACGAAGAAGATAAAGCAATCGAGGTGTCAGATAGGCAACATAATATGGCTATTGATAAATGTTATCCAGCTTTGCCATCTCTTCTTGAGAATGCAACGAAGGACCCTGAGAAGGATCCTTTGATGTCACATTTGTTGAGATTACCACCCCCTTATGCACAGAGTGCTACGGCACCTCTGCAACCTCCAGTTGCACAACCTCTTGTTGCTGTTCTGCTACCGGTTCCTCCTCAGCTCGTACTTCCTCCTACGGCGCAGCCTCTTCTGGGGCCGCAGACTTTGCTATCAGTTTTGTCTGGAACTACTTTGCCTTATTCTCCTGTACCTTCAATTTCTCTTGCTACTAACCCTACACTTCTATCACCTCAAAATACTTTGTCTCCTGTCCTTATGACAGCTTCTCCTTCTGCTCGACAACGAATGACTGATACTGTTACTGGTCTTTTGTCTCCTTTCTTTGGGTCATTGAGTATGACCCCTGTTTCTGCACGTAAACAAATGCGTAGTCAGCTACCTGGTCCCGAAGAATGGGCAGTGTTAGATCTCTTGGCTCACAGGTGGATTTCGAATGTTTCGAGGTATAATTTAGAGTCAGTTATGGATGTTTTCCTGCAGTGGGAAGCACCCAAGCAAAGATATGTGTTTGATGTAATGTGTACTTTCCTCCGTGAGGAATGGGCAGATAATGATTTGGGTTCAGTTCCCGTAGAGTTGCTAAATGTCCAGTCTGAGTTTGCGAAAGGGACGATAGTGGGTCCCGGAGTTGAGGAAGCAGTTGCGATAGTACTTGCGTTTAGGAGGGATTTCCCCTTCAGCGATTGTTTGAGCCTGATTCCGCAGTCAGGAGAAAGGTACGACAATATCCAATGAGAGAGGTTCCCCCAGTTTGGAGAGAAGGGGACGCAAATGCTAATCCGCCTGTTCTGCCTCATTTTCAGAGAGTATGGGTACATGTGCCATGAAAGAGAGTAGAAGTTTTGGCCCTTAAACAGTCTTTACCTGATCCCCGTAAGAATCCGGCTGGCTATTACAAAGAATTGTCCCAGACAGTTGACGCATGCATTATGAATTTAGCCGACATAGATATGCTGTTGGGTAATGTAGTACCTCAACCTCTATGGGCAAAGATTCGTCATGAGGATCATGCGGTTGAATTAGGTGATTCATGGCTCAATATTGCTGCTGCGGACGCTAGACAAGTTGGTGGTTCTAAGCCTGAGGCTCTAGTGGCAGATCTACCTGGCAGAATTATAAATCTTATGAAAACGATGATGCCAGCGTTACGAGTAAATTGGGACAAGTTAGCAGCATGTAAGCAGAAGAAGGACGAAAGTGTATCTGATTTCTTCACTAGGTTTGAAGAGACATTTATAGATCATAGTGATCAAGATATGAGTACGGAAGGTGGACCAAGATTGTTCGTAGATATGTTTGTCTTTAACTTACTTCCTGAACTATGTAATAAGTTGAAAGATTCTGAGAGTTCTTGGGCTGTTTCCTCGTCGGCCCAGATATTGGCGACTGCACAGTACTATGAGAATAGGGATAAGGACGAGAAAGACAGAGTAGAGAAAAAGACAAAAGACTTGAAAACAAAGGTCCTTTTGCAGCAGGCGTATCCGCCTCGCTCGAATCAGCAAGAATCGCAGCAACGCCCACAGTTTCAGCAACCTCCACCATTTCAGAGACCGCAACAGAACGTTGGGTATTTTCCTCCAAGACCACCTTTGGGTTTAAATCAGTGTGCGTATTGTAGGGAGGAAGGTCATTATAAAAATGAGTGCCCTGTTTTACGACAACGGGCGAGTGGTATACCGGCCCCGAGAGGTCGTGGTGGTTTCCAGCAAGTGTCAAGGGGTAGAGGACGTGGTGCGTTTCCCCAGAACGAACGTTCCTTTCCTCCGCAGAATTCTATGAATTGTTTTGATCAACAGAAAATTGCGTCTGGTCAGTCGACTCAGTACTATGCTGATGACTATTATGTTGAGAGTGAGAATGCAGACTATAATGGTTGCTAGGACAGCCATGGACAAAGAGAGGGAGTAGTGTCAGTTCCAGTAGACCAGAGTGGACCTTATGTTGCAGTAGTTACATCAGGTGTAGTAGAGCCTTTTCTTTTGGATAATGGTGCAGCAAAGAGTTCTATCATGCACTCTAAACTCCCTGGCGCACCTTTGTCTGGCATAACGAATGTTTCGGTAGGATTTTCTGGCGCCCCGGTACGTAATCCAGTTTCTAGTCCTTTGTCTCTTCCCATTGGGCCTTGTGAATTGGAAGCACCCCTTATTCTAACGACAGGTTGTGGTGAGAATTTGTTGGGTTTGGATTTATTAAAAAGATTGCATGCGACATTGTATTGTTCTCCTTCGGGATTACATCTTACATTGGGTAAGAATGTGATCTCTCCAATGTATTTATCTAAAGATCGACTTCCATTGGAATTGCGTTCTCTCCCTGATACTCTTTGGGCTACTGGTCCTAATGATGTGGGTCTTTTGGAGATTCCACCCTATGTTGTTACGCTCAAATCGAATGTTAAATTGCCACGTATTCCCCAATATCGGATTTCGAGTGATGGTGAAAGAGCGCTTTTAGCGATTATCTATGATTTGATTGAGAAAGGTGTGATTGAAGAAACGAGAGGTAATGTGTGTAACAGTCCTGTTTTGCCTGTCCTGAAACGCACTGACTCTTCTCAGCCGCCTGTTTACAGGTTTGTGATCGATCTTAGAGAGGTTAACAAGATTGTTGTGCCACAGTTTCCAGTTGTTCCGGATATTACTGCTTTGTTGACTTTGATTCCTGCTTCAGCTGCCTGGTTTTCAGTCATAGACTTGAAAACATGCTTTCTTCAGTATTCCAATTGCTGAGGAGAGTAGAGATATTTTTGGCTTCTCTTTAGGAGGCCGAAGCTTCCGGTTTAAGAGAGCTTCCCAAGGCTATTGTGAAAGTTCCTCCATTTATAGTCAGGCTTTAAAAACTCAGCTCGATACTCTTGTGTTACCTGCTGGTGCTGCTCTTATACAGTATGTGGATGATCTGTTAGTGGCCACTAATGATGAGAAAACTTGTAAAGAAGCTACTCTTTCTTTGTTGCGACATTTGTCGGACTTGCATCATAAAGTGTCACCTTCTAAGTTGCAGTATTGTCGCCAAGAAGTGACCTACTTAGGTCATCTCTTGTCAAAGGAGGGAAGAAGGTTGACCCCAGAACGAATTCAAGCAATTGCGCAAATGACTGTACCAAGCATACAGAGAGAAGTGCGTGCTTTCTTGGGTATCACGTCGTATTGTAGACAGTGGATTCCAAATTTCTCTCTATTGGCGAAACGTCTGTTGGCTTTGACTTGTAAAGATACACCGAATCCTCTTCCGTGGTCTGACGATTGTCAGAAAAGTTTTTCTGAATTGCGTGATGCGTTGTGTTCTGCTCCAGTGTTGGGTACTCCTGACTACAGTAAGCCTTTTACACTCTATGTTCACGAGAGAGAGGGTTGTGCATTGTCAGTTTTGACTCAACAGTTTGGTGATAAGCAGCGTCCATATGCGTATTTCTCGTCAACTTTAGATCCGGTAGCTAGAGCGTTGCCAAGCTGTTTGAGAGCTACAGCGGCAGCGGCTGTTTCCATCCGACAGTCTGCTGGATTGGTGATGGATAATACGTTGGTGTGATGGTTCCACATGCAGTGGATACTTTATTAAATCGAACCAAGACTCAGCACCTTACTAGTGCGAGGTTGTCGGGGTATGAGTTGACGCTTTTGGCTAGTCACATACACATCAAGCGGTGTAATGTATTGAATCCAGCGACATTGTTACCGATTTCTGTGGATACAGATGGTCAGGAACAGCATGATTGTTTTTTGAGGACGGAAGAGGAAACGAAGGGTAGAGTCGATCTGAAAGACACTCCTCTTTTGGATCCGGATGGTACGCTATGGGTTGATGGGTCATGCTACAAGCTCCCGAATGGTGATACGACTGCAGCATATGCCGTGACAACATTATGCACAATTGTTGAAACTGCACGAGTGAGCTATAATTCGGCACAAGCAGCGGAATTGATTGCATTAACAAGAGCGTGTATTCTGTCTGAGGGAAAGAGAGTGAATGTGTATACCGATAGCCAGTACGCGTTTGGTGTTGCACACAGTTTTGGACGCTTGTGGAAAGAAAGGGGATTTCTCACATCCCATTGGACTAAGATTCAACATGGGCAGTTGGTGAATGAGCTTCTTGAGTCACTTACTTTGCCGAAGCAAGTTGCGATTGTGAAGTGTAGTGCTCACCGGAAGGTTACGGATGATGTTGGTCGTGGTAACGCGTTTGCGGATGAAGTCGCGAAAGAAACAGCGAGAAATTTGATGAGTCGAATGTATGTTGCAGGCCCTGAGAGATGGATTGGTGCAGCTGGAATGTGTGAAGATACGACCGAGAGTGTGAAATCAATCCAGGCTGAAGCCACTGAAAATTAAAAGAGTGTGGAGAGAAACTACGGGAAGATTGGATTCGACTGGTTGTTGGGTTGAGTTATCAGAACACCAAAGATGGATGTTGCCAGATGCGTATGTGCTTGCGGTGGTTACGATGGCACATGGGTTGTCTCACATTAGTGCGAAAGAAATTTGTAAGTTGTTGGCTCCAGTATGGCAGAATGCTGGAATTCCTAAATGTGCTGAGAATGTGGTCAAGAACTGTATGGTGTGTTTGATGTATAATCCAGGTAAGGGAACTCCAACTCCAGCAGGTCACTTTGCGCCTCCGACGTATCCGTTCGAGGTTCCGCAATTGGATTTTATCCACATGGAAAGATGCAACAACCTGAAATACGTCCTCGTAGTTGTTTGTGCCTTTTCTAGATGGGTAGAGGCATACCCCCTAAAAGATAATACTGCCTCATCCACAGCTAAAGTCTTTCTCAAAGAATATTTCCCTAGGTGTGGATTGCCAAGGATGGTGTGGAGTGATAATGGAAGTGAGTTTGTGGGGAAGATCATGAAGAGAGTGCTTGAGGGTTTGGGCATAAAACAGAAATTCCATGCTGCAAATCACCCCCAATCAGCTGGATTAGTGGAATGTTACAATGGCACTTTGAAGCTAAAGTTAGCCAAAATTCAGGCGAGTTCTGGTCTCCAATGGCGCGATGCTTTGCCGTTGGCACTTTTGTCAACTAGAACTACAGTGCATTCCCGAATCGGACTTAGTCCGTATGAAATAGTCTTTGGTCGACCGGCAAATGTGTGGGGAGTGCCGAGACCAACGAAATTTAGTGATATTGACTATCCTGTGTTGGTGGACTATTTGTAATGACCTGACGGCTAAATTGCGTGTCTTGCATCAACAGGTTCACGATAACTTGCCACCAGCCTCTGTGGACCCAGGTCACACCATCAATCCCGGTGACTGGGTCCTCGTGAAAAACTTTCAGCGGACCAAAAACGAGCAGCCCCGCTGGACCGGCCCCCACCAGGTGCTCTTGTCGACAAGAACCTCGGTGAAGGTCTTCGGGAAGCGGAATTGGGTCCACGGCGTACATTGTAAGAGGGTGCTTTTACCTCTGCCGTACGACCAGTGGATCCGTGAAGGTATTGGTGACTCAGAGACAGAACGGGTGCCGAAGTTCATGCCGTTTAGCGATGCACATCTAGTATGGACAAAGTCTGAACGAGAGGACGACGACATTTTGCAAGCAGCTGTACCTCCGCATCTGAGATTGGACACCACTGAGCCTGAACTTCTGTTTAAAGATCAGACAGTGCCTGGTAAAGGCCGTTATAATTTACGACCAAGAAACAATGGACAAATAAAAACTTAATTTTTCCTTTTGTTTTTGGAGAACTGCACTCTCTCATCCAAGAAACTGTTTTGGCCTATTTTTCTTTTTCGAGCTGCCATCCGAGCTCAGCTGTAGGGTCGCGGTATAAAGACTTGGGATTGCAGCCGTGTAGACACAAGGTCGACGGTTCTGGTTGGTCCTAGGGCGTTCCCTGGACTGACAGACGCATTCCTTAGCGGAAGAAAACCAACTGCCGCGAACAGCACGGTTAGAGGATGGAGTTTTTTGTGATGGAGAGAGCTGCCGGGGAAATGAACTTTAAAATGAAACTGTGTAAATTAATGCATAGCAAATGTTTTCTGATAACATGTGTTCTGATGTTTTTAAGCATGACGTTAGCATTGGTGGGTTGGATTGTTTTCACTACCTATTGACTTCTGCACCCACCTCCCAACCTATGTCTTTTCCTACTACTACTTCTTTGCATTCTTTTCATATCTTACCTGAACACGAGCAGATTAGAAGGTCGGAATTTGTGAATAATTCTTTTGTACAGCTTCTGCATCAACACGAGTTGGTAGTGAACACCACTAATTGTTGGGTGTGTGGTCTTATGCCGCATACTACGGATAGAGGTATTCCCTATTTGGCTCTACCGTTTAGTCAGAATGGGTCTCTATGGGCTTTCCAAACGATGTTTATTTATGCCATCGAAGTCTATCCCCTGCGTTCCATGAGAGATAACTCAAGTAATAAAGCCTTGGTGAAGGGAATTATGAATATGAATAGAGATATCGAAATGCATAGGACTATTCCCAAGGATGAGTTACTAGCATATGTTGGTTGGAATGTAACCGGATATAGTATTAGTCTGGGTGAGAAGCAGAGACGGAAGAGGTCACCTCCGATTTGGATCTTACCCCACCGAGGTCATTTTTGTTTGCAAGGTAATGGCTAGAATCCGAGAGCTCAGTTAGGGAAGAGTGTATGTACTCAGACGTACGTTTTTGCGTCTCAATCTTCCCCACCATTTTTAGCAGCTAAGGGCACGTATTTTGTCTGCTTCAACAGAGCATATACATGGTTGCCCCCTGATTTTTCGGGCACATGTTATGTGGCGTATTTGTTGCCCCCTACGTACACTGCTGCTGCAGATTACCACAGAACGAGAGATGTTAGAGGTGTCTTCGATCAAGAAGATACCGCTGGACAAGAAGTGGGAGACTTCTTTAAGGGTTTCCTGCCGTTTTGGGGACCTATGGTTAACAGTAGGAACATACGCCAATTGACAAGAGTGGTTGAGTCCACCGTAAATGAAACTGCCGGTGCCCTTAGTAATTTGACTGCTGAGCTTCAAGCGGATCGTCTTATGACGTTACAGAACCGTATGGTTTTAGATGTCATACTTGCAGATCGAGGTGGAGTATGTAAAGTGATCCAATCGAGTTGCTGCGTTTTCATTCCAGATAATGCTCCTACAGTATACGAGGCCATTTCCAGACTGCATAAGATCTCCGAGTCTATACATGTGGACAAAGGAGATTGGTCGTTGACTGGATGGTTTTGGGGACTGTTATCCACTTGGGGATGGAAGATTCTGATGGTCATTGGCACGGCTTTAGCAATTCTTTTTCTGTGTTGTCTTTGTGTACAGTGTGGTCCTGCCATATGTGGCTTTTGTGATACTACGTGTGTAAGGAGACCGCCTGTCTCGAGAGAAGTACAGAGAGATAGAATGATGCTCCAGCAGCACTTAAATGACCTGATGAATATTGACATCGATTCAGATACAGACTGAGTGATTGCCTATGTAAGGGCAAAAGGAGGGTCTGAGGTTCTGTGAATTTTGAACCCGTGGGTTCCATTTTGTGTATGGCAGCCATTTTGTGGTTGCCCTCACATAGGCCGATGACTGTGGCTGAACTAGTCTTTTAAGGACATGTACACCTTAGCTCGAGTTCGTGCTGACTCCTGTTTGACCTGAGTGAATTGACCCTGTTGCCTGAAGCTGACCTTGTTAAACCAGTTCCTGCCCTTTAGCTGATCAAGATTAAGGATCAGAGCACAGGACATCATAAAGTTTCACTGCACACAAATATGCCTTATCCTACTTCTATCTGTTTCAGTTTCTTCTTTTATGGTCTATTTACGATATGGGTTGTTTTCCTTTTTTATTATGGGTTTGTCCGGTTTGTCTAAAGAAGAATGTTGGGTTTGTTCAATGATTGATTATGGGCCAGACAACTGTAAAATGGGTTTGTCGTCATGCAATACTTTCATTGTGGAAACATGTGATTGGTTAAACTGTAAACAAAGAATGTTTGCCTGAAGCATAATGTTTGGCATAAAAAGGGATGACGTGCTTTGTAAAGTTGAGCAGTCTCCTGAGAACTCATACCGTGATGATTTCTAGGACTTCTGTTACTGGCTGCAACCAATAAATTTGATCTTTGACGCCACTCAGAAGTATCCCGTGTCTCTGTATTCTAAGACAGGTGAACCCGAAGACTTTGGGCGTGCCCCTGGCGCCGCTGGGTTCTAAAACCCGGTTCTTCACTGTCAGCACATGCAGCATGTTTCACAGTGAAGTTGCTGTAATCATAGCCTGAACAATGAAAAAGTCCATGCCCCCACTACCAAGCCAAACTCACAGCTGACTAGGTGTGGTCTGCGGGAGTGCATAGTTTGTGAAACTGCATACCACGCACAACACCAAAGCATCTCCTGCCTTGCTACCAGCACCAATAGTCCAGTGGTAGTGATGCAGTGACGGCTGGGTCCCTATAATTTTCCGCTGCTCAGTCTGTGTTGCATCTTGTCTGGGAAGGCAGCACAGTGGATGCTGAGCAGAACAGCTCTTAGTTCAGCTAGGACCTTTTGCCCTCCTGCCATTACCACTGAGTTCCACTTTATGTCTCACTGAAGTATAACATTTTACATTAAAAAGTGAATTTTTGTGTACTAAAAGTGGGTAGTTTCACTTTAAGACCTTTGATTATATCACTGCACTGAGTGGCCTTTATTAGAATTAGTGAACCACACCCTTTCTACTCTGGCAATGTTATGAATGATCCTAGAGACAAGTCACTTGTCTTGTTTCTCCTACATAAGCTTTTATTTTTATAAATGGAGAAACATTATGGCCTATTGCACCAAACACAAGAGGCTTTTATTACAGTGTGCATCCAGAACTAAATCATTTCAAGGTGCTCTTAAATGTAATAATTGTTGAAAATGTATCCAGTATTGGCGTATCTTTCATAGATTCACATGCCTGAATCATTCCCTATCGTTGAGATGGGATGTCAATAGTAGCCTATCTATGTCCTTTTTTAAAAAAATGACCTAATGTTGGAACTCAGCTGCCACCCCCCTCTAGAACACCCTCAGCAGAGGCAGGTTCTCTGAGATTTTCACCACACGTCATGTGGAAGGGAGTCTCCCTGAGTGCTGCTCAGTTTTCAACAACTTTCAAATCTTGGCATCATGTCTGACAAGAAAGGCCATTTCCGCTTATGTAAGACCTGTGGCAAGAAAAGAGTCCATGTCGATGATCCACATAAGGAGTGTATTTACTGTCTTTATTTAAGGCATGAGATGAGAGAAGGCAAAGCCTGCCGGCACCTTTTCAGCTAAAACTCTCAAGGACAGAGAGGGAAGGTTGTTACTGGCGCTTCAGACCACTAAACACCAGACGCCTTCTTTGGAGGAGGAGAGATCCTCCACATCTCATAAGAGGGCCAGATCTAAAGAAAGTTCCTCAGGTGAAGGTAGGAAACATAATAAGCCTTCCCAGGACACCAAGACTTCAAGAAAAGACAAAGAAGCTAAACACTCCTCAAAGCCAGCGTTGTCTGTGCCTTCTACGCCATCTAGAAAGGAAGGAGATCGCCCAAGAACCCTATCTTTGGATCATGTGGGCCACAAATCTCTTAAACAATCATAGTCGACGACACTCCCTCACTTATCGACGACAGAGTGTCACATCGACAACAGTGATGATGATGGCAATTCAGGCTCCAATACTGTCTATGAGAGTCTCTAGTAGCCCATCGACGACGAGGACTCCATCATCGCCGAAGACCTTTTGTGCTCCCTCATTGACTAAGATATCGTTGGCCAAGATCCCATTGACAACCAACTCGTCCACGAGTGTCCCGTTGACGATTACTGCACTTCTGTCAACTACAACACCGTCGATGATTGTACCGTCGACTACACCATCGACGACGACACCGTCAACGATAACATTTTCTTTCCCTGTTATATCAGCACCGTCGATGAGGGTTACTCAGGTTGTCAGAGTGACCTAGACTTTCCTACGACCAGCCATGCAGGAATTCAGTAAGGTTTCACCTTCACCCCTGTTGCATCTGCTAGAGGGCTATGTGGAAGATGATGAAGATGAGGATGACGATGAAGGTCTTTATGGGGTGGTTCACAGTCCATCTAAGCTCCACGTAAAATGTTAGGATGATGAGCATGAGGAGGATGAGGACTACCATGACGAATCGCAATACTATCAGCCAGGATATATGGCTCCACGTCACTGTTACCATTAATATGGTTTTCAGCCAGAGCCGTGTACCAGTGACATGGCCCATCTGCCACCGTCACTGTTATAGGATCTGCAGGCTATGTTGGCGGATTACCTGCAGCGGTTCCTGCCACAACAGGATCAGCCAGACAGGCCGTACCTCAATCAGATCCTCGAGGTACACCAGCTGCTTAGCCGCCAATCACACCTGTAAATGTTCCTGACCCCAGGTTAACTGACCCTGGAGCACCGAATGCCTCCTCTTAGAATAAGGATAGAGAGGAAGGTGAGATGCCGGATCCAATCTCTGCTTCTGATCCTTTGGACAATTATGTCATACCAACTCGCTCCCCTCCTCCGCATTTCCCATCAGATTCTCCTCTGGAGGATATTGGAGGATTTCAGATTTTTTTTTTTTTTTTAAACCTTTATTGTACAGAAGGCGCTCACAGATACGGGCCTACAACCCACCGGGCCGGCCACCACAATAAAGAGACATACGAGGCAATACAGGAGTGACAACAGGATTTCTAAATAGCGCATATGAAGGCAAAGGGAACAAGTCTTCGAGCCGCCATCGCGGACAGGATAAGAGTAGGTTAATTTTATAATGAAATAAAGGGGTTCGCAGGATAATGACAATCTGTAAAGTCCAGAGGGCCGCGGTGGGCCGTGAGCAAGCCGAAGTTTCGAATACAGGAAAAGACCAAAAGAACAGTCACATTTTGGCAAAGGCAGAACGTGAGTCCCACATCAATAACAATCACAATCGCTGCTCAACGCCCTCCCACCACTACCATGGCACATAATAGTAAAACAGCGAAAAGTACGCTTACACAACTAAAAGCCCTCCGTTACAACAACCCAGGAAAGGAAAAGAAAAATGGGGGGGGGGGAAGGGAAAACAGGGGAGGAAAAGGACATCAAAAAGGGGAGGGAGAAAAAGTGAGGGCGCAGCGTCAGTGCACGCCCCCCACGGCTAACAAAGCACCCAATACTAATTCGGCACAAGGAACTAGTGGCAACAGGAGAAATGAATGCGTAGTAAACTGTGACAGCAGACTCACCAAAAGGGCCATGCCAGCACAAACACCCCGGGGGGCGACGTGCCGACACCGCGCCACGAAATAAGGGGATACATAAGAGCCATAGAACCAAAAAAGAAACAAGGGAAGATACAAGAAAACAGACCCCTCCACCACCCCGCACAGCCCACCCTGCACCCCTGCAGAAGGCTATGGCCTACCCCCCAGCAGCGTGCCTGTCGCCCTAATTAGAACCCGAAATATAGAAAAATATGGAAAGAAGGAATGGGGGGGGGAAGGGAAAACAAGGAAAAACAGCGGGAGAGGAGCCACACAATCAAAACCCTTTCAGCTACCACCCCCCCGCCCGAAAATACTCAGAGCCCACGGGAAGATAGTAAATACACGGATATGCTCCCGGAACGTAAAGAAGTATCAAATATAATCATACAATTATACACGGATCGCCCAACCATACCACAAAATAACAGTCCACAGAGGCAAGATCAGCTCAACCCTGTCCTCGTTTTTCGCAAACTGTAGTAGTCCAACGAACCAGGAACCAGATCACACGGAGCCGGAGGTGAAGAGCAGGGAGTCGAATCAAAAATACACTTAAATCAAAGCGATCGCGATCCGGATGAACCAGATAGAACAGTAACCACCTCAGGCAAAGCAGGCACAGTTCCGACGAGAACTCGGAAAAAGCCGGTCCAGCGGCACAGTCACAGGATCTTCGTTTGGCCATGTGAGGCAAAAGAGGAAAAGGAGACCCATCGAGGTCGGTCCAGATGGGATCCGGCTGGCGAACCTCCGGAGCAGAAGGAGGCACAGGATGAAGAAGGGCAGCGGACTTCCGTACATCCACACCAACAGCAGCCTCCAGGGCCACGACCCCAAGGAAAGTTCCAGCAGCACACAACAGAGATGAAGCCGCACAAACCGGGGGGGGGTCCGGGAGGGCCAGCCAAGGGACCTCTCTCCAGGATAGCGACAGGTGCGGTCATGGGTGCCCCCCAGGAGCGCAGGGCGGCGAGGATGTCGCCAAGTGTAGGTTCACCTTTGCAGTATTCAGAAAACGTGCCGTGCGGCGGACCCGCATCGCCAGTCCCAGCGAGGCCGAGAGTCATGGGGCCGGCCGCCATCTTAGAAGCTCGGCGGGGCCGCCGCAAACACAGATCCCCGCCCGGAGACCAGCGGGGCAAAACAGGATATCGGCAGCCACCAGCGGAGGTGCCACCAGGGCAGAAAGGGGGGTCACCAGAAGAAGGCGATGCGCCGGCACCCCACACGCCGCCGGCACTGTTCTCCGAGCCCGGGCGGAGGAACTCAAAATGGCCGGGCCGGAGAACAAAGGGGGGACGAGCCAGATGTACGGTGAACCCCGTCCATGGAAGGCAGCGCCCTAACACCAGGCCGCAGGATCGCCGGACCAGGCCCGGGGGGCCGCAATCGGTCTATTAGCACATCGGCCTCTCCGACCGACTCCACACCACCACCAAGGGCCGGCAACCGCGTCCCGTCCAGCCCGGGCGCCGCCAAGGAGTGCCAGGCCCGGCCGCTCCGGAGGCCCCGAAGCAGACAGGGGCGTAACTCAGGATCCGTAACACCCAGGAGCCACCGGAGCAAACGGTAAGTGTCCGTGAGGTATCGTCGTTCCACTGCACATCGTAGAATACTTCCCGGGGCAGGATAAAGTACAGGATAGTTGTTGTAGACAGGAGAGTGAACGGAGCCGAGCTAAAACGCGGCCATCTCGGACGCGAGCTTGGCTCCTCCCCTGAGGATTTCAGAATTTAATGCAGAGGGCAGCCAACAGATTTCATCTGCCTATTACAGTCAAGCAGACCGTATGTTTTTTATATGATTTTAAGGAGGACAGCAGGAAATTGGTACGCTCCATACCAATTATAGATCACATATGCCAGGAAGGCATCAAAATTATGAACACACCAGCATCCATACCACCGGCGCTACCCCATATTGAGAAGTATAGGGCACTAGAGGACTCTCCATCTTGACTCATTGGGCACCCCAAGCAGGACTCTGTCATTTCTCAAGCGACACAAAGACGTTCCAAAAACCCTGCTACCCCTATCACCACTCCTACCGATAAGGAAGGGCGTAGGATGGACATTTTAGGGAAATGTTTCTCTTCTATGGCAGCAGTGACAATTGGAGCAGTAAATGCGTTAGCCATTATAAGCCACTACGACTGCCAGATGTAGTCAGACATGGCAGGTTTAACTGATCTTATACCTGATGACAAGGTACAAGGAAGATACTTGTGGAAGGGGAGCGTGCAGTTTTGGAAACCATTGATGGCGCCCTTGATGTGGCCAATACTTGCTATAGACAACTGGTGGGAGCTGGTGTGCTCAGATGACAAGGATGGCTGAAAGCAAGCACGTCTATACCTGAAGTGCAGATCAAAGTCTTGGATTTGGCTTTCGATGGTGAGTCCCTATTCGGAAAGCACATTGATTAGGCATTAGTGGCGATTAAGGCTGACACGCACCCCGCAAAGTCATTGGGCACATTGCAATACAGAACGGTACCTTTCAGAAGGGCTAGAGAACGAGACTTTGCCCCTTACAAGGGAGGTTACCAGAGGGCTCAACAGTATCAGCCATACCAATCACAATACCGGCACTCCTACAATACTTCGTCTTACCGTCAGTCACCTACCGCTGGTTTCTCTCACCAGGGAGGCCACTAATGAATGCTTCAACAAGGTTGTAACTCAGTCAGGAAGCAATGATCAAGCCAGGGTATCAGCTTCCCTCCCTCTCCCAACCTGTCGGTGCAAAGATTTCCAGCTATGTCCACCAGTGGCGCAAAATAACAACAAATCTCCGGGTGCTGGACCTTTTCACCTTTGGTCGCACTCTAGAATTCACTCAGCGCCCGCCGAATACTCCACCCAAGGGTGCCCCTCCCCCTTGTCTTCACTTACTACGCAAAGAGGCTTTGGTCATGCTCGCCAAGGGAGCAATAGAGGAATTCCCGATGTTGTAAAAGGGAAAAGGTTTTTATTGTTGTTTTTTCCTAATAAAACAGAAATCGGGAGAATGGAACCGATATTGGACCTGAGGAATCTCAACAAGTTTCTCATGAAACAGACGTTCAGGATGGTAACACTTTCTGAGATCCTACACCGTCTAAACAAAGGAGACTTCATGACCTCGCTCGTCATGGAAGACACATATTTTCATATCCCCATCTATCCGAAACATCGGAAATTCTTAAGATTCCCGGTACCCACTACCAATACAAGTACCACTGTTTGGTCTCAAATCGGCACCAAGGGCCTTTAAGTGGCTGGCGCCCTCTGCAGCAACCCTACGATCTCAAGGGCTCCTTTGTGTTCAATTGTTCAGAACTTTGGGACTCACTGTAAACAAAGAGAAATCTTTGTTCCATCCAAGTCAAGTCATATCCTTCCTGAGAGCATCCATAGATACCATCCCGTGCAAAGCCTTCCTATCTCACAAAAGGCAGGAATGGTTACAAAGACTGGTGAATAGCATATCAAGAAAAAAGTCATAATCTGTGCGAATGTACAAGTCGCTCCTAGGGATGTGCTCTTCAGCAATAGATCTGATGCCGCTAGCCGGACTGAGAAAGGCCTCTTCAAGAAGAGCTACAAAAGCAATGGCATCAAGCCTTGGGATCCTTCAAGGATGTAGTAGAGATGACAACACGAATGGTAAATGCACTGCAATGGTAGCTTCACGCGCCAAATATTGTAAAGGACCACACTTTCCTCCAGACTATCCCAGACTTCATACTGACAACGGATACCTCCATGGATGGCTGGGGAGGTCACCTGCAAGAGTTACAGATTCAAAGCAAATGATCCTCTGCGCAGAAACATCAGTACATTAACACCTAGAGCTCAAAGCCATTTTCTTATCTCTTCAGGATTCCTTACCAAGATAGCAGGCTCCTCCATGCTGGTTTGTAAAGACAATACGACCGGCATGTACTATGTCAACTTGGGGTGCCCTTCAAAGGGGTAGGGACAGGATACCTAAGGAGCTCTTGTATATTCACTGACTGGCTGTTATAAGGCCATGTTTTATTCCAGCAGACTGCTGTTTCTGAGCTTCTGGGGGTACACGGACTGTCTCAAACTGTATTTTGCTCTTAGATGTGGGAGGCTGCTGGCTTTACCTTAGTACACTTATCCTCAGAGACCAAGTTTAGTGTGGCTGAAGACTTCTGCCATTTTGAAAATGCCCAATATGGGTAAGGTTAGCCCTGTGAACCTTTACCCCACTGCTTTAGGGTGTCCTCAGTGGCCATTCCTACTAACTAGCTCATGCCAGGCATAAATGTGGCACCTCCAGACACCATTTCAAATTACTTCTGGACCAGTGGAAGAACAGAAGCGGACTGAACCTGCTGTCTGTTACCTGAGAAGAGCCTTAAAGACAAGGGGCCAGATGTAGGTAATTCATATTTACCGACTCTTAAATACCGAATTTTACCGATTCGGTATTTAAGAGTCGGTAAATATGAAGGGGGAGATGTAGGTATTACAGATTCTGTAAATACCGAAACGTTAAGAATCGGTATTTACCGAATCTGTAATTACAGAATCGGTATTTCCCATTGATTCCTATGGGCTTTGAAGCCCATAGGAATCAATGGGAAATACCGATTCTGTAATTACAGAATCGGTAAATACCGATTTTAGCAAGGGTGCAGGGGGTGTCACTTTGACACCCTCTAGCACACCAAAGACGGGCATGTGAGCCATGTGGCACACAGACATGCCCTAAGGGCATGTCTGTCTGTCACATGGCTAGGTGTGCATGCACACATGTGCATGCACACCTGGATTCGGTATTTTACCACACAATTGGATTGTGTGGTAAAATACCGAATTTGTAGGGCATTTGGGACTCTGAAGAGTCCCACCTACATCTGAAAGTTTCCGAATCGGTAAAAATACCGATTCGGTATTTTACCGATTCGGTAAATTTACCGATTCGGTAAATTTACCAAATCGGTAAAATATGCTCCGTACATACCAAAAACCCATTTACCGGTCGGTAACGGCCGAAAACGGCCGAAATCGGCCGTTACCGGTCGGTAAATGGCTCCTACATCTGGCCCTAGACCTCCTCTCCCTCTTGTGCCTAGGACAAAGAAATGGACTCCAAGTGTCATAAGGCTTCCTGTTATACTACAGGGCCGCAGCAAGCTTCAAGAGGCCCAGCTGACCAGTGGCAACAGGGCCTAGACTGGACCCCACTGTGCCCTCTGTCTGCCTCCCAGTGAATTGTGCCTCCCCGAGGTCCTGGGGGGCATTACAAGTGTACTCCTGTGGGACTTAAAGGATTAAAGTCATGAGGTAAAATCTTTGACCAGGACAAACCTGGTTAGTGTATCTCACCTGTTCTCCATCTCGGCCAGCGTCAAATTGCATCTTGGTCCTTAACTAACATCATTGTCTATCATTGGCACTTTGTGCTTCTTGGTGCTATTTTTCATGAAAGTTTAAAAATGCCTAACTCTGGCTTAACTATTTAATTTTTGTTATTTTGGTGTCATTCTGCTTTTTCAAATTAACCTCTATTTTTCTGATGCATTTTGGGGGGTTTATTGGTTTGCATGTTGACTTTATTACTGTTTTAGCATGGTATAATTATTTTACACATTGCCTCTAAGCCTGACTGCTTTGTAACAAGAACAGGTTAATGTAGTGGCTCGTGTGGTTCTCATTGACAAGGATTGTGATTATTATTTGAAGTGGGTTCTCACTCCATCAACCAATACCTCCATTTCTTACAATCATGGAAAAGGAGACACAGGTAAAAAAGTAATCGGCTAGGGTCATACTGTTTTGTCAAGCTTGGAAGCTGGAATTGAAACCAGGTTTCATGATTAGACTTTTTGCAATTCAGATACTGCATGAATTGCATTCTTTCCCCCTTTTGCCCTAATCACAATTTTGTTAGTGATCCTAAAGCAGAGGTCTTCAAACTGGGGGCGCGCCCCCTGGGGGGGAGTGGATGCGTTCCCAGGGGGGCGCAAATGCCTACAAGTGCATGCAAATGAAGATGGCCTGGAAGTGCGGAAATGTTTATTTGCCCCATTTCCAGGCTGTCTTCATTTATTCCAGAGTACAGTGAGAGCGGGGTCAGTAGTTTGCTTTAAAAGAGAAAAAGGATTTATCAAGGGCAGACAGACACACAACAACGTGCCCAGAGTGACTCACCTAATAGAAGAAACAACTAAAAGACAGATCCCTGGAGTTCTTATCGGCTTAGACACTGAGAAGGCGTGTGACTGAGTAGACTAGCTCTTTCTCTTCCAGACCCTTCAAAGATTATGCTTCTGTTAGACGTTTATAAACATGATCAAGGCCAATTTTGTATCCCCAAGTGCAAGAGTCTTACTTAATGTGGCAGCCTCGGACCCCTTTCTCCTAGAACGGGGAACAAGTCAGGGCCGCCACTTATCCCCGCTCCTCTTTGCGCTTAGCATTGAACCATTAGCCGCACGGCACAGAATCGAGGACGTAGGGGAATTAAATTTGATGCCAACAAACATAAAATCTCTCTGTTCACCGACTACATCTTATTGACAATTTCGGATCCATAATGATCTATAACCACACTCCAGGAAGAATTGGGAAGCTTGAGGAGGTAGCGGAATACCACATCAATTATATAAATCCTTCCTCCGTAATCTGACACTACCGGAGGTAGAGATGGGAGAACTGGTGGATTTAACGCCCTTCCAGTGGCCCAAAAAAGACTTAACGTATCTGGGAATAAATTTGACAACTAAAATCTCAGGGCTATTTGCAGCTAACTATCCTCTACTCCTACCCCAGCTGCAGGCTGACCTTAGGAGATGGATACCCCTTTGCCTTTCCTGGTTGGGCAGAATATATGTCGTCAAGATTGTAGTCCTACCGAAATTTCTTCATATGTTTCAGTGTCTGCCCATTTAATTCGAAATAGACTTCTTGCGCGGAGTCTACACATTATTAAGAAAATTCATATGGCAGAATAAAAGACCAAGGCTTCCGTTCGCCTTTCTTTGGAAGCCTACAGATGAGGGTGGCTTGGCGATGCCCGACCTGAACCTCTATTACAAGGCAGCACAACTTCGGATCATAGTTGAATGGTTCAATGTGAGTCAGATAAACACTGGCTACACATGGACCGAGTGATCGCCGGTCGGGTAATATGGGATTTACTATGGAAACCAAAGGCGGACCGACCTGCGAATGCATACATTAGTACACCTACTAAAACTACGCTTAAAATATGGGATGACATACTGAGGCAGGAAGAATGGACCATGCTCGCCTCTCCATTCACTCCCAATACACTACAACACTGCTTTTGCACCAGCACTACAGCCGGGCCCCTTTGACGCGTGGCGAGAGGGTGGATGCCTCACCATAGCTGACATGCTTCACAATTAGGACGTTCTAACATTCGAACACAGCCAAAGGAACTTCCACCTACCCAACACAGAATACTTTCGCTATATTTAATTGCATCATTGTGTCCTACAACCTGAGTTAAGAGAATGGGCGACTAGAGAAGTCACGATGTTAGAGCGTTATGTGAAGGGAGCCAGCTCCGTGAACGGGGCCATCTCCTTCTTATATTCCCTATTGCTGCACACTCTTCCATCTAGACGCCCACAATATCTGGAATTCTTGGAACGCATATTAGGCCAGGATATCATAGACACTCAGTGGAAAGCCCTATGGAAAGATATAAAACGCCACTGCCACTCATAGGTCAACGCAAAGTCACTACAAGATAATGTACAACTGGTATCTTTATCTTGATAAACTGAAATAAATATTCCCTATCACATCAGCCCTTTGCTGAAGGGGTTGCGGCTTCCTTCGCTACTTCAGCCATAAATGGTGGGACTGCTCAACAATTCGATCCTTCTGGTCCGAAATGCTGGCTCAAATTAAAGAGAGATTGGGTTACCCCATATGAGACTCTCCAAATTTCATGCTGCCTTGCCTTGGGGCGGCCAAAACAGCGAAAGCCACCGCATGGAAGAGGAAAGAAGCCCCAGCCATAACACAATGACACGCACGGCTATGGCAGGCACTCACTATAGAACGTATGAGTGACATATATAGGGACGAATTTAAAAACTTCGAATACGTCTGGGGTCCCCAGGTCAACTATTTATCTAGCGGTCTTCCACTAACCACCTGCTCCACGAAGGTCAGAGCACTACACCTGTTTCAGTTTTAACCAGAGCCACCATAAACTTATAAGCCCATCCCAGGTTCAGATGCGCTGCACCAGGTCCCTGATACCCCGATCACCCTAGGTTATCAGTTTTGCCCCACTATGGTTTAATTTTTCCTTCCACCCTCGTTATAGCTCTTGTTTGCAACCTCCTGTCTCCAACCCACAACAGGAAGAAATAATACATTTGCTCTCCACAAGGTAAGGATCTGGGAAAGGGGGAGAGATATGGGAGGAGGAAAGGATTAATGCTACAGCTGATATGTTTTTGTTTTCGTTATTCTTTCCATTTGTTTTATCAAATAACAATGAAGGTTCTTATGCAATACCTGAAGAGATAACTACAAGGAGTTTGAATCGGATCATCCGATAGAAGCTGTATATGGTAATAGATTGCTGATAGCTATATCCGAATGCAAACACAAAATGTATTACCATGCTTGTTGATTGATGTTTTGTAAAACTTAATAAAAACAAGTTTGACAAAAAAAAGGGAAAAAAGTAAGTGTTTGGTGTTTTCACAGTCATAAGTGGGTATAAAATAATGCACTAATAGCTTAATTGAATAAGCATTTGCAATGCAATAGATCTTGCATTTATAAAAGTTAAAGCTATCGGAGTCATAAATTGTAATGTTTGTTATTTAATTTTTGGGGTTTGTAGTGGTGTGATTATTTAAGGAAAAAGTGCACGCGATACTACATAATTAGAATTAGTTTGGGCGTTAAGGAGTTGTGAGGTGGAGGGATTGAAGACAGGAAGAGTAGGAAGGTGGCAGAGGTTTTGGTGGAAAAGGATGAGGTGTGAGGTAGAATGGTAAGATGAATTGAACATGCTATGGATGGAAAAGGCAAATACAAAATTGCAATCGGTTATTGAAATCAGAAATGTGAGACGTCTGGTAGGTATGTCAGATGTACACGAGGAGGGCATCAGGGGTAACATGAACATGTGGGGAAAATGCAGATAGATTTCAATGCAGCATGATCCAGTACATTTGTGTTTCTCATAAGGAACAACTACAAGAAATCATCTTTAGTAGGCTACTGGCCTTTTAATGGCCCCACATTTAGTTCCAATGTCCCCAAGATGTTAGTTAGCTTGCTAAAGTTGCCGACGTCAAAAGATTTTGTATTCTTTTCATTGTGGTTCTGTTTCAATGGAGACACTTTGCTTATTTTCTATTATGTTCAGTGAATCGAGTGTTTCATGTGTCTGTAATTGTGCGCTGAGGAAATTGATAAATTTTCTTAGAAACACATATAGTGGCTATATTTGTGACTCAGTGTGGACAGCATTAGTTGCATGTGGCAGCTAATTAGCTCTTTCAGTATTATAGTATAGTTTTTTTCTGAATTGTACCTAGGAGTGCCATTGTTGTGTTAGAGAACCAGTACCTAGTGAGGCACAAGTATTGTAAATATGGTTTACTAGCAGCCCGTCCCGACGTTGTCCGGGTATGAATTGCTGCCGGCCAGTAGTATATTGTTTTGTAGGATTTCGTTTTGATAGCATTTCTTATCTGTGACAGGCCTGTGAAACGCTCCGATTCACAGTGCACTGCTGATGCACTTAAGAGTGCGCGTTCAGTAGTGTGTGAACTCGAGTTTCCCTACTTTATTTTTCCTAGCAATATTATATAGCGCGAACTCGAAAATATGGCATGAGCACAATGTACATTACAGAAGAACACATTCATTTGTGGTAGGCACGGGGAGACAAAGCGATTTGCCTGGAATCACAGGATGTTGAGCTGATGCCGAGATTCGAACGTAGCTCCCCATCTCTAAAGCTCGCAATTCTAGAACTTGTGGCGGGAGGTGTGTCTAAAAGTGTATGTCGGTGCTGGCCATCAATGAGAGAGACCTGTGCATTTTTCAAATCGGTGGTGAAAAAATATGAGTATGTTGCTGGAGATGTGGGCTGCCGTGCCACCAATGTACTTACCGGGGGAGGGTAAACACCCATTATTCCGCAACTTTCTTTCCGCATACCATCACTCCGCATACTTTCATTACGAAAGTACCATGACTCCGCAATGCCATTATAACGCATGGCATTACATTTTATATGCTTTTACCACGCATACATTTACAACGAAATTCGTTGTAAATGCATGAATGGTAAAAGCATGTTTTTTTTTAATGTTTGGATAAGGTAAGTATGGGTATAGGGGTATATGTTTTGGGGTACTGAGGTATATGTTTTGGGGTGTTTGGGTATTTTAAGGGTTCAGATATAGTTTTGGGTTATGGGGTACAGGGGTAGTTTTAGGGTTTAGGGATAGGTATGGGTTTTAGGGTATGGGGTATTTTTAGGGTTCAGGGCTAGGTTTGGGTTTTGGGGTATAGGGGTATTTTTAGGGTTCAGGGGTAGGTTTGTGTTTTGGGATACTGGGGTATTTTAAGGGTTCAGGGCTAGGTTTGGGTTTTGGGGTACAGGGGTATTTTTAGGTTTCAGGGCTAGGTTTGGGTTTTGGGGTACAGGGGTATTTTAGGGTTCAGGGGTAGATTTGGGTTTTGGGGCACAGGGTTATTTTATGGTTCAGGGCTAGGGTTGGGTTTTGGGGTACAGGGGTATTTTTAGGGTTCATGGGTAGGTTTGGGTTTGGGGGTACAGGGGTATTTTAAGGGTTCACTGCTAGGTTTGGGTTTTGGGCAACAGGGGTATTTTAGGGTTCAGGGGTAGGTTTGGCTTTTGGGGTACAGGGGTATTTTTAGGGTTTAGGGCTAGGTTTAGGTTTTGGGGTACAGGGGTAAATTTAGGGCTCAGGGGTAGGTTTGGGTTTTGAGGTACATGGGTATTTATAGGGTTCAGGGCTAGGTTTGGGTTTTGGGGTACAGGGGTATTTTTAGGGTTTAGGTATAGGTTTGGGTTTTGGGGTACAGGGTATATTTATAGGGTTAAGATGGGATAGAGTTTAAGGGTTTTGGGGTATTTTAAGGAGTAAGGGTGGGTTATGATTATGGGGTGCAGGGGTATTTAAAGGGAGCAGGGGGGACACCCGGAGCTGGAATGGAACCTGGGAAGAAAAAACAATGAAATATTTGGCACAACGCTCGCTTTTTTTTCCTGTAATCCCGCGCCCACGCCCCCAGCACATGCCCACAATATGAAATATGGCATGAAAGGCAGAACACAAAAACAACAGATGATGGACAGAATGCAGAACAATGTCATACATTCACCCTAGTACAGAGATCTGGGCATAAACCCATCATTTTTTTGCACTTCCACACCACCACAGTTCAGACATGGCCATATGCAAATCAGCCTTGACCCTGTGCCTCGTGGGAACAGTCCAGCCTGAACTGCCAAACCATGTCTTTCCTGGGCCAGAAGGTTTCTGGCTATTAGCCATTTTCAACCAGGATAGCTTGACTCCAGTGGTGTGGAGAGCATGGGACTCACGTCTGAGCATACCCATCCGACTCGGGGTGACAAATTCAAAACAACAGTTGATGGACAAAATGCAGAACAATGTCATACATTCACCCCAGTACAGAGATCTGGGCCTAAATCCATTGTTTTTTTGCACTCCACACCACCCCGGTTCAGACATGGCCATATGCAAATCAGCCTCGACCCTGTGCCTCATGGGAACAGTCCAGCCCGAAGGGCGGAATGTACCACACGCCCCCAGCGTTTGTCACGCCCCCAGCACATACCCACAGCGCAACGCAGACACGTCCACAAGGGACTACTTTGCTGGCATGGTTCTTTTACCTTTTAAATGTATATGGTGGGCGTCTGCATAGCCTATGTCCTTCTGCTGCAACTGCCCTTTCCAATGCTGTATTGGATGTTGTGATTGGTGCTGTGGTTCCTGAGATTACCCGCCTCAACGGTTTGGGCTCTCTCTTTATTATATTAGTATGGATTTAGCTCTGTGATTGGTTGTTTGTGCGGGGGCCTTGCCCCCTGCAAGCAGCCATGTCCCTCCCGCTCCCCCAATCTATACATAAAGTTTTGGAGGGGAGCCCGACCTCAAAACATTTTGCTTAGATGGGGCTCAGAGCAAAAACGTTTGAAGGCCTCTGCCCTAAACGAACGTCAGTTGTCTTGTGCCTCCTATATGAGACCTTTTATTGTTTTTATAGCTGGAGCAACATTATGGTGTATTAACCCATATTCTATAGAGATTCTTGTTCAGTTGACATCCTGCCCGGATTTATTTGAAGATGCTCTGAAGTGTAATGATCACTGAAAAGGAGGCATAGGAAGACTGCTGTTGCCCAAGCTCACACAGTTTGGTCAAGCTAGAAAGCTGCAATTGAAACCAGGCTCTCTGGTGCAGAGCCCTGCACCTACTTTTTGCCATGGGTCCAACAAAAGTTTCTGACTGGCCTGGGTATGTGATGCGAGTGCATGCAAAACAGGTGTCAAACTCTGCGAAAAGGTATTGAATACGCGCATGTGCAGACGCTTTTCGACCTTGTAACACATCTGATGTCCCAAGCTATGAACAATCCCCCCATCCCTCCCCCCCCAGCAGTCACTCCTTTAAGGGTGTCTGTGCCCACTGTGTCAGCACCAGCCAGTCGCTGTACAAAGATCCCTTGACGCGGCGTGCAAAGGCACCTAGCTACCTCTTGTTTAAGCATCTCTGTGCTGAGCTTCCCGCTCACTTTCATTTCTTCATGTTATTCTCATTTTGCCCCAGGCATTAGTAATTTCACCAGCCTGTGAATTTGATTTAATTTGACCTTGTTCCTGTGGCTTCTACTTCTTTTACATTCTACTTCCCCCATTTAAAGAGCCCTGTGTGACACGTCCTTGATTCGCAATGATGTTCGTTTAGAGGAAAACCCAGTTATGACCCGTCCCCGCCTTCTTCCCCTCAACCCATCCCGCCGAATGGCATCGTCTTTATTTGGTGTTTCCTAGGCGATGGCGCATTTCTCTTCTTGCATGGCGCCTGTTTTAATTCTGCTCATATGTGACTTTGATAATGATTTACCAACCGGTAAAGCCAGATTGGTGTAGGCGCTCCGCCGCGGGGTAATGTCCATATTAAAAGGGGAGGGACGATATTTGTCAGCATCTACCGAGAGGCCTCCACTTCACCTATTTGTGGGGGTTTTCTTCTCTCCCCCTCCCCCAATATAAGCATGCCTATTTTCTTGGATTTTTTTTTTTTTTTTTTTTTTTTTTTTAAACAGTCTGCTCTCAGAACATTGCGGGCCTCCACCACAATGCAACCGGGAGGAGAGCCAGGGGGCATTCTCTGAAATTGTTTCATTGCACATTTGTTTAGGTCACCTTTAAATCGCAAAGCCCGGAGAACAGGCTACATACCTTTTGGTGGCACCTCTTTTTCGCGTATAGAGAACCTTTTGTATTGTATTTCATATCATTTTAGGAGTATGTGACGAATACATAAAGCATCTTGCAAATCTAGCACTATATCTTCTACTGTCAGGGAATTGTTTTTGGAATATCCAAGGAGCGTGTTCGATGTCGATCATATTTAATAAAATCAGAAAGTTCCGGGGCAAGGAAACATTGTCTAAAGAGTGTTGGGAGTAGTGTGGAGGAGATCTGCTACTGGCCTCTCTTGTTTTTTCATTCCCTTCTACACGTCTAGGAAAACTCCTAGACCACTTTCCTGCCCCCAGATGGAACGCTCCAAAAAGCAACTGACAGCTTCCTCCTTAATGAAGATGATGCTTTAGGTCCAGCAGGGGAGTCCATGAATGCCTGCCAGTTCCCTCCGCCATAATTTTTAACTCTGAATAGAGGGACAAGGCGAATACGCTGTCCATTACAGATCACCTTTTTAGGTCGAAGCTTACCAATATATTTCACTCCACTCTACCCCGATCTACCACACTCCACTCCACTCCAATCCACCGCACCCCAATATACTCCACTTCACCCCAATCTATCAATCAATCAAATAGTATGTTTATAGCGCAGCTATTGAGCCTGGGGGGTATTCAGGCGCTGAGCTACAGGGACCAGTCGAAGAGCCAGGTCTTGAGTCCGTTCTTGATTGAAGTGGGTCAGGAAAGGTGCAGTGCGGAGTTGAGAGGGGTATGTTACAAGATTTGGTAGGGATAAGAAGCATCCCCTGGAGCGGGCGCAGCAGATACGAGGTGTTGGAGCAAGGGCGAGTTGTGCTTGGCAGTGGTTTCTGGTGGGTTGGTGGAAAATCAGGCACTGGTTCGAGTAGGCTGAGCTGTTTGTGGAGAGTTTTGTAGGCGTGGGTCAGGAGCTTAAACTGGCATCCGTTCTGCACTTGGAACCAGAGGAGGTTTTTAAGGGGCTGGGTGATGTGTATTCTCTTTGCCAGGTTGAGTGTTAGTCTGGCTGCTGCGTTCTGGATTGTCAGATCATTGCTGAGTTCATTGCTGGTGCCGACATAGAGTGCGTTGCCATAGTCAAGCCGGCTAGCGATGAGGGCATGCATCACAGTTTTCATTGTGCTGATCGGGAGCCATCTAAAGATTTTGTGGAGCATGTGGATTGTGTGGAAACAGGATGAGGAGATGGCGTTGACCTGACGTTGCATGGAGAGTTCTCTGTCCAAGATGATGCTGAGGTTGCGTGTGTCGTCTTTCAGTTTGGGGGTGGGTTTGAGCCCTGTCGGCCACCAGGAGGAGTTCCAGAAGGCGGTGTGTTTTCCAAAGATGAGTACTTCAATATTGTCAGTCTTTAGTTTTAGGCAGTTGTCGTTCATCCATGTTGCAACATGCGGCTGTGGAAGTTAGCCTGCTGGCCTTTTTACAGCCCGGAAGTCAGCCAAGAACACTGTTCATTTTTAAAAGATACTTCTGCACAAGGACTATTAGATGCCTGATTATGCCCTTTTCGTCATGGACATTTGAGGAAGTTATATTCAGGGTAGTGACAGTAGTGCCATGCTCATGTGATCAGCACAAATTTCAAAAACATGTGCATTGAGATAAGCTTCAGAAGTTATGCGATTGCTCGGCATTTGTCAGCACATTGACTAATGTATGACCTGTTCTCAGTGTAGCCATAACAAATCTATGAAGTATGTTTTGATTGGAGCACTCAAGTGTAACAAGCCCTTGCTACACATCCCAGCAGCAGGTGACATCAATATTGAGGCGTTGGTGAGTTTGGCTTGACCAGTGCCTATCAAGAAAAGAAAGAGAACCCAGCCTCGCTTTTTAGTATGGCACTAGTAAGGGTCCTTAATTTTATACAAAACAACGGAACAACCCAATACATATCAAGCAGGCCCAAGAGGTGATTTATAAATCATTATTTTTATTGTTTAATATTAATTTTTCTCATTTTTTCCTTTTTTTGGTGCAAAATAAAGTGCAAAAAGCTGCAAAAATTGATCTTTTATTACATTGGATAGACATCAGAATTATTTCAATATATACCTATTAAATAAAGCACATACATTCAATGATCAAATATAAACAGTCCCAGATCTACTATTCAATCTTTCAATCATAAAGATGCATTCTTCAATCATACCCATACACAACCTCTCATTAACCATTTAGCATGTAATCACAATATTACATAAACGCCTTGAAATACATGGATGACCCGATGACAAAATAGATCATCCAGCAGGACAAAGGTGGGGGCAAGGAACAACACAGGAGTGATGGAAGATGGATAACACAATCCTGTTACCCGCAAAGAAAACGCCAACGCGCGTTTCGGTGTCAGGCCCACTGGGGGCCACACCTTCGTCAGGGCGATGATGTAATACGGAGTGGGGGACAAAAACATCAGTACGAATCGGAAGCAAAAAAAAATTATTTGCTCAATCAGTCCAGGTATCTCAAGGGGACAGCCGGATGGTTATCTTGCCACACAAATCAGAGGAATCCGATATCAAAGAAAATCAAGGCAGTCTAAACAGGCCTTGCACGTCGATATTTAAACGCGGGGTTGATATGGCTGTTTCAGAAGATGCACGAAAGCTTGCTGTCAGTAAAGGGTTAAAGGTCCGGGGAGAGACGATCTCGGATTTTCAGAGATGTAGATCTGCTTTCAATATATTCCGCTAGGTACTCCCTCAGGTTCCGAGGAAAATGGTCTCAAAGGGTGAGGCGTTCATTTGCTACTGTTCGTCAGCCTTTTATGGGATGGAATGGCCAGTATTAACAATAATCTCCTCACGTTGGCGTGAAAACCGGCTCATTCAGTGTTCTAGGAGCACCCAGCAGGTATCGTCTGGCTTGACCAGTGTGCCAATGTTAATTCCCAGCTGTGGTGCTCAGTGTAATCAAATGTATCCCATGGGCCAATTACAGGTATGCTAACTCTGGTAACCTGGGGGGGGGGGCGGAGCTAGCACGCAACAGCGATGGCTGCCTGAGCTGAGAGCGCCCTCGTTTCCAAGACTATCCTGGCAATACTCCTGCTCACAGCCGCGTCCCCCAACCTGGGACACGTTCGATCCTAGCTCCGGAACATCAGGAGCGACCATCCGGCTTGTTTCACCCCCCTGCACTGCGTGGAAGTGCTCTTTCTCCTGGTCGGGTCCTACCGGCTGGCGGGCCGCGGCGGAGCCTATCGTGCGCCCGGGGCTGAGTTGTCCCTGCCGACATCGAAGAGCCGAGACGATAGAGGAGGCCTACACCGCCTGAGGTGATATTTACCGGTGGCTGGAACCTGTGGTGTGCTCCCGTGGACCCTCGAGAGTGGTGAGGAGACTGGCGGGGATTGCGCATGGTCAGGCGCGGAGCTTGGCGCCCCGGCCGCGGCGGTGACGCACTACTCGACTGCCCGGCTTCATTTGCGGAGCTAGGCCCTGCAGCATTTGTGAGCGCCTACGGCCCGAATAACTGAGCCTGGAGGTGGGCTGCGGCCCATGCCTGATCTCTGGCCGCAATATCTGTGGAGGTGGTCACGCGACATATTACCAGACTGCCATAGAGTGAATGGGGGCATCGGCCTAGACGCTTGTGGCCTAGGCCCCCCTCCCCCTACCCATGCAGAGTGAAGAGCGGGAGTGGGACTGCTGTGCATAGTGCTGGTGGTGACGAGTGATGCGACCCCCCCTCTTTACTGTTTGGGGATGTTTCGTGGATCCCCTCCACCTATGGTCTGGATGTCTGGACAGTGGCTGTGACAGTTGGAGGTACGCGCGTGGCGACAGAGGGAGCGAATGGGTTTGGTGGAGGCGAGAGGCACCCAGTGTTGAGGCGCAAGGCCAACCAATTGACTAGCTGACTACTGAGGTTGTTGCGGTGGGTGAGGCACCCATACTCATACTGGGAGAGACCTGGTCCTGCAAGCCTGATTGACACCAGTACTAGGCGCGCATTGGAGAGATTTGGTATTTGAAGACTCCCTGGCGCAGCTACATGGTGTAAGACATTGTGAGTCCTACCCGAAATATTGTCTGTCGGTGGCTGGGGTTTGTTGGCGGACCTGAGAGCCAAGTCGGAGATGGATCGGAGTGGCTGCAGAGCTAGGGGTCCCCTCTCACTCCTTCTAGTGGGATTGAGGACGCCCGGGCCGCAATGGGCAGACCGGACAAATCGCAACCTAAATTGACTTTTGGCAACAGAGGCTCCAGGCCCAGCAAACCTCTGCCGAGCACAGAAAGCGACGGAGCGAGATCTGCGGGAGGTGAGGCCGCGACGGAATCGGATATTCGCACCATCTTGTTGGCTATGGAGAAACACTTGCAGGGCGGCATTACCTCCCTTGGAACAAAGATGGATGCCCTCACATATCGCATGGATCGGATGGCGGAACGGCTCGACAAACACGCTGAACGCCTGGACATGTCTGAACGTCGCATTGGTGAGGTGGAGGAGGCGCATACGACACTGGACGCTGATCATAAGCAGCTCGGAAGGGTGCTTCAAATTTTGCAGGACAAGGCGGGGGATTTGGAGGCGCGGTCTCGCAGATGAAACATATGTATCACAGGCTTGCCGGAAAGCAATTCAACGGGCAACATGGAGCAACTTGTGGAGAAGTGTGGCTCACCGGTTAGAGGCGGCAGACCCAAAAGCAGAGGTCGGCCTGGGACCAGGGTTCAATTCCCGACGCGGCAGGGTACTGAAACAATGTCAGCGGGCTCGATAAATCTCGCCTCGGTGCCTCTCTAACCATGGGGTCCTACGCTGCAACTCTGGGCAATAGTTGCTTAATCTCCACTACGGCGGCCCACCCGCTGCGGGATGCCTGGCTTTCACCCTGGGGATACCCAGTAGGGGTTATCTCACAGGGAAAAGCCAGGACGGGTTCCCAAGGCAAGCGCCTTGATGCCTTCGGGTGATACGTGCGCTATATAAGTCGCAATACATTTACATACATACATTTACATACAATTTGTTGAGGCCCTATTGAAGAAACTGCGTGGGGAAGAAGTCTTTACGGGGATGTTCGTCGTGGAGAGAGAGCACATCATACTCTTGGACCGAGACCCAAACCTGCAGCCCCGCCACGCCCTATTGTTGCCAAGCTATTCAATTATAGAGACCAGGACACGGCATTCAAACTTGCACGTGAGAAGCAGCCACTGCATTATGAGGGGTCCACACTGTCTCTTTTCCCGGACTTTACAGCGCGGGTGCAAGAAGCACGGTGTCAGTTTGTGCCAATGAAGCGACAACTTCGGGAACTAGGGGTCGACTACACCATGATGTACCCTGCCAAGCTCAGAGTCAACAGGCAGGGGAGGTCTACGATCTTCACGGATCCACGGGCTCTTCAGAAGGCCATGAAAGATTGGAGCAGGAACACGCGACACTCAACAGAAGACGGACGCGCTGATGATACTGCGGACCGCCCACTGGATGAACAGGACTGAACTTGTGGTCTGAGGCTAGCTGGGGCATTCACCGGCTCATGTAGTTCACTCCCTTGGGGGCCCCACATCGGGGTTCTTTCTCCAGATGTGGCTGACGGGGGCAGTTGACTCAGTGGTACCCAATTCCCAGTACGAGCTTGTCACAATGGACTGCCAACTGTAAGTGGGGAGTGAAGCTTCTACGATTGACACTCCCTTAAAGTACTAATACTGTGCTTAGGCTCTGTTGTAATGTAATGTATACAATGTTTTGAGGAAGACTGCTGCTCCCTGGCAATTTGCTGGAACTCGGTAGCCGAATGGAGAGATTGCTAACTTTGGACTTTGATCTTGACATGGAATGGGGCGGACAATAATGGGGTGTTATAAAATTATATGCCATTTTCGGAGCATAATCACGTTAGCTGGGGACATGTGCTGTGAATTTTGTTTCTGCATTGGAGGCGGGGGGGGAGCTGCAGCAAGTTGCACTGATTGATATAGTTAAATAATTGTTGAGACCAAGCTACCTACGCCCCTGCGTGTTCACCACACCAGTTTGAGGTCCCTCAGATTGAGGGAACCTCTGGCTTTTTGACTTCTTTTTGTGTTTTGATACTTTGCGTCCACTTATGAGCGAGTGGGAGGAGGGTAGTGGGTGGGAGGAAGGGTTGGATAGACTGGGGGGGAACTGGGACGCGGCCATGTTGGGGTTGGGCAGGCGTGGGTTGGAGCAGGGGAAGTACCACGGGTTTGCTACCTCTGGCCTGTTGAGAGAGTAGCGGGTTGTATAGATGTTGTTGATTTGCATTTGCGTTTTATTGTTGAGAGCACGGCACGAAGGACACTGGGACTAAAACTCTGGACGGATTTATTTGATTTATTCTACACAATATGCCCGCTGACAAGACATATCAAGCAAGTGACACTGACACCATCACACTTCTAACATGGAATGTGCGGGGACTGAATGACCACAGGAAGATCAGACGGGTTTTGCAGTATCTCATAAGACACGCGATTGATATTGCGCTGTTGCAAAAGACCCATTTGCGCCTGATAGCCCGACGCTTCACTATAGGGGACTGCATCATCACATACATGCTGCTGGTTTCACCTCACACGCACGGGGAGTCCTCACATGGGTGAACCCGAAAGCCTCAATAACACTGACGCCAGTTGATACGGATCCGGAGGGGCGATATGTCATTATGAGATGTGTAGGTAAAGGCATGACTTTATCTTACCCTGGCTTCTAAGGTACGAGACCTTTGCGGGGAACATGTTCTGTGGGGTGGTGATTTTAATATGGTAAGACAGCCTGCTCTGGTTATGTTGATGGCCCTGAACGACGCCCTTCGGCCTCTGCCCGAGTCTTTGATGCAGAGATGACACGACTGGGATTGCAGGACGTGTGGCGGATAAGGTGCCCGATGCAAGGGGGGTATACTCACTATTCAGCACAACATAACATTCACACATGTATTTATTATCGGTTATTGAATTCACCTCTCCTCTCTATGGTACAGTCGTGTGTGACGTTGCCCCGTACATATTCTGACCATTCCGCGGTATTAGTCACAATCAAAACACTGATGAGACGGCCCCCCCCTTAGCCTGGCGTCTCTCTCCGTACGCGTTACTGGACGCTGTTTTTCGGAAGGAATTAACGACAGCTGCTGAGGAGTTTTTTGATAAAAATGTGGGCTCGGTGGGCTCCTTTTCTCACGGTGTGTGAAGCCTTTAAGGCGTATATGCGTGGACTTGCTATCTCTAAACACGCGGGTATCCTCAAATCGATCCGTGCTCGTCTGTCCCTTCTGGAGAATAGGCTAAAAGACATTGAAGCGCGACGGATGCATGATTCCGGTCCGGAGCTGACTCGGGAATTGGCTCAAACGATACGGGAATATCACGAGGAGGCGGACGCTGGGGTGAAGCACCTGGAGAAGTATGCCATTGCCAAATCATATGGCGAGGGGGAGCGCCCGGGTGCGGTACTAGCGCGCCTGGAAAAGCAGCGTAGGAACTGTGCGGCAACGCCCGTGATGAGATCCTCTGATTTGGAGGAGGAACTGACTGATGCACAGGTTGCGTCCCGCTTTCGTGATTATTATGCAGCACTGTACGCCTCCAGAGGGCCGGCTTCGGAGGAACGTATCTTAGATTACTTAACACATATACAGCTACCTGGGCTGACTGATACACATCAGCAGTTTCTGGTTTGAGCGGGAGGAGGTAGTGTTGGCGTTGTCCTCCATGAAGGCTGGTAGTGCCCCGGGTAGCGATGGCTTCCCGGCCTCTTTCTACAAAACATATGCTGAGTTGAGGAAATGGCGGAAGCGGAGGAAATGCCACCAATGATGCGGGAAGCTATTATTGTAGTCATACTCAAACCTGGGAAACCCCCTGACGATTGAGCCTCCTATAAGCCGCTATCGTTGCTTAACGTTGATGCAAAGATATTTGCGAAAATCATTGCGAACCGTCTCAGCCCGCTGGTCCCTACGCTTGTTGCCCCCGAGCAGGCGGGTTTCGTACCCAACCGCAACCTCACGTATAACATACGGACTGTATTTGCGGCATTCCAACACATACGCCAGGACGTACCTGCAGTAGCGGTCTTTCTGGACATGGAAAAGGCCTTTGATTCGGTTGAATGTCCTTTCTTTCGCTTAGTGTTGCGTCGCATGGGGGTAGGTGACTTTTTTATACAGCTTCTGAATACGCTTTATGCATCACCAATGGCAAGGGTCCGTATAGGTTTGCTCACGACCGAGCCCTTTTCTATCGAACGCGGTACCCGGCAGGGTTTCCCCCTTTCCCCACTGTTATATACCTTAGTAGCGGAACCTCTTGCCTGCGCTTTACGAGAATACCACAGTCACCGGGGTTTGCGATTCCCCGCGTACAATATAATAGTGTCCATATATGCGGACGATACTCTGTTGTATGTGCGACAACCAGAGGACAACCTTTCCACGGTATTAAGAGAGGTGGTACTGTTTAGCTCCCTTTCGGGGATACACGTCAATTGGGGCAAGACCATAATGTTCCCCCTTACACCCGCCACCAAGAGAGTTGATTCGGATTACCCCATTCAGTGGACTACTGACTCGGTCCGCTACCTGGGTATCAAGCTACACACGGACTCCGATGTGGTCCTCAGAGAGAATTATGGGACGGCGATCTCTCGGTTGGAAGATGACGTGAATAAATGGATTGGACTTCCCCTGTCCTTGATGGGCCGCATCTCATTGTTGAAAATGATAGTCCTCCCCCTCTTTCTATTTCTCTTTAGTAACATCCCTATGGTCTTGTCGGGTGCGTTCTTTAGACAGCTGCACGCTCTGGTGCTTCGACTGGCGTGGGCGGGAAAACAGCCCAGGGTGGCAAGGGACATTCTCATCCGCCCTTACGAGGAGGGTGGCCTACATGCTCCGGACTTCGAATTGTACTACCGAGCTGCTCAAGGTGCACATGCGTATGGCTGGATGCACGGCCCGGCTGATGCGCCGCACTTGCGGATTGAAGCGATGGTGGCCGCCCCGGCTCCATTGCCGGCTCTGTTGTCGCGAGCTAGAGATCGACGTATGGGCATCCTAGACTCTATGAACGTAGTGACTCATGCCTGGAATCACCTTATGGACGCAGAGGCTTGCTCGCTGCTGTATGCTCCAGGATCGAAATTGGCCTGGTGCTCGTGGCTCAGTCCTTGTAGGGATAAGGGAGTGCTGACGGCCATGACTGACTTGAACCTCGTTGATGTAGGCGACCTATTAGTGAATAATAGAGCTTGTGCCTGGGAAGACTTGAGTTCACGAGATGAAGTTGGAGCCTTGCTTCTCCCACGATTTCAGTTTCATAGGGTGCGACATGCCTTGATGGAGCTGCTTGGCGAAGACATGGCGGAGCCCCAAACGGTCTTGTCTTATGACTATGTGGTCACTGCTAAGACGCCGACTAAATTAATTACGAACCTCTACCGTATCACCCTAGCTGAACGAACGGCGAGCTATGCTAAGCCACGACTTGCTTGGCAGACTGACGTGGCCATTGACCTCCCTGAGGACAAATGGAAATATTGCTGTGCTAACGTTCGAAGGGTGTTACTCAACGGTCGCCATCGGTTACTGCACTTTAAATTCCTTAATAGGGTTTATTACACCCCTGAACGTCTGTTCAGATACGGCTTGCGAGAGAGCCCTAGTTGCGAGAGATGTAGGGCGCAGAATGCCGACTTTTTGCATCTGGCCTGGCTGTGCCCTCAAGTGGCAGACTTTTGGCACGCGATATATGATGAAGTGAACAGAGTTACTGATCTGTCGCTGATCCCATCTCCATTTTTGGATTTGCTAGGGTACTCTAAGGACATAGCGCCGGCAAGTAGGAGACTGGTGGACATGGCCTTCTTAGTCGCCAGGCGCTGTTTACGCTCACCTGGATGCGAGGGCCAACTCAGACACTGGCTCGCTGGTCTAATGACATGTTATATTGTTGCACACAAACGGAGCAGTATAGTGAGATACTACCGCCACGCAACCGTCCCAAAAATTACTGGGCGCTGTACCTGGAGAGGAGACCTGTACAGGGTGAAGACGATCGGGAAGGGACTCCCGTGGATTTGGAGACGGAAGGGACCCATGGGGACACATTAACACTCACTGACAGGGAAACCTTGGTGGACTGAACTCAACGGGATTTTTTTTATCATGTACTAAGGTTAGATGCAGGAAGTACTGTTAGGGTCAAGGGAATAGAAGGGTATTGAATGGGTGTCCAAAATGCTATTTGAGTTGGGGGTACCGTACTAAGTTATTGACTATTGTGTCCATGACAAAGAGTGTTGTGAACGTATCTAAGACCCTATTTAAACATTCCCGATTTATGCCCTTATGTGGTTATAACAAATCATATCCTTATAAAGGCATAAGAATCATATCCATATTAAGTCATAGCCAATGCAGTCCAAATACGGCAAGGCTACTCCCATAGACTCCTAGAAAGCACAACATGTTCTTAAACAAACCAAGCCTCCAGCAGCCCAGGAATTCCCTCTGCTTCTGTATTGATTTGTCCTAGAACTCCTGAAGTCCTGAAATAACTGCGAGTTCTTAGTGACGTCTTATGTCCAACTTTACGTCAAACTCGGCACCTTCCAGGTATAAATATACCAGCAACTGCCCTAGCAAAACAAACGGTGGTTTGGAGGAGATCGGCTATCTACTTACCCGACGCCCTGCTGAAACGAGTGCTGAAGGAAGCCGACCCTCCCATTGACGCACTGAGAGAGACGCTGTCTTTTCTCCTGCAGAGAAATCCAGCTCCAGTGTTTCCTGGTCACCCTTGCGGGTTGCTGGGAGATCGAGTCCTGAAAGAGAGATACAAGACCTCCGTCATTCTATGACCAAGGTATGGAGCTGATTAGACCCGTAGAGAATTCTTGATTCAGATTCTTGGCAGAAACTATCTAAACTAAAACTGTAGCTCACTTACTCCTTCCCACGTACTAGGCTTAGGTTAGGTACACCGGGGTAGGCGTATTTTAGAAACACCAGGTGAGTACGTTTAGTCAACTATTATCATTGTATGTATTTTATCAGTTTTAAGTATCTTATGGCTTAGAAACCATATAAATGCTTTTACAGTATTATTTTATAATACTCCTTTTACTGTACGCACTTTACTACTGATAGATACATCTGCCGTGTGGATTCCTCACCTTGTGAATATCTCCTTGCGTCAACAACATTCGGAAATTCTTTTCGTAGCCTTGCGCCGACGTGGACTTGGACGTCATAGAGACACGGCATCGCACGCAACTCCGCTGACGTCACCGACGCCTATAATAGGCCCACGCGGGCGTGATGACATCAGTTCCCTTTTTTTTGCGTCGTCGACGCTAACGGTTTCGGGAATCTCAGTTGCCAACTGGTACTTTGTTGCCTTTTTGTTACTCGCGGCTCGAGGTGGGTCGGGACTCTTACCCTTTTGAAGCCCGGAGGAGCCGTCCAACTACCTGGGGACTGTTTAGGCTGCTGTCTGCCCCTGTTTGCTGTTTGCTGTGTCCCCCTTTGGTTCGAGGATTCGGCGGGTGCGGCGGCCGGGGTCTGCGAGTACCAGCATTCCCTCTGACCGTCAACAGCTGGTACTCTTCCCCTGCCGGCCCGCCTCCTGCCTGCTACTACCTCTTGCCGCCCCCGCTGCGCGGGTGCGACTCGCGGCTCGAGGTGAGTCGGGACTCTTACCCTTTTGAAGCCCGGAGGAGCCGTCCAACTACCTGGGGACTGTTTAGGCTGCTGTCTGCCCCTGTTTGCTGTTTGCTGTGTCCCCCTTTGGTTCGAGGATTCGGCGGGTGCGGCGGCCGGGGACTGCGAGTACCAGCATTCCCTCTGACCGTCAACAGCTGGTACTCTTCCCCTGCCGGCCCCGCCTCCTGCCTGCTACTACCTCTTGCCGCCCCCGCTGCGCGGGTGCGACTCGCGGCTCGAGGTGGGTCGGGGCTCTTACCCTTTTGAAGCCCGGAGGAGCCGTCCAACTACCTGGGGACTGTTTAGGCTGCTGTCTGCCCCTGTTTGCTGTTTGCTGTGTCCCCCTTTGGTTCGAGGATTCGGCGGGTGCGGCGGCCGGGGACTGCGAGTACCAGCATTCCCTCTGACCGTCAACAGCTGGTACTCTTCCCCTGCCGGCCCCGCCTCCTGCCTGCTACTACCTCTTGCCGCCCCCGCTGCGCGGGTGCGACTCGCGGCTCGAGGTGGGTCGGGACTCTTACCCTTTTGAAGCCCGGAGGAGCCGTCCAACTACCTGGGGACTGTTTAGGCTGCTGTCTGCCCCTGTTTGCTGTTTGCTGTGTCCCCCTTTGGTTCGAGGATTCGGCGGGTGCGGCGGCCGGGGACTGCGAGTACCAGCATTCCCTCTGACCGTCAACAGCTGGTACTCTTCCCCTGCCGGCCCCGCCTCCTGCCTGCTACTACCTCTTGCCGCCCCCGCTGCGCGGGTGCGACTCGCGGCTCGAGGTGGGTCGGGACTCTTACCCTTTTGAAGCCCGGAGGAGCCGTCCAACTACCTGGGGACTGTTTAGGCTGCTGTCTGCCCCTGTTTGCTGTTTGCTGTGTCCCCCTTTGGTTCGAGGATTCGGCGGGTGCGGCGGCCGGGGACTGCGAGTACCAGCATTCCCTCTGACCATCAACAGCTGGTACTCTTCCCCTGCCGGCCCCGCCTACCTGCCTATTAAATTCACTCCCTGTTTCCGTCCCGCGGGACGCACGCGGGACGAAGCGCGGGGCTAAGCCCGGGCAAAGGGCGGGCCCTCTGTGGCCCTCCGAGGCACGAAGAGGCCGGGACGGGCCACCCCACTTGGTACCACCATAGAGGGAGGTATTGTGCTTTAACATTACTTGTTATTCTTCATGGCATTCCTCTAAACTACTCCAATCACGATGTCCATATGGGAGGATCTCAACGCCCTGTGCGGTACTAAGTACGTCCCTGACCTTATAACCTCCCCAGCTGTGGATTCCTTTTCTCTTAAAGTAAATGGCCCCGGTGATACAGCTCATAACCAAGTAAATGCCGCCCCCCTGGGTTCCTACAATAGATGGAAGCATGACATTGAAACTAACTTTGGGAACAATACAAGTATACCATCACTTGCTAATCCAATAGCATTTATCGAGGACCCAGCCGCGGACAAACCAGAGGTTCCTCTTTTGTCTTTTAACACGACTTTACTGGCCAAAATTGAGCAACTGTTGGTTGCTACCATCTCTCCCTTGGTCACAAAAATGAACGATTTAGGGGAAAGGCTGACCAATATTGAGTCAGTAATAAGAAAGCTCCCGCTTCCTGCTACTAGTGTGGCTACATGCGTCTGTCCTAACCCTATCACCGGCCCCGAAACGTATACATCTGGCAATGGGGCCACCCAAATACAGCCATTGCGCACACCCACTCAATTAGGCCCGAAAGTATTTGTTAAACCTGCACCAAAATCCTATACAGTGGCCAGACCCACCTTGGCAAGATTGCCACATATCAACCTGCCCCCTGAGGCTGCCCCGTATGTGTCTGTCCTCTCTGGGGTTCCTGCCCTCACCCAGGGAACACGTGAATCCCAGCAGGATCTGCTAAATAAGGCCATCTATTGGCTAAAAAAGAATAGACCGTTGCCGCCGGGGCTAGATGGTGGTATCCTGAGTGTAAGGAGGGTGGGATGGTTAGGGACGCTGCCCAAATGCATTGCTGGGGATCTGGTACTAATTAAATTTAAAAATATCAATGTTGCCCCTTTTTTACGAGTTTGTACCCCCAATGAAAGACAAGGCACAATCCGCATTTGGGACTTACATGATTTTTACCCGAGCTCCCCTCACATTACATAGGATAAACTCTTAAGTTTTTTTTTTTTTTTTATGGTAACTGAATTTCGTACAATAATGGTTTTACTGTGTATATGAAATGTAATGTTTATGGTTATTTTTTGTTTGCATTTTTGTATTGTTGATGCTTTTATGATTTTTTTCAAAAATCGAATAAAGCTTACTAATTAGAATTAGTTACCGCTTTCTGCTTCTTTGTTTCTTGTCTCTTCGACGATGTCGACAAAGAAGACCGGCTTCAAGCCCTGCAGGGAGTGCGGGAAAATGATGTCCATAACTGACCCGCACGAGGACTGCATTTGGTGTTTGAGCTCTGATCACGATGTGGATGGATGTTCGTCTTGTCGGAGGATGAACCCGAAGGCCCTGAGGGAAAGAGAGACCAAGCTCCTGGTAGTGAAGCTGAAGGCTGGAAAAGGAAAATCTTCGAGGTCTTGTTCTCGAAGGGCGAGGTCGAGGTCGAAGTCAAGATCCGGATCTCGAGAGGAGTCGTCTTCGAGGTCCGCTTCAGACCATGCTTCGAAGTCGAAGAGGAAGCATAAGAAGAGGAGGCATGAGTCCCGACGTCGTTCCGGTAAGGAGTCGAGGTCGAGGTCACCGAAGAAGGTACGTTCTAAGGTGGTTACGCTGGATGTCTCAGAACCTGAAGGTGAGGCCTCGCCTTCGGAGTCGCGGGTGCAGTCGCCGACTCCGGCTTCCAATCCGTCTCCAGCGCCATCCCCGGCCCGAGATGAGGAAGAGGTTCAGGTGGATGTGGATTCTGCTCCTGCTGAAGAGCCGAATCCGAACCCTCCACAAGACCAGCCTGAGGGTTTACAGCCACCCTTTCCAACCCCAGGCCAGGACGCATCGGCGTTTTTGAAAGCTATGTATGGTGTCTTTTCAAGGGTGTGGTACCCCTCTGGCGCACCTTCGGGTCCCATGGGTCCTCTGGCCTTCAATCTAGGAGTCCCTCACTCCTATCCTCCTGCTCCATTCATGCCCTATATGCCGGCTCCGACGCCGCCATGGCAATTTCCGGCTCCGCCGAGGTCCAGATCGACCTCGAGAGCATCCCGCTGGGCCATCGGATTCGATACCGACGTCGATCCCGGCTCCGTCGGAGCCGTTGGTGGATCCGGCTGCTAGGTGTGTAAAGGAGAGGTCCAGAAGGGAAGCTCAACACCTTTTGGAAGAGCGAAGGTAAATAGAGTCGCATCCTGATATGGAGGAAGGTGAATTGGATGAGGACTGTTTTGAGGAACTGGCTGACGCTGGTAGCCTGGATTTCTCTCCGGAGTGGGAGTTGCCTTCAGGCTCTGATACACCTTCTAAGGACGTCCAGCCTTATCATATGGTGATGAGGAAGGCTGCGGAACTTCGGCAATTGACTTTGCCAACAGTGGAGTTTAAATCCAATCTTCTCACAGAGGTTTTGCATTCGCCTAGTTCTGTGGTAGAACCATTGCTTCCGTTTAATGATGCCTTAACGAAGCCCATTTTGGAGGTGTGGAAAAAACCACTGTCAGCTCCTGCAGTATTTAAGAGTGTGGCAATAAGGTACAGGGTTGCACCTGAAGACCCTGCTTTTTTGACGTCTCATCCATCACCAGAGAGTCTAGTCATTCAAGCAGCCTGTTCCAAAAAGAATGTGAGTGCCTTTCCTCAGGTCCCCGGTGAAAAGGAGGCAAAGAAACAGGATCAGGTGGCTAAAAAGACCTTCTCCTCTGCAAGCATGGCGTTGAAGTCGACTAATGCCACTTGTCTGATGGGGAGGTATGTGCATGTCCTTATGGATACTATGCGTACTTTAGCTCCTAAGATTCCTGATGCCAACAGGAGGGATTTTGAGGAGGTAATTTCGGATGCACAGGCAGCGGCTCGCCAAGTGATACAGAGTGGTCTGGACACTGCGGACTCGGTGGAACGTATCATGGGCACTGCTGTCGCCACTAGAAGATCAGCTTCGCTGAAATCCTCAGACTTTTCGGCGGATGTTCAGGCGACTTTGCTGGATCTGCTGTTTGATGGATCTGGTCTCTTTGGGAAGAAAGCTGATACGGCTCTGGAGAGATTTAAAGACAGTAGGGCAACTGCTAAATCTTTAGGTCTCCAGATCAGAGGTTCTTCGACCAACAGGAGATTCAGAGGTTTTGGTCGCTCTTCCTTTCGGAATTACCGACAAGGTCAGCAGCAGCAACAACAACAGCAGCAGCAGCAAAATTCCATGTACAGATCTTACAGGGGTAAGCAAAGAGCGCGTCCTCGTGGACGTCAAGCCTCTTCCTCCTCCACTTCCTCCAACCCTCCAGCCTCAGAAAAGCAGTCCTAGATCTGCCATTCAGGATCATGTGGGTCCGGTGGGGGGCCGGCTTACCCATTTTCTACAGGATTGGGAATCGGTTACATCAGATCTTTGGGTTCTCAATCTTGTAGAAAATGGGTATGCCCTTCCCTTTCGGGAATTTCCTCCCAAATACCCTCCTTGCCAAGGTTTTTGCATGGAGGAACATCTGTTGCTTCTACATGAGAAAGTGCTGACTCTATTAAGAAAGGGTGCGATAGAGGTGGTCCCAGAGCAGGAAAGGGGTCAGGGATGCTACTCCCGGTATTTCCTGATTCCCAAGAAGGATGGCAGACTTCGTCCAATCCTGGATCTCAGGATCTTGAATCTCTATCTGAAACAAGAGAAATTCAAGATGCTCACCCTTGCTCAGGTTCTTCAAGCGCTGCTAGAAGAAGACTGGATGGTGTGGCTCGACTTGCAGGATGTGTACTTTCACATCCCAATCCTGAAGTCGCACAGGAAGTATCTCCGTTTTACGGTGGGATCGCAACACTATCAGTTTGCGGTCCTTCCGTTTGAAATTACTACTGCGTCTCGAGTCTTTACCAAGGTGATGGCGGTGGTGGCAGCGCATCTCAGAAGGTCGGGGATTCCTGTATTCCCCTATTTGAACGACTGACTGATCAAGGCAGAGTCGTCAGAGAGAGTGCTCCAACATCTGCAGGAGACAACTCAGTTGTTGTACAGGTTGGGTTTTTCGATAAATATACCCAAGTCTCACCTTGTGCCCTCCCAGCGCATCCTGTTCATAGGTGCTGTACTGGACACAACTGTTTGACGGGCATTCCCTCCTCCTCAAAGGATTTGTGACATACAGGAAATGATTCCTTTATTTTACAATGGAGCGGTCGTTCCAGTCCTGAAGGTCCTTCGTCTGCTCGGTCTGATGGCTTCCTGCATTCTGTTGGTCAACCATGCACACTGGCACATGAGGGCGCTCCAGTGGTGCCTCCGCAGGCAGTGGTATCAACACAACGGAGATCTCAGGGAGTCAGTGAGGATCTCCAGAGAAGCTGCAGCGGATCTGTCTTGGTGGGGCGTGGAAGGCAACCTGTCTCAGGGGAAGCCTTTTCAGCTGCCTCCTCCGGTGGCCACAGTAATAACGGATGCATCCACTCTAGGGTGGGGTGCTCATCTGGGGGATCTGGAGGTCAAGGGTCTTTGGTCTCCAGAGGAAAGGTTGCTTCATATCAACCTTCTAGAATTGCGGGCGATACGTTTGGCGCTCAAGGCCTTCCTCCCTTCCCTTCGCGGTCGGTCGATCCAAGTCCTGACGGACAACAGGACCGCGATGTGGTACATCAACAAGGAGGGAGGAATGGGGTCGCAGTGTCTCTGCAGAGAGGCTCTGCGTCTCTGGTCCTGGGTTCAGGACCATCAGATTTGTCTGATGTCGAATCATCTGGCCGGAGTTCTGAACGTGCGTGCAGACAGTCTCAGTCGTCAGTTCTCTGCCGACCACGAGTGGAGGCTTCACCCGGAGGTGGTTCGTCACGTCTTTCGGACGTGGGGGACTCCTCAGGTGGACCTGTTCACCACTCGCGAGAATGCTCACTGCCTGTCATTCTGCAGTCTCCAGTATCCGATGCAAGGAGCCTTGGGGGACGCGTTTCAGTTGAGTTGGGGAAGACAAGTCCTTTACGCGTTTCCTCCCATACCTTTGATTCCTCGGGTTCTGAGGAAGTTTCGTCAAGACCGGGCCCAAGTCATATTGGTCGCCCCGGACTGGCCAAGAAGGGTGTGGTATACAGATCTTCTCCACCTCTCCTCTCACCCGCCGCTCCGTCTCCCTTACAGGGCAGACCTCCTCTCTCAGATGGAGGGGCAGGTTCTACACCCCCACCTCCAGACATTACACCTTCATGCCTGGAGATTGAACGGGGCAACCTGAATTCCTTTTCTCTCCCACGAGATGTGGTGGATGTCATTCTTTCAGCTAGACGTGACTCCACTAAGTCCATCTATTCATATAGATGGTCTAGATTTGTCACCTGGTGTGGAGAGAAATCTGTTGACCCTTTGAAAGCCCACTTATCTGATGTTCTCCAGTTTGCACTCTTTTTGGCGCAGCAAGGACTTGCTGTTGCCACAGTCAAGGGTTATCTCTCGGCTTTGTCCGCGTTTCTATGTTTGCCGGACCAGCCGTCTCGTTTCAAATCTCCTGTGGTTTTAAGATTTTTGAAGGGTCTCTTTAATAAATTCCCTCCTACTCCCTTTATTGTGCCTCAATGGGACTTAAATCTTGTCTTAACATACTTGATGGGTGCTCCCTTTGAGCCCTTACACAAGTGTCCTATGAGGCTTTTGACTTTTAAAACAGTCTTCCTGGTTGCCATTACCTCGGCAAGGAGGGTAAGTGAGCTTCAAGCTCTTAGTTCCAAGCCCCCTTTCTTGACCATTCATGCTGATCGAATGGTTCTTAGGACCAGGGATGCTTTTCTCCCTAAGGTGGTGACTCCTTTCCACCTTGGTCAATCTATTACCCTCCCTACCTTTTATCCTCCACCACACCCTTCCAAGGAGGAGGAGAGGTTACACCGTCTGGACCCTAGGAGGGCGGTGAACTTTTACCTGGACAGATCTAAAGACTGTCGTGTGGATGACCAGCTCTTCGTTGGTTTTGCTGGCTGCAAAAAAGGAAGAGCGGTTCATAAAAGAACTATTTCAAGATGGATCATCCTCTGTATAAAGATCTGCTACTCTTTGGCTGGTAAGGATCCTCCAGAGGGTATAAGGGCTCATTCTACGAGGGCTAAGTCGTCAACCTCGGCTTTGTCCAGAGGTGTTCCTGTAGAGGATATTTGTAAGGCCGCAACTTGGTCCTTCCTCCACACTTTCGCGAGGCATTACTGCCTGGATGCCGAGGTGAGGTAGGAAGGCCACTTTGCGCGCTCTGTCCTCCAGGATTTCCTGGTATAGCAGAGTGGACACCCTCCTCCGGGAGTGGGGACTGCTGTGGGACTCTATTCACAAGGTGAGGAATCCACACGGCAGATGTATCTATCAGAAGAACAAGTTACTTACCTTCGGTAATGCTTTTTCTGGTAGATACAGTATCTGCCTGTGGATTCCTCACTGACCCACCCGCCTCCCCGTTGCCCACTCTTCTATACCAGAATATCTGTATTGTATTTATTTTATGGTCAAGAAAATGTGTTATTTCAAATGTTTGCTTACATTTGCTTCACACTGTGTGTGTTATTTTGACTATCGTGTACTGTGTATACTATGTACATTTCTACTGTCATTGGTCCGTCCGTGTGCCTCGAAGGCACGGAAAAAAGGGCGGAACTGATGTCATCACGCCGGCGTGGGCCTATTATAGGCATCGGTGACGTCAGCGGAGTCGCGTGCGATGCCGTGTCTCTATGACGTCCAAGTCCACGTCGGCGCGAGGCTACGAAAAGAATTTCCGAATGTTGCTGACGCAAGGGGATATTCACAAGGTGAGGAATCCACAGGCAGATACTGTATCTACCAGAAAGGTAAGTAACTTGTTCTTTATGACAAGTATTGCAATTGTGGCAATTCACTTCTCTTGCATGAGAAAGAAGACTGCTCAATAAATAACCACTTTTATTGAAAACGCCCGTCTCTCTATTTCTCTGCACTCCTGGTGAAACTAAGCATGCACGATTGACTGAGTGAAATAGTTATCTAATGTTTCCGCGACTCTGGAGATACTCCTTATTCTGGAGGGAGCAAAGTTGTCATGTTTATGCGGTTGTCAGAAACTAATCCCTTCTTGTCTGTTCAGGAAAGTTAACACCTTCTTGTTTACTCGAGAAAGTTTCTAGTGACCTCTGAGCTAGCTGGCATACCTAATTAAGTCTAACATATTCAATAGAGACCTAGTCGACCTAAGTCCTACGTCTAAACTATCGTTTATGTTATTCCAATGCGCAGAGCCTATTGGGAATATAGGAACTACACTACATGGCGCCCAACGTTTGGTAAGGCGATAATTTAACGCTAGATACTAGAGTAACTCAGTCGTGCTTTTCACACAGACCCCTTATCCCGTAAAAACTCCAATAGACGTCTGGAGTGGGTAAAAGGTTAAATATCCGTCAGAACTTAGTGGGATGAGAATCTTATGTATTAGTTTATGGTTTAGTCAACGTTGAAGGATACAGTGTTCCAAAATATTATGCACCTAATCTTTGTTTCCTTAAAACTTGCTCTACATACTTTCTGTCAGCAAAATGACGGAAGATGAAGAGGATAAAGACAGAGAAGCGTTAGCAGCTCAACTTTTTTTTAGCGGAAGACACAAGTCTCCGGCAAGATGACCCGGATGCTATAATCATCCCAGTCAATGTAAGGAAGAGTGTAACTTACAAACTTATAAATAATGGAGTATCACCAAGAGGTGGTACAGTCATATTTGTGGTAGAGGCCCATGAATATCGGCAGACAGAGGTATTCTGTTCCTGGAAAGTAGCAGTGGGTCATTAAATAACTAACTCAAAAAATTTATCTGAAAAACGTAACACTCACCCAAAAGAAGGTACACCTACCCCCAAACTATGTATAAAACGCTATCTGAGTGTAAAGTATCTTTCCTGTGTGGAAAAAATACCCATCAGTTGCCGATCCTTGCCGCCCTGTTCATCATCTGGGTTCTTCCACACCGGGAAGGTAAGATTTTAGATAACCACTGGAGACAGCAAATTTGCAATACAGTGGAACCCAGTGGGTGTTATCCTATACTAGGGTGTGAACAGACAACTGTAGAGAGGTGCAAATGAAAAAGTGAAAACAGTGAACTGTGAAGTGAACAGATAAAATTGGGTAGTAGAAAGGATAAGAACTTTATTGACACCTTAGTACTCCCAAAACAATAAAATGTGTGCGATAATAGTGGCTTCAATAAATAACCACTAGTTCTAATGTGTGGTCGACATGTTTCTGCAGACTTAAATGGAGCCTAAAGGTATCCTGCTGCTTTCTTCAGGACCATGATCGCGACTGCTCAATAAAACGGTGAAAAAGAGGAAAACTATCACCTGGGTATTCAGTGGAACTTCATTCTCCTCTTTATTGTGATTTCCAGGTCATCATAAGAAGGGGAAGACGTCCAGACAGAAACATAAAAAGAGACAGACAACCATAACAACAACAAGTCAGTTTGGTTACACTTTCCATAAGTGATGTGTATCAATGATTGGATTTCAAAATACCAATCTGGTGTCTCTAAATGACAGCTCTGTAAACGGCACGGGGTGTCCGTGCCACAAAGGAGTTGCACAGCCATATGCACAAATGTGAATGATATACACACGTATTCCATATTTACTCCAAATTCTTCCGGTTTTTATTCAAGTTCTTTTCCGATGTTTACACATTTTTTCACCATCACGTCAAAGATGCGAAGTTTTCATGTTTTTATGCGTCTTATTATTCTGAGAGTGCCCATCCAGGCTTAATCACAGACAATTATTTAAAACTTCATGGTTCCAAAACATTCAACCCAATGCATTTCGGTCCTCAAGACCTTCTTCGGGGGTATCTACAATATTAAAAACATGTTTTAATAAATGCTCCATTTATACGAAAAGCGCTCCAACAAACTTTTAGACCAAGTGTCCCTCCCCCTTCATCGATACTATAACTAAATAAAGTGTATTGACTCTTATGCGCGCTGTTATCTCCCCCGTCCTGCAGTCTTTAAACACCCATTGGGACTGTCCCATTACACATGATAACAATGTGCCCTCTCGGTGAACCTCGCGCTCAAAAACCAATTTAAATAAATCTAAATATCCCATCTACTTAAAGTGTAACCCACATCTACCTTTCTGAATCCACAGTCGATCCTTCGTGCATCCCTGCTCCAACGTTCTGAGTATCAAACCACTCCCTCTTCTCTTCTCCCTTCGACTGCAAGCTAAGTTTCCTGTCCTCTGCGTAATGGTTTATAACCTTCTCCACCCACCTGTGTTCATTTCTACATCACGTGGTCGTCTGCCTCACCGTGTTTCTTAAAGTGCTCCTTCCCCCTCCCAAATTATCCAATGCTAACAGTTACCACTTTACTTGTGTGCATACATCAACTAAAAAATAAACTAACTGTAACCAATGAAAGTCCGTGATAAAATTATCAAATGAAATGTAAAAATGGCAAAATAAACACTTATTTGTGACATTATAACTCTAAAATGTCCACTTGAAACCAACGTCCATTGCGAACAATCTTTCCAAATGTCGCTCCTTAATGTTTGGAGAAAGCGTCCTTGACGTGTATACTTCCATTAGTCCCATTTTTCATCTGTATCAACTTTTCGGCGGGGTGCTCTAACAGGGTTAGGGACAGAATTAATGAAACTGCACTGTAAATAGTCCTGCAGCACACCCTTTGCTTTATCATTTTTAAACTTTTTGCAATGTTTTCTCAATCTTAGCGTGCAGCACTCCGTCATGCTCCGTCCCAAACAAGCACCTGAGTTAAACAGCTCTGTAAACGGCACGGGGTGTCCGTGCCACAAAGGAGTTGCACAGCCATATGCACAAATGTGAATGATATACACACGTATTCCATATTTACTCCAAATTCTTCCGGTTTTTATTCAAGTTCTTTTCCGATGTTTACACATTTTTTCACCATCACGTCAAAGATGCGAAGTTTTCATGTTTTTATGCGTCTTATTATTCTGAGCGCTTTTCGTATAAATGGAGCGTTTATTAAAACATGTTTTTAATATTGTAGATACCCCCGAAGAAGGTCTTGAGGACCGAAATGCATTGGGTTGAATGTTTTGGAACCATGAAGTTTTAAATAATTGTCTGTGATTAAGCCTGGATGGGCACTCTCAGAATAATAAGACGCATAAAAACATGAAAACTTCGCATCTTTGACGTGATGGTGAAAAAATGTGTAAACATCGGAAAAGAACTTGAATAAAAACCGGAAGAATTTGGAGTAAATATGGAATACGTGTGTATATCATTCACATTTGTGCATATGGCTGTGCAACTCCTTTGTGGCACGGACACCCCGTGCCGTTTACAGAGCTGTTTAACTCAGGTGCTTGTTTGGGACGGAGCATGACGGAGTGCTGCACGCTAAGATTGAGAAAACATTGCAAAAAGTTTAAAAATGATAAAGCAAAGGGTGTGCTGCAGGACTATTTACAGTGCAGTTTCATTAATTCTGTCCCTAACCCTGTTAGAGCACCCCGCCGAAAAGTTGATACAGATGAAAAATGGGACTAATGGAAGTATACACGTCAAGGACGCTTTCTCCAAACATTAAGGAGCGACATTTGGAAAGATTGTTCGCAATGGACGTTGGTTTCAAGTGGACATTTTAGAGTTATAATGTCACAAATAAGTGTTTATTTTGCCATTTTTACATTTCATTTGATAATTTTATCACGGACTTTCATTGGTTACAGTTAGTTTATTTTTTAGTTGATGTATGCACACAAGTAAAGTGGTAACTGTTAGCATTGGATAATTTGGGAGGGGGAAGGAGCACTTTAAGAAACACGGTGAGGCAGACGACCACGTGATGTAGAAATGAACACAGGTGGGTGGAGAAGGTTATAAACCATTACGCAGAGGACAGGAAACTTAGCTTGCAGTCGAAGGGAGAAGAGAAGAGGGAGTGGTTTGATACTCAGAACGTTGGAGCAGGGATGCACGAAGGATCGACTGTGGATTCAGAAAGGTAGATGTGGGTTACACTTTAAGTAGATGGGATATTTAGATTTATTTAAATTGGTTTTTGAGCGCGAGGTTCACCGAGAGGGCACATTGTTATCATGTGTAATGGGACAGTCCCAATGGGTGTTTAAAGACTGCAGGACGGGGGAGATAACAGCGCGCATAAGAGTCAATACACTTTATTTAGTTATAGTATCGATGAAGGGGGAGGGACACTTGGTCTAAAAGTTTGTTGGAGCGCTTTTCGTATAAATGGAGCGTTTATTAAAACATGTTTTTAATATTGTAGATACCCCCGAAGAAGGTCTTGAGGACCGAAATGCATTGGGTTGAATGTTTTGGAACCATGAAGTTTTAAATAATTGTCTGTGATTAAGCCTGGATGGGCACTCTCAGAATAATAAGACGCATAAAAACATGAAAACTTCGCATCTTTGACGTGATGGTGAAAAAATGTGTAAACATCGGAAAAGAACTTGAATAAAAACCGGAAGAATTTGGAGTAAATATGGAATACGTGTGTATATCATTCACATTTGTGCATATGGCTGTGCAACTCCTTTGTGGCACGGACACCCCGTGCCGTTTACAGAGCTGTTTAACTCAGGTGCTTGTTTGGGACGGAGCATGACGGAGTGCTGCACGCTAAGATTGAGAAAACATTGCAAAAAGTTTAAAAATGATAAAGCAAAGGGTGTGCTGCAGGACTATTTACAGTGCAGTCTCTAAATGACACCCACACTATCATAATCGTAAAGTGGCCGCTCTCACTTACCTAATTCAGAGGAGAGCAACACTCCACCCCACCTGGCCACAGCGCAGGTAAATGGAGCCCCGCACTGGTGAGCATAAAAAACATTAAAAAACAGGAGTTACTTCAACATGTCAGACAACCTGACTTTATAACACCACCCAAAGGCAGCAAACAACATGGTGGTCCAGTCTCATGTTCTGCTTAGTTCTCAATTCTATGTGCCCTCTGTGGCTATTCCTCAATAAAAGCTTCGTACCACTGTGCACTGATGTTTAATTAATGTGCTGATGCTTTGCCCAATCCGATCTTTCTTAGAAACATTAGACTATTGTACATTGATTTTTACTCGTGAGGATGTATCTGAGTCATCCTTAAGTACAATAATTATATCTGTTCCTTAGATTTCGTTCTCCTCTCCCGGCTGACATCGCTTGTTAACAATACACAGGAGCTGCCTCATATCAGTGCGCAAGCACTCTACACTGAAACCGCGCTGAGGCCGAGTCATAGTTACTCACTGCTATGTCAAAGACATCAACACCGTTCTCCTTACAACACCGTTCTTCTATAGCATCTACTAACCTTCCGGTCGGTACTCCAGACGTCCTTCTGGGCTGTCTCGGGGAGGTGCCACGTCCATGCGACTTCACTAGGAATTATGGGAAACCGCAGTCCTCCTTCGTTGATTTTTTCCTAAAACCCATCGTTAGGGAGATGCCTACTTTCTTAAAAGACACTAAAGATGTCCTAAGAATCTTACCAGAGATTGAGTTTGACAGGGATCTGGATTTACTCGTCTCATTCGATGTGGAATCCCTCTATACTTCCATACCACAGACGGAGACGTTGGAAGTAATAGAGGGCCTTTATCCACAAGAGAGCTTGACTCCATCACACCAGTTAATCTGATCATGACATTGGCAACTATTGCAATGACTGAAATTTTTTTTCAGTTTGAGGACTCCTTTTATCTGCAGGTTAGCGGGACCAGTATGGGCAGCGTTTTTGCCCCACGTCTCGCTAACCTGTATGTACATACATTTGAACAAGAGTATGTTCTCCATGAAAGTAACCCTTACCGCAGTAAGCTGCGGGTATGGAGACGTTACATAGACGATGTCCTGGCAGTGTGGCGTGGTACAGAAAAGGACTTCGAGAGTTTCCATGTCTGGTTAAATGGAAGGAATCGTTTCTTACGATTCACTGTGGAATACAGCAGACATCAGCTAGCCTTTTTAGACTTACTCATTACACCTACGGTCTCTGGCTTACAGTCAGAGTTGTATCGTAAGCCAATGGCTAGAAACTCTTTATTGAGTTACCAAAGTTGCCATCCAAAAGCCCTATGGGATAATTTGCTGTTTGGGCAATTTTTAAGGATACAACGCAACTGCTCCACCAAATCTCTGTTTGAGAAGCATGCCAAGAGTCTAGAGGCAAATCTGGTTGCTAAGAACTACCCCAGAAATTTGATTCGCTGGTCAAAAAAGAGAGCTTCTAACAATAATCGAGAGAGCCTGCTAGAGATATGTCCCCCTAAGGAGAAAGAAGATCGGATTACTTGTGTTAACAAATTCTCCGCACAATCTAACAGAGTTCAGCAAATTGTGAGAAAGCACTGGGCAATCCTTAACACAGGGACCGATAAGCTCCCTTTACCTTTGTTTGCTTGGAAAAGGGGTCAGAATTTGAAGGACCAATTGGTCCACACAAGACCTAAAATGATTATGCCACGAGCAGTGGGAACTCTATGGGACATGCCAGCAGTTAGGGGTCACCATCCTTGCGGGAACTGTGCTGCGTGTCCCCAAACCTCTAAAACCACGAGCATCGACATAGGTACTGACCGTCCATGGTTACAGCTAAGGTTCACGAACTGTAATAGTGCCAATCTAGTGTACCTTATTACATGTCCCTGCAGTATGCGGTACGTAGGGATGACCACAAGGAAAATAAAAGTTCGCATCTCGGAACATAAAAGCTCAAGTAGATGCCAGCGGCAAGCGACGAAGATGACGAATCACTTCTTAGAAGTAGGTCATGGCCCCACCGATCTGAAGTGGACTGTGATCGAGCAGCCAGTGATTCCAACTCATGTACCAGATGTGAAGAAGTTTCTGTTCAGGCTTGAGCAGAAATGGGTATATAAACTGAACTCGGATAAAGTGGGATTAAATGAGGACATTCCTTGGATGTCACTATGAGGAATGTGCTCTCTGTCTTTGAGATATTTGTTTTTCCGCCCCTAACTATGGTCTGCCTAAATTCATCCTGATTATGACAATATATGAAGGGTGTTTACATAATACATCGAGGTAGACTCCTTCGACACTGGAGGGGTTGACTAACTTTATATCTAGACCCTGTGTTGAGTATTCAGCAAACTGTGACACAAAGACTACACTGCAATCTCCACTAAGTCAGTGTTAGAACACACGCATGGCCTTTGTTTAGTGTGACAATGAGAGCTGATGCTCAATAGACTGTTTATATTTATGCAATATGTGTCTCTAGGAAGACTGTATTCGAGTAGAAAAGCGTTGTATAATACATTCTAATCGATGTCGGTTTTCTCAAGAATCCAAACACAATATTGGTTATGACACGTTCTTTGTGAAATGTTCACATTTCGTGACATGTAAGAGTAAATTACGATCTTTTCGAAACGTTGAAAACTACATTTCCCACAATTCCTAGGGAAGTCGCATGGACGTGATGCGTAAGACGTGGCGCGCAAGACATGCAAGAGAGAATTACGATCTTTCTTAATGCTAAAAACCACATTTCCCATAATTCCTAGTGAAGTCGCATAGACGCGACGCGTTTCATGCCGTGGTGGAGAGAGAGAGTATATATGCGCGAAGGCTGTTCCGGTCGGCACCTCCCCGAGACAGCCCAGAAGGACGTCTGGAGTACCGACCGGAAGGTTAGTAGATGCGTAAGAAGAATGGTGTTGTTGTAAGGAGAACGGTGTTGATGTCTTTGACATAGCAGTGAGTAACTATGACTCGGCCTCAGCGCGGTTTCAGTGTAGAGTGCTTGCGCACTGATATGAGGCAGCTCCTGTGTATTGTTAACAAACACTGTCAGCCGGGAGAGGAGAACGAAATCTAAGGAACAGATATAATTATTGTACTTAAGGATGACTCAGATACATCCTCACGAGTAAAAATCAATGTACAATAGCCTAATGTTTCTAAGAAAGATCGGATTGGGCAAAGCATCAGCACATTAATTAAACATCAGTGCACAGTGGTACGAAGCTTTTATTGAGGAATAGCCACAGAGGGCAAATAGAATTGAGAACTAAGCAGAACATGAGACTAGACCACCATGTTGTTTGCTGCCTTTGGGTGGTGTTATGAAGTCAGGTTGTCTGACATGTTGAAGTAACTCCTGTTTTTTAATGTTTTTTATGCTCACCAGTGCGGGGCTCCATTTACCTGCGCTGTGGCCAGGTGGGGTGGAGTGTTGCTCTCCTCTGAATTAGGTAAGTGAGAGCGGCCACTTTACGATTATGATAGTGTGGGTGTCATTTAGAGACACCAGATTGGTATTTTGAAATCCAATCATTGACACACATCACTTATGGAAAGTGTAACCAAACTGACTTGTTGTTATGGTTGTCTGTCTCTTTTTATGTTTCTGTCTGGACGTCTTCCCCTTCTTATGATGACCTGGAAATCACAATAAAGAGGAGAACGAAGTTCTACTGAATACCCAGGTGATAGTTTCCCTCTTTTTCACCGTTTTATTGAGCAGTCGCGATCATGGTCCTGAAGAAAGCAGCAGGATACCTTCAGGCTCCATTTAAGCCTGCAGAAACATGTCGAACACACATTAGAACTAGTGGTTATTTGTTGAAGCCACTATTATCGCACGCATTTTATTGTTTTGGGAGTACTAAGGTGTCAATAAAGTTCTTATCCTTTCTACTACCCAATTTTATCTGTTCACTTCACAGTTCACTGTTTTCACTTTTTCATTTGCACTGCTCTACAGTTGTCTGTTCACACCCTAGTATAGGATAACACCCATTGGGTTCCACTGTATTGACAAATTTGCTGTCTCCAGTGGTTATCTAAAATCTTACCTTCCCGGTGTGGAAGAACCCAGATGATGAACAGGGCGGCAAGGATCGGCAACTGATGGGTATTTTTTCCACTCAGGAAAGATACTTTACACTCAGATAGCGTTTTACACGTAGTTTGGAGGTAGGTCTACTTTCTTTTGGGTGAGTGTTACGTTTTTCAGATACATTTTTTGAGTTAGTTATTTAATGACCCACTGCTACTTTTTGTGTTTTGACTGATTGTTTAGGGGCTGTAGCGGTGAGAGGTCTTTAAACATCCCCTTGGGCCCTCATCTCCCTTGTTGTATGTATATTCTATTCCTGGATACATTTTCTAGCAGAACATGCTGTGACACACGAGTTCCACTACTACAAAATAGATGAATCTCCAACGGAATACGTTCCTTTCGAGGACATTAAAATTCCACTAACATACCAAGAGCACCAGCTCTGGTTTAATGGCGTCCTAAAACATAAAAATCACTTCACCAGACTCGGTCCACTAGGTAGACCAGGAGCCACATGGCCAGTTCTAGCCGGCTACACACCACATCCTGACATTGAAAAAATGTCAAGGGGAGAACTTTTAGTTAAGCTAAAAGAATTAACAAAAGAATATAGACAATTAGTTCAATTGACAATTGACGGTACAACATGCCGCCAAAAATTGAAAGAAACAGATATAGCAGAACAACCTTTTGAACTTGCCAGAATAATTGAAAAATCCTATGAAGAATTAGGTAGAGATAGTTTGGGTGGGAAACCACTAAAACCACAACTAACTGAAAATCCTGAAAAGAGCTTTATTAAGAATAATCTCATTACTCCAAAAAAGAAGTGGGAGGGTAATAAACAAACAACTCCCAGAGAAAAACAGTTCCAGTCCAGAGGAAGGTCTCCCCAGAGGAGAAATAAATCTCCAGAACGGGGGGCAGGTCTCCACAACGGGAGCCCTCTGAAAAAAGATACAACCTTAGAAATAGGGATAATTTAAGAAAACCTGACAGATATCAAGATATTGATACACGTCCCTCTCGATCTTTTCAGAATTCCTCACAGAAATCGGAAAGAAGAGGACGGTCAGAACACAAAGAAAAGTGCGTCAAGTCCAAAGACAAGGAACCTGCTCATCAAAGTAAAAAATTACAATTTCCCAAAAAGAAGGTAGCTAGTATTAAAATAAAACATGCCGAGGATTCTGAGGACACAACTCAAGAACGGAGAGTGGGCCCAGACAATGCTAGACAGCCCAGCAGAAGTGACCATAGCTCGCAAGATCCTGATGAATCTTCTGGAGACAGTGGACACGAATGAATACATTCAAGTGGAAACTGCAGACACCAGAGTTAGTGTGCCCCATAAATTATATGAAATAACATTACGTATAGAGGGGGACAAAACTAGGAAAATAAGAGGTCTCTTTTGGGAGAACCTATCAAAAGGCTATGATATCCTTCTAGCAGAGAAAGACTGGCCACCAGAGTTTGTCAGGGAGTGCCAACATGGCGAAGAAATGAATATGCCTGCCTTCTCAAATCACATTCCAATTCAGAAAAAATACACATATGCTAGAAAATGGGCAGTGGCCCAAGCCCCTGCATTATATAAAAATCATGTAGGATGGGATGAGGATTCTCCTCACCATAAAATCAAGTTAAAAAATCAACCTACTGCACAAAGGCAGTATCCTGTTAAGCAAGAAGCTAAAAAACAAGTCAGGGAGACAGTCACATTTGAGCTCACGTCCACACGCTGGAGTCAAGTTGCGGAAGGCATTGGATTTCCGTTTCCGTTTCTGGCAGTGACTGCCGGCAGTCAGGCGAGTCCAGCAGCGGTGGAGCGCCGTAGCACAGCGGTAGCTGCGGCGAGAAAAACCACATGAGAAAAACCACGAGAGAGAGCCGCAAGAGAAGGGGAGTGTAGAAGTCTGTGTCTCTGGTGTTTCTGGCTCCCTGGCGCTTCTACGCCTGCAACATAGCGCGAAAGCCTTGCAGTACCGTGAACTCAGGGGGAGGGCTGGGACTGGAAGCAAGAAGCGGATCCGGCCTCAGTCAGGGTCTCGGCTTCAAGGACTTTGTACCCCCTCGCGGAAGGAATTGAAGGAGTCAAGCATCACTCCTGCGGCATTTCTGTGGTGTTCTATAGTTCTGGTGTTCATCGCTCGGAGAGGCGAGGTGAGGTGAGAAGCGGGCCAGGAGGGGTGGACACAAGCGCGGCCGCCGTTAGGGGCGGTTGCAAAGTAAGAGCCCGGGGAGCAGACCGAGGGAGGCTGCGCGACTAGGTTACTCAGCCTGTGGTCCCCCTGTGCGCTCCGCTTGTTGCTTCTCCCCAAACCGAAGAGCTGTGTTTGAACTGACAATCGGCGCTTGCACCCCCCGCTCTGCGACACAAAGCCGCCCACAGCCGCCAAAGCACTCAAGCCCTCAAAGTAGTTACCCTGGGAGGGGTCAGCAGGCGCCTCTCAACCTGTGAGCAGTAATTAGCAATTTTATCAGTAATTTACCAGTAATTTACCCATTACCCATCACAAAGTATTACAAAGTAAAAAGCAGGCTAGCTCCGGCATATCGACGGAAAGCTCTTTTGCCAACTAAAGGCTTAATTGTTTTGCCGAATCGGAAGCACCTCGATCATGAGATCAGGGAAACCATGAGGTGAGGAAACCCTAGTGGAAAAACCACAGGGGAAGACAAAGAAAGCCAAGCGGGACCCTCTGCGCACGACCAACAAGGCAGAGGAGGGGCCTGCCGTAGGTAGCAGCAAAAGCCCCAAAAATTCAATCTCGGATGAGCAAGGTATCAGTTCGGCAGACCCGGCAAAAAACCCCTGGGCACGACAAATCTACACAATGAACTAGGTTTGCAGAGCCCAAACGAAGGAGGCAAGGGGCATCACAAGGTCAGCACAGCTTGTAGCCCCGCAGCAAAGAACAACGTTCTACCTGTTCACGACGTAACGCAATCATCGGCCCTCAAAGTTCAAGTTGCACACCCTAAAGCAAGCAAACGGGCATTGTTTACAGACTTTCTTAAAGCCTGTCAAAGACTTTCTACTGGGAGCGGACTGGAATCTCCATCACAAGACGTTAGCCCTAAATCCAACAGCACCAAATTGAATGCCTTTAAGGAGGGCTCGAACAAAGGCGTCACGTTGTCTCACCCAAGGTGTCACAGTGAACCTCCCAATGCTTTAAACACAAGAACGAGAAGGAACTTTGGGAGCGGGGGATCTGGCCCTCCTGGATCAGAAGACTCAAATAATCGTCAACCAGCCAAAGGCTCGGACCAGCTTAGTGGGAATCTATCTCGCAAGACACAACAAATAGTCTATACATCGCCGGCACGTGCTCTAGTCCACTGGGCCCCAGATACAAGTAATGATTTGGTTTTTCTAGGGCAAAGCCCAAAATTCATCGAGAAAGTGACTCTAATAACAATGGAGGAACGCCCCCATCAGTCATCGAAGCACAGGAAGAAAACGTAACAACAAGTGAGTCTGTAGAACTGGAACGAAGCACGCGCCGGCTCATAACCCAACATGATCAAAGCCCTGGAAAGGAGGAAAGCACCGTTAAAAGGCCATCGCCAAGGAATTTGCAACCGCGTGAGCATCACTATCAAATAGACCCCCGTAAACATCTTGTTACTCCACCTATATTTAGTTACACCCAGGAGAAAATATCAGAGAGCCCTCATACGGTCTCCATCTGGCCACAATTACTAAAGACAATGGAAACCATAGGTGCTGCAATGTCCTACCACGCGGACATGTTGGACACGCAAGTCGACCTGCTTAACCCCCTGGCCTTCCATGTTCAGGGAATCTAATCAAATTTACAAGATTTAAACAATATAATTACAAAGGTGCAACTAAATAAGGACTCAACCTTTTATACTTGTCATTGTTCCGATATAATAGACAAACTGGCCACAGTACCCAGCCTGATGACGCAGATATTGGGGGCCGCCAAGGAATCCTTAACGGATTCACCTTCGGAAATAATTACACCTATAAGCCAAGCAACAGGCCAACAGCTTAACAGAGAAGGTTTAGGCAGCCCGCTTGAGGTTAGTAATGGCAAAGCAAGCCTGGAACTCCAAGTCCAACCAGATTCCCCCATCTCTAACGACATCATGATGTCTGCAAATTCAGACGAACACAATCCAGCAGATCATGGAGAGGAAGCTCACCCAAACCAGGTGCCATTATCAAAAGCTGCATCCAGCTCCAACCTCATTGTACAGGCACACACGCTTACTAAGAGAGAAAGGAAGCGCTTAAGGAAAGCTAGAAAAGCAAAATCACTCAGCCGACGTGCACCACCAATACTTCCCAATAATATCAATAACAACCCTAATAACATCGCAGCTAAGGAGCAGTTAGAGGATGCTCCACTTCAAATCAGAACAGCTATAGAGCAAGGGCCTATTTCAAAAGCTTACCCCCTTGACAAGGAAACTACCATTTCAAAAGGAGCTACAGATTGCAAAACTTCAGCCCAGAACACAAAAAAACTGTTCAGTATGTTTAATCCACCCGGAGAAAAGCTAACTCGCAAATTACCAACCCATGAGCAAGCCACTAATACAAACTCTAAGCAAAGAGACAGATCAAAGGATAACATCTTATCAATTCAAGTACTAGAAAATAAAAGACAAGTCGTCACAGATAAATCTGTGAAGACCAAGGGAATAATCTCACGAGACAGGCGGGATGGAGAAATTCAAGCACCATCAGCTCCAGTCCTCAATGGACAAGAAATTACAAGCAGCCTACAGCCAGTTAGCCCACATACATTAGACCAAGAGGCCGACTGGGCACGCACGGCTCCTCCAAACATTGAAGAGAGCAAACGACCAAAAATTCAAAAGCGGCACATCTTAAGAAATAAAATCGAGCTAACTCCGCAATACTGCTCAAGAGGGATCCATGATATCCTGAACAGAGGGGCCATTTTAAGACTCTTAGAAGAACTACCAGGCTTGCAAAATTTAAAATCAAGCGACCTGATCTTGGTAGAGTTCAGACCAAACCCCTTAAACCAGGTTCTGAGTCGACGATAACAACATGGATCGATCACACCGTCACAGAATTGATCTTGACTTACCGGGAGGACTTCGCCTCATGGGGTATTGATCTGAAAAAAGTGGAGCCCGCTCGTTATCCCAGTCTGTTGCGGAAACAAAATCCAAAGCAAAGCTTCCTAAAAAATACTAAAGTCCCAGACTCAAGAAGCAGCATAGAAGAAGAAGGCCATCAAGTTAGGCAAATTACAATCACGTTTGCACATCAGGAGGCAGACATGCCCGAAAGGCACCAACATGCACCTCTGGCATTGATCCAAGGGAATAGAGAATGAAGTATTAGTAGACCAACGGATGGGAAAGAGCAGTGCTGTACGATTTGCTCATGGAACGTCAACGGACTAAATGCGAAGTTGGAGGAAGAAGATTTTATAGAGTTCATTACTCAATTTAAAATATTACTGTTCCAGGAAACATGGCAGATCAAAAATACGCCCCTTGTGGGATATAAAGAACTTTTCATACCATCACATAAGGAGGCACGTTCTGGCAGGGCAAAAGGAGGTCTATCCATTTTTATATCAACAGATTTTCTGTGGTCCCATAGTCGCATTGACCTAGATTCTACATGGATGCAATGCATTAAAATTAAGATATCCCCTAACATGGGCCTTCTGATTGTGAATCTTTACATGCACCCTAGCGGGAAACAAAAAGGGGAAAGAATAAAACAACTAGTAACCGTAATTAACATGTTAAAGTCCACCTACCCAAGCGAAAACATGCTTATAACCGGGGATTTCAATATGAATCTAATTCAACGCCAGGAGGAAACCCTCCCTACCCATATTGATCCACGGCAGGGCAATCAAGGTAGACAAAGCGCAATGGGAAGAAAATGTGCCACAGAATTGGAAGTGCTCCACTTGTATACCTTAAACGGAAGGGGCCACCTAGATACACCGGCCGCCCTAACGAGGGTCTCTAAGAACTCTGGATCAACCATAGATTACACCCTGGCTGACCCCGACCTATTTCCTTATATCAGAGACTTCCATATTCAGGAACGCGGAGAAAGTGATCACTTCCCTCAGACCTTCACCTTGAATATCCATCTAAACAAGTCCGACCAAGCACTGCCCCTATCCTTGAACACCCAAATCTTTAACCTACAACGGCTAAATTGGAACGAAGAAATCCAACCTAACTTAATGGCGTCATGCAACGCATTGCTTTCTCTACCTGATATATCAAACAATATAATAAAGAGCTGGTAGTCCTTTATAGTAGATATAAACAAGAAATTTCAATCTAACCATAGAGGACATAAAACCATAAGAAACAGTGGAGGGAAATGGTTCACCCCAAAATTACGACAATTAAAAAGGCAAATGAATGCATTTCTTAGGGCTGAACGTAAAAAGGAACTTCATTTTTCACAACAAACTTTGAAAACAATTGAAGCCTTAAAAAAAGAGCAAAAAAGAGAGACCAATCAAGCCAAGCGAGTATATAGGGAAAAACTAGCGTGTACCATACTTCATGCAAGTAAGTTGCAGAACTTAAAAGTCTTTTGGGCAAAAATAAACTTCTTGCTTAATGGCAAGCACCGGCAGTTTAACTCAGACTTGACTGATCAGCTTTGGCATAGCCACATTGATTTACTATATAACTTCACGGACAATATAGCTATAGACAACAAAGTCGAGTCACCCCCAGAGACTCCTCCATCAAGTCTGAGAACAGCAGCAGATTTAAATTCTATTGATCCTAAATCTACCAGCGAATCATTAACAATAAAGTATATAGAAGAAACCAATTTGATTACATCTACGCAGGTTTCTAACGTCATAAAAGCAACGAGAGCAGACGGAACGCCTGGACCAAATGGTCTTCCCAATGCGGTATTTAGGTCAAACCCTACTTTTTGGGCCAGCCAACTATCCCCCTTATTCACCCACAGTCTAAGGACCGGGAACATTCCCGAATCGTGGAGGGGCAGCATTTTACACCCAATACACAAATACGGGTCCCGCTCGGATCCCAACAACTATAGGCTAATAGCCTTAATAGATGTGGAGGCTAAGATCTACGGGTCAATTCTACTGGTAGAATTGGAAGCTTGGGTTAGCAGTATAGGGCTAATCCCCCCAACTCAAACAGGCTTCCGCCCAGGAATGGGTACTCTCACAAATTTATCCGCGATAACCCTCCTTGCTAAAAAGGCAATTGACAATTCGAACTCGCTGTACACTTGTTTTTTGGACCTAAAAGCGGCCTTTGACAAAGTCCCCAGATCCAAACTTTGGACTAAGATGAAAGCCTGGGGCGCGCCGGCAAAGCTACTGGGAGCAATCATAGAGCTTTATTCACACACATGGGTCCAAGTGAGAAAAGGAGACGACCGATGCTTGACAAAGAAATTTTGTATGCTCAACGGCTTAAAACAAGGCTGTGTATTGGCCCCCTGCCTCTTCAACATCTACACTGCGGACCTAGAAAGTGACTTACGTTCCATCCAGGGAGACCCACCAAAATTGGGTAACTCACCCATAATGAGCCTACAATATGCAGATGATATTGTGCTCTTGTCACAAACTCCTCTTGGTCTACAACGTATGATCTCCAAACTTGTGACATATCTCTCGAATGCACAATTATCAATAAATCTTAAGAAAACTAACATCTTATGTTTCTCCGGTTCACGCAAGAAAAGAAACAAATTTGCCTGGAAGATAAATTCCACCATACTAACTCAGGTAGACCAATACAAATACTTGGGCATTTTATTGGACCATAAGTTAAGGTACAAACAGCATTTGGAACAGAGGAAATCGAAAGCCAAGCAACTCCAATTTGCCTTTAAAACCGTCCAAAAACATCTATGCGGAAACTCTACCGGCCATATTTTAAAGATTGTAGCTGCTAAATTTCTGCCATCGCTTACATATGGCTCTGAGATGATGGCAACCCGGGACTCTACAGTCCTAAATCTTGCCCAATCCAGTCTGTTCAAAAACCTTTTTTCAATTCCGCGTCACATCTCCCAAGCCCAGATACGTTTGGAATATGGCCTTACAAATCAGTTTCCGGCAAGACAAGGAGCCCTTGTCAAATATTATTGGCGAATGAGGGACGCAAAAGATCATTCCCTGGCTCAACTGTGCTGGCTAGAAGTTGAAAAACAGGCAGGCCGCCCTAATTCCACATATACGTCCCTTAGGCAAGCACTTCATGCGTTAGGACTGGAAGACTCCTGGCTTTTATCCATGACTTATGCCGCTTTTAAACAGATTACTAACAAAGCAATCAAACAAGTGTCACTACTACTGGACAAAGCGGCCGTGGTTGGTAAAAGCCACGCCTGGATGGTCCTCCCATCATACATCTACCTGAAACCCCACCCATATTTGCAAGACTGCTTTAGGGACTATTACAAAAGGAAATTAAGTTTGCTAAGGCTGGGCTGCTTTTCGAGTAAAGACCTCACCCCTAAATGGCTACGGACGTGGCCAACATCTGACTGTCGCCTTTGCGGCAATGGTGTAGAGTCACTTCTGCACTTAATATGTATATGCCCGGCACTCCAGGAACTAAGGAAAACACTTCTGTTACCACTCTTAAGACACGCTCAGGTGAGAACTTGCAGGGCGGCTTTTATTAAATCCCTCAGCGGGTCTTGGATCCAATTATCCTGCAATACTATAACATTTCTGAAGTACGCCGCTCAAGAGCTGGAAAATAATGCAACAACCAAAGAGGACTCAGGGTAACAGCCCTGGCCACAGTCGGTCATGGACCCTCTCTAAATTTTTATTTATTTACTTTCACTTTACTTAATGGACACCTTCTCCTTCATTCCCTAGCATAGTGTAAATATTTTTTTTAATTTGAGTTAAAACAGCCAACGTGACCTAACTAACACCACTTTCCTAAGCTTTAGTTTCCCCCTAGAACATTCTTTGCAAAGCCTGCGTAATTTTATGTTGCTAATTTCTTCTTAATTGATTTGTTGTTTATTTGTGCAGTTTTTAAAGATGTAAATGTTGATCGCATGGTGGTAAGCTCCACACTTTTATGATTTTTTGTACAAATCAAATAAAAGTAACCTATCAATCAAAAGTAAGGGAGATCTTAGATCAACTTGAATATCAGGGGGTGATTGAAACATGCACCTCGCAAATGAACAATCCTTTGTTTCCTGTCTCCAAGCCAGACGATTCATATCGTCTAGTTTTGGACTACAGACACCTAAACTCTTGTTGCAAAACATTTGCAGTACAAAACTCACACAGTGCAGCACTAATGAATAACATCGGGCGCAAAAAATATAAAACGACATTAGATATATCAAATGGTTTCTTCTGTCAAACCGTTGCACCAGAAAGCAGGTATTTGACTGCTTTCTCCTGTATGGGGGCTCAAAAGCAATTTTGTCGTCTCCCACAGGGATTCAAGAACAGCCCAGGATTATTTTCAGCCAGGGTAACAGAATTACTACAAATGTATGATGATGAGGCATTATCTTATGTCGATGACAACTATCTTACAGACGATGACCTGGAGACACACTTGAAAAGAGTGAACCCCATAATACTTGGGTTCGCATCTGAAGGGTACAAATTCAACTTAAAAAAATCACGAATTGCCCACCTCACTGTCCTATTTTTAGGAAATGAATTATCAAGTGAAGGCAAAAGCCTAGCAGACAACTTCTTAGAGAAATGTGCAGTACTCCAAGCTCCAAAAACGCTGAAAAACTTACAATCAATTCTAGGTTTCCTGAATTTCGGAAGAACTTACATTCTAAACTATGCAGAGAGGGTTAAACCTCTCTACGAATTGGTACACAGTCAAAATATCGAGTTGAAAATTTCGACCTACCAAAATATCGTGTTTAAAATTTCGAAGGTACAGAATATCGATGTCAAGAATATTGTAGGACAGAATATCGACCCTGAGGTAAGTAATATCGAAATCATTTATATCGATGTAAGTAATATCGAAGTTAGTAATATCGATAGCATATATATCGATGTAACTAATTTCGATGTTATTAATTTCGATATTTGTAATAATTTTTAGATTTATATTATGTATGTGTTATATGTTTTTGTAAAGTATTTAAATTAATTTATATTATATGTGTATTATTTATATATATTAATAAATTTATTTTTAAGTAAATTATATGTTTTAGTACCGGAGCGGGTTGTGGGTTTATAGGGGAATAGGGTGGGAAGTAATTTAATTGTAATAATTAATTGGTAATTAATTATTTTAATTGATAAATTAATTATTTAATTGGTAATTAATGTTAATTTTTATTAAATGTTATGTTTTAGTACCAGAGCGGGTTGTAGGTTTATAGGGGAATAGGGTGGGAAGTAATTTAATTGTAATTAGTAATTGGCAATTCATTATTTTAATTGATAAATTAATTATTTAATTGGTAATTAATGTTAATTTTTATTAAATGTTATGTTTTAGTACCAGAGCGGGTTGTGGGTTTATAGGGGAATAGGGTGGGAAGTAATTTAATTGTAATTAGTAATTGGCAATTAATTATTTTATTTGATAAATTAATTATTTAATTGGTAATTAATGTTAATTTTTATTAAATGTAATATTTCCGTACCAGAGCGGGTTGTGGGTTTATGGGGGAATAGGGTGGGAAGTAATTTAATTGTAATTAATTAATTTTTTTATTTAATTATTAATTGGCAATTAATTATTTTAATTGATAAATTAATTATTTAATAGGTAATTAATGTTAATTATTATTAAATGTTATGTTTTAGTACAAGAGTGGGTTGTGGGTTTATAGGGGAATAGGATGGGAAGTAATTTAATAGTAATGATTAATTGGCAATTAATTATTTTATTTGATAAATTAATTATTTAAATGGCAATTAATGTTAATTTTTATTAAATGTTATATTTCCGTACCAGAGCGGGTTGTGGGTTTATGGGGGAATAGGGTGGGAAGTAATTTAATTGTAATTAATTAATTTGTTTATTTAATTATTAATTGGCAATTAATTATTTTAATTGATAAATTAATTATTTAATAGGTAATTAATGTTAATTATTATTAAATGTTATGTTTTAGTACAAGAGTGGGTTGTGGGTTTATAGGGGAATAGTGTGGGAAGTAATTTAATTGTAAATAATTACAATTTTTTATGTGTAATATATTTTGAAAATATTTATTAATTGGCATTCCATACTGTTGAACCCTTTGGAGTTGGAATAGTAATTTTTCTCCCCACGCTATCCAACGCTTTCCCTACTGTTGAACCCTCTGGAGTTGGAATAGTAATTTTTACCCATATGCTATCCAACGCTCTCCCTACTGTTCCACTCACTGGAGTTGGAATAGTAATTTTTACCCATACGCTATCCAACGCTTTCCCTACTGTTCCACTAACTGGAGTGGGAATAGTAATTTTTACCCACCCATTATTCAACGTTTTCCCTACTGTTGCACTCTCTGGAGTGGGAATAGTAATTGTTACTCTTACGCTATCCAATGTTTTCCCTAATGTTGCACTCATTGGAGTGGGAATAGTAATTTTTACATACCCGCTATCCAACGCTTTCCCTACTGTCCCACTCACTGGAGTTGGAATAGTAATTTTTACCCACCCGCTATCCAACGTTTTCTCTACTGTTGCACTCTCTGGAGTGGGAATAGTAATTTTTACTTTTACGCTATCCCAACGCTTTCCCTAATGTTGCACTCTCTGGAGTGGGAATAGTAATTTTTCCCCCTACGCTATCAAATGTTTTCCCTACTGTTGCACCCTCTGGAGTTGGAATAGTAATTTTCCCACCTACGCTATCCAACGCTTTCAATACTGTTGCACCCTTTGGAGTTGGAATATTATTTTTTACCCTTACGCTATCCAATGCTTTCCCTACTTTTCCACTCACTGGAGTTGGAATAGTAATTTATACCCTTACGCTATCCAACGCTTTCCCTAATGTTGCACTCTCTGGAGTGGGAATAGTAATTTTTCCCCCTACGCTATCCAATGTTTTCCCTACTGTTGCACCCTCTGGAGTTGGAATAGTAATTTTCCCACCTACGCTATCCAACGCTTTCAATACTGTTGCACCCTTTGGAGTTGGAATATTATTTTTTACCCTTACGCTATCCAATGCTTTCCCTACTTTTCCACTCACTGGAGTTGGAATAGTAATTTATACCCTTACGCTATCCAACGCTTTCCCTAATGTTGCACTCTCTGGAGTGGGAATAGTAATTTTCCCCCTACGCTATCCAATGTTTTCCCTACTGTTGCACCCTCTGGAGTTGGAATAGTAATTTTCCCACCTACGCTATCCAACGCTTTCAATACTGTTGCACCCTTTGGAGTTGGAATATTATTTTTTACCCATACGCTATCCAATGTTTTCCCTACTGTTGCACCCTCTGGAGTTGGAATAGTAATTAGCCAATCTACGCTATCCAACGCTTTCCATACGGTTGCACCCTTTGGAGTTGGCATAGTAATTTTTACTCTTACGCTATCCAACGTTTTCCCTAATGTTGCACTCATTGGAGTGGGAATAGTCATTTGTACATACCCGCTATCCAACGCTTTCCCTACTTTTCCACTCACTGGAGTTGGAATAGTAATTTATACCCTTACGCTATCCAACGCTTTCCCTAATGTTGCACTCTCTGGAGTGGGAATAGTAATTTTTCCCCCTACGCTATCCAATGTTTTCCCTACTGTTGCACCCTCTGGAGTTGGAATAGTAATTTTCCCACCTACGCTATCCAACGCTTTCAATACTGTTGCACCCTTTGGAGTTGGAATATTATTTTTTACCCTTACGCTATCCAATGCTTTCCCTACTTTTCCACTCACTGGAGTTGGAATAGTAATTTATACCCTTACGCTATCCAACGCTTTCCCTAATGTTGCACTCTCTGGAGTGGGAATAGTAATTTTCCCCCTACGCTATCCAATGTTTTCCCTACTGTTGCACCCTCTGGAGTTGGAATAGTAATTTTCCCACCTACGCTATCCAACGCTTTCAATACTGTTGCACCCTTTGGAGTTGGAATATTATTTTTTACCCATACGCTATCCAATGTTTTCCCTACTGTTGCACCCTCTGGAGTTGGAATAGTAATTAGCCAATCTACGCTATCCAACGCTTTCCATACTGTTGCACCCTTTGGAGTTGGCATAGTAATTTTTACTCTTACGCTATCCAACGTTTTCCCTAATGTTGCACTCATTGGAGTGGGAATAGTCATTTGTACATACCCGCTATCCAACGCTTTCCCTACTGTTCCACTCACTGGAGTTGGAATAGTAATTTTTACCCACCCGCTATCCAACGTTTTCCCTACTGTTGCACTCTCTGGAGTGGGAATAGTAATTTTTACTCTTACGCTATCCAACGCTTTCCCTAATGTTGCACTCATTGGAGTGGGATTAGTCATTTTTACATACCCGCTATCCAATGCTTTCTCTACTGTTCCACTCACTGGAGTTGGAATAGTAATTTTTACCCACCAGCTATCCAATGCTTTCCCTACTGTTGCACTCTCTGGAGTGGGAATAGTAATTTTTACTCTTACGCTATCCAACGCTTTCCCTAATGTTGCACTCATTGGAGTGGGATTAGTAATTTTTACATACCCGCTATCCAATGCTTTCTCTACTGTTCCACTCACTGGAGTTGGAATAGTAATTTTTACCCACCCGCTATCCAATGCTTTCCCTACTGTTGCACTCTCTGGAGTGGGAATAGTAATTTTTACACTTACGCTATCCAACGCTTTATCTACTGTTGCACCCTCTAGAGTTTGAATAGTAATTTTTACCCTTATGCTATTCAATATTGTTTATATTTATTCATGTATTTAAGATGTTACATAATGTTGTATTTAATTAATTTTAAAAATATTGAAAGTATATTTAATTGTTGTTATTTATTAAATATAATTATTTATTATTATTTATGTTATTATTTTATGAGTGTTGATGTATTTTTAAATTGTAGTATTTGTTAATATTTTATAATTATTTAAGAAATAATGTATATATTATAAATATTTAAGTATATATTATATATTTAATTATTAATTTTAATTAAATGTTTAATAGTAAATATGTATTATTTAATCATTTTAAACATTATAACACACTTTAACATAAGTTTAAAATATATATAAGTACTATTTACTTAATTTTACCTTTGTTTTAAAAAAACGATATTTTTAATTACGATATTTTTAACATCGATATTTTTGTTTCGATATTTTTGTACTTACCATGTTGTAGATAGGGTGGTGATATACTTGCCTTCGATATTCCAACGTCGATATTTTGTCTGTCGATATTTTCAGCCTCGATATTCTGTCAGAGATCCCTACAAATTAATAAAACCTGATTTCAAACCAATTAATTGGACTCAGACACACACAAAAATATTAAGATCAATACAAACAGATATGTTAACTAAAACAAAACTGCAAACACGCACAAACAAACGCAACCTTGTAATCCGAGTCATCCCAGGAAGATGCGGATTCACATACCTGACCTCTAATGAGGGAGATACGGTACCAATAGCTTATAAATCACACTTGTACACACAAGCTGAAATGAAATTCAGTTCTACTGAAAAAATTCTGACTGCGGTTCAAACTGCTGTAGCAAAAGAAAGAGCCCTGGTACAAGGTAAACATATAATAATCGTTACACCGGTACCTGCCCTAGAAGCAGTAACAAGAGCAAGCATTCCTAATGCTAAAGCCTTACATCCAAGATGGATACAATGGGTTAATTCTCTTGCTGCATCAGACGTAGTATACGAATTTGATCCTAACTTAAAAACGCAACAATTTCTCCAATACGAATATGAATGTCCTCTGCCGTCCGAAATCCTGCCTCTCGAACATTACGGCTGTATAATATATACAGACGGTTCAGCTCAACCCGCAGTTGGGGGTAAACAAGCATTTAGTGCTGCGTGCGCGATTGTAAAAGGTCGCTGGCACGAAGGAAAATTCAGACCACTGGTCACTAAAACTCAATCACTCGGAGACTGTACAACTCAGCGAGCTGAACTACAGGCTTTTAAGATGGTGCTTGAAAATACCGATCGCGAATTCCCCACACTAATAGTGTGCGATTCATATTATTGCGTCCAGTCTTACAATGAATATTTGCAGAACTGGGTTCAAAGCGGTTTCAAAGATGCAAAAGGTGGCACAATCAAGCATAAAATGCTTTGGGAACAAGTCGTTCTTTTACAAAAAGAACTACAAAAGACTCACGTGATACATACACTGAGTCATCAACGTGATGGCGTTCACGTTGCAGGGAGTTCATTGGCTGATGAGGCAGCTGTGCAAACGGCTTCCGTAGCTGCCATTACCCGTTCAAAAACAAAAATAGACAGCGAGATAATGCGAGCTGTCAGTGCTTCAGTAAAAGACAGTGGTAAGACACTCCCGAAAGGCTTTCCAGTAAAGTACTCATACAAAACTGATGCGAATAATGTTCCTTTTGCTGTAATCCCTGGAGTGGGGGACAGAGCAATTCCAAACATGGAACACAGGTTAGGACTAATTTTAGCGGCACATGAAGGGCTCGCTTCTGCACATGCTGGCATTTCCGCCACAGTATCGTTATTAAAACAAAGATATTGGTGGCCACGCATGAGAAAACAGACTAGAAACTATGTTCTAGAATGTGAAATATGTCAAAGAATGAAAGTATCAACAGTGAAACGACCAGCACAGACGCCCCTTCTAATCTCAGATAAACCACTAGCATGTGTTTACCTGGGCCACTGTGGTCCCTTACAAAGGGATGGCAACTATAAATATATCATGGTCGCAGTGGATTCCTGCACAAGATTCATTTGGATGTGGCCCCAGCGCTCGGCTGACGCCAGAACTGTTATAAAAGATTTGCGAGTCTTTATCGGCACATACGCAATTGGCATGCTACATTCTGACCAGGGTCCTGCGTTTAGCTCTCGAGCTTACAGGGAGGCCATGGCCAGCATGGGCATTGCATTGCGGTACTCTAGTCCATTCCATCCCGAGGAAAATGCGGTAGTGGAGAGAAAAAAACGTGACATAAAGCAATCTATAACAGCGAGGGTATTAGGTTCGGGTGATGGGTGGGTCAAACATCTAATAAGTATCCAACGTAGTCTTAATAATCTGCCAAGAAATTCTCTGTGTGGAATCACTCTGTATGATCTTTTGTTTGGTACAAGAATGATAATCGAAGACCTCGACTGTCAGACTTCAGTGGTGAAACAAAAAACCTTTGATATCAAAGATCGTTTGGCTGTTTTACAGGACTTAAATGAAACAAGAAGAAGTCTAAGTAACACAAAGCTAAAGCCAACGGCCACTGAAGAAAAACCACCTGTCCCAGCAAGACCTGTCTGGATTCCAAAGATTGGGGATCTGGTCAGAGAAAAGATCGCGGTGAAGAAGGAATTTGGGCCTTTTTACAGAAAAGCAGTACCTGTCTTAGCTATCAGCGGAACAAGATCGGTAGTACTACCGCCCCTTGCTGGTAAAAAGGAGAACAGAGTTGTATCAATCGACCTGATAAAACCACAATCATGTGGCCAATAATAAGTAGTAGGCCCAGTGGACTCCCAAGAAGTAGCAGAAGACCAAACCTTGCTACAATTCAAGAGGTTCAAACTGAGAGACTAATCACATTTGATAAACCTGCAGTGAATAAAAAGGAACTATGCAACAAAGCCATGGAACTTGTGCCTCTTGATACCCAAATTGCAACAGTTCGTCAAGAAACACCAATCTACAATGATGTAGCCTCTGACTATACAACTGCAAAGATTAATGAAAATCCGGAAGCAATTCCAACAATTGACAGTACTGCATCTGGCTACTTCATCAATTTCAATTAGTTTTCTGAAGATCCAAGTGAACATGAAGAAACGCCAGCAACTAAAACTTTCAAAGAAAAAATGACTTAACTCTTTAATCAACTCAAAGAAACATATCTGATTTCACCATGGATTGAATTATGGATTGTGTTAGGTGTACTTTTCCTCCTACTCTGGCTCATTTTGGTTCTAAGCTTGGGAAAAATGATTGATGGAAAATACAGTACAATGGACACAGCAAGTCAGAACATCAACTTGGTTCTAAAGCCTCACAGATCTTCTCACATTGAAAAAAGAGAACTATCATCAGTAAACATCACAGCCATTCCTATACCTGGTGGTGTAGCATGGGACGCTACTGATTACGACATCTGTGACCCGGTTGAACTGTTGAGATATCCACATCAGTTCAAGGTTTCATTAAGTGACTTTGTATCACCTAGTACTTTCTCTGATGATTGGGACTTTGAAAATAATAATAATATGATGTCAGATTTAGAAATGTCAGCAAAATTTACAGAACATGATTATTTAGATGGATCATCAAACTATGAAGAAATGTATTGTTTTACTCATTATGGGCATCACTATTTGCATAAATCTGCTAATCCTAGAAATGTTTTTACTTATAATCAATGGGAACATTGTCCAACACCGCCAAAAGGCAACTCGAAAACATTTTATGAGAATTTCCCATACTTCTCAGGGTTTAATACTACTGATCCAGAAACGTTTTATTTAAAAAAAATTAAATAATACAGGAATGAAAAACATGTTCACAAATACTAAATTGATTTATTCTGAAAAATGTTATGAAAAAATGTCTACATTTGTTTTGAATTTTGGAAAAACAACATTGAGACAAAAACAATCTGGGGTACAAAAGACTGGCAGGTACAAGGTCTAGAATCATTATTCAGAGCATGCATGATCCCAGAACAAATAATGTTCCTAGATGACACCATTCAACAAACAACCTGTCTTGGCCTAGCCAAAATAAAAGACTTAAACAAACCGTCTATTTCAAAGCCCATACCTGATATTAATAGCACTACAGATGTGGAGATAGACGTATCCCATATTTTACACCAAAACAGAACAAATCCTGATTGGAAAAAATGGTTGATCTGGCCCACAGACATTAATAACTGTCAAGATAGATTCCTGAACAACAAACAGGGGTTCAAACAGAACAGGCCAGACCCAAGATATTCCCAGAGACAACATCCAAGGATAATAACAACATACAGTGTAGGAAAACTATGCCTCAAATGGCTACAGAAATCCACACTGCTTGAAATTAAGCAACACTTGACTTTACTTAAAGAAGGTGCTGACTTGCGAGATTTCATATTGGGACCTCGCAAACAGCGTCAAAAACGTTTCATATACGCTGCTTACAACGAAGCTTGGAAAGTAACGCAAATTGAAACTGCTGAAAAAATACGAGAAATCGATCGTATTAATTTGGAAAAATTACTGTCTTTAGTGACAATGGGTTAACTACTCTGTCCTCCAGAATATATTCACTGGACAGCATTGTATCATCTGCTATTGATATAATAGAACAGGATATGCTAATGTTACAACATGGCCAGTCCCAATTACGTTCTATTGTACAGTTAGGCTGGACGTTACAAAATCTGCGTTCAGGCTACGTGCCATGGAGTCTAATCAACACAACGTCATTATTTTCTATCTTTAACCTTACAGATAAACAAATCTCTTTGGCACAAAAAGGAGCAGACTTTACGGTGCTGAGCATTGAAAAACTAGAAAGATTACCATTGACAATCTCCGAACGACCTGTCATTGAATGGATAATACATGGCACAATTACAATTCCGATAACGACTTTTCAGTTTCAATATTGCCAAAAGTATATACCAGCAGGCGTGTATGAAAGGTTGGGTAAAGGTTACATCAAGTCGACCAGGAATCTACCTTATACACATAGATGTTACAGTGGGGAGAAAAAAAGAGGTGTTTCTTAGTGGTAATAACTGTAAAAATTCACTAAGCGGCACACTTCTGTGTCAAGGAATTAACTTGCATGGAGCCTGCGAAGGTTCATCAAATAACCTTTCATGCCACCTGCACGGCACCACTACTACACAGATAGAGCCTTTTTTCAGACAACTTTCCAATGGCAGTTACGTTATAATAAATGACCGCAGCTGTTGTGGCATGGTGCCAGGAAGGGCCTATCTCGTCAGTGTAACTTCCATGGTCACTTGCTGTATGCAAGTATTGTATCCAAACAGCAAACCAGACAAGGAGGCAACGATATGGCCTTCTCTGAATATCTCTTCTATTCGAATTGATATTTTAAGCAGAATGAAGTCTATTCTTTTACAAACAACTGTGCCTTTAACCTCGTCTAGAGAAACGTATGATCTGCAAGTTGCAAGGACAGCGGCAGAGATACATACATTATTATCGACAAATTGACCCGTGCATTTCGTAGAAATGTTAGGTCATATCTTAAACATGTCTGATACCAGTGGCATCGCACATGTGTTTAAGACAGTTTTTTCAGGACTATTAGCACCCTTTGAAGCAGTCCTGAGCATCTTCCTGAATTTCGTGCACTCTGTGTTTGGCGGCTTGCCTCTCATCTTGGGACTCGTAGCAGGAATTTTATTTTTGTTCCTTCTGCTCCGATATGGCAAATCCAGCCACAAACAGAGCTCAGGCTACCATGGAAGAAACGATCCTAGCGATGAGATACCGAGAAAGAATAACTAAAGTACTCTGCTTGGCTCGGCTAAGAGATCTGAATACTACTTGTTTTCTTTCATTCAGACCAATCTGGCAAGATTGCATCCTACCTGTTTTACGATGCCTGCTATGCTGAGAAGAATGCGTGTTGGACGTCTGTCTCACACTACCATCAGCAGTACCTTTGGATATCGATACTTTGCTTGGTTCGGTAACGGCTCATGCAACGTGTTGTCCCCAGCGGCTACCTATTCTGATGACGGCATTCGTTGAGACCTCACCATTACGATTAGGTGGCGGTGAGGTACGAGATGAAAACGGCACACAGGTACAACCTTCTGTGACCATTGCTGATCTAGACACCGATGACGGCAATGCCTCTCACATTTGCACTATTTCTACTTTTTCTGACTTAGTCCAACTTTCACCTACTGTTGTAGACAAATTCTTTGCCAGCCTATCTGAGTTGATGTTCTCCCCGAACAACGAGAATAACTTTTAAATATAAAACATGAGCACACAGCATTCCCTGAAACTCTGAATTCGGCCTTCAGTTTGATAAACAGAACTTACAAAACATTGGAACTAATTTTTTTTCCCCTTGAAATTATTTTCCTGGTCCCAAAATATTTACCCATTTGGCACATGATACTCTGCTTAAAGTAGACTTAGAGAACAAGATTTCTATTTTTAGAATCTCTAGAGACAATATTTTGACTTAGCCTCTAGCACATGTACAGTCTTGTATAAATATGTGATGAAATGGTCTCGACCTTCTCTTCTGTATTAAGAGCCATTTCATAAATGTAAATTTAGTGATTCATTCAGTGAAGATTACAATGCGCTTAAATTACATTATCTGAATGATACAACTGCTTGAAAACGTACAGTATAATACTCATCTTTTGTGTACATACCATTTCAAATGCATTTTAAGTATTTTGGGGTGGGATGGAAAACACATGCATAGTTATATGTTTAATATTGCTTAGTATTTAGTAATGATGGACATTATACGTGGAGTGGGTGTTGTGAACATATCTAGGACCCTATTTAAACATTCCCGATTTATGCCCTTATGTGGTTATAACAAATCATATCCTTATAAAGGCATAAGAATCATATCCATATTAAGTCATAGCCAATGCAGTCCAGATACGGCAAGGCTGCTCCCATAGACTCCTAGAAAGCACAACGTGTTCTTAAACAAACCAAGCCTCCAGCAGCCCGGGAATTCCCCCTGCTTCTGTATTGATTTGTCCTAGAACTCCTGAAGGCCTGAAAGAACTGCGAGTTCTTAGTGACGTCTTATGTCCAACCTTACGTCAAACTCGGCACCTTCCAGGTATAAATATACCAGCATCTGCCATAGCAAAACACACGGTGGTTTGGAGCAGATCGGCTATCTACTTACCCGACGCCCTGCTGAAACGAGTGCTGAAGGAAGCCGACCCTCCCATTGACGCACTGAGAGAGACGCTGTCTTTTCTCCTGCCGAGAAATCCAGCTCCAGTGTTTCCTGGTCACCCTTGCGGATTGCTGGGAGATCGAGTTCTGAGAGAGAGATACAAGACCTCCTTCATTCTATGACCAAGGTATGGAGCTGATTAGACCCTTAGAGAATTCTTGATTCAGATTCTTGGCAGAAACTATCTAAACTAAAACTGTAGCTCACTTACTCCTTCCCACGTACTAGGCTTAGGTTAGGTACACCGGGGTAGGCGTATTTTAGAAACACCAGTTGAGTACGTTTAGTCAACTTTTATCATTGTATGTATTTTATCAGTTTTAAGTATCTTATGGCTTAGAAACCATACAAATGCTTATACAGTATTATTTTATGATAGTCCTTTTACTGTGCGCACTTTACATTATGACAAGTATTACAAATTGTGGCAATTCACTTCTCTTGCATGAGAAAGAAGACTGCTCAATAAATAACCACTTTTATTGAAAACGCCCGTCTCTCTATTTCTCTGCACTCCTGGTGAAACTAAGCATGCACGATTGACTGAGTGAAATAGTTATCTATTGTTTCCGCGACTCTGGAGATATACTCCTTATTCTGGAGGGAGCAAAGTTGTCATGTTTATGCGGTTGTCAGAAACTAATCCCTTCTTGTCTATTCAGGAAAGTTAACACCTTCTTGTTTACTCAAGAAAGTTTCTAGTGACCTCTGAGCTAGCTGGCATACCTAATTAAGTCTAACAAATTCAATAGAGACCTAGTCGACCTAAGTCCTACGTCTAAACTATTGTTTATGTTATTCCAATGCGCAGAGCTATTGGGAATATAGGAACTACACTACAAGAGTAATTGCGATATTATTGTCCTGTATGTGCTAATATTGTGCTCTAAGATTGTATGTTGCTGAAATGCCAATAAACAAATAGAAAAAACTCTGGTAACCTGTCACACTGGCCTTTCACACGATTGTGTTGAAGATTACAGTCAATCCATCTAAAAGAGTGAGCCCATGTGTCTGATGCTGTAACGGTGACAACACATATCAATCACTGACATACGCAGCTGGTCACTGGTGAAAACATGGCTGAAATTGTAAGGTATGATGTGAGATACACATTCACAATGGTTGACATGTGTGTAAATGCTCTTGACTATTCATACTTGAGTGTTTTGTAAACCATGTGTATGATGCCTCACTGTCAGATTGAGAGATGTCAAATGTGCATCATTTTTGAGTAAGTTAACAAAATGAGATGGAAAATAAGAGCAATGTAAGCTGTACAGAGTGTGCAATATGTGTAATCAAAGTGAGGGACATTCAGACTTGGCCCATACAAATGGGGACTTGTGCAGTCTAGACAGGATTGGTACACAGTGTTGACTTGACTCATAAAGAATAGAGGTTCAGTACTAATAGTCTATACAGAAAATGCAACCAGATGGGCCAGTGGCATGGTTTTCCACCTGAAGCATTGTGAAAATGCAGTCATCTGCCTTGTAACTGTGTTGACTATTGTTGCATCTGAAAATGGTGATCTATTTACAATGTGCACAACATTCTGAATCATCTTCATGACACTGTTCATAGATCACACAAGACAGTGTGCCACGTGCCTATCACCTGAGCTATGCCTAATACCTTGGTGTCTTTCCGCAATAGGTGTCAGATGTGTGACCTGACAGTAGAGTAACCAAGTTACTGGACAAATTAGCACAGTCACTGTTATCTTTGTGACATAACTCATGCAATGAGAATGCACGCCTAAACTTTGACAAGGAAGTCATTTGACCTGTAACATTTGATCCAATGGTCCCCAATTTGATGACTAGGGATTGCAGAATGGATACCATATCTCCATTCAATTGAGTAACTCCTATTTCCATTGTGAGCTCTAAACTCTTGCAGGAGATGGGACAGGTATGTCAGTACACAAGACCGTCAGGAACAAAAGACGATACATCCCCTGCTACATAGTTAAGTAGTTGACATTGTGGTTGTGGCATTTGATGTTGATACTCCCAATGTTGCAGATAACATCATGTGACAGGGAGCAATGGTTAAATGGCAGACAAACAAGTGCCATGTAATGAACAGTCATAAAATGTACTGGCATAAGGTCAAATGATGCATTTATTTTTATCTGTGTGGATTTGTGATGTTACCTATGGGTCAAGTACATATGGATGACTTATGTGATTCTTTTTCATTCTTGTTCACAGCATCAGCGCTGGCCAGCGGAGATGGCAGTGCTACGGTCAAATGGGAAGAAACTCACCAGACTAAGTCCAATGCTGAGTTGGATGACGAGGGACCCAGGTGCCCGGAGGGTGAGGGGAGCCTCACTGAGGCCATGTCAGAGACAACATCTGCCGGATCTGAGGCCGACTCCAGCTCCACTGAGAACTTTCTTGTGGTGGTGGAGGAGACAGGGACTGAATCCTCAACATCGAGTCCACCACCTTCACTACTATCTCCACCCTCCCAGCTGTTCCCAGGCCCAGTGTCCGCCACCACTCCCCATGAAGGGAACCTGTTTCCTTAGCGCAAGGCACCTCACCCCCTGCCCCGTTCTCCACTGCTGCCTGAATGTGGAGGCCATTGACATCCTGCGGATGGTCTCTGTGTCTCTGTGGGGCAGAAATCAGTGCTGAATGTCCTTCAGGTGCATACCAATCACTTGTCACAAATGGTATCGTTCCTGGAGGGCATTCACTTGGACATGTCTGCCCTACACAGATCCAATCAGGCTCTAGCCTCCACACTGATGGAAGCGGGGTTCCAGCTCCAGCAGTCCATCTCTCCTCCTATCTCTTCCCCATCCACACTCCCATCTACCCTCCCTGACCCAAGCACATGCAAACACACATATGCACTCACCTCAACAGCCACACGCAGCACACAAACACACAGGCACACTCAGGAGACAGACAGCACACACACCCACACAGACACACCAGCAGATGTCACACATGCAGACCTCAGAACCCTCTGCCTCTACACCCCCTACCCTTTACTCTCCTGTTCCCCTCATGGCCCAGACACTCTACCTCTGTGACCTTGGCCTCTTCCCTACCGACACCTCCAAACCCTCTCCCAAGAAGAAGAGACAATCCCTCCTCACCCCCGGCATCTAAACCTACCGCCCGAGGAAAAGAAAACAAGCCAACCACCCCACCAAAATCCACCCGGTCTCCTAAGCCCAACCCCCTCCACCAACCCATACTTGCCCAACACAGTACCTCCAGCACCAATAAATAACCTCACCAAAAGTCAGAGTCCCTCCCTATCCCTGTCCACACCATAGAGAATTACACCATCCCCAAAGTAGTAAAACCGCACCCACCCCCGGCCCCCCCATTCAAGCCATCACACTACAGCGGTACCCCCTTCAGTCTGAGCCTAACACTGCAGTGGACTCAACGCTCCCTCAATCTGTCCCAACCAATGCAGCGGACGCAGCCACCCCTCCTGATCCCATCCCTCCCAAACCCAATCCAGTCCCCCCTAGTTTTGTCCTTTGGTACTTGGCATGCCCCTTAGATGCCCCTCCCAGGAGAGGTGTCCCTTTGTCAGATAAGTGCAGGCAAGCAGTGTCAGCAAATACATTTGTGGCCCACAAAGCAATGGACTGAAATTGGACGGGCCATTGGCCTTTTTTCATCATAGACTCAACTTATATTTCTGCTGAATAAAGCACTTTGTATTTAGTTTTTCAAATGTCTGTGTCCTCTAAATGGATTTCTGCTTAACTGATATTCATGTGTAATATGTGGTGTAAGTATGTAATGGTGTAGGTATGGTGCGGTTTGCATATGGTCCATGGTGTACGAGTACTTGGTCAGTATGTATCCTTCATTGATATGGTTACTTTGGTTAGATGTCAATGTCAGCATTGGTTTTGTCTATGACTGTGACATGCAGTCACAAAGGGCCTGATTTACAGAACTAACTTAAGACAAAATCCGAAACGTACTACCATTTTGCTATTCACAGAAGGCACTTACTCATTTTGGTATTCACAGAAGGCACTTACTCATTTCAGTATTCACAGAAGTTAGGAGTCCTAACTTTAGGACTCCTAAATGCCTTCTGTGAATACCGAAAGTCTTAAAATTAGGATTTTTCTCAATTTAGTAGTAGTAAATTAGGACTCCTAACTTTAGGACTCCTGAATGCCTTCTGTGAATATCGAAAGTCTTAAAATTAGGATTTTTCTCAATTTAGTAGTAGTAAAGTTAGGAGTCCTAACTTTAGGACTCCTAAATGGCTGCTGTGAATACCGAAAGTCTTAAAATTAAGATTTTTCTCAGTTTAGTAGTAGAACACATTCATGAGTCCTAAAGTTAGGACTACTAACTTCTGTGAATACCGAAATGAGTAAGTGCCTTCTGTGAATACCAAAATGAGTAAGTGCCTTCTGTGAATAGCAAAATGGTAGTAAGTTTAGGATTTTGTCTTAAGTTAGTTCTGTGAATCGGGCCCAAAGTTTTTTTTTAATCAGATACCATAGTTGAACATGGTTCATTCTTTCAGATGTCAAAATAGTGCAAGTGTTGCAAAGTACAACAGTTTTTGTCAAACATGCTGCATATGTTTGTAATGAACAGGAAGACCACTGTCTCATCAATGCACCTGGATAGATATGGAGTTTGACAACATGGAAATGAGTTTGGACTCAACCATGTGCACAAAGTAATGTCACAAATGTTTCAGGTGACTTGATTGAGATAAGATAAGCAATGTCAAGTCATGTTCGTACATTCTGCGTGTACAACATGTGTCTGTGCTTGGTGATCAAAAGGCCCTTCAAGCCCCCTCATGTGACTCAGCTGAAGGTATACCTATGCAGCTAGACAATGCACAGCAACAATCCCCTTATTGGCTCAGTTCATGCAAGCAGTCTGACTCTCAGTTGTTGGTACCCGAAGCGGTGTAGAGTTGTTTAGTTCAAGGTGGATGCTGTGTGCCAGTCCGGGCTGACGCTGCCCATGTTCAGCTGCACAGGACCTCACAAATACCAATGACTATAGAGCCCAGCAACAGAGCACTAACTCTAGTGTGCTGTCAATGTTACAAGCTACAGGTGTTCACAGTGCATTGTTATGGTCCAGCCGGGTCTGGTGGATCAGTGGACTAATGCATTCACTGCTGGGGCCTGTGTTCGACCTCATGTCTCCGGTTCAAATCCTGGCGGGTCCACTCAGCCTTTCATCCATCTGAGGTCAATAAAATGGATCACTGAAAGAATATCGACTGAAAGAATATCGACTACCCAAAATATCGTTGAGAAAATATCGACAGTCAAAATATCGAGTTTCTATTTACAAACAGGTAAGTACAAAAATATCGAGTACAAAATATCGTTTACAAAAATATCGTTGTAAAAAATATCGACTTTACTAAAAACAATGTTTAATTACATTAATATAAAAAATTAATTACTAAAATATAATTAACAATACTTAAAATAACTTTTAATAATTAAATAATTAATGAAAGTAAAAAAATAATATTTTTTTAATCATATTTCTTAAAACATATATATATGTAGTATAGTAACAAAATTTAATTAAATAATAGCCAATATTGTATATGTACCCCAAAAACCCAAAACTGACCCTGAACCCTAAAAATACCCCTTTACCCAAAAACTAAAAACTGACCCTGAACCCTAAAAATACCCCTTTACCCAAAAACCCAAAACTGACCCTGAACCCTAAAAATACCCCTTTACCCAAAAACTAAAAACTGACCCTGAACCCTAAAAATACCCCTTTATCCAAAAACTAAAAACTGACCCTGAAGCCTAAAAATACCCCTTTACCCAAAAACTAAAAACTGACCCTGAACCCTAAAAATACCCCTTTACCCAAAAACTAAAAACTGACCCTGAACCCTAAAAATACCCCTTTACCCAAAAACTAAAAACTGACCCTGAACCCTAAAAATACCCCTTTACCCAAAAACTAAAAACTGACCCTGAACCCTAAAAATACCCCTTTACCCAAAAACTAAAAACTGACCCTGAACCCTAAAAATACCCCTTTACCCAAAAACTAAAAACTGACCCTGAACGCTAAAAATACCCCTTTACCCAAAAACCCAAAACTGACCCTGAACCCTAAAAATACCCCTTTAATTTAACATAATTAGCAATTAATCAATTAAATTAAATCAATTACCAATTACATTTTAATTAATTAACAAATATTTTTTAATTAACAATTAATTAAATATTACTACCAATTATTAAATTTACATATTTAATTGATTATAATTAAATTACTTCCCACCCTATTCCCCTATAAACCCACAACCCGCTACAGAAAATACATTATTTTAATTTACATAATTAGCAATTAATCAATTAAATTAAATTAATTACCAATTAAATTTTAAATAATTAACATATATTATTTAATTACCAATTAATTAATTATTACTACCAATTAATAAATTTACATATTTAATTAATTATAATTAAATTACTTCCCACCCTATTCCCCTATAAACCCACAACCCGCTACAGAATAAAATTACACAATAATTAAAAAAAATCATTAATTAAAAATAATTATAACATAAAATGACACTTTTCACACATATTATAACATAAAAACACTATAAATAATTAAATATTATTTAAAAAACGATATTTTTTACTATCTAGATTATATACTTGGATATTTTCACTGTCTATATTATTTACAGTCGATATTACTTCACTTACCTTAAAAACGATATTTTGGCTGTCGATATTCTGTCTAGTCGATATTTTGTCCAAACGATATTTAAAACTCGATATTCTGTCCAAACGATATTTTGGAGTCGATATTATGTCTGTGCACCCAATAAAATTAGTACCATTGAGTTGGGTAACCATAAACATCTGTTATTCAGCGCCAAGAGACCTATGGGTGAACGTGCGCTTTACAAATACTTATGTTATTTATTTAAAGAGTTCTATATAGCGCTGGCTAGACCCTACTGTATCAGAGTTCTGTACATAAGTTTCCACATAGTTGCAAACTTACATCAGTTACATATTACCAATGATACCAGTCAAAACATTTAAGGAGCATAGAAGAAAAGGAAAATGGAGTGATAAGTGAAAGGGGGTAGGGGAGAAAGGGGTAGGGTATAGATACAACGGTGAGACGAAGGGAAAGTCTGCCCAAGGTCCGGCTGGGTAGGTGACGGCTGAGGGGGAATCCGCAGCCCATCTCCTCTTCAGCTATCAGGTAGCTCCACCGGGCATTGGTCAAATAGCTAGGTCTCAACAGAAAAACAGAAAAGGGATAGAAGGCAAGAAGAAGGGAGCATAGAGGGGGAAAGGGGTAGGAGGTAGATACGACAGAGAGACGAAGGAATGTCTGCCCAATGTCTGGCTGGGTAGGTGACAGCTGAGGGGGGATCCACAGCCCGTCTCCTCTTCAGCTAACAGGTAGCTCCACCGGGCATCGGTCAAATGGCAAATGTTATGTTATACATGCATCCCTACCCTGAACGCATGGTGGGCATTTCCTGATTCATGCATGATTTGAAGCTACCTGAACTTGATCTGGCAGCACGTGCAGTGATCAACACCCCGCTTGCTGGTACAAGAGATACTCAGAGGGATTCTTCACACTGCCACATTGACCAGTAATGCTTTGGACAGCCACACGCACAGTCCTGTTAATGCCTATGAGCTTATACTTGGACACAGGCGACTGTCTCTTGGGCCACCTTGAGTGATTGGAGACACACACAAACAGTGTAGCGATTTCTTCACTGTACATTGCTAATACACAACAGTGCCCTGCTGGCTGGCCTGAGTGCACAGTAGTGGTTGAATGGCATAGGTCTTACAGGGACGTGTTGACCTGGCCTCACAAAGCATAGTATGCCCCAAGATAGTAGTGTAATTTATGTATTTGAGTGTGTTGTGCATGCTATCTGACCTGTGTGCATGTTAGTGATTGTATGTAAGGGATTAATCTGTCTGAGTCCTGCTCTGGATCTGTGCTGGGTCCTTCCCATGTTGTTATTCCTGACACATCCAACATCCCATTCTGATTGTATCACCCTAGTATGACCTGTTCTAACTCTGGTGTACTCATCATGACATAGGATGTGGGATTGTGGGATTCGTCTGATGAGGGAGTGGATGTTCAGGTTGGATTGAAGTAGTCAATTTGTTGTTTTTGTCATGTATTGATATGTCAACAATTTGTGAATTATGTAAAGTGAGGTGTGAGATAGTACATAAGCTAGGCCTACGTTATCCATCTGATTGGGTGGACGTATTGTCTTGCTACTTGGTAGATCAGCTATTGCTTTTGACTTCACTTTCCTGTGTGATTTATACATGTTGTATTTTATTTGCCAGCTATCTAGAGTACACCATGTACTACTTTTTTGGTGTTTTGAAAATGGCATGGTAATATAGATGAATTATGTCACTTCCTGCAATGTGACTTCCTATGACATGAGATGTAGTGGTCTTTGTATGTGTTTCAGATCTTGGGCTTAGCCTATATCACAGATTGAAGTATGTGCTGGCATTGTGCCAGTGAATATGTCTCTGTAGACATTCTTGTGTGTGTTCATTGGAGTTCTGTCGTCGAGCTAAGTTTCATTGTGTGCTGAGTTTCATTGTGTGTTGTGGTGGACTCATAGTTTCACTTTGTGATACATACATAATTGTGACTATGGGCATTCTGTTTCCAACGTTAAATGTGTGTTACTCCTAGTATTTAGCAGACTGACTGTACCTCCCTGATTTGACATACACAACATGCTATGGAACCAGTATCGGATGGAATCCCAATGATGTTTGGGCACTCTCCGAGTCATTGGCACACATTCCGTAAACATCCCTTTCATTGTAGCCTCTGGGCCTTTCCCTGGCAAGGGATGTATCAAAAGGCACACTGCTGCTGATCAAGGGGATGTGGGGTAGGTTAGACTGGCAAAATGTGACTTGCCTACCTACGAGGCCCAACATACTACGCAACCTCCCTGAACCTCCCATGACCTGAAAGTGATTGGTGGGTAGGGGAGTAAACACTGCTTCTGGCAAGGCACGCAAGGCAGGGTGCCAAGGTGAATATGTCCCAAAGGCTGGCCCCCAGCCTCAATTTACAGCACAGCTGTGGAGCGGACAACATACTGGCACCACATTAAAGTTGCCTGGTGATGACTGTGGAAGTAATTCAATCTCTTTTTGTGGTTTACAAAGGCCCCAAAACCGTTTTCCCACAGGTGACCTTGGTGCACTGGCCCATTGACTAATGCACACTTGGCCTAATTCCCAGACCAAGACTATACAGAACACTTTCTGAACAAACTCAATGCCCATTGGGCACTATGGGTTTCAGCCCCCCTGTTGTGTGTGTCAGCCCTGGCTGAAACAGCTTCCCCACACACAGAGGCAGGTCTTGAACTGCTGTGTGTGGCAGGTGTGTTGTCTTTGCACATCAGCACACAAGTATTTCACATGTTTTAATGGACCATTTAGTACGTGATGCGTCTTTCTTGGTTTATGAACGGTCCCTAGTGCACCAGCATCTCCACTCTGCCGATTCCTTTTTTGTTGTTTAAATTTGTTTATTGAATTTTTCAAAAGTTTCATGCATTTAAACAGACACCATTGGCAATCAGATGTATGTCGACATTGTTAGAAGAATTTACAAAGTAGATGTTATCATATAGGCATTACATAGTCAGTGCTTTGTTTATGCGAAACATTCTGGAGTCTCAAATATAACAGGGTATGAATATTATCAAATGAAAGGGTAAAGCCCCATTGAGTCAACATATTAGGGGAAAAGCATATGCCAGCTGCAGTGTAACGCCGCCTTCCCTGACACACGCCTTCCCACACAACCGCACATTGATCACATATTATAATTGTATGACGTCAACTATTGCTATGTAAATTATCATATTTTAACTTTGATATGTACATGAGGTGCTCAGTGTTTGGGGCTTTGCAAATTTCCTAGGCTGAAACCTCCTTTTTCATGATGTCTAATTCGCTCTGTATCTTTAGTTTGCCATGCACCTCATCTATCCCTGAGGGGATCACCTGTTTATTTATTTTTGTGTTTTATAGAGCGTGAACTTGACCCGTTAGGGTATCAGAGCGCTTTACATAGTCAAGGAGTTGTACAAAAGGCAGGGAATCACGGGAGTACAAGGGGATGCAAGGAACACAAGGTACAGTTAGCATTACAGTAGCAGAGGACACAGGAGGGAAGGAAGGATACTTGGGGGCCGATTCTGATCCTGGATTTTTATTTTCCTTACAAATAGGATTTGTATTTTTTTCCATACAAATTGTAAAAGTCCCTTCCAACCCGTGTAGTACGATTCGTATGGGAAAAATACATACAGATCGGCCCGATCCTTACAAATCGGATCGGGAAAAGCTGTACGACACGGACTTGTAAAAAAGACCATACAATTTGTAAAAAGGCCGTCCTACCCGTCAAGTACGATTCGTACCGGGTTGTCAGCATACGATTTGTATGGAAAATGGCCTGTATATGGGGAATGACTCGTACCGGGCAACGAAGCGAACCCCTATACGCCTCGTACCCTGGTATGACTCGTTCTGGGAGTATGACTCATACCGGGGTACAGGTCGTATAGGGGTATGAGGCGTACAGGGGTCCCCCCACATGCGAGGCGTGTGTATGGTGCGTACCCCAACATCGCGCATGTACGCACCGTACGTACTCGATTTTGGGGTACGGTGCGTACATACACGATTTTGGGGTATGGTGCGTACATACGCGATTGTGGGGTACGGGGCTTGTACGGTGCGTACACGACCAGTACCCCTTCATCGCGTATGTACGCACCGTACCCCACTTTCCGTGTCATCCGTACGCACCGTACATACGCACCGTACTCCTGTATTCATGGGGTGTACGATGCGTACATGAGGGGGTCTGTCTCGTACTGTTTTCGGGGCGTACAGGGTTTTTCCGGCACTTTTTGGCTCTTGTAAAAAAAGAGCCGTACCGAGTGCCGTTTGTACGAATCGTACTTGCCGGGTTGTAAACTGCTGCCGGGAATACATGGGAACGTCGCCTACAGAGCAATCCGAATCGGAATCGCTTGTATATACGAGTTGTATGGTCTTTTTTACAATTTGTATGGAGTGCGTCTATTTGTGCGGATCGCACTTCCTAGGTTGTAGGGGCCTCCTTACAAGTACGAGTTGTATGGGGAAAACGCTCCATACCATGATTTGTACAGCGTTTTTCCAGGATCGGAATCTGCCCCAAAGTATGGTTAACATTATAGTTGCTGAAGATAGGCCCCGGGTTTCACAAAGGTGCAAAAAATCGACGGAAGGAGGCAATAGTCTCTGTTGGGGTTATGGGACAGGGTTTAGATGAGGAATGTACTCATTTTTTTTTTAAGTTCAGAAAAATTTTATTGAAAGAATATGACATAAGCTTACAAAGTAAGACAAAGAAAATAACAAGCAAAAGTATACATCAAGATAATTAAAGGTATTAATATAAGCTACAAAAAGAAACATCAAAAATTGAGAATAAATATAAACAAAATTGGCAACTGGTATGATATAAGGTAATTAAAGATATACGAAAAATACATTGTAATTACAAGAAAAGCAAAAATAATATTAATATGTTTAACAAAATACAGGAATTCATGGAGGTTTAGGAACTTCTTGTTGTAACGGGGACAAAGGCAGAGAACTCTGAGCACTTAAATCAAAAAATAGTGTAACTGGACTCCACAATTCTTTTCGCTTGGCAGCTAAAGCCAAGGGGTAGACAAAAGTTGTATCTAACCTGTGATTATATCAAACAGCATACAACCAAGCCTGATAAGATATTTTGGTAAAATCCTTCCAATTTTTAGTTATTTGCTGGAAAGCTACTGCCAACAATAAGTCAATTATTCTAACCCTGAAAGTGCAATGATCCCAGATGGGGGAAACACTCCCTAAGAAAATGTGAGATAAAGAGAAGGAGTGATTAGAGGAAAAAAGAGACCAAACTTGCCGCCAAAAATTATGAACATGGGGACAACTGAAAAGCATGTGGAAAAGATCTGCACATGGTAAGGAGCAGGACCAACACTTATCAGAAGCATCTGGGTATTGTTTACTATGAGGAAGGATTCGGCCTCCTTTTTGAAACGTGCAACAGATGGGATTCTTCTGATGGCGGGTGGGAGAGAGTTCCATATTCTTGGCGCAGCCCCAGTGAACGCCCGATTCTAAGGTTTTTCTTCCGAAAGCGTGCGGGCTGGAGTAGGAGGTGGGGGGAGGTCAGATTTGCACCGAGCCTCGAGTTCCTTGTAGTCTAGATTCTTAGTGTTTCTGACCCATCATTTAGGAAGCACCGGCTGTGGGGCCCTTGTCTTGAGGGAGCCAGGAAGTAGGAAGGCAATGGCGTGGTGGTCGGACCAGTCACAGGGGTCTATTGAGATGAGCTTGACGGTTGTTTCATTAGCGATGATCCAGTCAAGAGTGGCTCCTTTCGAGTGGGTTGGGAGTAAACAAGATTGTGTCAGGGCTTGATCGGTCAGGAGGTCTTTAATGGCGTTGACATGAGGATCCTTGAGGTCGTTCCAGTGTAAGTTGAAGTCGCAGAGGAAGATGTCTTTAGCGCTGGAGCAACTCTTTGCTGTGAGGATTTCCGTGAGGAGGTCAGTGAAGGAGTGGTTCATGCCTGGGGGGTGGTAAAAAATGTGGAGGTTGCATATTTGGGTGGAGTTATTGCAAATTGAGAGGGCAAGGTATTCGCAGGAGTCAGTGGTATCCGCCAGAATTTCAGTGACATGAATGTTAGAGCGAAAGATGCAGGTAATGCCCCCTCCTTTCTTGCTATGTTGTCTGTCTAGCCTCGCAATGTTATAGTTGAGAGGGACTAAGAGGTCCAGGCATAGGGATGAGGAATCGTTTAGCCATGATTCAGTTAGGATTGCTAAGTCAAACTTACTGTTCATGATGAGAGCAGCAACATTGGCGGCGTGCTTTACTGCAGATCGGCAGTTGATTAAGAGAACAGTCAGGGAGCCGTCGGGGGGGGTGTCGGGTGTCGGGGTAGACAGGGGTATAGGCGTTAGATTGCTTCTAGTCACACTTCTGTTGCAGAGGGTAGCAGATCTGCAAGGGTTGATAGCGACCGTGCAGATGGGATGTTCTTCATTCACATCTGAGGGACAAGGGGTGACTGGGGCTGCATTGTGGTCCTGTAGGATGGCGAGGATTTCTTTTTCAGTGAGGTCTAGCGGATTTGGTGAGGCGAGGGGAGGGTAATAGGAGAGGGCGAGAGCTAGGGTTTCTACCTCTGATAGGTGGCAAGGGTGCTTGCGAGGGCGAAGGTGCCTCAGTGATGGAGGTAGAGGGTGTTTGGGGAGCTCTGTAGTACGTGGGGAAGTGGAGTTCAACCGGGGCTTGAGGCTGGCGAAAGAGAGTTCAGCGAGGTGGAGGAGGTTTGTTAGATCCAGGATGGAGAAATGGATGCTCTGGATTATTTTGGTGGCTCTGGAGTGCAGAGTATTGATATAAATATATGGGGGGGCGCGGTAGGGGTGCTATGAAGGTTAGTATGGGCTGTGATGGGAGCAGGCGTGATAGGGGTGCCGGGAGGGTTAGGACGGGCTGTGATGGCAGCAGGCGTGATAGGGGTGCTAGGAGTGTTAGGATGGGCTGTTTTGGGAGCAGTGGGGGGGGGTGATTTGTGGGCTAGCAGGGTTAGCTTGACCTGCATCATAGGTCATTGGAGGTTTACCGGTCTCAGAGTCCGAGTAGGGAGGTAGACGGGAGGAGACCAGGGGTTTCTGGTCGATTGCATTAGCAGGGCCGGTAGATGAGCTGAGGGGGCTAGGGTGCTCTGTGTTAGAGACCTCCGATACTATAAGGGGAGAGGGAGGGGAGGGGACCAGGGGTTTCGGGCAGAAGTGTTGGCAGGGCCGGCAAACGGACTGGAGGGGTTGGGAGGAGTAGTGTTGGAGAACCTTAAAGAGGTGGTTTGTGGGAGGTTAGATATACTGGGCGGGTAGGTCGGAAGGTTATCGAGGTGGGTGTTGGTCGCCCTGCTAGTGTCTTGCACATGGTTTCTGAGGAGGATAAAAAGGTCCGCAAATTTATTGAGGTTTTTAGTTGAGGCTTGGACCAATACAATGCCGCTTTTGTAGAGGGTGATGATAAGGTCGGCTCGCAGGGTTGCGGAGGGCCCTATTGAGAGTTTAGAGCCATAAGGAATGTTCCTGGTTGAGCGTACATTAAGGAGGTGCTCAAAGGTATTGCTCCAAGTGGGGGTTCTTCTGGAGTAGAAAACAAAGTCGTTGATGACTGTGCCATTGTCTGCACTGAAGCGTAGGCCAGAGATCAGAGTGTCAGGGTGATTTTTCATGGTGAGGTGCTTGAAGTTTTTTGCAGCGGTTTTGGAGGGGGTAGGAGGGTAAACCAGGGTGTATGTGTTTACCCCAGTAGCAGTCAGGCCAGGACCAACCATGTTGACAAGGGTTGGGCACTAAAGGAGCGACCTGGGTTGGTAATCAGCAGAAATCCTTATGTCCGTAGATATTCGGATAGTAACTCAGAGAGGTAAAGGTTTGGCCGGGTCAAAGTGAGACGGGATTCCTGGAGCTTTCCACAGACCAACAGGCTTTTTTTTACTTGATTACTATGGTAGGTCAGTGCCACTTCAAGATGGCCGCCACCTGAGCGAGCATGGCTCAGGGTGCAGTAATGGGTCCTTGTTTGTTGAGAAGGTGCAGTCCTCTTTCTGTTACCGCTGCTGATCCGCAGGATACGTGGCTCGTTGGGGCACCGGTAGTCAGCAGCATCCAGTGGGCTCGTGGAAATCGATCAGCAGCCCACTCTTCTGAACAGCTAAGGTAGAGGGGTCTCTTGAGGCTGGTCGATGCGGTGCTGCGGGGGCCAAGATTGCCGATGTTGATGTAGGTGGTGTAAGAGGGCAGCGGGGCGCAGGAGAGCGATGACGGGCCGGGTTATACAGGGCTTTTTACCAAAAGGTGATCCCTTAACCCAGGAGCTCAGTGGACGAGCTCCCCTCCAGTGGCCATCTTGATCCTGTGGTTCCCAATTCTCCTGCCAGGTGCTGCTGAAATCTGTTAGTATCGCATCCCATGCTGCTGCCAACGGCACGCAGTCCTATAGTGTCTTTGCGACGAAGCGCCACGCTTTCCGCCCGGGCCCAGCATATTATGGATTGGAACCAGGCCTTTGTAGCTGGGGGTTCAGAAGACTTCTAGCGCCTGGTAATGAATCGCTTGGCTACAATTAGTCCTAGGTTCATGAAATAAGTTGTTATTTTATATTTTTTGGGCCTCTGATAGAGACCAAAAGGCATACCTCCCAGCTCTGATCTATGGATTAACCAGGCAGTAAATAAGTTGACCCCCAAGGAAAGTAAGCAATCTAGGAGTCAAATAGCCACCTCGCCATGGTACACAGCAGATATGAAGCTTTTTTAAATTATCTGCCGGCGCCAGGAGCAGATCTGGAGATCTGACTATAGTGCAGAGCATAGGAAGGAATACAAAAGAACATTGGAGGAGTACAAAACAGTAAAAAACAGGCAAAGACCGCGTACTTTACCAAAACAATTCAAGAGGCCACAAATTCCTCTAAGGAACTATTTAAAACAGTATCGATCCTAACTGAGGGGGTCATTATGATGGTGGGGAATGGGACCGCCCGCCATAAGGGCGGGGGTACCGGGGGTGAGATTAGGATGTGCCCACCACAGTGGCGGGCACATCCTGTATTTACAGCATTGTGGCAGGCGGTGCTCTCTACACCGCCCGCCACAATGCTGAAAATGCTTTTCACCATTTGCATAATGAAAGCGGCAGGCACCGCGCGGTGCCTGCCGCTTTCATTATGCAAATGCAGGGGGGTACCACAGGTACCCCCCGTGTGCACCCCCCTACTGTCCTTCACTCTGGGGTCCCGCAGGGGGCCCCCAGAGTGAAGACCGCCTGCCTTTCCGCCACGGAAAGGCTTGCCTCACAGCCCATTGTAATATGGCGGGCGATGTCTTACAGACACCGGCACCATGTTACAGGTTTTCCACCCCGGCCGCAAGGCGACCGGTGTGGAAAACAGGCGGGCGGTGTTTTTCACCACCGCCTTCCCCTCCGCCATCCTAATCTGGCGGAGGGGATTTGGGCTTGCGATGTCGGGCGGTTTGCCTACGCCAGGCCGGCGGTGGCCACCGCCAGCTTGGCGGAGGCAAACCGCCCGACATCGTAATGGACCCCTAAGTGTCCTCGAGACACAATGTTTGTCCCAGAACAAAATTTTGTTGACAAACTGGCTCTGTTTTTTCAGCAAAAGGTCCAGGCAGTTTACAATGAATTCCAAAACTTGCCAGGTAATGTGGGAAAAGACAATAGGGAACTAACTGAGACCTCTTCAACCCTGAATTGTCTGTCCCAATTTTCTCTCCTTAACAAAAAACAGGTCACTAACCTGTTAACTCAAACTAAGTCAGGTTCACCCCTTGACCCATGCCCCCCTATATACTCCATTTGGCCCCTGAAGAGATAAGTGCTTCTCTGAATCCTCTCCTTAATGGGAATATCGCCATCACACAATTTAATGAGTGGGTAGGCTCTGCAGCTACCCATCTGGCCCCTCTTAAACAACGATCTCGTAATAGATCTGCTCCGTCGGCCCCCTGGTATTCAGAGACCCTAAGAAATCAGAAACAACAGTGCAGGAACAAAGAGAGGCACTGGCGGAAAGACTACTCTGCTGAGGCTAAAGTTAAGTACAAAGAAACGCTGGTCATATGTAAATTTATGATCAGCGAGGCCAAGAAAAAGTTCTTTAGTGATAGAATTGAGTCAGCCAAAAATTCCAACAAGGCATTGTACGAAACAACTAAGCAGTTAGCCGGTCAATCTTCCAACGTTACCCCCTCACCTTCCCAGTCGCTATGCGACGCCTTGGCCAATTTCTTTTATACAAGAAAAGGGACCAGCAAGGGACTTTATTCTGTTATTATTTATCAGCGTGCTAGGACTCTGTTATGAAAAATCCGAGTACCTATTGTTCTTAGTCAGTAGCTGTACTGAGTCAATAACTTCAGGCAATTAGTCACATAGGATCTTAATAAATAAATACAATGTTACCACACTAACAAAGTAAATAATGCGAAAAAACCAGGGTTTTGTGTTGTCTGAAGATTATTATTTTTTCTTTTCAAGACAGAAAGTATATTTTTATACAAAAGAAGAAAACAAATTCTTACTAAATAGGGTACATACAAAAGATGTTATGATCAGATATACAAGGTACAGATTATTTCGTCCTTTAGTATATCTAAGAGAGTCCAGACTGCTAAACACAAGATAACACTATGATTTCAACTAAAAACAGAAGAAAATCAAAAATGGTATGATGAATTACATGCAGGCTTGGACTAAATAGTCGACGTTTCGGTCTTTTAAGGAATTGTTCATAAGACCATCATCAGGACAAGGAATTTCTACATACGGTAGATAACCCTCTGTTGAAAGAACAAGATTATATTAACATATATTCAACCTGGTTAAAAAAGTTTTTGTCAAATTGCATTACAAAACTAAACTTATGTTTCAATTAGAAAACTGTGTTACACTTTTATACAGTCGGTGTGGCGGCTGCACAAAACATATCTATATTTAAATTAAAGCCATTATTTATCATACAATTTCAACAATGGTAAATAACTCACTTTGACCGGGGTAGAGATAGTTCTTTTTCTCTAAACAAACAAAGCTAACTGCAATTCCAATTATTTTGACGGTGTGAGACACAGAAATTAATTCTTTTGTATCCGGATTACTGCAAAGAAATAAAGCAGGAGCTGCTAGATTACTGTTTGTAGGAAAGGCATTTCCATTATTAACCTACAAGAAAAGGCCCAACTTTATTTACCTTGTGTTCAAAACTGTAGGTATTTCAGTTATTCGCCCAAATGTGGGGCAACCATTCGTTTCTGTTTAAAAGAATTGAAAGAAAACCATAGTAACCATTCCTTGTGTTAGGGTTAATTTTTGTGCAAATTGTATGGGAATCATTGTGTATTGAACTCCATTTAATTATCGAGTTGAACCACATATTTGTAAGTGAATGACCCAAGCTTTATAAAAAAGCGTAATCTAATCACATAGCTTTTCAGTTTAAAGCAGTCTGTCTAAACACTGAGAGGTAAGAGTTGAACAGACCACAAGCGCTGTATGTTTAACATGAAATGGCTGTTACAGGATTTAAATGTATTCCAAATTTAAAAAGGCTTTATTGTGATTGAAAAATTACAACCACAGTTTTATATCCAATTTTACTAAATGCTGCATTTGGTTTAGGTGGCTATTCAGGCATTTATTTCAAAAACGGACCCAAAATGAGATTGACCCTAAATTAATCTGTAATTTAAATTAAGTAAACATGTGGGAAGATAATACACGCTACTTACTAAGCAAAAGTTGAAAAAGCGGCAAAATCTCTCTTGCAAACGTCGGACCACACCACAGTTTCGGTTCCGGCTTGCAAAACTGGACGAAAACGAGAGAAAGGAGTTGGCACTAAATATTTTGTTTAAGTAAAGGAAAACAGGAGGTTTCTTTAACGTGGCAACCCGCTCCAAGACATGTTACTTACTTTAGAAAAAAGGCTAGAAGGCAGCAATCTCCCTCATACGCTCAGCGGACCGGACAGCAATATCGGTTCCTGCTTGCAACAATGTTACTAGACCGGAACGTCTTTTTAAATACAATAATTGACCGCCACGTTCCCACGTGATGTTGCGGAATTACGTAGTGACACTGGCTCGGCCCCCTGTTTGTTATTGCGTAAGAACGCAGTGGGTTGATGTGTGCTGACAAAGGCTTCTACATCAACAAGAGCTCGCCGCAAAAAAGGCGGCCATCTTAGCCTATGTTATTTCTATATGAACAGACGATCACGTTTCTTTAGAATAGATTATAGGACAGATATCCAACAATTTTGTTCTGAAATTAAAACGATATCTGTGCGTCAAAGAATAATTCCTATATTTACAAAGTTCGATAATTTTATTTTTTAGGAAAAATTAGATTATATTATTCATGTGCTTAATAACGATCTGCTCACGGTTAAAGGTGTGTCTGAAGATGTAATATATTTAACAACCTCTATTGATTTACATCGTGAGGGATTTTTGGGGTTTATCTATAAGCCAAAATGAACTCATAGCACAAAACCTGTCGCCTCACCAAGGGCGCTCCCAATCTATACAATACATATAAACAACCTAAGCAAAGCATGATAGATTTAGTGAAAAGACACATAGCATTGCCTAATTATGTTTGTGAATACACATTGCTTAATGAAATCTACCACTCCTGATACATCAATATCATGGCTTATTAAAAATAAGGACATAACTTAACCTCAGGATATATAGCTAGGGCAACCCAATGGGAAAAGATGTTACGTTAGGCATGCTAGGGTATGCCATTCTGTACAGGAGTTCATTCCATTCTTGACACTGTCTGCGATTTCCATCCAGCGATTTTCTTTAATAGTTAGAATTTTGTCACCATTTTTATGTCTAATAGACGGTTTTACAACATCAATGACCCACCAGATCATGTCTCTGTCAGAGTGTTTGGCAAGAGAATAATGGTCCACCAATGGGGCATTTTCGATAGTGCGTCGAATGTGAGATTGATGTTGAAGAATTCTCTGCTTGATCATTTGGGTGGTTTTACCAATGTAAAGTTGTCCACATGGACATTTGATACAGTAGATTACATTGCACGTTCTGCAATTGGAAAAGTGTTTGATGGTCATTGTCCTGCCATTGATTTCAAAGCTTTTGATGTTTATTGTGGTGTTGCAAGCAATGCAGTTGTTGCACTTATAGTGACCTAGTACTGGGGACAGTTGTTTCATATTGTCCACCGTATTTGGATCTGGAAGGTCATAAGCATGTACCAACCGATCTCTAATATTGGGGCCTCGCTTGAATGCAAACATTGGTCTTTCTTTTAGTTCAGGTAATTCTTTTAAAAGAGGCCAGCTCTTTGTTACAATTCTTTTGACTTGTTGGCTATATGTTCCAAAAGTCGTTACACATACCAATGGCACCTGGTTATTCCTTGATTTTGTTTGGAGTAGTGCTTCTCGGTTATTGTACCATGCGCGTTTCATGGAATTCTTGAGGAGCTTGTTGGGGTATCCTCTATCACGTAACTTTCCTTTTAGAATTTTTGCTTCATGAAAATAATCAGTTAGTTTGAAACAGTTTCTGCGCAGTCTTAGAAACTGTCCAAATGGTAACCCATCGCGTAAAGATTTGGGGTGATGACTGTTGTATTTCAACAACGTGTTGCGTGTAGTTGGTTTTGTATACAGCGTTGTGTAAATAGTATTGTCATCATTAGCTTTAATGGTTAGGTCTAAAAAGTTTATTTCATGTGCATTGTATTCAAGAGTGAATTGTAGATGCGGGTTTCTTTTGTTCAACCAGTCATGGAATTGTACTAGAAGGTCTTTATTTCCTTTCCATATGAGAAACACGTCATCTATATATCTCAGCCAACATGATATGTTGGCTGAGAATGGATTTAGATTATCATAAATGAATTGCCTCTCAAAATTGGTGACATAGATATTAGCTATATTGGGGGCATAGACTGCCCCCATCGCCACACCATTCAATTGCTGGTAAAAGGTCTTCTCAAAAAGGAAGAAATTTTGACACATAGAAATTTCAATGCATTTCACTATGAATTCACTGGGGACAGGGTGTGGTCTTTCACGACTGTCTAGAAGATCTTTGATGAGTAAAAGAACCTCATCTTGCGGAATATTCGTGTACAGACTGGCAATGTCCATCGTTACTAAATATTCCCGGTCTGGGTCATAATCGTGATTTTCTAGTTTGTTTATCACAGAGGTGGTATCTCTGATATATGTATCTGCCTCCGTTACAAATGGTCTAATAAAAAAATCTGCGTATTGCGCCAATGGCTTTAGAATAGAATTGCAGCCGGCAACAATTGGCCTCCCCGGTGGTTCAGTGGCATGTTTATGAATCTTGGGGAGGATATATATGGCGGGTACTGTTGGGGATTTATTAATAAGAAAGGCGGCCTCTTTTGTACTGAGCCAACCTTCCTTAAGTCCGTGTTCACTTAGACCCTTAATTTCTGCTTCTAGTTTAGGGGTGGGATCTGTTCTTAGTTGTTTATAGTTATCAGCCACTAGGAGTTGTTTCAGCATTTCATTTTTGTAAGCTTCACGGTCCCATAGTACCAAGCCCCCGCCCTTATCGGCAGGTTTTATTACGGTTTCTTTTAATGATTCAAGATTTTTGAGTGCAACGTGTTCCTCCTTGTTCAAATTGTTTCTGCAGAAAATCTGTTGTTTAAACAGAGATTCAATCTCAATTAAGACCGCATTTTCAAAGGTCAAGATATTCTTTGAAACCATATTATTTGAGGGAAAGAATACTGAGGGCGGGCGAAGGCCCGTCAGATTTCTTTCTTGTGTATCTACTTTGGATGCAAAAAAGTTCTTAAGCCTTATTGCTCGAAAAAATTTGTATAATTCGCATTTAGTTTGAAATGAATTGTTCCTATACGTTGGAACGAATGATAAGCCAGAGGTCAAAACAGATATTTCAGTTTGGCTCAAGATGTGTTTTGATAAATTAAAGATCGGGATAGTTGACATGTTGTTTACCATTGGTAAAATTGGTTGCGGGTCTGACGTTGGCCGGGGGTATATTGATTCCTGTACCATCCGCGTCTCCCTCCCCTCGATCTCCGCGGAGGGCCTCTTCCCCTCCTGTTGTCCTGACCTAAAAAAGCCTGCCGTGAGGTTGATGGCTGTTGATCAAAGGCTGATGTAAACTGTCCTGTAGATAATTGTTCACCTTCTGATTCAGAACCTGTATCAGAAAATGTTGTACGTTTATATTGTTGTTGATTAGAGGTAGGTCCTCTAGAGTTGTTTTGGGCTTGATAGAAATCTTTCTGTAAGTATGGATAAGTGATTTCCTTGTTGTATTTTCGGATGTCTTTCTGAAGTTTGTCAGTTTTTTTTGAGGAGTTAAACTCTTCAAAGTCTTTAATTGTTTGTGCAATTTTCTCCAACAGAGTTTTTGCGTTGGTGATACTTGAGTCACTGTTGATTTTATTTTCCAGTGTCTCAATTTCTTTTAGTAGTAGCTTGATTTGTTTGACAGCCGTCTCAATGCTAAGCACCATCCAAGTGCGTGAGCATTTGTTGGCTGCGTGGCTAAAACTTACTTTGAAGTCACTATCCTCAATAAAAATAATAGGGATGTTGCGAATCTGTAAACCAGTGGGGATGATGTTGGCGTTAAGACAATCTGTCAGGAACTTCGCGTGAAGTTCAGTCCTGACCAGTTTTTTTCGCAGACGTTCTAATTGATTAAGATCAGATTCCACTGGTAGATTCACAGCTACACTTCTATTGCCTAGCAACGATGGTCCAGACGCTATTTTCAGGATGTAGTCATCCGTATACGATAAGGTCTCTGCTTCAGACATACAAGCAGACCTTGTGGATGAAGAATTTATGATCAGAAAGATCAAATTAACCAAAACAAACTGTTAACTTACAGTTTAACCACTTAAGAATGGCCCACAGCAGAGGTTATCTGCGCAAACTAGACAAAATATTAAGGTGAGCAACCCAATCTACCCTTGCGGGCTCGGGCAATACTTGTTATACAAGAAAAGGGACCAGCAAGGGACTTTATTCTGTTATTATTTATCAGCGTGCTAGGACTCTGTTATGAAAAATCCGAGTACCTATTGTTCTTAGTCAGTAGCTGTACTGAGTCAATAACTTCAGGCAATTAGTCACATAGGATCTTAATAAATAAATACAATGTTACCACACTAACAAAGTAAATAATGCGAAAAAACCAGGGTTTTGTGTTGTCTGAAGATTATTATTTTTTCTTTTCAAGACAGAAAGTATATTTTTATACAAAAGAAGAAAACAAATTCTTACTAAATAGGGTACATACAAAAGATGTTATCATCAGATATACAAGGTACAGATTATTTCGTCCTTTAGTATATCTAAGAGAGTCCAGACTGCTAAACACAAGATAACACTATGATTTCAACTAAAAACAGAAGAAAATCAAAAATGGTATGATGAATTACATGCAGGCTTGGACTAAATAGTCGACGTTTCGGTCTTTTAAGGAATTGTTCATAAGACCATCATCAGGACAAGGAATTTCTACATACGGTAGATGACCCTCTGTTGAAAGAACAAGATTATATTAACATATATTCAACCTGGTTAAAAAAGTTTTTGTCAAATTGCATTACAAAACTAAACTTATGTTTCAATTAGAAAACTGTGTTACACTTTTATACAGTCGGTGTGGCGGCTGCACAAAACATATCTATATTTAAATTAAAGCCATTATTTATCATACAATTTCAGTTTGCGCAGGTAACCTCTGCTGTGGGCCATTCTTAAGTGGTTAAACTGTAAGTTAACAGTTTGTTTTGGTTAATTTGATCTTTCTGATCATAAATTCTTCATCCACAAGGTCTGCTTGTATGTCTGAAGCAGAGACCTTATCGTATACGGATGACTACATCCTGAAAATAGCGTCTGGACCATCGTTGCTAGGCAATAGAAGTGTAGCTGTGAATCTACCAGTGGAATCTGATCTTAATCAATTAGAACGTCTGCGAAAAAAACTGGTCAGGACTGAACTTCACGCGAAGTTCCTGACAGATTGTCTTAACGCCAACATCATCCCCACTGGTTTACAGATTCGCAACATCCCTATTATTTTTATTGAGGATAGTGACTTCAAAGTAAGTTTTAGCCACGCAGCCAACAAATGCTCACGCACTTGGATGATGCTTAGCATTGAGACGGCTGTCAAACAAATCAAGCTACTACTAAAAGAAATTGAGACACTGGAAAATAAAATCAACAGTGACTCAAGTATCACCAACGCAAAAACTCTGTTGGAGAAAATTGCACAAACAATTAAAGACTTTGAAGAGTTTAACTCCTCAAAAAAAACTGACAAACTTCAGAAAGACATCCGAAAATACAACAAGGAAATCACTTATCCATACTTACAGAAAGATTTCTATCAAGCCCAAAACAACTCTAGAGGACCTACCTCTAATCAACAACAATATAAACGTACAACATTTTCTGATACAGGTTCTGAATCAGAAGGTGAACAATTATCTACAGGACAGTTTACATCAGCCTTTGATCAACAGCCATCAACCTCACGGCAGGCTTTTTTAGGTCAGGACAACAGGAGGGGAAGAGGCCCTCCGCGGAGATCGAGGGGAGGGAGACGCGGATGGTACAGGAATCAATATACCCCCGGCCAACGTCAGACCCGCAACCAATTTTACCAATGGTAAACAACATGTCAACTATCCCGATCTTTAATTTATCAAAACACATCTTGAGCCAAACTGAAATATCTGTTTTGACCTCTGGCTTATCATTCGTTCCAACGTATAGGAACAATTCATTTCAAACTAAATGCGAATTATACACATTTTTTCGAGCAATAAGGCTTAAGAACTTTTTTGCATCCAAAGTAGATACACAAGAAAGAAATCTGACGGGCCTTCGCCCGCCCTCAGTATTCTTTCCCTCAAATAATATGGTTTCAAAGAATATCTTGACCTTTGAAAATGCGGTCTTAATTGAGATTGAATCTCTGTTTAAACAACAGATTTTCTGCAGAAACAATTTGAACAAGGAGGAACACGTTGCACTCAAAAATCTTGAATCATTGAAAGAAACCGTAATAAAACCTGCCGATAAGGGCGGGGGCTTGGTACTATGGGACCGTGAAGCTTACAAAAATGAAATGCTGAAACAACTCCTAGTGGCTGATAACTATAAACAACTAAGAACAGATCCCACCCCTAAACTAGAAGCAGAAATTAAGGGTCTAAGTGAACACGGACTTAAGGAAGGTTGGCTCAGTACAAAAGAGGCCGCCTTTCTTATTAATAAATCCCCAACAGTACCCGCCATATATATCCTCCCCAAGATTCATAAACATGCCACTGAACCACCGGGGAGGCCAATTGTTGCCGGCTGCAATTCTATTCTAAAGCCATTGGCGCAATACGCTGATTTTTTTATTAGACCATTTGTAACGGAGGCAGATACATATATCAGAGATACCACCTCTGTGATAAACAAACTAGAAAATCACGATTATGACCCAGACCAGGAATATTTAGTAACGATGGACATTGCCAGTCTGTACACGAATATTCCGCAAGATGAGGTTCTTTTACTCATCAAAGATCTTCTAGACAGTCGTGAAAGACCACACCCTGTCCCCAGTGAATTCATAGTGAAATGCATTGAAATTTCTATGTGTCAAAATTTCTTCCTTTTTGAGAAGACCTTTTACCAGCAATTGAATGGTGTGGCGATGGGGGCAGTCTATGCCCCCAATATAGCTAATATCTATTTTACCAATTTTGAGAGGCAATTCATTTATGATAATCTAAATCCATTCTCAGCCAACATATCATGTTGGCTGAGATATATAGATGACGTGTTTCTCATATGGAAAGGAAATAAAGACCTTCTAGTACAATTCCATGACTGGTTGAACAAAAGAAACCCGCATCTACAATTCACTCTTGAATACAATGCACATGAAATAAACTTTTTAGACCTAACCATTAAAGCTAATGATGACAATACTATTTACACAACGCTGTATACAAAACCAACTACACGCAACACGTTGTTGAAATACAACAGTCATCACCCCAAATCTTTACGCGATGGGTTACCCTTTGGACAGTTTCTAAGACTGCGCAGAAACTGTTTCAAACGAACTGATTATTTTCATGAAGCAAAAATTCTAAAAGGAAAGTTACGTGATAGAGGATACCCTAACAAGCTCCTCAAGAATTCCATGAAACGCGCATGGTACAATAACCGAGAAGCACTACTCCAAACAAAATCAAGGAATAACCAGGTGCCATTGGTATGTGTAACGACTTTTGGAACATATAGCCAACAAGTCAAAAGAATTGTAACAAAGAGCTGGCCTCTTTTAAAAGAATTACCTGAACTAAAAGAAAGACCAATGTTTGCATTCAAGCGAGGCCCCAATATTAGAGATCGGTTGGTACATGCTTATGACCTTCCAGATCCAAATACGGTGGACAATATGAAACAACTGTCCCCAGTACTAGGTCACTATAAGTGCAACAACTGCATTGCTTGCAACACCACAATAAACATCAAAAGCTTTGAAATCAATGGCAGGACAATGACCATCAAACACTTTTCCAATTGCAGAACGTGCAATGTAATCTACTGTATCAAATGTCCATGTGGACAACTTTACATTGGTAAAACCACCCAAATGATCAAGCAGAGAATTCTTCAACATCAATCTCGCATTCGACGCACTATCGAAAATGCCCCATTGGTGGACCATTATTCTCTTGCCAAACACTCTGACAGAGACATGATCTGGTGGGTCATTGATGTTGTAAAACCGTCTATTAGACATAAAAATGGTGACAAAATTCTAACTATTAAAGAAAATCGCTGGATGGAAATCGCAGACAGTGTCAAGAATGGAATGAACTCCTGTACAGAATGGCATACCCTAGCATGCCTAACGTAACATCTTTTCCCATTGGGTTGCCCTAGCTATATATCCTGAGGTTAAGTTATGTCCTTATTTTTAATAAGCCATGATATTGATGTATCAGGAGTGGTAGATTTCATTAAGCAATGTTTATTCACAAACATAATTAGGCAATGCTATGTGTCTTTTCACTAAATCTATCATGCTTTGCTTAGGTTGTTTATATGTATTGTATAGATTGGGAGCGCCCTTGGTGAGGCGACAGGTTTTGTGCTATGAGTTCATTTTGGCTTATAGATAAACCCCAAAAATCCCTCACGATGTAAATCAATAGAGGTTGTTAAATATATTACATCTTCTGACACACCTTTAACCGTGAGCAGATCGTTATTAAGCACATGAATAATATAATCTAATTTTTCCTAAAAAATAAAATTATCGAACTTTGTAAATATAGGAATTATTCTTTGACGCACAGATATCGTTTTAATTTCAGAACAAAATTGTTGGATATCTGTCCTATAATCTATTCTAAAGAAACGTGATCGTCTGTTCATATAGAAATACCATAGGCTAAGATGGCCGCCTTTTTTGCGGCGAGCTCTTGTTGATGTAGAAGCCTTTGTCAGCACACATCAACCCACTGCGTTCTTACGCAATAACAAACAGGGGGCCGAGCCAGTGTCACTACGTAATTCCGCAACATCACGTGGGAACGTGGCGGTCAATTATTGTATTTAAAAAGACGTTCCGGTCTAGTAACATTGTTGCAAGCAGGAACCGATATTGCTGTCCGGTCCGCTGAGCGTATGAGGGAGATTGCTGCCTTCTAGCCTTTTTTCTAAAGTAAGTAACATGTCTTGGAGCGGGTTGCCACGTTAAAGAAACCTCCTGTTTTCCTTTACTTAAACAAAATATTTAGTGCCAACTCCTTTCTCTCGTTTTCGTCCAGTTTTGCAAGCCGGAACCGAAACTGTGGTGTGGTCCGACGTTTGCAAGAGAGATTTTGCCGCTTTTTCAACTTTTGCTTAGTAAGTAGCGTGTATTATCTTCCCACATGTTTACTTAATTTAAATTACAGATTAACTTAGGGTCAATCTCATTTTGGGTCCGTTTTTGAAATAAATGCCTGAATAGCCACCTAAACCAAATGCAGCATTTAGTAAAATTGGATATAAAACTGTGGTTGTAATTTTTCAATCACAATAAAGCCTTTTTAAATTTGGAATACATTTAAATCCTGTAACAGCCATTTCATGTTAAACATACAGCGCTTGTGGTCTGTTCAACTCTTACCTCTCAGTGTTTAGACAGACTGCTTTAAACTGAAAAGCTATGTGATTAGATTACGCTTTTTTATAAAGCTTGGGTCATTCACTTACAAATATGTGGTTCAACTCGATAATTAAATGGAGTTCAATACACAATGATTCCCATACAATTTGCACAAAAATTAACCCTAACACAAGGAATGGTTACTATGGTTTTCTTTTAATTCTTTTAAACAGAAACGAATGGTTGCCCCACATTTGGGCGAATAACTGAAATAACTACAGTTTTGAACACAAGGTAAATAAAGTTGGGCCTTTTCTTGTAGGTTAATAATGGAAATGCCTTTCCTACAAACAGTAATCTAGCAGCTCCTGCTTTATTTCTTTGCAGTAATCCGGATACAAAAGAATTAATTTCTGTGTCTCACACCGTCAAAATAATTGGAATTGCGGTTAGCTTTGTTTGTTTAGAGAAAAAGAACTATCTCTACCCCGGTCAAAGTGAGTTATTTACCATTGTTGAAATTGTATGATAAATAATGGCTTTAGTTTAAATATAGATATGTTTTGTGCAGCCGCCACACCGACTGTATAAAAGTGTAACACAGTTTTCTAATTGAAACATAAGTTTAGTTTTGTAATGCAATTTGACAAAAACTTTTTTAACCAGGTTGAATATATGTTAATATAATCTTGTTCTTTCAACAGAGGGTCATCTACCGTATGTAGAAATTCCTTGTCCTGATGATGGTCTTATGAACAATTCCTTAAAAGACCGAAACGTCGACTATTTAGTCCAAGCCTGCATGTAATTCATCATACCATTTTTGATTTTCTTCTGTTTTTAGTTGAAATCATAGTGTTATCTTGTGTTTAGCAGTCTGGACTCTCTTAGATATACTAAAGGACGAAATAATCTGTACCTTGTATATCTGATGATAACATCTTTTGTATGTACCCTATTTAGTAAGAATTTGTTTTCTTCTTTTGTATAAAAATATACTTTCTGTCTTGAAAAGAAAAAATAATAATCTTCAGACAACACAAAACCCTGGTTTTTTCGCATTATTTACTTTGTTAGTGTGGTAACGTTGTATTTATTTATTAAGATCCTATGTGACTAATTGCCTGAAGTTATTGACTCAGTACAGCTACTGACTAAGAACAATAGGTACTCGGATTTTTCATAACAGAGTCCTAGCACGCTGATAAATAATAACAGAATAAAGTCCCTTGCTGGTCCCTTTTCTTGTATAACAAGTATTGCCCGAGCCCGCAAGGGTAGATTGGGTTGCTCACCTTAATATTTTGTCCAATTTCTTTTATGGCAAGGTTAATGACATCTACTCCGCTTTTGCAAACAACACCAACCCCCCCTCTAAGTCGCCGACAACCTTTTGGACTGGACCCACCCTTTCTCAGTTCAAAGATATCTCCAGTTCTCAGGTCGCGGACATTATTTCCACCATAAAATCGGGCTCTGCTCTTGATCCATGTCCTCTCAAAGTATTACTTCCTGTCATCGAAGTGGTGCTCCCTGTCATCACGTCTATCTGCAACTCTATGTTCACCTCAGGTATCTACCCTGCCATTCTAAAACAGACCCTTATCAAACCTCTGCTAAAGAAACCTCAACTTGACATGGAAGAACTAAAGAGTTATCGTCCGATCGCCAACCTTCCAATTTTGGCAAAAATAGCCGAAAAGGCTCTGAATTTACAACTTTCGACCTTTATAGAGGAACATCATCTCCTCGATGACTCCCAGTTTGGCTTTCGCCAATATCATGGGACAGAGACGGCTCTGATTAAAGCCGCGGATGACATTAGATCTATCCGGGATGCTGGGGGGACTGCAGTTTTAATACTGCTTGATCTGTCGGCAGCGTTCGACACGGTCGATCATGTTACCCTGATCGACCGTGTCGAAAACATTGGTGTCCAACACAATGCCAGGAAACTGCTGGCTTCCTTTTTGGCCAATAGGACTCAGGTGGTTACAATGGGTTCTTTCCATTCTTCCACTCTGTCTCTGCCATGTGGAGTCCCTCAAGGCTCATCCCTCAGTCCGACACTTTTTAATATCTATGTGTCGGACCTTGCCAATACCATTCGTGAACACGGGATGAGCCTTACCTCCTATGCGGACGACACTCAGTTGGTCCTTGCCATTAAGAAGGATGGCTACAAAAAAGCCGATGATCTTAATCAGGGCATGCTGGTAATTGGGAGCTGGATGGCTTCCAATTGCCGAAAATTAAATTCCGACAAGACGAAAGTAGTCATCTTTGGTCATTTGACCCCGGAATGGTCTTCTTGCTGGTGGCCCGCATCACTAGGCCCTCCCCCTGTCCCTGTTAGCAAGGTGAGGAATCTCAGAGTCATCTTTGACGACCGTCTTACTTTTCTCCCTCATGCTAACCAGATCACCTCTGCCGCTTTTTATAAATTGAAATTAATCAAAAAAATCCTCCCTTTCCTTCCCGACTCAGCTGGCAAAACATTGGTCACCTCCCTGGTGCTGTCAACCTTGGATTACTGCAATGCTCTGTTCTTGAATGCACAAGAAAGAGTTTTGAATAAAATGCAAATAATCCAAAACTCAGCAGCAAGGCTTCTGGGCAGAATCCCCAAATACTGTTCTGCTTCCGCAACCATCAGAGAATTACACTGGCTACCGATAAGGAACAGGATAAAATTCAAAGCTCTCTGCATCGTGTTCAAGGCCATGCATAACATGGGACCTGCTTTCTTTACCCAAAATCTGACTCCTTATTGTCCCCCCAGAGCCCTACGTTCCTCCAGCTCAAATGATCTTGTGGTTCCACGCAGCAAATCCGTCTCATGGGGAGACAGAAGATTTTTTGTCTCAGCCCCTAAACTTTGGAATACACTACCTCCCTCGATCAAACTAAGCCACTCACTCTGGTCTTTTCGCAAACAACTCAAGACCTGGCTTTTTAATCAGTAGACCCACTCCTCCCCTCAGTGGTTAAATGCAGCAGACAAGTTAGCGCCGAGACGCCTAAGGGCCATTGTTCGCGCTCTATAAATTTTATAAATAAATAAACAAATAATATAAGATCCGGAGTCTTTCCTCAGAGATGGAAAAAGGCCTGTATAAGACCTATTCTTAAGAAACACTCACTGTACACTCAGGATACTAAGCATTATCGTCCTATATCCTGCCTTCCTCTGCCATCTAAAATATTAGAGAAAGCTATGAATCAGGAGCTAATGAAGTTTGTGGATCTTAACAATATCCTGGATTCCACGCAGCACTTCTTCAGATCACGACATTCTACGGAATCTGCTCTAATAATGGCAATGGTGGAAATTCGTAGGGCCATGGATGAAGGTGGCCGAGCTGTCCGAATTCTACTTGATTTAACGATAGCTTTTGACCATGTGGTCCTACTAGAACGGCTCAAAGCTGTGGGTGTTAGGGACACTGCTCTAACCTTACTTAGGTCCTTCTTGGACTGGATGGCTTTTGACCATGTGGTCCTACTAGAAAGGCTCAAAGCTGTGGGTGTTAGGGACACTGCTCTAACCTTACTTTGGTCCTTCTTGGACTGGATGGAATTCAATCTGGAGAGTTTTTCCTCCCGTGTGGAGTCCCCCAATGATCAGCGCTATCCCCCACATTGTTTTATTTGTATGTGACCCCATTGGCAAAACTGATAAAAGACCAAGGTCTGAAACTGGTGTCATACGCTGATGACACTCAGTTAGTGGTATCACTTACACAGAGTGTCGAAGTCACAGCGGAGCGATTCCGGAATTGCCTCATAAGTGTTATGAGCTGGATGAATATGAATTTTCTAAAGCTCAACACAGAGAAAACTGAGGTGATAGAATTTGGCCAAAACCCTCTATTTGGAATCATTTATTGTGGCCCCCAGAAGCTGGCATATGTCCCGTCCCGGCACAAAAACTTTAGAACCTAAGGGCCATATTATCAAGAAAGGGCGATACATTATCGCAGCTATTATCGGCAGGAAACTGCAGCTAAAGCGGCGATAATGGGCTTGATAATATGCCCTTGTGAATTCCCATAGAAGCCCAGGTTCTGGTGTTAGCCTGGGCTTCTATGGGAATTCACAAGGGCATATTATCAAACCCATTATCGCTGCTTTAGCCGCAGTTTCCTGCCGATAAAAGCGACGATAATGTACAGCCCTTTCTTGATAATATGGCCCTAAGTTTCCTGATTTACAAAGATCTAACACTCACTTCTCAAGTCAATCAGGTCACCTCGGCCTGTTTCTTTATGATTAAGGTCCTCCGAAAAATAATGCCATTTATACCTTTTGCATTAAGGAAGACAGTAGTAGTAGGAGCCTTGGTATTATCGCGTATTGACTATTGCAATGCACTGTATGTTGGAATTGGAGAAAGACAGCTCTCCAAACTCCAGTCATTGCAGAACGCTGCTGTAAGTGCTGTTGGATCTTCCGAAACACCACCCGACGTCCAATGGGATCACTGACATAACCTCGAATGACTGAATATCGACTAGACAACATATCGGTGACTAATTATCGACCACAAAAATATCAACTCCCAATACTTAACCAAGAAAACACATAAATATCGAAACCACAATATCGTAATTAAAAATTATCGACTACAACATTATCGACCAACAATATTATCACTTTTAAAAACCTCGATTTTCACATCTTAACGTGAAACATAGCCAAAATATCGAATACAAAAATATAGAATACAAAAATATCGTCATTTAAACATTATCGACTTTAGAAATAACCTAAGTAATACACTTTGTAATTAAATATAACTATAACATTCTTCACAAATAAACATAAACTCTTTTATAAAAATATATACAACATACAATAAATATTGCTGAATGTAAAAAATAAACATTTACATCAAACAAACATTTTTAAACACATAAACAATCTTTGCTAATTATAAAACATTGCTTACCACACATTATAAAAAATATTACACTTTAAATAAATAAAATGGCCTCACCTATAGATAAAAAGTCCCTTGCACTTAAAAAAAATAGTAATTGGCGTCACACATATAAGGAAACTAATTAGCATAAATGTAAAAAAAAATCTAATTCACAAATCAGAATAAGCTATCAATTTAAACAACCAATAAACTTTCAGAAACAATTAAACTAATGCTATAAAAACAAGATTTACACCTGCTAAAATTGCTGCCAATACCTCCAAAAAAAGGAAGGAGAAACTCTGCAGGGTTTCTAAAAGAAAACTGATTGACTTCAACTGAAAAGCAGCTAAACCTATCTAAAGTAAGGACTACCACCTTGATATATATCCAAAACCTAACTCTAACTCCTCAAACATTTATTTAAAAAACAAATATCTTAAACATGTCTTTTATTTCTACTCTATTTTCTACAGAAGTAAAGAAAATACAGAATACCTACACAACATCTGCACTTCAAAGAAAAAAGATAAAAAGTAAGTATAGATTTAGAAACATGACCTAAAACCTTAATAGATAGGTAGCAAAGTACAAACTAGCTAGCAGAGCACAACCAAAGAAACATAACTGCTTTAAAAAGATTGTAACACATGTTCTCAATGTCCACAGGTACAAAAGAAATAAACAGTAAACAACAGTTTGAAGAAAAGCAACACATCAAAATAAGAATTTAAAGAAAAGCAACAACTGAAATCAACATACAAATATACAGGTAAATAATAAATGTGCAAAATTGTGTAATTATAATATAACATGCATATTTTAAATACTTTTCTAATATTTACATTTTAATTTCTCCTAGCACCAAAAAGCAAGTATGACTGAAGGAGCTACATTTATTTATTCTCAAAAAGGGAAAATGCTTCTTTGTTATATGGGATATGTTTACACTCAAGAGAAACAGAAAGATATGAAATTCTTTGGGAAGTGTACAAAATATTATTCTAGCAAATGTTATGGGAGAGCTATCACTCGGGAGACCACTGTTACTTATACTAAAGAACATAATCATCCACCCAATGTAACTGAAATAGAGATTAGACAAATGCTAGATTCCCTCAAAGAAGCCAGTACTAGTACTGATAAACCATCAACTACTATTTTGAAAGACCATTTAAGAACACTGCCCCAACATGCTTCTAGCCAACTACCATCTATTGAATCCCTTAAAAGAACTATAGCTAGACAAAAAAGAGCTACATCAACTACTCCTCCCACACCTACAACTTTTGAAGAAGTGCAAATTCCCGCTGAACTCTCTGTAACACACAATAAAGACCCATTTATACTATATGACAACAACTCTAATGATAAAAGAGTGATACTGTTTGCTACAGCAAACAACATGAATAAACTAAAGCTATGCCAAACTTGGATGATGGACGGTACTTTTTCAGTTTGCCCTAAACCTTGTACCAATTGTACACTATCCACGGTCATTTCCAAAATGCAAATATTCCCTTCCTATATGCCCTCCTACCAAACAAACAACAAGCTACCTACCAGGAATTACTAACCCAAGTCAAACAACATACTAATGACTATTTTCCCCAAAAAATAATCATTGACTTTGAAAAAGCAATGATAAACAGGATCCTTAAAACATACCCACACACAGCAATACAAGGTTGCTACTATCATTTCAATCAGTGTATATGGCGACACTTACAAACATCAACATTAAGGGGTTGATTCCGATTCGGGAAAAACCGCTCCAAATAGCCGTTCAGAGCGTTTTTCCTGTACGAATCGTACCCTGCAACGTCCCCCGTACGTACGACGGAGTACGATTCGTACCAGGAGCCGTACTCCGTACGAGTCGTACAAGACACCGTACAACTCTAATCTCCGTACGATTCTCCCTCGGAACTCGCTGAACGCGACATCTGTACGGTTCGCGGCTGGTTTTTACGACCCAGCAAGTACGAAGCGTGGCTCAGTGGTTAGAGGCGGCAGACCCGGAAGCTGAGATCGGCCGTGGACCAGGGTTCGATTCCCCGCCTCGGCGGGTCTCGGGCTCAAATATTCCACGGACTCGACAATTCTCGCTCCGGTGCCTACTCGACTCACGGGGTCACACTCTGCGACTCTGGGCAATAGCTTGCTTAATCTCCACTACGGCCCCTCGCGGTGGGATGCCTGGCTTTCACCTTGTGGATACCCTGCCGGGGTATCTCACAGGGGAATACCAGGACGGGTTTCCTAAGCAAGCGCCTTGATGCCTTCGGGTGATACGTGCGCTATATAAGTCGCAATACATTTACATTTACATTTACGATACGTGTCGGGTACGCACCGTACAACCCTTTTTCTACGGGAGCTGAAACAGCCGTAAAAGCAGAGTTCGCTCCGAAACAGGTACGGAACGGCCCGCCGGGTATGGTGCGTACCCCCCATGATCGCAGGGGTACGTACCATACCCCTGCGATCATAGGGTGTACGAGCCGTACCCCCATTGTACGATCGGTGTACGAGCCGTACCCCATTGTACGATCGGTGTACGAGCCGTACCCCATTGTACGATTGTTGTACGAGCCGTACCCCATTGTGTACGATCGGTGTACGAGCCGTACCCCATGTACGATGGGGGTACGGCTCGTACACCGATCGTACAATAGGGGTACGGCTCATACACCGATCGTACAATGGGGGAACGGCTCGTACACCGATCGTACATGGGGTGCGGCTCGTACACCGATCGTACAATGGGGGTACGGCTCGTACACCGATTGTACAATGGGGTACGGCTCGTACACTGGTCGTATAATGGGGGTATGGCTCGTACACCCCATGATCGCAGAGGTACGGTGCATATCCCTGCGATCATGGGGTGTACGGACCGTACGGTGTGTATGTGTTTGTGTGCTTTTCCGAACGGCTCGCCCTTACCTGACGTGGACCGTACGAATCGCGTCCTCGTACCCTGGTCCGGATCGTACACGTCGGGTCGTACGGCATGTGTACGAGTCGTACGGTATGTGTACGAGTCGTACGGTTCACGGTTTTAGCCTTGCAATACGTACGGATTGCGACGATTCGGACGGATTCACGGATCGTACTTCGCGACTCGGACAGACGGGTACGATTCGTACAAAGAGGGCTCCGGATACAAATCGTACGGACGTTTTTTTTCCCGAATCGGAATTGACTCCCAAGTGTCCAATACGCCACAGACAGCACTTTTGCTTATCAAATAAAAAAACTAATTGCCCTAGCCTATGTACCAGTTACAGATGTTGCTGAACACTATAACTTATTATTAGACAGCCCCTACTATAAAAGAAACGAAGAAAGACTAAGCCCTATGCTTGACTACTTCGAGGATACATGGGTAGGCAGACTACACCGATCTGGCCATAGAAGACAACCTAAATATCAAATAGCCTGGTGGAATGTCTACCTTAGAACACTAAACAAAGAAGCAAAAACAAACAATGCAGTTGAAGGATGGCATAATGCCTTCCAATCAACTACAGACAGAGGGAGACATAACGTTCACAAATTACTACAATCCTTACAAAAAGAGAAGAGTTACCAAGAGCTCAGAACGGAACAATCAGTAACCCTGATAGGACCGAAAATAAGCAAAGAAACCAAAAAAATGTATAACACATTCCAAAGCCAAGTTACCCTTTATCCAACTAGCAAAGGACTGGAATATCTCTCAATGATCGCTAAAACTCTTCTATAAAATATAACATTAATATACTTCCAACATTAGGCACTTTGAAATATAAAAATTCCTAACTTTCTTATATGTAACAAATAGTAATTAAATTATCAAATACATTGTAAAAACATATATTAAATATATTATGATAATTTATTTACCAGGGGCCCGATGTAGGTAAATCTAATTTACCACTTCTAAAATACCGAATCATACCGATTCGGTATTTAAGAAGTGGTAAATTAGAGGGGGGGAAATGTAGGTAATTCTGTTTCGGTAAATACCGAATCTGTAAGATTCGGTATTTACCGATTCTGTAAATACCGAATCGGTATCCCCCATTGATTCCTATGGGCCTTGAAGCCCATAGGAATCAATGTGGAATACCGAATCGGTATTTACCGATTCGGTAATTACCTATTCTTGCAAGGGTGCAGGGGGTGTCACTTTGACACCCTCTAGCATCCCAATTACAGGCGTGTGTGCCATGTGGCACACAGACATGCCCTAAGGGCATGTCTGTGTGTCACATGGCACAGGTGTGCATGCACAGATGTGCATGCACACCTGGATTCGGTATTTTACCACCCAATTGGATTGGGTGGTAAAATACCGACTCTTGAAGGCCTGTGGCACTCTTCAGAGTGCTACCTACATCTCTATTTACCGATTCTGTACATTTACCGATTCGGTATTTTACCGAATCGGTAAATGTACAGAATCGGTAAAAATTACCGAATCTGTACTTATGTAGCCCCCTACATAAGAAAACCGTAATACCGGTCGGAAACGGCCAAATTCGGCCGTTTCCGACCGGTATTAGGGCTCCTACATCGGGCCCCAAATGTTACATATAACATAACAATATAACAAATAAATACAGTTTTCCCACCCAAAACATTTTTTTTTAATACTTACAATTCCGTCACCGCTTCAGAAGAAATCCAATGGCAAACAATCCATGCGAAAAAGTTCAAAAAGTCCATATAATCCAAGTAAGCCCAAAAAAAAAATGAAAAAATACAAGCAAATCCATGACGACTCCTCTCCAATGTAATCCACAGGATGTACCCTTCAAAACCCGAAAATAGTACTTTAAAAAAATAAACGCTCCTGAAAAACCCGAAAATAAAAGTATGTGTGTAAAAATAAGAGTATATAATACTCGTCACACAACTTAAAAAAAAAAACAACCTCCTCCTAAACCTCGAACTGCAAAGAAAACCTGAAAAATTGAAAAATACATACCCACCCACATAAATACACCCATACAGATATAAAAACACATAATTATACTCTAAACATATCCATTTAAAAGCATTTAAACATATTAGCATACCTCACACACCTAGAACTGAAACGCGGTAAAAACAAAATATCGTACACTCTGGCTAACACCTACAACTCAATCTAGGATCGATAATACCATCTAACTTGCCTAAACACACCACACATACACTTTAAATAACTTCATTAAGTAATAAAATATAATTAAAACAAACGTACCCTCTCCAACGCGAAGCAGCATCCAACCGCGAGCTGTTGAAGCACCAAATAAGCCTAAGTAACATTACGCGGTTAAAAAATAGTCACTGTAAATATGAAAAGGCTAGTTAATTGCTATTTTTCAACACAGCCTTCCCTTATATATTATTACTGTTGAATTTTTTTTTATATTTATAAAATGTCCTTTATTTAAAAAAATTATTTCCACTATTATTTAACTAACTGTTAAAAAGAAACTATTATTTAGATGTACACTTTGTAATTAATTTAAATGTAAAAATGTCTTCTATATGTAACTTACTGTTAAACATAATGTTTATAAATATGTTAATGTTATTTTCACAATTACCTATGTATTTTATTTCCTTTTGTATTATTTACCTGTGGAAAAATTAATATTATTAATATTTTCAATATTAATTTTATTAATTTCTAAATTAAGCTATTGCAATTTTGTAAACAAAAAAATTGGCAGTCTTGTAAAATCTTTATAAAAATGTATCTATCAATATTCTGTACATTAAAATCTAAAAAAAGTATGTACAACAAATATAACAATTATTTGCAACATGTTTATTATTCAAATATTTCTATTTTGTATGTGATTTAAATAATTGTTATTAAATAAATTGTACACTAAGGGGTCCATTATGATGTCGGGCGGATTGCCTCCGCCAGGCTGGCGGTAGCCACCGCCGGCCTGGCGGAGGCAATCCGCCCGACATCCTTTGCCAAATTCCCCCCCGCCATATTAGGATGGCGGGGGGGACCGCAGCGGTGAAAATCACCGCCCGCCTGTTTTCCGCCCCGGTGGCCTTGCGGCCGGGGCGGAATATGTTTAATATGGTGGCGGTGTCTGTTAGACACCGCCAGCCATATTACAATGCGCATTCTGGCACGCCTTTCCGTGGCGGCAATGCCGCCACGGAAAGGCAGGCGGAGTCCCCCTGCAGGGGCCCGTTGCGGGCCCCCAGGGACTCCGGTGGGGTGGGGGGTGCACATGGGGGGTACCTATGGTACCCCTCTGCATTTCAATGCACAACATAACAGGCGGTGCCTGTCATGAACAACGTGCATTTTTAGCATTGCTTTCAGCACCGCCCGCCGCAATGTTAAAAATGTGGGAAGCGCCCGCCACTGTGGCGGGCGCATCTTAATATGTACAACGGGACCCCCGCCCTTATGGCGGGTGGTCCCATTCACCGGTAGGATGACGGGCGGACAAAGTCCGCCCGTCATCCTTATGGACCCCTATGTTATTATGTTTATTTGTAAAATTTGCTTTTAAAATAAATGTGAATAAACAAACAGTATTTAAATGTAATTTTTAAATATATTGTTAAATGTATGTTTTGACTTACTATATTTTTCGTGATAATAAACACTATCTACCTATTAATTTGCACTGCTAATAAATGTATATACTCTACTTACCATTTGTTTTTCAATTTCAATAAACTGTATTTCAATTGTTCCATTTAACCCTCTGTGTGTATCATTTTTTGTTATTAAAAAATGATTAAATAAATATTATAGTTAATATTTTTAGATATGTTTTTAATTTCATAATTATTATTATTTATGTATCAATTTATCAATAAAGTAACATTAATTAGAATTTCTACTATAATTTTTATATTTTAAACAAATAAATATTGTAGTATTCTAGCAACCAAAAAATTATTTTCTACAAATCTTTTGCTATTCCCACTCCACCAAGTATAAATTGTGGGAAGGTGCTGGACACTGAACCCATATAAAATACTATTCCCACTCCACCAAATATAAACTCTGGGAAGTTGCTGGACACTAAACCCATATAAATTACTATTCCCACTCCACCAAGTATAAACTCAGAGAAGATGCTGGATACTATAACAATATTAATTACTATTCACACTCCACCAAGTATAAACTCAGGGAAGGTGCTGGTCACTAAACCCATATAAATTACTATTCCCACACCACTAAGTATAAATTCTTGAAAGGTGCTGGACACTAAACCCATATAAATTACTATTCCCACTCCACCAAGTATAAACTCTGGGAAGGTGCTGGACACTAAACCCATTTAAATTACTATTCCCACTCCACCAAGTATAAACTCTGGGAAGGTACTGGACACTAAACCCATATAAATTACTATTCCCACTTCACCAAGTATAAACTCAGAGAAGGTGCTGGATACTATAACAATAAAAATTACTATTCCCACTCCACCAAGTATAAACTCAGGTAAGGTGCTGGTCACTAAACCCATATAAATTACTAATTCCACACCACTAAGTATAAATTCTTGAAAGGTGATGGACACTAAACCCATTTAAATTACTATTCCCACTCCACCAAGTATAAACTCAGGGAAGGTGCTGTACACTAAACCCATTTAAATTACTTTTCCCACTCCACCAAGTATAAACTCAGAGAAGGTGCTGGATACTATAACCATATAAATTACTATTCCCACTCCACCAAGTATAAACTCAGAGAAGGTGCTGGACACTAAACCCATATAAATGACTATTCCCACTCCACCAAGTATAAACTCTGGGAAGGTGCTGGACACTAAAACCAATAAAATTGCTATTCCCACTCCACCAAGTATAAACTCTGGATAAGTACTGGACACTAAACCCATATTAATTACTATTCCCACTCCACCAAGTATAAACTCAGAGAGAAGGTGCTGGATACTATAACAATATAAATTACTATTCACACTCCACCAAGTATAAACTCAGGGAAGGTGCTGGTGACTAAACCCATATAAATTACTATTCCCAGACCACAAAGTATAAATTCTTGAAAGGTGCTGGACACTAAACCCATATAAATTACTATTCCCACTCCACCAAGTATAAACTCAGGGAAGTTGCTGGACACTAAATCCATGTAAATTACTATTCCCACTCCACCAAGTATAAACTCTGGGAAGGTACTAGACACTAAACCCATATAAATTACTATTCCCACTCCACCAAGTATAAACTCAGAGAAGGTGCTGGATACTATAACAATATAAATTACTATTCCCACTCCACCAAGTATAAACTCAGGGAAGTTGCTGGACACTAAACCCATATAAATGAATATTCCCACTCCACCAAGTATAAACTCTGAGAAGGTGCAGGACACTAAACCTATATAAATTACTAATCCAAATCCACCAAGTATAAACTCTGGGAAGGTGCTGGACACTAAATCCATATAAATTACTTTTCCCACTCCACCAAGTATAATCTCAGAGAAGATGCTGGACACTAAACCTATATAAATGTCTATTCCTACTCCAAGTATCAACTAATAATACATTTTACCATTTATATACTTTTTAAAATGTCTAAATATTTGCCACTATTTACAAAAAAATTAATTTTTTATAATCTTTAAAATGTAATTAATTAATAAAAAATCCCCCACATATTTCTCTATAAAAAGAATAAATAGAATATTACAAACAATACATACACAAAATTAATTTTATAAGTAATATTTTAAAAAAAAATTCTTTAACAATAGCAAATTTGTTACCATAGCCTAATACTTTACAGACAAATCTGTGAAATTTGAATATAATTTTTTTAAATTATTTTTGTTAATTTTTAAAAATGTTAACACATTTTTAATTTTAAAATTTAATATTCAAATTTAACATTATTTTTTTTTCTATAAAATCAATATACTAAATCAAATGTATTGCCATACACAAAAAAATTCCACATTTTTATTTAAATTTCAAATTTAATATATTTTGGAAATTTCTTTTTTTTAAAAAAAATTTATTGATTCAGTTCAAAGTCATGTATACAAAAAAAAACAAATATTCAACATACATAGAGATAGAAATTCATGAAATGGTCTTAACATCAAATATGTACAGTCTAGGCAACATCTTCAAATTCTTAAATGGCATAAATAATAATAACTAATGATCCAAATAATCTATCAAAGTCTGCCAGATTTTGTACCCTCTTCTCTTTTTCCTAATTGATTTGACGCGATAAAGGTTAAACTCCAAATTAAAGATATTATACAATTTTGCTCGCCACATTTCATATGTAGGTGCCTCGGGTTTTAACCACATCGATGATATACAAAGGCGAGCTACAGCCATGGCCATGAATATAATATATCTATTCTCTTGATAACCTGAAAACAATTCATTATCATTCGATAAACCAAAAATAATCATCTCTCTGGAGATTTTCACATCACATTTTGTAATATGTGCTAAAAAGATTTCTATGGATACAAAAAATGGTTTTAATATAAGGCAGTCTGAAAATATATGTATAATATCTGCCAAATGTAAATGTATTGCGACTTATATAGCGCACGTATCACCCGAAGGTATCAAGGCGCTTGCTTAGGGAACCCGTCCTGGTATTCCCCTGTGAGATACCCCGGCAGGGTATCCACAAGGTGAAAGCCAGGCATCCCGCCGCGAGGGGCCGTAGTGGAGATTAAGCAAGCTATTGCCCAGAGTCGCAGAGTGTGACCCCATGAGTCGAGTAGGCACCGGAGCAAGAATTGTCAAGTCTGTGGAATTTTTGAGCCCGAGACCCACCGAGACGGGGAATCAAACCCTGGTCCACGGCCGATCTCAGCTTCCGGGTCTGCCGCCTCTAACCACTGAGCCACGCTTCTCCACATTGGCACCTATAACATTTCCCGTTATATGCATTACTCCATTTTAACATTTTAAGTGGTGTGTGATAAAGATTAAATAAAGTTTTGTAATGTTGAGAATATAAATTGGCAGAAAGAATAATTATATCAGCCATGACTATTGATTCTTGAAATGGAGCTACTGATGTGCCTAGTCTCGTACACCATTTTGTTGCTTGTTGGTCCATATCATCCTGATGTAGGTTTAACAGATAATTATAAATAGTCCCTATACGTGTTGGTTTTTTTAATATTTCCATAAATTCATTGGAACATAATGGTACAATATATGGATGTGAATAGAAAAAATCCCTTATTTGCAGGTACTTAAAGAAGTCATTTTTAGAAAGACTAAATTGGTCTCTTAACTCCTGAAATGAGGCCATGATGCCATTTTTTTTGGGAAATTTCTTGTTGCAAATTTATTTCAATATCCAAAATCTTTTATATATTTATATTTAAATTTTAAAATAATTTATATTTTTTTTAGCAAATTTATTATGATACCCAATATTTTGTATATTTTTAATTTAAATTTTTAAATTTGAAATTAATTTGGAATTTTATTTTACCAAATTTATTACAATACCTAATTTTTTGTATATTTTTTTTTATTTTTTATTTGAAATTAATTTAGAAATTTAGTCTAGCAAATTTATTATGATACCCAAAATGTTGTATATATATTTTTTACATTTATAAATTTGAAATTAATTTTGATTTTTATTTTACAAAATGTATTATAATACCCAAATTGTTGTATATATTTTTTATACATTTTTAATTTGAATTTAATTTTGAAATTTATTTTAGCAAATTTAATATGATACCCTAAATTTTGTATATATTTGTTTGTAAATTTTAAATTTAATTTGAAATTTATTTTACCAAATTTATTACATTACCCAAAAATGTGTATATATATATTTAATATTTTAAATTTGAAAATAATTTGAAATTATTTTTGCAAATTTATTACGAAACCCGAATTTTTGTATATAATTTTTTTTCATTTTAAATTTTAAATTAATTTGGAATTTTTTTTCAAAATTTATTACAATACCCAAATTTTTGTATTTTTTATTTTTAAATTAAACATTAATTTTTAAAATAATTTTTATAAATTTTAGAAGATTATTTAAATTTTACAATTTATATTTATTTAGCAACATTTTATTTTACTAAATTTAAAACACTTCCCACCCTATTCCCCTAAAAACCCACAACCCGCTCCTAAAAATTATTATACATTTTTAGCTACATAAAATTTGTACATAAAATTTTTGTACAATATTTGGAAAATGTTACAAATTTTTAACTTTAAAAAAATATTTTTACAATATATTTTAAAACACTTCCCACCCTATTACTCTAAAAACCCACAACCCGCTCCTAAACATTATTATACATTTGTTAATATAGTTTTTTAAATATAAAAATCTACATTTATATATTTCATATCAATAAATTAACTACATTTATAAACATTAAAAAAAAATAATAATATTACAACATTATAAACAGTCTACATTGAAAATTTCGATATTATTACAATCGATATTATGACAGTCAATATTCTGACATTCTATATTTTTACTTTCGATATTTTTTACCTATACAGAGACAATATTATTTACAGTCGAAATTAAGTACTCGATATTTTTAACTTCGATATTTTTAACAACACTTAAAAATCAATATAAATGACATCGATATTACTTACCAAGATATTGCTGCATCTCGATATTCTGTAGTCGATATTCTGTCCAGTCGAAATAAAAAACTCGATATTATGAATGCACACCGTCCAATGGCATAAGGCTACTGCATTGGCTTCCTGTTCGACGAAGGGTGCAGTTTAAGGCTGTATGCCTAGTATACAAAGCTGTAAATGGAGGAGGTGCAGAGGACATGAAATCTCTTTTTCACCGTTATGTACTGTCTCGCACATTAAGATCTGGTAGTCTGGGTCTGGTTTGCCTACCTAAGGTAAAGAGAGCCCGATGGGGGGGGGGGCAAGGCTTTCTCATTTCAGGTGGCAAAGCTGTGGAATTCTTTGCCCACGGAGTTACGCCTGGAAACGAATAAGATCCTGTTTAGAAAGGCTATGAAAACCTGGCTATTTACTAAATCCTAGACTGGAAGTGGCCAATCCTAATCCTCACACAGTGCCAAGACACCTCGGCAATAGTGAGCTTAGTAAATAATTCAGACAGTTAGTCCACTCTACCGTGCAACTAGTACACTGGGCTAAGAGCTTTGTAAGTGTTTCCCAATAAGAGACTACGTTACGAAGTATTGAATGAAACGGAATCTGACATTCCAAGGAATATGCGTGGGTCCTTCTAGAATAGCCTCCCATTCCTGTTTGGTGCGTGGCCGCTTTAGATCTGTGTCCCAGTGGGTCCTAAGTGATACCAACGGGAGTGCTGCGTGTGTCCGTAAGGATTCTGCTATCCATCTGGTTAGGTGTCACCAGTGCCTAGTACATGCAGATACTGAATTGTCAAGATCGTTATTGGCTCTTGCATTATGTCACCCCACAATGTCTGCAGCGTCCGCGTGGCGTGAAGTAGAAATTGGCCGTGCGACAGGCTGTATTCTTCTGCAAGCACATCATACCGCAGCAGCTGCTTATTGTGATACAGGTCCCCTAGGATTTGGATTCCCACCTCTTTCCACGAGCGGAGCTATGCCGCAGTGGTTGCTTGGTGGATGTTGGGCGGATTGCCTCCGCTAGGGTGGCGGTGGCCACCGCTACCCTGGCGGAGGCAATCCGCCCGACATCCTAATGGGCCCCTAGATGTCTTCGTCAGGAAAGTGAGACTAGAACAATCTAGAATCATCCCCCGTGGGCACTCGTTAAATCGTCTTCTGAATGAGGAAGACTTCCAGTTTGAGGTTTTTCTCAAATGTTCATTTTATTTCATGATTGACATTTAAAGTCTTTTTTGATTATTTTTGCAAACAATTTAATAATATCAGGCAATGTCCATTTCAAAATCACCAATGCATTTCGGGCATTAGATTCATGCCCTTCATCAGGGAGACGACACTACAAAAGATATATGATGAGTGACTGTTAATATATGATTAAAAACGGGTAAACAAACAGTTAAAGCAACATGGTTAACTCATTAGCATTAGGCTAAAAATGTAATGTACTAGTCAGTTGTTAAATTGGTTGGACTTCGTTGTACCAAAGACAGGTTATTGCAACAGAAAACATTCAAATAAAGAACAGTGTGTCATTGTCACTTACATGCCTTTCCAAATCAGAGGTTCGGAGTCTAGAAGGAAAGTAAAGGGACTGGTTTACTATTAGTGCGGTCTGCGCGGTCTAAAAGCGTTATTAGAGGGATGGTCAGTGAGAAAAACGTTGGGATAAGACTAACCTGAATAGTTGGATTCCGGGTGTAAATAATCCAGTGCTCACTTCGGTAAATGCGGCACGAAGAAGACGCGCTTCCCTATTCAAACAGAGAGTTATCTGGTCATGTGGGTAGTCACATGACAAAAAGGATAGAAAAAAGACTAAACGTAGTTGGGTGGTTCCACTCGCTGAAGCGAGGGTAGATATCCATCTGCAGCTAGATGCCCACTCCAAAAGGTAAAACAATTTAGCACGAACTCATGTTTACCAGTTGGCAATATAATCTGGAGTATGCTACGCAAAAAAAATATAAAAAAATAAAAAAATGAAATTAAAATCAAAGGACTCGATCCACTGTGTGTTGCATGTGGGGAGTGTGAGGTTGAGAGATTAGTCTGTTGCGCCACCGTAGTGGTGGATGGTATCAACGAGTGTTAGACCTTAAGCCTAATGTTAGTTAGGGATGAGTGTGATGAGTGTCCTGTGTGAAATATACCAACGCAATAGGCACAATAAATGATCATAGGAGCAATTAATTACAGGTAACATGCAAGTTCAATTCTCTCATTCAAGCCCATTGGCTTCTGGGTTGACAGTTTCTGGATCCATTGATTTTCTCTGCGGAGTAGATGGCTGGAATTGTCACGACCTTCAATTTTAGGAACAGTTTCCAACACAATGAATTTGATCTGTGAAATGTTATGTTTCTCTTCCGTGAAGTGCAGTGATAAGGCTGATTTGATATTTTTTAGTCTGATGTTTGACTTATGTTCAGTTAAGCGCACTTTGATGCGGCGCTCAGTCTTGCCCACATACATCTTGCCACACGGGCAACGTATCCCGTATATTAGGTTGCTTGATTCACAAGTTGCATTAACCTTGAGTTTGATTCGATGGCCTTTGGATGGGTGGTTTATGCTACTGCCTCTGATGATGTTATTACAGTGACCGCAGTTGAGGCACGGTCTAGTACCAGAGTAAGTGGTCTTGTCCGTGCTGGGGTTTTGTAGGATTTCTCCCAGGTTCTTAGCTCTGCTGAAAGCAAAAAGTGGTGGTTGGCTAAATGATTGTTTAAAATCAGGTTCAAGATTCAGAATTGACCAATGTTTGCGAATGATTTGTTTGTATCTTTTGCTGGCTGTTGAAAATTTTGATACCGCCACTATCCGTGACTGTTCTGTTTGTGGTTTGTAAGTGAGTAAGGTGGTTCTGTTGATGTTGTCAATTCTCTGTCTAGCTTGATTGACCACAGATGGCGGATACCCTCTTGCTAGAAACTTGCTAGTCATTTCTTGTAGTCGTACCTCCAAAGTGGTTTCATCCGATGTTATTCTCTTCACTCTCGCCATTTGGGAGAATGGTAAATTGTTGATTAGGTTTGGTTCATGAAAACTAGAGTGTAGCAGCATGTTATTTCTATCCGTAGGTTTCACGTAAAGGTCCGTTGTGAATCCCATGGGGGTTCTTGTCACTTTAACATCCAGGAAATTGACTTCAGTATTGGATGTGACCCATGTCAGTTGGATGCGTTGGTCGATGTCATTGAACTTCATCAGAGCATTGATGAGTTTCTCTTCGGTGTTAGTCCAAACGATGAAGAGATCATCGATGTATCTCACGATCATTTTCAGGTTGTCAGTCCATTCCTTGTTAGATAGAATGTGTTGGTTCTCATACCACTGCATGAAGATGTTAGCATACACGGGCGCTGCCGAATTGCCCATTGCCATCCCGGTGAGTTGTTGGTACCAGGTGTTGTCTATTTTGAAGTAACTATGATATAGTATAAAGTACATCAGTTCCATAAGGAAAGTTTGGAGGTCTCGATCCAATTCAGTTTGAAGGAGGGCTGCTTCCATCGCTTCAATGCCCATGTCGTGAGGTATGCTAGTATACAGACTCCGTACGTCTGCAGTGCATAGGATGATGTTTTCTGAGGGGTTCAGGGTCACCTTCTGGAGTTTTAGAAGAAATTGAGACGTGTCTTTGATGTATGTTTGCATTGTCTGTACCGTGGGTTGCATGTATCTATCCAGTAGTTGTCCGATAGGTTCGTGGAGACTGCCTCGTGTGGACACGATCGGTCGCATGGGTGGATCAAATGTGTTCTTGTGGATCTTAGGGACCAGTCTAAGTGTTGGACTTCTGGGATGCAGGGTTATCAAGAAATTCTTCGTCCTCTCGTTTATGGTGCCGTTCGTGAATGCTGTATCAATTATGGATTTGAGGTTTTTTGAATATTCTGAAGTTGGGTTGTAGTCCAATCTTCTATAGGTGTTGATATCCGTGATATGTTCCATGACTTTAGCATTATACATCTCGCTATTCATGATTACGATGGCTCCCCCTTTATCCGCTTTGGTGAAATTGATCAATTCATTAGAAGCCAGTTTTTTTAGAGTATCTAGATCCTTCTGAGTAGTGTTGCGACTTTTGGGTTTCTTGTGTGATATCTTGTGTAGGTCTTGTTTCACAAGGTTTTCAAATAAATCCAAGGTTTTGTGGCTGGTCGGTGCTTGGAAGGTACTGTGCGGTCGTAGTCCACGTAGTTGATCGCTGTCGGGTTGTGGGCGGTCCGGCACGATGTTGTCGAAGAAATGTCTCAATCTGAGTTTACGCATGAGTTTGAAAAAACTCACCTCCAGTTCTAGATTGTCAGTGGTGGCTGTAGGTACAAACGATGTTCCTTTCTGTAATAATGTCAGTTCATATGGGCTAAAATTGTAGTCGCTTATATTGATCACTAGTTGTTTTGTGGTAGATTCTTCTTGGTTCTTTTCTCCTTCTCCTTGTCCTTCTCCTTGTTTATGGCTGATGTACTTCGTGTAGTCGGTGGGTCCCTTTCTTTGTCTTTTCCTTGGCCCTCTCCGGGGTCTCCTTTTTGGGCCTGGCCCTGGTCTAAAAAAGGATTTATATCAGAGGTTTTGCTAGTGGTGGGTTCCTCCGTTGGTGTCTTATCATGAGGAGTACGGGTGGATTGAGGCTTGCGTGATCTCTGCGTGTCACTATCTGTGGAGGATGTGTCCGTGTTTGAGTTGTATGGGCGGTTTCTGCGTTTTTGTGCATAAATATCTGCCCATGTGTAGACTTCCCCAAGGCGGTAATCAAGAGTATCCCTTTTGTATTTGCGAATTTTTCGTTCGTTTATTTCCTTGGTGTGACGGTCTATTTGGTTTTTGATGTCTTCCAGAGTATTTTTAAGTTCATCCTCAGTCATCATCCTAGATAGTTCAGTTGAAGTTTCCTCAATCTCCGTGCTAAGTTCTTCTAGAATGTTGGATAGTTCCTGTATAATTAACAGAATCAGGTCTAATGAACATTTGTTCAATATTTCGTACCAACGTTCTTGAAATTTTTTTGAGTGCTTGCAGAGGGATGGTTTGAGTGCAATCCTCAGGCCACGTGGTATGCGTGCGTTCCGATGGTACCTTATGAGTGTACTTGCATGTAGTTGTTGGTTGGTTTTTCGTTTCGTGAGGTACAATAAATGTCTTATATTTTGCTCTTTAGATCGGCTTGTGCTGTCCTGCGTAAGTTCTTCCCTGATTAAGGAGTAAATCTGATCGGCATCTTTGGTTTCAAAAGCGAAAGTGGAGGCCCTAGCTTCCGTGCTTTTCGTGATATCGTCGTAGTTGCTCATAGTTAGTTTAAGGAGTTGTGATTAGGTGCGTGCCATCCGTCCCGTGGACTCTATGTGGACAATAATCTATTGGTGTTGGATGGATGCACAGCTCAAAAGTTATTTGATATTTGAACCAAATTTGGGGAGGGTTCTGGTGCACCAAAAGGGTGGCGTCGAGGGTCCCACGACGTCAATACAATGCTGAGATAGTGAGACTAGAACAATCTAGAATCATCCCCCGTGGGCACTCGTTAAATCGTCTTCTGAATGAGGAAGACTTCCAGTTTGAGGTTTTTCTCAAATGTTCATTTTATTTCATGATTGACATTTAAAGTCTTTTTTGATTATTTTTGCAAACAATTTAATAATATCAGGCAATGTCCATTTCAAAATCACCAATGCATTTCGGGCATTAGATTCATGCCCTTCATCAGGGAGACGACACTACAAAAGATATATGATGAGTGACTGTTAATATATGATTAAAAACGGGTAAACAAACAGTTAAAGCAACATGGTTAACTCATTAGCATTAGGCTAAAAATGTAATGTACTAGTGCACCAGAACCCTCCCCAAATTTGGTTCAAATATCAAATAACTTTTGAGCTGTGCATCCATCCAACACCAATAGATTATTCGTCAGGAAAGTACCATCAAATTTATAATCTATAATAAAATTTAAAAAAATTGTAAAAACATTCACAATTTAATCGTATTAAACAGAGGTTAATTGCTGGTCTAATCATTGTTATCGTTTTTATTCCTGAAGACATGAAGCCGTTTTTTGTGTGTACATAGAGAAAAATGTGTCTTTATTATAGATTATAAATTTGATGGTACTTTCCTGACGAATACACCGGTGTCGAAACGCGTTGAAGAAATCGTCTCTACCTGAACTTTATGAAATCTTTTTAATATATTTTATGTATCTAGATTGTATTGCAATTTGTGTTCAAAATATACATATGTTTTTTACCAAATTTTTATCAATGTACATTTAAAACGTATTAAAAATCTTGTTGTATTTATACCATACATTCACTTTAGTTCAGTGTTGTTACTGGTTTGCTGGCTTTCATTGTATTGTTTAACCTTGGTTTGCCTGGGTTGTTATTTGTCAATACATATTGGGCAGACCACGGCTAGTTGGTAGGTACAGTTTGGCCAGTGCTTCCCTGCCACATGTGCCGTGCCATTTGAACCGTTGCATGTCTCGTTCGACCATACGGAAAAGTGCTGGCTTGATATATAGGGGTAAGTTCGTAAAGTGGTAGAGAAGCATTGGGAGCACCGCCATTGTCAGGAGAGTGATTCGGCCTATTATAGTCAGTGGAAGGGTGCGCCATACTGTCATCTGTGACCTGACTGATGACATAGCTTGTATGAGGTTTCCCTCCAAGAGGTCCTTTGGTTCTCTCTATATTCGAATTCCAAGGTATCGGAATGCTGCCTGCTGCAGGTGTGCCGGTATGTTGTTGATCAACATCATCGTGTCAGGAGTTGACTGAGCAAAGGAGTACCGGCATGACTTCCCCCAGATTAATCGAAGTCTTGATAGTGTGGTGAACTCTGACAGCACTCTTACTATCGTTTCGCATGGTTTCCTAATATCCCGGAGATATATCAACAGGTCATATAGGTCACAAATGCAAGAAAAGATGGCTGGGTTACACTTGCGCTAGGTCACAGTGATATCAGTAAAGTTATGTACAATCTGGAAAGCTCCAAGGACACGGTTTAGGCCATCTCTCTAAAACCAACAGGCATGATCAAATCATTGCCCTTTTATCAAAATACAGAATTTATCCTGAGCTAACACCAAGAGAGATTCAAGTTAGGTGAACAAATCACAAATCGCTGTTTTTCTTCTTTCTCTTTCTTTTATTTCACGTGGTGAATGTTCATAAAATTTCTCTAGCCAATTCTCTAGCCGACACGTGTTTCGTCTGAAGTGGTGTTTATCCACAGACTTCTTCAAGGCTTTTCTTCCTCAGTTCAACTTGTGAAACTTCTTTCTTGTCACCCCTACTGCAATGTTTTGGGGGTTGATATATCCGATAAAATCAATTCTCCGCGTTATTCCAGCCCGTTAACAAAAGCAGTGTCGTTCTGTTTTTACCATTCTATATCACTCGGGTATTTTCCTCCAGTGACGGTATCTAGTCTCCATTCAAACAGTATCTCTGGCGTTCAGCTGAACGCCACTGCTTTAGTTAACGGGCTGGAATAACGCGGAGAATTGATTTTATCGGATATATCAACCCCCAAAACATTGCAGTAGGGGTGACAAGAAAGAAGTTTCACAAGTTGAACTGAGGAAGAAAAGCCTTGAAGAAGTCTGTGGATAAACACCACTTCAGACGAAACACGTGTCGGCTAGAGAATTGGCTAGAGAAATTTTATGAACATTCACCACGTGAAATAAAAGAAAGAAAAAGAAGAAAAACAGCGATTTGTGATTTGTTCACCTAACTTGAATCTCTCTTGGTGTTAGCTCAGGATAAATGCTGTATTTAGGTCATATAGGTCATCCGCATATCGAGAGACTGCATGTGTGCTGTCTCCCAGGGGGATGCCCCAATCTTTTTTGTCTTGCGCATAGACTCGGCCAGTGGCTCTATGGCCAGCGAAAACAAAAGAGGTGAAAGCGGACAACCCTGCCTTGTGCCGCGCTCAGGGGTCCATTAGGATGACGGGCGGACTTAGTCCACCCGCCACCCCAACGGAGATCGGGACCGCCCGCCTAAAGGGCGGGGGTCCCGACATTGGCATTAGGATGCGCCCGCCACAGTGGCGGGCGCATTCCTCAAGTTTACATTGTGGCGGGCGGTGCTCACTGCACCGCCCGCCACAATGTGAAAAACAAAATGCACGCATTTGCATAATCGAAGCGGCAGGCACCGCGCGGTGCCTGCCGCTGCGATTATGCAAATGCAGGGGGGTACCACAGCTACCCCCCCGTGTGCCACCCCCCTCTGGCCGTCACTCTGGGGGCCCACAGGGGGCCCCCGCAGCAATCACCGCCTGCCTTTCCGTGGCGGCCTTGCCGCCACGGAAAGGCCTGACAATATGCTCATGGTAATATGGCTGGCGGTGTCTAACAGACACCGCCACCATATGAAACACATTCCGCCCCGGCCGCAAGGCGACCGGGGCGGAAAACAGGCGGCCGGTGTTTTTCACCGCAACGGTCCCCCCGCCATCCTAATGTGGTGGGGGGAATTGGGCAATGGATGTCGGGCGGATTGCCTCCGCCAGGCCGGCGGTGGCTACCGCCAGCCTGGCGGAGGCAATCCGCCCGACATCATAATGGACCCCTCAGTTGGGATTGGCTGAGATATATAAGGCCTGTTTTGACTCTGGCAGTAGGCTGAGTATATCACAGTTTCAAAGTGGCAGGTTAGGAAAACCATGCCCTAGCTCATGGATGCACTTAGCGTTGGAACATTTCTGTTTCTCTTCAAATTATGGATATATCTTCCATTTCCAATCTTTACTTTCAAAAACAACTTAAATCTCATTCCATTTGTTCAAAAACTTAAATTTAATGCATCTTATTCTTGTTGAATCCTTGCATTATACAAAGCCTGTTGTCAAATGCAAACTCTTATTGTACCCAATGCATTTCGGGTCAGGAATAACCCTTCATCAGGGGTCTCTAAAAAACGAAATAGACAAGGCACCAGTTCAGTCCTAATTGCATCATTTATTTATTTATTTATTTTAAGAGTTTTATATAGCGCTGGCTAGACCCGGAGGTATCAGAGCGCTTTACATGAGGTTCCACAAAATTACAAGATTACATCAGTTCCAATTTACATCAGTTGCTAGACAAACAATTACAAGAGCATAGAAAACAAGATAAGTGAAGTGTAGAGGGAAAGGGGGTAAGGGTAAAGGGGTAGGAGGGAGAAACGGCATAAAGACGAAGGAAAGTCTGCCAGAAGTCCGGCAGGGTAGGTGACGGTCGAGGGGGAAGTCCCAAAACCTATCTCCTCTATAGCTATCAGGTAGCTCCATCGGGCTTTGGCTAAGTAGCTAGGTCTTAATGGGAAACATTTAAAGAACATGGAAGGCAAAATAAATGAAGCGTAGAGGTGAGGGGACAAGGAAGGTGAGAGAGGGAGGATAGGGGAAGAGATAATGAGGAGAGACAAAATGAAGTCTGTCTAAAGGCCAACTGGGTAGGCGACGACCAAGGAGGGAGTCCCCGGCCCATCTCCCCTATAGCTAAACCAGGTAGCTCCATCGGGCATCAGACAAAATATTTCAGTCTCAATACATTGAGAGAGGAGAGAAGGAGACACATAAATAGAGGGAAGATGCGGGAAGAGACGACAAGGAGAGACGAAAGGAAGTCTGGCTAAAGACCGACTGGGTAGATGGCGTCCAAGGAGGGAATCCCCGACCTGTCTCCCCGATAGCTAAACCAGGTAGCTCCATCAGGCATCAGACAAAATAGCTAGATCTCAAATGACGAGGAAAATTCACAGGTAAACAGGGTGGGGACGAGGGCCAGGAACAGGTGGGGGCAGAGGTCAGTAGCAGGAAAGTGGAGAGGAGTAGAGCGGGGAGGGGTAGGGGGTAGGTAGTTTGGTAACAGTTACATGGTTACAAACAGTTACTGGGGCATGGTGATGCATACTCAAAAAAGACAAACAAATAGCAATGTTACAAAGGTACATGATACAAGACGAATGTGGCATGGGAGGAAGAGGGGAGAGGTAAGGGAACAGAGGTAAGGGTAGAGACGAGGAGAACTCTGTCCAAAGTCCGGCTGGGTCTTCACTCTGTTCCTCTGAGGACCCAGAGGTCTCTGGCTTTTGACCTCCCACTTATCTAGTGCCTCCTGGGCCTCTGTGACTGGGGTTTGTCCGCCTTTGTGCTGCAGCCGCCATGTTGGGATCAGATGCGCCGAAAGAGGGAATCTGCACCATGCTTGATGTTGCCTCCTTGTCTGTGGCTGGGAGTTACCCCGAATTGTGCGATATCATGATTATATGGTGATGCTTTATGTGCCAAAGAGACATCAACTCGTCATGCCGTCAAGCGCAAAACAAAGAATAGTGCGAAACTGCGACATGTAACACCGACTGTGTGTGGCTGCGATGTAATAACCACGTGTACATAAAATCAATGAAAATCAGAACGTGTCTCTTACAATACTCGTCAGCGCGTGCGCTGTGCTTTAAAGCTATATATAGAATGCGTGAGCCGTCACCTTCAGAGTTTGTAAAGATAAAAACGCCATTTGCTCACCTGTGATAAACCTTGCTCCGCGTTTAGTGTGCCGAAGTCTTTGGGTTGTGAGAATTTCCGGTGCAGAGTGAACGTAAATAAACGTGATGACTTGATGAGAAGCTACAAGGTTACCACCTCCTTAAAGTGAAACCTAACTTGAATCTCTCTTGGTGTTAGCTCAGGATAAATGCTGTATTTAGGTCATATAGGTCATCCGCATATCGAGAGACTGCATGTGTGCTGTCTCCCAGGGGGATGCCCCAATCTTTTTTGTCTTGCACATAGACTCGGCCAGTGGCTCTATGGCCAGCGAAAACAAAAGAGGTGAAAGCGGACAACCCTGCCTTGTGCCGCGCTCAGGGGTCCATTAGGATGACGGGCGGACTTAGTCCACCCGCCACCCCAACGGAGATCGGGACCGCCCGCCTAAAGGGCGGGGGTCCCGACATTGGCATTAGGATGCGCCCGCCACAGTGGCGGGCGCATTCCTCAAGTTTACATTGTGGCGGGCGGTGCTCACTGCACCGCCCGCCACAATGTGAAAAACAAAATGCACGCATTTGCATAATCGAAGCGGCAGGCACCGCGCGGTGCCTGCCGCTGCGATTATGCAAATGCAGGGGGGTACCACAGCTACCCCCCCGTGTGCCACCCCCCTCTGGCCGTCACTCTGGGGGCCCACAGGGGGCCCCCGCAGCAATCACCGCCTGCCTTTCCGTGGCGGCCTTGCCGCCACGGAAAGGCCTGACAATATGCTCATGGTAATATGGCTGGCGGTGTCTAACAGACACCGCCACCATATGAAACACATTCCGCCCCGGCCGCAAGGCGACCGGGGCGGAAAACAGGCGGCCGGTGTTTTTCACCGCAACGGTCCCCCCGCCATCCTAATGTGGTGGGGGGAATTGGGCAATGGATGTCGGGCGGATTGCCTCCGCCAGGCCGGCGGTGGCTACCGCCAGCCTGGCGGAGGCAATCCGCCCGACATCATAATGGACCCCTCAGTTGGGATTGGCTGAGATATATAAGGCCTGTTTTGACTCTGGCAGTAGGCTGAGTATATCACAGTTTCAAAGTGGCAGGTTAGGAAAACCATGCCCTAGCTCATGGATGCACTTAGCGTTGGAACATTTCTGTTTCTCTTCAAATTATGGATATATCTTCCATTTCCAATCTTTACTTTCAAAAACAACTTAAATCTCATTCCATTTGTTCAAAAACTTAAATTTAATGCATCTTATTCTTGTTGAATCCTTGCATTATACAAAGCCTGTTGTCAAATGCAAACTCTTATTGTACCCAATGCATTTCGGGTCAGGAATAACCCTTCATCAGGGGTCTCTAAAAAACGAAATAGACAAGGCACCAGTTCAGTCCTAATTGCATCATTTATTTATTTATTTATTTTAAGAGTTTTATATAGCGCTGGCTAGACCCGGAGGTATCAGAGCGCTTTACATGAGGTTCCACAAAATTACAAGATTACATCAGTTCCAATTTACATCAGTTGCTAGACAAACAATTACAAGAGCATAGAAAACAAGATAAGTGAAGTGTAGAGGGAAAGGGGGTAAGGGTAAAGGGGTAGGAGGGAGAAACGGCATAAAGACGAAGGAAAGTCTGCCAGAAGTCCGGCAGGGTAGGTGACGGTCGAGGGGGAAGTCCCAAAACCTATCTCCTCTATAGCTATCAGGTAGCTCCATCGGGCTTTGGCTAAGTAGCTAGGTCTTAATGGGAAACATTTAAAGAACATGGAAGGCAAAATAAATGAAGCGTAGAGGTGAGGGGACAAGGAAGGTGAGAGAGGGAGGATAGGGGAAGAGATAATGAGGAGAGACAAAATGAAGTCTGTCTAAAGGCCAACTGGGTAGGCGACGACCAAGGAGGGAGTCCCCGGCCCATCTCCCCTATAGCTAAACCAGGTAGCTCCATCGGGCATCAGACAAAATATTTCAGTCTCAATACATTGAGAGAGGAGAGAAGGAGACACATAAATAGAGGGAAGATGCGGGAAGAGACGACAAGGAGAGACGAAAGGAAGTCTGGCTAAAGACCGACTGGGTAGATGGCGTCCAAGGAGGGAATCCCCGACCTGTCTCCCCGATAGCTAAACCAGGTAGCTCCATCAGGCATCAGACAAAATAGCTAGATCTCAAATGACGAGGAAAATTCACAGGTAAACAGGGTGGGGACGAGGGCCAGGAACAGGTGGGGGCAGAGGTCAGTAGCAGGAAAGTGGAGAGGAGTAGAGCGGGGAGGGGTAGGGGGTAGGTAGTTTGGTAACAGTTACATGGTTACAAACAGTTACTGGGGCATGGTGATGCATACTCAAAAAAGACAAACAAATAGCAATGTTACAAAGGTACATGATACAAGACGAATGTGGCATGGGAGGAAGAGGGGAGAGGTAAGGGAACAGAGGTAAGGGTAGAGACGAGGAGAACTCTGTCCAAAGTCCGGCTGGGTCTTCACTCTGTTCCTCTGAGGACCCAGAGGTCTCTGGCTTTTGACCTCCCACTTATCTAGTGCCTCCTGGGCCTCTGTGACTGGGGTTTGTCCGCCTTTGTGCTGCAGCCGCCATGTTGGGATCAGATGCGCCGAAAGAGGGAATCTGCACCATGCTTGATGTTGCCTCCTTGTCTGTGGCTGGGAGTTACCCCGAATTGTGCGATATCATGATTATATGGTGATGCTTTATGTGCCAAAGAGACATCAACTCGTCATGCCGTCAAGCGCAAAACAAAGAATAGTGCGAAACTGCGACATGTAACACCGACTGTGTGTGGCTGCGATGTAATAACCACGTGTACATAAAATCAATGAAAATCAGAACGTGTCTCTTACAATACTCGTCAGCGCGTGCGCTGTGCTTTAAAGCTATATATAGAATGCGTGAGCCGTCACCTTCAGAGTTTGTAAAGATAAAAACGCCATTTGCTCACCTGTGATAAACCTTGCTCCGCGTTTAGTGTGCCGAAGTCTTTGGGTTGTGAGAATTTCCGGTGCAGAGTGAACGTAAATAAACGTGATGACTTGATGAGAAGCTACAAGGTTACCACCTCCTTAAAGTGAAAGCTGCTAGTGCCAATAGCTCTTGTATGTACAATAAAGTTACCGACCTGGCAATCAAGGGAGTTAAAAAACAAAATATTAAAGAATGTGTTTCAGGAAAAAAGCGTGCAAATAAAAATTACGAACATTCTACAGTGTAACTCACTAAACATAACATGTTGGAAAATTGAGGAAATCAATGACTATTTATGTATGAGTTGTCATTCACTGAACAACTCCTTAGCTTAATGCCTTAAAAAGCCTGTGTATATGCAAATATGTCCCATTATAGAAAACATGCTATTTCAATTCGATCATTCAATCCTTGCGGCTACATTGTATTTAATTTGCTAATCCAAAAAAACTCAGAGCTCAACAGTTGTTTCTGTGGGTCCATATCTTCCTCACTGCCTCCAGGATTGTGAAGCGTTGTTGAGAGATGTTATGACCTGTTACTTGCCAATGCATTACCACACTTGACTTTGAGTTTCTTGTTCTGATATTACTTTTATGTTCGGTAATCCGAATTTTCACCTTGCGCTCAGTTTTACCTACGTATAAATTGCCGCTCTGGCATTTCAAAGCGTAAATCACATTAGCCGTATCGCACGTGCTGGAATGTTGTAGTGTGATCATAGTTCCCTTAGTGGGATGTACAAGTTGGTTCCTAGTTATTACATTGTTGCAATGTATACAATTGGCACATTTTTGCTTAACTTTGAATTTGTAGTTCTGAATGTCTTTCTTGCTTGATAATAATTCTTTACCTTTTTTCGAACGTCGAAGTGCAAAAATGGGTGTGCTGTTGAACAATTGTTGCAATTCTGGTTCGGTTTGAATCATCAACCAATGTTTCTCGATGATTGCTTTAATTCGATTGGCTTTAGTGGAATGCTTCAATATACATACTATAGGTTTCTCTTTGACCATTTCTCTTTGCTTTAACAACTCTTGCCTATCAAGAGCTGTCACTTGCTTGTTACTAGAGATAGTGTATAATGTATGACAATAACCATGGCTCTGTTATATTTTTATTTTTGAAAAGATTCAATAAAAATGTATAACACATACACAGCAGTCCCAAAGAGGAAACGACTACAAATTCGGTAACCGATTACAGGAATCTGTAATGGATTGAATGGATAATGACTGGCATCTTCATTGGGCTTTGGTGCAAAAAAGGACACACGGTCACAAATGGACTGTGTATTGGGACCTGCCAGATAAGCCTTATAAACAGCACGTTGGAGTTTACATGAAAAAGAGGATAACTTGTGATATTGTTGAAGTTTATGGAATAAACAGGTTACTTTTCATACTTAAAGAAGAGGTGACTTTCTACATCTCCGTGTAAAAGGGGAGAAGGGCTGCGGTCGCCGGGTTACTCCGCTCCTGAAATTTAAATGGGAAGTGATAAATAGGAGGAAAGAGGGAAACGCTATTGAGAGAAATATGAAATGGCGTCCGCGATCCCCGGAGAGCCTGCGCGGCGATAACTGACCTCCAAGGAGGGGACATTTGTTTCCGCCTCTGGCAGCTTTATAGGTACTTTTCGGCCTGCAAAAAGAACACCAATTTGCGGCTGCAGTTTGTTTTGATAACTGAAAGTTTCAATAAATCTATATTAAAATCACAAGGAAAATTAAGCAGGTCGAAGCCTGTGGGGCAGCGGAGATGGATGGCTCCTGCCTTGGTTGATGACTTTATGCTTCTTTTCCCACCTCCTCGCTGGCGGTGTCACCGCCTGGTTCACGTACAGGTCACCAGTGCTGCTCGAGTGCACAGAGGCAAGACCACGGCATAAGGCAGTGTAAATGTGCTTAGTACCCAGCGTATGTTCAGGAGGACCAGATTCACGCCAAATATTTAGGATAACTCCTGAGGAACATAAATCACTTCAATTTAAAATGACAGCATGTAAATGCCCCTGATATGCAAATACTGGACATCTGGCTCACATCCAGTTCCGATGGAGAGCTCCACGCCAGTGTAAATATGAACACACCAGAGTAAACCATTGTGATGGGGCGAAGGAGTATAGGCGAGTGCAGCAAATTCGCAACAATGGTGTGAAAGGGTAGGGTAGGCTTTTGTGCTGGAAAAACGGATGGGACTGACACTACCCCCTCAAATAGCATGGCTGTCAGACGTGGCTCTAGGTTTTCTGTGGCATAGTGAACCCACTGGGTAGCTATGCACATGTTTCTCACTGGACACTCGTCTAGGTGAACTGAATATCTCATTCCCTAGTTTTTGCTATCACATCCTACTCTCTTTGGGTTATACTACTTTCCTTTGGAATACATTACAAGAACCCCATCTTTCCAGAGATGGGTAGGAAATAACTAAATGAGTCTAAAAAGGGATAATTGCCCCAAACTTGAGTTAGGACCAGTTTAATGACTTAGGATGAGAGTAATTGTAATTGGGTATTTGTAGAGCGTGCGGCTACTCCATGGAGTGTCCCGGCGCTAACACCCATTGAAAAACAGGCGGAAAAGGACACACGGCTACAGGCTTAATGCTATTTATTGAATTAGCCTGGTCTTTAAATTCCACCTGAACTCGCCTAGGTTGGTTATCTGTCTAAGAGCAGCCGCTCCTCCGAGAACGGGAAAACCTAGGAATGGTCATCAAATACTGCATTGAGGACCTCAATGTCCGCTGCGGGGCATAATGCTGTATCCTTTTCCTAATGTAATGGGCCCCAGAGTTGTGTAGGGCCTTGAAGGCCAAGGTGAGGTTCTTAAACTGGACCCTCTTATGCACCGGAAGCCAGTGGGGAGATTTTAAGTGGGGGGTCATGTGATCCCTGGGTGCAATCATCAGAATAGCTCTGGCCGCAGAGTTCTGGATCCCCTGAAGGCGGCTAAGAAGGTATTCCGGTAGGCCTAAATAAAGGACATTAGCATAGTCCAACCTAGATATAATAAGGGCCTGAACCACCATCGGCAGCAGGGGGTGGAAATTCCTCAGCATTTTTAAAAGCCCAAAACAGGTACCGCCCATAGTTTGAATTTGGGTCCTCATGGATATGTCCGAATCCATCTTTACCCCAAGGTTTTTTACTGAGGTAACTGAACACTTGGGGGGAGACATGTCCTGTAGCCACCAGAGGCGCCACTCTATGCTCAGGTCAGGTCCGAAAAAAATAATCTCAGACTTTTTGGGATTACACTTTAGTTGGCTCCCCTGTAGCCAGGAGAAGACCTCCGTTAAACAGATGTTTATCTCACTACCTCTAAACACGCTGCCCTTCTCGCTGGTAAACAGAAGTTGCGTGTCGTTGGCATGAGACACAATTTTAGTGCCGTATTGCTCCGCTAAAAGTGCAAGTGGGGCCATATCCATATTGAACAAGGCCGGGGTTAGCATAGACCCTTGGGAAACACCCACTTTCATGGGGGTAATACGGGCTGAGAACGGAGGGGACCATACAATTTGCTGGCGGCCACTTAAAAAGGAAGTAAACCATTTGAAAACCGTGCCTCCAATCCCGCAATCCTGGAGTCTTTCCAGGAGTTGGTCATGGGGCATGGTATCAAAGGCCGCGGACAGATCTAGTAGCACAAGTACCACGTTTCCCCCACTATCCAAGGTGGTTTTGATAGTTTCAGAACTTTCTAGTAAGGCTGTCTCAGTACTAAAGTTAGATTTGAACCCCGACTGACTAGGATGTAATGTGTTGTTAGCCTCCACAAATTCCGTAGTAACACTGTTTACATATTTCTCCAAAACTTTGGAAACAAGCATTTACAATGCAACGGTTTCGCATTTGCAAAAGTTTGAGCTATTGGCATTGTAAATGACAACATTTTTATTTATGTGTTGGTTTTGAAAACAGATAAATAAATGGCACTGTAATTTACAATGCCAATAGCTTAATCTCTCGCAAATGCCAAACATACACACCCACAGAGAGCCCCCCCACACAGAGCCCCCCCCACACACACACCCACACACAGCCTCCCTCCCACACAGCCCCCCCACCCCCCACACCCACACTTTTGTGACAGACCTCCCGCTTTCGGGATTTAAAAAGATGCCAAATGCCACTGCTGTTCTCTTTTTTTGCGGCGACAAAAGTGATGCTCGAGTTTTGTTTTGTATGTTATCATTTAACTTAAATGGGCGCTATATACCCTGCTTGGAATGCAAACTGCAGGGTGGGTAAGGAGGTTTGGTATTGAAGGATTGCCGGGCTGGTCCCTTTCGCCCCGTCAGGGTTCAGCCAGCAGGAACCCCAGAGTCATCTGGGCGGGGTGGGGTACACTCGGCTGATCCCAGGATGTCTGCAGCATGCCTGCCTTTTGTTCCCCATCACACGTCTCTGTGTAATGGTGTATGCAAGCACACCAAGGAGGGTGCTGAGGAGCACCTGTGTCTGGGCTTCACAGGGGGCAGAGAGTAGTGGGTGCTGGACACTGGTGTGGGAGTGAGAGTGAAATCCGTCCTTCGGCTGGAACAGGAAGTTCTCCCTGGAGCTTAACTCTCGAGTCTTCCTGAGGGCAGCGGGTCCGAGAGCCCATCCAGGCTCCAGCCTCATTCCTCGAAACCCAACTGGAGCCCCACTTTAGACCTTCATGGTGGGCACGGGGGTCTTTGCCGAGGTAGGAGGGGCGGTGGGAGGCAGAGGAGGGCCTGGGATTGGAGGGAATAGGCTGGTGAGGGAACCCCCAACCGGCCACCTCAGGAACCGGGGTCCCCTGCCCCATCGCCCCTCCCCCACGCCAGACTCCTCACCTTTACCCTGATAACGGCTCATCTGTAAATATACCCCTCCCCACCTTTCACTCACGAAGCAACAACATAAATGATGCCACCTTCTTAGGGTATTCCCCTTGTTGGACCCTGGGGTCTCTAATGCGTCCTTCCGGGTGAGCGCCTGGAGGAGACCAGGTATCCAGCTTGGACCATTTTAGCTGTCACTGGTGTGTGAGGCCGCGTTGAAAGGGCCTGGAGCCGGCAGGGCAGATGCTTTGTTCTCTCCTGGTCGCATTGGGAGGGTGACTCGAGTCTTAAGAAACTGCAAGTAAAGTTGGCGGTAGGGTGGTTTATTGAGTTGGTGAGTGGAAACGAAGTCATGTATATAGCGCCTACAGACTGGGCTTCCTTTTCCAGAGTTTAGTGAAGGGACCCAGCCCTCGGAGGGACGTGTTGACAGAGTAAGAGACCCCCCTGATGTCACTGGGCATCTGTGCCTCCCTTGGACAGCCGTGCTCTTCGTTAGGTGGCACGGTGCCATGTGCCTCGACTGATAGCGAGCTCCGATGCCACTGATGGGGCTCTGACCCTTGTGACGTTCCTCGCGCTGCCAGGGCACGTGCTGCCATGGACCTCCTCTGCTGCCCCTCATGCCGGGGCGTCCTCTGGGACCCGGTGACGCTGTCTTGCGGACACTCCTTCTGCAAATTGTGCCTGGGGGGCTACGAAGGGCTCTCCCGCTGCCCATGCTGCCGGGAACGGCTGCGCCATCGGGGCAGCGTGAGGTGCAATGTGTTGCTGGGCAGCCTGCTCGACAAGTGCCTAGATGCCGGCTTCAAGGTAGCGCGGCTGAAGGCCGACCTGCGGGAGCTGCTCAAGACCCGGGACTACACGGAGGCGCTCCATGAGCAACTACCTGTGTATATGGAAACAAAGAACAACGGGAGGGAGGGTGCGGGAACGGGCAAACACGGACAGCGGGAGGGGGCGGGAACGGGCAAACACGGACTGCGGGAGGGGGGAACGGGCAAACACGGACAGCGGGAGGGGGGCGGGAACGGGCACACACGGACAGCGGGAAGGGGTGCGGGAACGGGCACACACGGACAGCGGGAGGGGGGGCGGGAACGGGCACACACGGACAGCGGGAGGGGGACGGGGGAAGACTAGCACCTCCCATTCCTGACTGTGTTTACAGAATAGCTTCGCCCTGGGACAGGAAGAAGGTTGTGGTGTCGCGCGCATGCATAATAACGGAGGCAAACAGGCAAAGAGAGTGAAAAGAGGGTTGAGAAAGAAACAACGACGCACTCACCTGGACATCTTCCGGTGGCAAATGATAAAAACATGGCGTCCAAAAAAAAAAAAATAGGAACAGCCCTCCACCGCCATGACGTTGTCAAAGGGGCAGGATGAGTAAAAATGGCCGGAACGCCCACGAATCTGCTCCGGCCATGACGGACAGATCTCTGTTCCAATGGCTAGCCTCCATTTATGGAGCTAGCCAATGGAACAGAGGGCGGATTCCCAAGCCACATACTGTAAACCTTAGATTTCGCCTGCGCCGAAAAGCTGCGCGGTGCGCAGCTTTCGACGAGGCGAAACCTAAAAAAGGTAACAGTGAAATGGGCCTGTAGTTACTCGCTATCAGTGGGTCAGCTGTAGGTTTTTTTAACAGTGGGAGGATTCAAGCGTGTTTCAAGCACTCCGGCATTCTTCCCTCCGTCAGTGGAGAGTTCAGCACTTGATTCACCGCTGGGTTAATTACTTTCGCAATTGATACCAGTACTCGCGCTGGACCGGAGTCTATTGGGGAGCCAGATTTCAGAGCCTTCATTATCTCAAGAGATTTATCCAGAAAACTAGGCGGAAATTGTAAGAGAAACTCTAGGCATGGAGTTTCTCCTACTAGGGATCACTGTGTTTGATCCCACTACCCGGGGCAAGTCCCTAAAGGAATCTGGGATATTTTTGATCTTCTCAAAGAAATACTGCTCTAGACTGTTAGTCCAGTCACTGGTTGGAATAAAAGAGCTGGTCATAACATGCGGAGATGTAAAATCCATGACGATTTTAAATAATTCCTTGCTTTTATTCCCCGCCTGTTCTACTTTGATGGTGAGAAAGGCATTTCTTTTCTTCACGTACCTTGGACTAGTGAGCTTTCAGAGCCCGTTTATAGATGGCTTTGTCAGAGGGATTACATTTTCCTCTGCCATAATCTCTCCAGGCTTTTGCATGCACTTTTACTTTTTCTAAGGGCCTCCGTAAACCATGGAGCAGAAGCCCTACTGGCCTTAGCTGCCTGAGTTGTCAAGGGGGCCAGTTCTGCCGAGCGGAGCTGAAGCCAGTTCGGCAAGGAGAAAACATCGCTCTCCAATGATCCATTAAAAGGAATGGGGTACACCCTTAGTGCATTATCCAATGCCACAGCTGTAAAAATGTTAAAAGTCCTAAAGGTATTCAGGTGGGTCTACAGTGTGATAGAGGACAACTGAATTCTTTAGGGATTCTGAACATAAGCAGAAAATGATCCGACCATATCATAGGCAGAGGTTCATCCATTTCTATACTAATCGATGAAAAGACCTGGTCCAAGATATGGTCTTTTTCATGAGTGGGCCAGAAGACATAGGGACCCAAATTGAAAATACCCATTGTTTCACACAGCCTAGATGACTCTAGTTCTTCTACTTGATCCATATGGATATTAAAATCTCCGAGTACCAGTCAATGCTTATATTTGGTGGCAATAGGGGCTATAGCATGAGCAATTGATTCATGAAATTTTCCTGCTGTGCCTGGTGGATGGTAGATAACCACCCCAGCGATTAGAGTGTCCAACATAGGTCCAGAAGAGCTGAGCCGATAACCAGAAATGCACTAGGAATCATCCTACAGCACCCTATACTGTGGTAGGTTAACTATGAGCTTCAGCCTGCTGCCTAATCTGCTAGCCTACAATCACAGTTAGGTTGCCATGAAGAGCAATAGCATCATTTTAGGTGACACAGTGGTAATACCTGCTGAGGTATTTCACGTTGCATTTTGGCTGCTGCCTCTGACAGGCTAATAGGGCCGAGGAAGATTAATGTACAGGTGCTCACAACTAAGAGACACTGTCCAAGTGGCAAATCCCATGTAAATACCACCCACTGTACCTTCTGCCAGTGTGTTTTTCTTTGCTGATACACTAGTTGTGACTTTTCAAGGCTGATATGTAAGAAACTGAAAGGGCATGTAACAAAGCACTCTATTTATAAAGAGCATGCTCAACAACAAATTGGGGGCATATCATCAAGGGACTTATCGCCACTTTAGCTCCATTTTTTTGGCGATAAAGCGGCGATAATTTTATCGGCCTATCAACAAGGCGTCGCTAACCCCCTTTAGCGTTACTTTTCCAGCGTTAGCAACTGGAAATTTATTGCATTTCACGTTGGCGAAAATCAAAGCTAAGGATATGCAAAGTAGGCGTTCCTGACTAAAACTTCACAAAAAAAGTCGCTAACACAGCTTCTCACTATTAACACTGATATCGCTAACCTGCTTAGCTACAAAAAAAGGCACGCTAACGCCTTTTATCTCCATTTATTCACACCTGCTAAAAACCTGACTTACACTGCAGATGAGTGGGTGTATATAAGGGAGACCAGGTCAGAGCTCCCTCAGAACAGCCACAGAAGCCATGGAGGTAGTCATCAAGCAGATTGGAGTCCCACCAAGGCAACAACAACAACCACCGCCAATGCCACACACCCCTCCCCCCCGGACCACCACCACTGATGCAGCGACGGAAAAGACAGCGGGCACTGCACAGACGTGTCTATCTCGCAGACTTAAGGCCAGAGGAAGTCATAGCCCGCTACAGTCTCAAAAGGACCTCCATTCAGCATATCCTGACCTTGATTGCCCACAGGTTAACGCCACCAACACAGCGGAGAACCAACATACCTCCGCAGACAAAACTGCTCGCTGTGCTGCACTTTTTGGCCTCTGGGACATTCCAACCAACAACAGCCAGAGTCGGTGGAGTATCACAGGCAGCCGTCTCAACCTTCCTCCCCACTGTCTTGGATGCCATACTCAGCCTGATTCCCCAGCACCTTCGCTTCCCCAACACTGCGCAGGAGCGGATTCCATGCCATCGCTGGCTTACCGCAGGTGATGGGTGCAATTGATTGCACACATGTATCATTTGTGCGCCCTGCGGACAGCGCACATATATAACGCAACAGGAAGCACATTTATTCAATGAATGTGCAGGCAATAGTGGACCACCGCGGACTGTTCACAAATGTCAAGAGGGAGGATGTAAATATGTTGCCTAGGTACTGATACGGGGGCACAAAAGCCATGGACACATCACATTGTGCCACATGCGAATGTACTGTGTACGAGGATGAGGCATACTGGCTCCACTGCTTAGAGCATGGGTACTCATAGTATGGCCCACGGTCCGCCAGCTGCCCAGCAAGCCTTTCTTGGTGGGCCCCGGACGTTGCACACATCGTACCTGTGTATGCTTCATCTTAAATTTTCGGAGAGTGACAGCAAACACCACCGCAGCTGCGCAGACTCTGCAAGACTCTGCTCCATGAGTGCTGTGCGATTCCAGCGATAGTCAAAGTGGAGATGCAGGGGTGCAAAGAGGTGAAATATAACAAAACCGTGTTAACAAACAAATGGTCTATTAAAGACCTGTGATGTACTGGGCTGCGGCTGTGTGTGTGCCCAGGAAGCTGTTTCAGCCCAGGCTGCCAGGGTGTGGGGTGTTGACAGAGGCAGATAGAGGGAAAGAGACAGAGGGAGTGAGACAACGGGAGGAGTGCGACAGAGGAAGGAGGGTGACAAGGAGGGTGACAGGGAGGACGACAGCGTGAGGAGAAGGCAGAGGGAGGGAGAGACAGAGGGAGGGAGAAGGCAAGAGAGGGAGACAGGGAGAGAGTGAGATGGAGAGAGAGGGAGGGAGATGGAGGGAGGAGGGAGATTGAAGGAGGAGGGTGAGGGAGGGAGGAGGGCAACGGATGGAGGAGTGCGACAGAGGGAGGAGGGTGACAGAGGGAGGACGACAGAGGGAGGGGGAAACAGGGAGGGGGAAACAGAGGGATGGGGAGACAGAGGGAAGGGGAGACAGAGGGAGGGGAGACAGAGGGAGGGAGACGGAGAGAGATGGAGACAGAGAGGGAGGAGGAGGGAATGGAGGGAGGAGGGCGACGGAGAGAGGAGGGTGATGGTGGGAGGAGGGTGACGGTGGGAGGAGGGCGACGGAGGGAGGGAGACAGAGGGAGGGAGAGACAGAGCGAGGGAGAGAAACAGAGAGAGGGAGGGAGAAAGAGAGGAGGAGGGAGGGAGGGAGAGAGGGAGAGCAAGCGAGCGAGAGCAAGATAAAGATGTGTGTATGCTGGTTCTGGTGGCTTAGTGAACGAGGGCGTCCGCTGCAGGGCCTGTGTTCAACCTCTTGGTTTTTTTTCTTATTCCCTTTAGCCCCTCCCCCTTCCCCTCTGACCCTGCACCCACTGGTGCGGCCCTCTGCCACAAACCACACTGTAAATTTGGACCCAGAGAGAAAGTTTGTGAGTACCCATGCTGTAGAGTAACCCCCCACTCCGGACCATCCATTTAGCTAATCAAAGTCATCCTCACTGGTATCCCAGTCCGGTGTGTGGTCACATTCTTGAGTAAAATGATTATGTCGCTGTTCCTGTTGCTGTTGACCTATTAGGGTGACCCAATGTTGCATAAGTACTCACACATGTAAAATCAGTGTGTAAAGTCAGAGGTTTGTTGTGACCAAGGTTGTAACAATGCACCCTCATTGTAGGAAGTGCATTGTGGGGCAAATGTGCATGTGTAGTCAGAAAAATGTGTCATGAAACAATCATTTAGCACCAGTGGTGTTGACTGCAGTGTTGTGTGTGCTGCTGTTGATCGGACTCAGCTACACATATTTCTCATTGACCCACTGGTGATATGGTGTGTCATGTGATTGAGTAAGTGGATGTGTATTTGGTCACTACTTGTGTGTTGAAATAGATTTGTTAAATGGTAATCCATGACAAATGCCAAGAAGTGTGCAAAGGTGAGCAAGCCGATGTGCATCAGTGTATTGAAGATTGTGGACTGTCTGATCTTGTCAACTATTCCACATAGTATCAATTATTTTGATAATCTGTGTCATGTGAGTATGATGATCTGCTAATGGCAGATGACGCAGGCCACGACGTTTACGTTGCGTCACGTGTTAATGTTGATGTTGTGTGGAAACCTTCACTGTCCCCAGTGGGCCCTGCAGGTGAGGTGGCTGCAGTCTGTCCCTTTGTTCTATCCCTGGACATACAATTGCGTGGCCTGTGTGGTGTCACAAGTCTGCCATCAGCATGAGAATCATGGCTGATTGTGAGCTGTGTCAGGTGTGGCCTATGTCATTTTAACATACACATGGCGGTGACTGCGAGGAGTGTGGATCAGTGTAATGGCTAGATGGTAGGAAAGCCTGGCTGCCTGTGGGTGTCCGTGTTTCTGGTGCAGGTCTCATCCACATTTTGTACACTAGTAGTGACACTCATATAACCGTGCGGCAAACACCAGCAAAATGGATGGTTGGTGGATCAACACTGAGGCAATGTAGTCATCATTGATGTCGCTAAATAGCCAGGGTATGTGGGTTTAGTTCCCCACACAAAGTGTGTTTTGTTCTGTCTACATACGCTCCCTATTCTCTGTAGCACCTTGCCCATGAAGCAGAACAATGCTGGAACATATTGTGTGTTTAGAAAAAACAATAAATGATCTAAATTATAAAAATAGCAAATTTCACAATAGACAAAACTGTCAACACAGCCAACATAGTATGCCTAATGAATCATGTACCCATCTCCCCTTCACATGTCATAGGTGATCAAGGATATGCTCTCTGCCCTTGGATGATGACACCCATGCGAAACCCCACCACCCAGGCACAGAGGCAGTACAATGCTGCACATCAACGCACACGTGGTATCGTGGAGCGTACATTTGGCGTGCTCAAATCACGTTTCCGTTGCCTGGATATTACAGGTGGCAAACTGCTGTACAGCCCTCAAATGATAAATAAAATCATACTAACATGTTGTGTATTGTACAACATTTGTGTTCGCACAAATGCCTCCTGGATCCAAGTGCCTGCAGCACCGGGCAATGACCAGGATGATGAGGAAGATCAGCAAGGTGGCCCACACCCCAAAGCCACTGCTGCTGGAATTGCCCAAAGGGACAGGATAATAAACAATTACTTCACTTGAGCACATCACATTGTGACTGACAAAAACAGGCATGTATGTGGAAAATTACATCAATACCTGGTTGTGACAATAAACAAACTCAACACACATACCCGGTCTGCAAGTCACTCTCCTGCATCAGTATATCACAGTGAAATGTTACAAGTGTAAAATAATTGCAAATAAGAAAACTCTACGTAAGGAGGGGGATGTCTTGAAAGAGAGGGTCGAATCTTTGGAGAATTATTCAAGGAGGAACAATCTTCGGCTTCTGAAAGTCCCGGAGGGGAAAGAGGGGGGAGATATTAGAATCTTTGTGACCACGTTACTGAAAGATTCCCTAAACTTAGATGATGCAAACGAGTTATTGGTCAATGACATTCAGAGGGTACATAGAGACCCCTTCCGCCTTAATCCAGGTAGAACCAAACCCAGGAAGATACTTGTGAACTTTCTTACGTACACTTTAAAGGAAAACATATTGAACTTGGCTTTGAAGTTTAAATGACTTAAGGCTACAGACTTTTCCTTTGAAGTCAGATCAGATCTCTCCAAAACCACCTTAGACCGTCAATGGGAGCTGGGGCAAAGAATGGATAAGTTTAGGGCGGTTGGGGCCACGGTCCAGATGAGGTTCCCTGCCTTTTTGAGGGTTATGTACAACAATAAAATGTACAATATTCGTTCACCCCTCGAGGCAGACGAGTTGCTTGGGAAATTGGAAGATGGTTAGATACGCAAAGTCAAACTATGGTATCGACCCCTGCTCATGACAGTAAACTAGTAATTTCTCTCCTGTTTTTGCGAACATTAATCTAACAAACTTATCCCAAAAAAAAAATGTTTAAAGTCTTTTTGGTGAATAAACGGGAATCAAAGAGTGCGTAGGAGAGCATAGTTAATTAAAGCATAGAGCATACAAGGGGAAAAAAAAAGAAAATGGGAAAAAGAGAAAAAGAGAAAAAATATATATATCTATACTACTATTATAAAGGAAGAACTTTGAGGCTTTGAGGCGGGTAAACTCGGGAACCACAGCGCCAATCCACACACCTGATACATCTTTGTAATCCTCAGGGTGTGCAGATGGACATAGGCTATATGAAGTAAAAAAATACGTTATATTTAAAAAAATTACATCAAAAAAAGTAGTCCCTGAGAAGTAGCGCCGGCCGCGACCTGCGTGCTCACGTCAGGAGCGCGAGGAGGAGCGGCGGACATGGCGCGGGGAAGGAGCGGTGATGAGCGGACAGTGAGGAGCAGCGGACCGGGCAGACATGGCGCGGGGGAGGAGCGGTGACGAGCGGCCGGTGAGGAGCAGCGGACCGGCGGGAAGAGAGGTGAGCAGCGGAGCGGTGAACTGAGGAGCGGCGAAGAACAGAGGTGAGCGGCGGAGCGGTGAACTGAGGAGCGGCGGCTGAGGTAAGGCTCCGGGGGACAATGTCGGGGCAGGCGGGGGTCGGGGCAGGCGGGGCACGGGGACTTACGCACATTCTGTTGACAGACCGTGGTTGAGGCCTTTGCATAGTGGTAAGTGAAATGAAATGAAATGAAATTGGATTTGTAAAGCGCATGGCTGCCCGAAATCGTCCCAGCGCTGCCTAACAAATAACAGAAAACTCAAAAGGAACAGAAAATTTTAAGGAGTTTTAGGGAAAAGAAAAGATTTAAGGAGCTTTCGGAATTTGAGGAGGGAAGGTTCAGTGCGAATGTGCCTCGGGAGGGCGTTCCAGTTCTTCGCCGCATTCACAGAGAAGCGGCGGCCTCCCGTGCGGGCCTTCCTTACTCTGGGAACTATGGCAAGATTTTCAAGGTCCGATCGGAGGGCCCGAGGGGGTCTATAGGGACAGATTAGGCTCCTCAGGGCCGGGGGACCTTTGCCTTGGAGTGTTTTGTGGACCATACAGGATGATTTAAAGGCAATTCGCTCGCGTACTGGAAGCCAGTGGAGAGCTCTCAGCAATGGTTTGGCAGATGCTCTTCTTGAGGCGCCCATGAGCATCCTGGCAGCAGCATTTTGCACCCGTTGTAAGGTGTTAATGGTGGCTTCTGGTGCTGCCAGGAGTAGCGCGTTGCTGTAGTCCAATCTGGACAAAATCAATCCCTGGATCAATAATTTCCTGGACTGAAAGGGTAACAGGTAGAGAACTTTCCGCACTGTTCGGAGCAAGCCAAAACATACGCCTGCGACTTTCTGGGCATGTGACCTAAAGGTTAGTTCGGGCTCAAACCAAACCCCTAGGCTTTTGATTTTATCTTTTGGTGGGGGCAACTCGCCCATACAGGGCGGCCAAAAGGCTTTGGGCAGGGATGTAAATTTGTGGCCTAGAAAAAGGATCTCGGTTTTTGCTCCGTTCAATTTGAGCTTAGAACTGGTCATCCAGGAAAAGATTCCAGTGAGGCAGGCCGAAAGGTTATCTGAGCATGCCACTTGTTGCGTCAGCGAGACGACTAATTGGGTGTCATCTGCGTAGGTGACGCATTTAATCCCGAAGGGGGCTACTACCTCCTCCAGTGGGGCCATATACGCGTTAAACAAAGTAGGGCTCAGTGATGAGCCCTGGGGAACTCCACACTGGAGGGGGGTAGATTTGGACATGACGCCGTTTTCCCAGATCCTGAATGCTCATTTGTCCAAAAAGGATTCAAGCCATCCCAGGGCTGATCCTGCAATCCCCAGTCTAGCAAGACGGTGGACTAGTATTTTGTGGTCCACCGTGTCAAATGCGGCGCTTAGATCCAGGAGGATCAGAACTGCCGATCCCCCTGAGTCTAAGATGCATCTTGCCTCCTCAGCCACCACTATAAGGGCTGTGTCAGTGCCCTGTCCTGGGCGAAAGCCCATTTGCGAGCCACTCAACAGGCCATTACTTTCTAAGAACCCCGAAACCTGCTGGTTAACAATTTTCTCGGCTATTTTTCCTAGACCAGGTATCAGGGAGATCGGGCGAAAGTTGGCTAGGTCGGCTGTGTCTAGGCCCGGTTTTTTTAGAAGTGTTTTGATTCTGGCCTGTTTCCAGCTGGGTGGAACCACCCCGTTGGTAAAAGAGGTGTTTAGCAAATCCGTTGCGAGGGGGGCGATGGTGTCTGCGGCTTGTTTAAGGATGTACATTGGCGCCGGGTCAGAAGGGGAACCGCTCTTCACGGCAGAAAGCGTGTTACGAAAATCATCCTTAGTGATGCATCTAAGGGCATCCAGCCGGGGCGCAGTAGTCAGGGCCAGGAAGGCTTCGTCACCTGCAGTGGGGACAGTCTGTGGTAAACTGTCAAGTATACGTTGTACCTTGGTATCAAAGTACTCTGCTAACAGGTCGCACCTAGCTTCAGTGCATTCCTGATTGCTAGTTGGGGTGGGTGTTTTAAGCAGTTGCTTTACAATTTTGAAAGTACCTTTGGAAGAGTTGGCAGAGAGGTTAATTTTATCCTCAAAGAAGGACACCTGAGTTTTCTGTCGTGCAGCTTTATATAATCTCAGGGCAGCCTGGTAGGAGGCTTTACTGTTGACTGCCCAATCCTTCCTCCAAATGCGTTCCATCTTTTTACAACTCTTTCTGAGATCTCTCAGTTCGGTGGTGTACCACGGTGATTTGAAGGTACTGCTTTTTTTGTGATCTTTTTAAGGGGCAGGACTACGTTCAGGGAGTCGTTGAGCCAATTCTGAAAGTTTACATCTGCTACCAGTGGATCTAAATCTGCCACAGGGGCCGTTTGTTCTAGGGCACAAATCCATTCTTCCACCGATAGTTTTGGCCAGGCTCTCTGTAATATACGAGGGCGGGGAGCACTTCTCTCTTCTATAGAAATTTTCAAAGAGAAAGGGACCATAAAATGGTCAGACCATGGCAGTGTCACCCAAGCGGGCTGCGTTGATAGGTTCACCGGATTTCAAAAATCAAACACCGGAACATTGCATAAACAAGGAAGTAAGACTGCAATTTATCATCAATCAGTGGGCACAGAATGACTTAACCAAAAGTGATCAGCATCATAGAAAACACTAACAGTGAGTCACTAAAAGGAATTAAATGCAACGTTTACACACAGTGTCCTCTGTTTTATACTGCCATAATTGTGTACTTTTCAGCATTTCACAAGGTAAGCCTCTGGGGGACAATGTCGGGGTAGGCGGGGGTCGGGGCAGGCGGGGGCCCAAAATGCTGGACAATGTCGGGGCAGGCGGGGGTCGGGGAAGCCTGATTGCTCCCTGACAAGGTCGGGACGGGCTGCTAGTATATATATATATATATATCTACATATATATATAGATATATATATATATTCTTACTAGCAGCCCGTCCCGACCTTGTCCGGGAGCATTCAGGCTTCCCCGCCCCCGACATTGCCGAGCAGCCCGTGCCCCCGCCCGCCCCGTCCCCCGCCTGCCCCGACCCCCACCTTCCTTGTAGTCTGTTGTGTTGTAACTCCCCGTCCCCCGCCTGGCCCGACACCCGCCTGCCCCGACATTAACTCCCCGTCCCCCGCCTGGCCCGATACCCACCTGCCCCGACATTGTCCCCGGAGCCTTACCTCATCTGCCGCTCCTCAGTTCACCGCTCCTGGCCGCTCTGCTCCTCACCGCCTGTCTGCCGCCGCTCCTCCCCGGCGCCATGTCCGCCTCTCCGCTGCTCGCACCGCCGCTGACCTGTCCGCAGCTCCTCACGTCACCGCTCCTCCCCCGCGCCATGTCCGCCGCTCCTAGGACACCGCTCCTCCCCGTGCTCCTGACGTGAGCACGCACGGCACGGCCGGCGCTACTTTGGAGGGACTACTTTTTTTTTAATATACATTTTTTAAATAACGTTTATTTTTTATATTTATATAGCCTATAACCATCTACACACCCTGACAATTTCAACGGTGTATCGGGTGTGTAGATTGGCGCAGTGGTTCCCGAGTTTACCCGCCTCAAGCCTGAAAGTTCTTACTTTATTATAGAAGTATAGATAAATAACTAATAGCACCGGAGTTTTTAGGAAATTGCACAAAAAATCGTTCACTTCTGGGAGCTTTCTATGGTAAAGTTTCTACTGTTGAGTGAGATGGTTAGTTGGCACTTAGGGAAGATCATATAAAGAGGGGTGAGATGGAAGGGGTAGAGGGAAGACGCAAAGATGGCCGTCCATCGAGCCATTGAGAGTAATGGAGGGTTTTCCAGGGGGGGGGGGCACAGGGGTGAGGGGGTAAAAATGATAAAAGTCCTCAGGAGTCAGTCCTCATTATGGGGAACTTAGTGATGGATTGCTTTAGTCCGTACTACCAGAAGGATCTTAGGCAGCGGGTGTTTTTTGAAATGTGGGGCTTCCAAGGCAGGAGACTGGGGGGGGGGTTGAGATGAGGAAATCAGGATGACCTTCTTTAGTGTTTTTATCCTGGAATGTTAATGGCCTGCGTGTAAGGAGTAGAAGGAATAGGATATTACCGTACCTGAGAGACTCTCCCGTGCAGGTCATCGTCATTCAGGAGTCTCATCTACTTAAAGTAGAGGTTCACGATATGCTGAAGAATCAGATATAGGTCGATAAGGTTGTCTGTACTGACCTAAATGCAAATATAAGAGGGATTCTGATGATCTTCAAAAAACAAGCTAATGCTCAAATTCTTGATTACAAAGAGGATCATGGTGGGAGATGGCTCATAGTAAAACTCTTAATAAAGGAGGTGACATATATCATAGTGGGTTACTATAGACCTAGACCTAACCAAGACGACCCATCTTATCTAAAAGCAATTTATAACCAACTGATCGATTCCCAGGACCCTATTATATGGGTAGGGGACTTTAATATAGTCCTTAATCCTAAATTAGATAAGTCGCCTAAATCAAGAGCCCATACGCTATCTGAATCAAGGCAAGCCTTGGTGGCTATAATGGATTCGCTGGGGCTGGCTGATGTTTGAAGGGAAAGATCCGGAAATAGGCTGGGGGTCTCTTATCAAAATTTTAAATATAAGCATAAGTCAAAGATTGACTATGCTTTCTTTAGTTACTCCTTGAAGGACTTGTTAAGGGAGCTAGACTATCTTCCCCCACACCTGTCTGACCATTCAGCTATCAGGTTTAATTTTTAAAAAAAGATAAACAGATGGTAGCTCCCTCCTGGTCTTTTGACCGTACGATCTTACTAGAGGAGGAAGAGAAAGGGTTCCTGTTAGAGCAGGTGAAGTCCTTTTTGGAGGTAAATTTGGGATCCATAGCAATAGTATGGGACACCCTGAAAGCATATTTGAGGGGGTGTATAACAAAAAGAGCCACCCACAGACGGAGGGTCTACAGGGAGTCAATCAAGAATCTTGAGCAAGAGCTTCTCCTCTTAGAGCAAAAGTCTGGTTCTGCCATGGCCTCAGCAGAAGATCTAGGAAAACAGGTTGAGTTGAGAAACCAGCTGGAGAAAATATTACAGGAAAGAGTGGCTAAAAGATGGGAAACGAGTAAGATCTCGAATTTCGAATTTGGGGAAGCTGCAGGGAAAATCCTGGCCTGGAAAATAAAATCAGACCAGGCTAAAAAGCATATCAGAGAAATCAAATTAGAAAGAGATATGGCTTCGAGAACCTTGAACAAGGAGATAGGGGAGGCTTTCCACAAATGTTTTCAAAATATCTATAAGGAGGAAATCAGCAATGATCCAGAGGCCAGGGAGGAGTGGCTAGATAAGGTTCTCTTACCAACTTTATCAACAGCACAGAGGGGAGATTTGGAGAAAGAAATGTCAGAAGAGGAGGTGGGGGAGGCCATTGGTCATATAAAGCAAGGTAAAGCGGCAGGCCCTGATGGCCTACCCGGAGAACTGTATCGGGTGTTAAGTTTAGTCATAGTTCCATCAATGACGGCCCTCTTTAATAGCATCTTATTGAGAGGTGAGTTTCCCCCCGAATCAAGGAGTGATGCAACGATCGTTCTGATCTCCAAGCCTGGTAAAGATCCGACGGAATGTGGCTCTTATCGCCCGATTTCGCTCCTAAATAACGACTATAAGATCTTTACGTCCATCATAGCATCTAGATTGGGTGGCGAAATCGGTTCGATAATTCATCGGGATCAGAAAGGGTTCATAAAAGGACGCCAGCTGGTGGATCACACCCATGACTTGGTGGGAGCAATAGATATTGCCGCCACCTTCGAGCTCTCACTGGCTACCCTCACCCTGGACACCACTAAGGCCTATGATAGGGTCAATTGGCCCTATCTGGCCGCGGTAATGAAGAAATTTGGGTTGGGAGAGCTCTTTTGTCGGGTTGTTGATCTTCTCTATAGGAACCCACGGGCCAGATTGTTGGTAAATGGGACCTTAACTGACCCCTTTACAATTACTAGAGGTACCAGGCAGGGCTGCCCGCTCTCCCCCCTCTTGTTTAATTTGTACATAGAAGTGTTTGCACAAATTCTTAGAGAAGATCAAGATATTCCTTCATTTGTTTTCAGGGGGTGGGAGAAACCGGTGGCCCTTTTTGCAGACGACATCCTTATCTATACGTCTGACCTGGATAGATCATTCCCTATAATAATTAAGAGGGCAGAGGAATTTGGATTAATTTCGGGCTACGAAATCAATGCCACTAAAACGGAAATCATGATGTGGAACATTCCTAATTCTCACCTAACCACAACCTCTTCTATGAGATACTTGGGAATATGGATTACCCAAGACATCGGGAATATTGTCCAGACTAATCTAGATCGAGTCTCCAAGGATTGTCGGAAGCTTTTAAACTCTTGGGCCTTTCTTCCACTGTCTTTACTTGGAAGAACTAATCTTGTCAAGATGTCTATTTTGCCAAAGTTTACGTTTATTTTTAGTACCATCCCCTTGACATTTGACCCTAAAAAGCTGGATAAATTCCAGCGGGAGATTAATTCTTTTGTCCGGAATTACAAGGGATCTAGGCTGGCCTGGAAGAAGTTGAGGAGAAGGGAGGGCTTGCGTTGCCAGATTTGTTGTATTATGCATGGGCATTTCAGCTGACATACTCCAGGATGCTATTGAAAACACCTTCGGGATCATCTATGGGAGTAATGTACAAGGCCATGTTAGTTGGGGCAGAACTCCCCTTTGATGGATTTCTATTTAAATATGGGGACCAGAAATTCTTTAAAAAAGTTAGATTAAAGACTTTACAGTCGGCTGCAATTTCTTGGTTGCAGATAAGGAAGAAGATAGGGCTCTCCTATTTTTCTAACTTTGCCCCATTGTGGGACTCCCCGGGGCAGCCACTATGTTTGCAGGATAGCCTTGCAACTCCCTTAAAAGAGGCTGGGATTACTAGATGCGGGGAGATATTGGTTGAAGGGAAGTTACTAGAGTGGGAAGGGTTACGGGACAGGGTGGGCCCAACCCTATCTAAATTCAAATATATTCAGCTAGATAGTGGGGGCCGAGCCATGGCTAGGAGGGGAGTCCAGTTGGCGATGCCCAGTAATCTAGAACAACAGTTGGTAGAAAGGCTAGAAGGTGGAAAAGAGGTGGCCACTTGGTACTGGAATATAGTTGAGGAGGTAGATGGCGAATTTACTCTGCCAGATGAGCTTTGGGGAGAGGAAATAGATACGCAATGTGAGGACTTATGGATAAGATCCTTTACGCTACTGTATAAGTCAGTCAAACCAGCTTGGCTGAGACGTAACCATTTGTTCACAGTTCATCGTGCCTACCTCTCCCCTCTTAGGCTTTCAAAATTCCAGCCAGGAAAGAAGTGCAACAAATGCAACCTTTTGGAAGCATCGGACATACATGGATTGTCCCGCTATCACACTCTTCTGGGAGGAAGTAAAAGCCTCGTTGGAATCTATGCTGAATATAACATTGACTATTTCCCTCCAACTAATAATTTTTGGACTAGAGGAAAGGGTAATTGGCCAAGCCAAAACTTTCCTCTTTTATGCAGTCTTGCTGGCAAGATGTCAAATATGCAAATATTGGGTACAGGCAACTACCCCTACACACGCAGGTTGGATAACTTCACTATATGAAATTTCCAAGGTTGACTTGGCTAGAACCTGTAGTAAAAGAAATCTTTCTTTTTGGGACATATTGGTCAAATGGAGATAGGAGTTCCGTTTTTTTTTTTTTTTTTTTTCCCCCCGGGTCCTATGATTATGCCTACCACACTCCATGGACCTTGGGTCAGTGGCTTCTTCGGTAACACATTTTCTGGTCCCTCAGGTGGAAACACCTTGTTGGAGTAATAATGGGTTCGCTCCTTCTCCTCCCTTTTCCAGCTTTATAGGTTGTCTCCCGCTGCTAAGATAATCGTGTCTGGGCTAGTGAGGACATAAGAGTACGGTTTACCTCAAAGGGTATGACACGCATGGTGGTTGGCACCTCGTTATGGATGGAGGATATGGCAAATGAGGACACAAAAAAAAATAATAATAAATAATTGCAAATAAGAGTCCAAAAGTAAAATCATTCTGTGTATGTTTCATCATCACAGAGATGCCATACTGTGTCAATCGAGCACAACTTGACTTTACAAGGAATTAAATCTGGCACACAATTCAACAATGGTTGTGTCAAATAGGATGTAAATCATGATTCACAGGGTGAACTTTCCATGACAAATTGAAAAGTATAGGTTTGTAAGTGCTAAATAATGCATCTTAAGGCAAATCCTGTGTCAAATTTCACTGTTAAAGCTGTGAAAAGGGGGAGTAATCAGAAAATTGGATGTGGAATGGGGCTAAAATCTGAAAAGTGGGCTTGGGATGGAGTGCAATTCAGAAAAATGACTAAGAAATGTAGTTCAAATCTGAAAGTGGGTGTGAACTGTGGGTCTAAGCAGAAGAATAGGTGTAAAATTGGGGGTCAAATGGGAAAAATGGGTCATAAATTGTGGGCAAATCTGAAACGTGGGTGTGAACTGTGGGTCTAAGCAGAAAAATTGGTATGAAATTGGGGGTAATTCTTGGAAATTAGCTCTGCATGCATCTGAGACATAGAATGAGTCACCAGCAGAGCACACATTCACACCATATCCGGACACCTTCATGAAGACCGTCATGATCTGTCTCTACTTTGAACAAATCGGATCATTGGCAGTATGACCCAACAGACAAGACAAACTAACTGACCATCTCCCTGCACCTCGTGGTGGATAAAGTCACTGAGAGACTCGTAAACACCCAGCTGACTGGCTACATTGAAGAGAACTCCATCATGGACCACTCCCAGTCGGGGTTTGGCATCAAGCACAGCACCAATAATGTACACCATGCTGCCAACAATGACATACGCAGGCCACTTAACCTGGGTCACATTGTGGCCAACACATCCTACTACACTTCTACGCAGCCTTAAAACCATCTCACACCGCACACCATACGCCACAATCCAAGACCCGGGGATAAGAGGAACCGCCCTCTCATGGATCCACTCCTTCCTCTATGCAACTAGCCAAAATATCACACACACACCCTCCTTCTTCAAACAAACAGAGACCAACTGTGGAGTACCCCAGGGACTGTCACTAAGACCTACGCTTCTCAACATCTACATGGCCACCCTCACCGCTATTGCCAGCCAGCATGGGCTTAGCATATCATCACACACAGAGGACACACAGAACATCCTCTCCCTCACAAAGAAAGTCTAAGAGACAAAAGCCTGCGTCCAGAAATGAATGTCGGAACTTGCTGATTGGATGAAAACCATTTGCCTAAGCTCAACTCAGAGGAGAATGACCTCTTCATCCCTGGTCCATCTACATGCGCATGGGAGAACCCCTGGAGGATCTCTGGCCTTGTGAGGCTGCCCTCAGTGACAGACCACGCACGCAACCTCAGCACCTTCCACGACTCCTCCATCACCCTGACCTGCCAAATCAACCCCATTGCCTGCAACAGCTACAACTGCATCCTGATCCAATGCAATAAATTGCAATGGGTAACACCATAATGACTAAAAAATGTAAACACTGCACTCATCACCAGCAGACTGGAGTATGGCAACGCACTCAACGGAGGGATAAACCAAATGCAACTACACAAGCTAGAAAACACACTGAAGGCTGCTGACAGACCCGTCCTCAGAACCCCATCTCACAAACCCATTAGCAAACACATACCAAACATCCACTGGCTCACCGTCAAGAATAGAGTAACCGTCAAAGTACTCAGACACACCTACAAATCATTCAACAGCATCGGACACAAAGACATCCACGAGAGAGTCACCCCAACATCCCCAAGAGGGACAGCTGCTCCGCCAACCTTGACCTCGCACACTCGCTGGATCCGCGCATCCAGGGCAGGAGGAAGACCTTTCACCCATGTTACAGGCAAAGCCATGAGCAAAATGGCAGTCATCAAACACTCCACCACCATGTACGCTTACATGCGGAACAACTAAACCTGGCCATTTGACTGCGATGGAGCTGCACTCTCACTCACCCACAGAGACTTGTGAGCATCATGGGTGAGTAGCGTAAATCATGCCCACACTCATTGTCTGATTGATCAGCGCACATACTCATCTCCCACAGACAACCACACGTGAGTAGTGCCCTGACAAATCACATAATTATTGGAATTAATTATTGCGAAAGTTGCAATGGAGATGGTGATCATACATTTTGCATGCAATTTAGGCTGTCAACTGTCGTGAAATATAAAAAGTAGGCTGTCGTCATTGTGCAAAGCTATCTTTACATTGTACTATTGTGCTTAGATTTTACATTTGGTCTGTGTCCATCTGGGTCTCAAATTGGTCTTAGCGTGAAAAGTTAACACCCAGGCGATGTTTTCATCATCCACACTATGGAAACCTTCATCAGACAGTACAACATCATCAACTCATCACAATACAGCATCAAGTTAACCCACACTCTATGAACCGCCATCCTCAACGCAAGGGATGACATCTGCACCCTCCTGGACAAAGCAAACAGTGCTTCCCTCATCATACTTGACCTCTCTGTGTTGTTCAACACTGTCTCTCAACACACACCAATGTGCAGACTCCATTACGTATGGATCCAAGAGAAGGCCCTCACCTGGATCTGCTCCTTCCTCTACAGACAAACGCTATGTAAAGTTAGGACTCCTAACTTTAGGACTCCTAAACTGAGAAAAATCCTAATTTTAAGACTTTTGGTATTCACAGAAGGCATTTAGGAGTCCTAAAGTGAGGAGTCCTAACTTTACTACTACTAAATTAAGAAAAATCCTAATTTTAAGACTTTCGGTATTCACAGAAGGCATTTAGGAGTCCTAAATTGAGAAAAATCCTAATTTTAAGACTTTCGGTATTCAAGAAGGCATTTAGGAGTCCTAAAGTTAGGAGTCCTAACTTCTGTGAATACCGAAATGAGTAAGCGTCTTCTGTGAATACCAAAATAAGTAAGTGCCTTCTGTGAATACGAAAATGGTAGTAAGTTTAGGATTTTGTCTTAAGTTAGTTCTGTAAATCGGGCCCTATGTGTCTACACATGATGTGGTCACATCAGACACACAATGCTGCATCATGTTGACAAGCATAGGGGGCTATTATGGGTGACCCGCAGCGCATGATCAACACTTGGCAATGTGGTGCCAAAGTTTGAACAGTTGGGCAAAGACTGTGTGCAGGATGCCGTATGTGTGTGTCCAGTAAGGGTGACTGTACATGTACAATCAGAGCCATTGTGTGTGTGACATATGTGCGGGACAGAACCCAATGTGAAAATCACAGACCTACATGAAAAGTTGAACCGGACCTACACTGCCCCTGTGCATGGTTAATGTGTGGTAATGTCCTTGTGTAGTCAAAGGACACTAAGGAAATATGACTGCTCCAGAATGTCATACATCACAAATCTCTGTGTAACTGCCTCTTTCAAACTACTGAGATGCCATCATACGCAGAACAATTTTGATATCATGCCTGTGTAGAAATGGTACCTTGAGATTGCATGACACAACTCATATGTGCATGTCTTTTAGCACTGATGTTTTTTGTGGCCCACCACTGCATTCACAGGTCGTGTGTGCATGGCAGTCAAAGTCAACACGTCATGTGGCCAACATGTTATTCACCTCCACAGTGATGTTGCTTTTTTAGTGACTGTAGTGTATTTCATCATGAATATGTCACGTTTGTTTATGTCAGGTAACAACACATATTTACATTTGTTCACTCACAGTTGGTCGTCAACCCACCACACAGGGGGACATAGACAGATTCCGGGACCCACACGCCACTGGTGAGTATGGACCAGAAGTATTGCCATGGTGTGGTGTCATGAATGTCAGTGCCAAATGCTACACGTTTAGCAGTATGGGTGTGTATTGCATGTCACTTGCCCACAATGTGAAGATGTATTTGTTTAATCAGATTTGTCTACAAATTAGTAGGTGAAGGTGGGGCAATGCATCTCATTCACAGTTGTGACTTTGCCCATCAATAGACAGTGATACACCTTTCAATTCCTGTGCATGACATCTAGCACCTAATCACGCAAACCAGTCATTTTCAAACGAGTTGTATTGGCAATAGGCTCCTTGATGTTAGCACCTGTTGAGTTGTGCTGCATAGTCAATAAGAAAAACAGAACAGGGTGGCTGGACAGGATTATTCGTGAAACAATTCCCCAGACACACAGTCAATCTGTACCGTGTGACCACTGGATTTAATTTTCCAAACAAGTTTATTTTTCTTTTTTACATTTATCAGCAATTTTTTGAAACACAAGCACAAACAAAACCACTGTCAATTCAAAAGGTTCATATATACAGTATCTACAAATGCACACATTTACAAATTTACAACAAAGAATCAAACAAAAGATTGGTTAGACACACCAAAAGACAATCACAAATGTATAATAATTCAAATAAATTGCAATTATATACAGTGCAGAGATTAATCCATAAGCGAACAAACGGGAACCAGTCCTAGAGATTGAAAAAACCAAGTGACAGGCGGGGTTGAGATCAAAAACAAGCCTGCCTGTCAACGAAAGCCTGTGGTGTAATGTTAAATAGGGTTGCAAGGCTAGGATACAGAGTGGTGGTATGATTTACATCCTAGCGGCACCCTTTGTTGTAGCCACAGGGTGGTATTGTCGACGCGTTTCGAACCTAAGTATTCAAGGTTCTCTTCAGGACAGGGACTGGGAAACAGATTCTGCAAAAAAGTACAGAATTTGGTGTCAGACGTACATTGACGTACTGTAAAATGCCTACTCAGACTCCATGAGATGTGGAAAGTATTTACCTGCACGCGGGCACAAAGGTTGCCGTGGCGTAGGTATGTCGTGTTCACACCTAAAAGACATATATAAAGGTGCTTAGTGCACGGGAATTAAAAGGGTCGCACTAGGAAAGGCGAACGGGCTGTCCTATGTATGAATCATACCTGCAATAGGCGCAGAGCAGGACTTAAGGCGTGGTGTCAGGCTTCAGAAGCTTGCAGGTATCAGGGCGGCTCACATTATTTTGCGCGTGTAGGTCTAGATGGGTGATACAAAATCATGTATGGAATATATATCTCTCAAGGCATGGGTGCACAGCACAACACCCCCCCAATCGCCAAGAACGACTTGCGCGAGGTTCCTACCTGGCTATGCAGACCACAGGGAGGGAAGCGGCCGGTCACTGGCCTCAGTTCAGGCCGGCAGTTAAAGTTGGCCCGCTGAAAAAAGAGAGAAACCCTTTGTGAGCGCCAGGGTCAAGAGGCAGCAGCGGAGCTGGTTACAAACCGCTGCGCATAGCAATGCTTACTTTTCTGAATGAAGTAATCAAGCCACAGAAGGTCCGTGTTGCTCACTCTCTCCCAGGAACAAGCTGTCTGTAGGTGGAGCGCCGGGACACCAGTGGGTGTTTTGAATCCAGTTCACAGTAACAGGGGGTGTGGTCAAAAAACGGAATGGAGCCCCTAAGAATGCTGGGATCTGTAGTTTTTGGGAACACTGAAGACTGGCCTGTCGGCTGATATTATACAAGGAAGCCTGCCCAAAGCCTCGCAATTTCATAATTCTACAGGCGTGCAATTTGTAGATGGGACGCCTGGACACCAGAAGGTATTTTGGATCCGGTTCACAGTGACCGTGATGCCCCTGAGGAATGCTGGGATCTGTAGTTTTGATGCAACTAAAGACTAGCGTCTCGGCTGATATTATGCTTGGAGGCATGCCAGAAGCAACCCCATTTTCGTAATACAACTGCTTGCTCAACTGATTTTCATGACTTTCCTCCCCGCACATGGGCATATTTACAAGGTCAATACCATGAGCCACATTTACACAATAACACTCTATTTCATCATATCCCTTGTTTTCCCCAACATGGTGCATGTACATATACACATCCAAACGCGACATTCCTCCCCGCGCATGGGCATATTTACAAGGCCACTTTAAAAAAAGACATTTTCATCAGTCGAAATGAGCAATATTTACACAATATCACTACACGTCCTCATACACGTTGTTTTCACTACAGTAGTACATGCCAATATACCCATCTAGCACATGAAAATTCTGAATTCATTGTACATTTCAGAGTTCTGAACAGCAATAATTGCATTGCACCCATAGACACTGCCATGACTCAAAAGACAAGGTGACTCAATACTAGACCTTGTGCGACTCAGTGGATATTGTTAAAAACGTGAGTAGAAAATGGAAAATAAATGTAGAATTATGAAATTGCGAGGCTTTGGGCAGGCTTCCTTGTATAATATCAGCCGACAGGCCAGTCTTCAGTGTTCCCAAAAACTACAGATCCCAGCATTCTTAGGGGCTCCATTCCGTTTTTTGACCACACCCCCTGTTACTGTGAACTGGATTCAAAACACCCACTGGTGTCCCGGCGCTCCACCTACAGACAGCTTGTTCCTGGGAGAGAGTGAGCAACACGGACCTTCTGTGGCTTGATTACTTCATTCAGAAAAGTAAGCATTGCTATGCGCAGCGGTTTGTAACCAGCTCCGCTGCTGCCTCTTGACCCTGGCGCTCACAAAGGGTTTCTCTCTTTTTTCAGCGGGCCAACTTTAACTGCCGGCCTGAACTGAGGCCAGTGACCGGCCGCTTCCCTCCCTGTGGTCTGCATAGCCAGGTAGGAACCTCGCGCAAGTCGTTCTTGGCGATTGGGGGGTGTTGTGCTGTACACCCATGCCTTGAGAGATATATATTCCATACATGATTTTGTATCACCCATCTAGACCTACACGCGCAAAATAATGTGAGCCGCCCTGATACCTGCAAGCTTCTGAAGCCTGACACCACGCCTTAAGTCCTGCTCTGCGCCTATTGCAGGTATGATTCATACATAGGACAGCCCGTTCGCCTTTCCTAGTGCGACCCTTTTAATTCCCGTGCACTAAGCACCTTTATATATGTCTTTTAGGTGTGAACACGACATACCTACGCCACGGCAACCTTTGTGCCCGCGTGCAGGTAAATACTTTCCACTTCTCATGGAGTCTGAGTAGGCATTTTACAGTACGTCAATGTACGTCTGACACCAAATTCTGTACTTTTTTGCAGAATCTGTTTCCCAGTCCCTGTCCTGAAGAGAACCTTGAATACTTAGGTTCGAAACGCGTCGACAATACCACCCTGTGGCTACAACAAAGGGTGCCGCTAGGATGTAAATCATACCACCACTCTGTATCCTAGCCTTGCAACCCTATTTAACATTACACCACAGGCTTTCGTTGACAGGCAGGCTTGTTTTTGATCTCAACCCCGCCTGTCACTTGGTTTTTTCAATCTCTAGGACTGGTTCCCGTTTGTTCGCTTATGGATTAATCTCTGCACTGTATATAATTGCAATTTATTTGAATTATTATACATTTGTGATTGTCTTTTGGTGTGTCTAACCAATCTTTTGTTTGATTCTTTGTTGTAAATTTGTAAATGTGTGCATTTGTAGATACTGTATATATGAACCTTTTGAATTGACAGTGGTTTTGTTTGTGCTTGTGTTTCAAAAAATTGCTGATAAATGTAAAAAAGAAAAATAAACTTGTTTGGAAAATTAAATCCAGTGGTCACACGGTACAGATTGACTGTGTGTCTGGGGAATTGTTTCACGAATAATCCTGTCCAGCCACCCTGTTCTGTTTTTCCTATTGTTGAGATCCGGGTTGGTCAGATGTAGGATCCAATACCTTTACTGTTTCACAGCATAGTCAATAAAGCACACCTTCATGCTGTGTATATCGTCCAAAGTGTGTGCAGTGGGTGTTGTGTTGTGGACAAGGAGGCAGTGCTGTTCAGGCCGTGCAAGCTCATACATGTTTGCACAGTGAAATGTAAGGTATGCTGCATTGCAGCTTCACAGAAGTGGAAGTGTGTGGCTCATAGCAAAACTTATCAATGGAATGTTACACACACATTCGACAGATGTGTATATCAATTGCATTTGCATCTTTGTGCACTGCAATGGTGTGCTCAGGCTGTGTCCGTGGTGACATACCATGCTTGACCCTGGATCATGTGTACAAACTCCTCTGTCACAATTGGTGACATCACCCATCAAGCATTTTCTATGCATGCTTTCCCTCTGCCTCATCTGATGTCACATTGATTTGGCAATGCGGGGCTCTACAACACTCTCTGTGAGTAGGCATTTGCCCACAGAATAACCCAACCCTCATGACCCCAGGGTACGTACCATTACTATGTGTAATCCATTCTAACTATTTGTGTTGTGAATGCACGTGTGTTCTCATCAACTACGCAGTGGAATTAGTGGTTACAAGACATGCATGAGTGGCATAATTGGTTAAATGATGTCTGCCCTTCGCAGTGTCAAGAAGTCAGACATTGTATAGTGATGGTTGAGTGAGTAACAGCACATCATGTAAATGTCAGCGTTCATACTACAAACATGTTTCATGTGTGATGGGTGATGCAGCAAAATTCAAAATGTGAGTAGGGCTGTCCCAGTCTTGTTCCTGTGCATGTAGGCTGAGCTTACAATAGGTTGCCATTCACACCTGCACACAGCCACATTTGCACCCATGTGCAAGAGTGCCAGTCTTGGCACTGACTCAATGAACTGCACACAGTTGCTGGTGGACACATATGGCTGCACATGTGCATTGTACAGAAGTAGCAGCAGTGTGCAACAGGATCGGATGAGGGTGGTGCTCGGCACGGAGGGCTAATGCCTCCCTACTCGAGTCAATTGTACATGTCACCCACACTCAGGGTGCACAATAGTGCCATGTTTTTACCGTCTCATTAGCATTTAGATTTGTCAGTACATGTCCCCTGCCCTGCACTGTCATGTCAGTATCCACAGCCTGTAGTGAACAAAACATGCATTGACATATGTTTGGACAGGTCACTTTGTGACTTAACTGAGTTAGGCTGGTGTGCTGCCTCCCATGTTGTTTTGAAGTTGGAACATAGATTTCATGTTGGACCATGACATAGTGTGATTGCCTTGAAATTAACATTCACCATATTTTACAGACATGACCCCTGCACAGATCTATGCTTTCCAGGTTGCTAAGGACCGCTACCACCATGTCCGCAGAGTCAACAAGGGGTTCCGACAGATGGCGAGGAGGCACCGGGATGAAAAGAAGGCTGGAACCTGGAACGCGCTGCCAGAATACGCCCTGATCAGCCCACAGCCCATCCCCTCAACCTTTGGTGCCAGTGTGGGCCAACAGTCACTTTATCCCCCTCAGACCACACCCGCCCAGGTGCCAGTCCCCCCTTCACCTGTGCCTCAGGTGGCGGAATACATTTCAGAGGTGTTGCGTGTGGCCACAAGAAACAATACTTTGTTGACTGACATTCAGAGGGAACTACTGTACCTGAACGGGCAGATCCACGAGATACGTGCACATCTTGGACTACCTTGATTCCTCACCATGTTGTCCCCATCCCCCTCTTCTCCCTTCCCGCAATGTTAATATTTTTATTAGATGTGTTGTTAGTGATATTTGTTATTTTTTAGGTAGAGTAGTTTTAGCAAAGGCATAGGTAGTTTTAGAATCTGACTTTTTTCTATAATAGATTAATATAGTAGTGGGGGTAAGTTTCTTTTATCTTTGTGTGGGGGGTTAATGTCCGTTTTAATTAGGTGTACTAGTGATTAGTTAGTGTAGCATGTGTAGTTAGATTTAAGATATTTGTAGGTGTTTTAGATTTAGTGATATTAGTAGTGCTTAGTAGTGTAGGTCATTATAATGTTCCATTTATATAATAAATACTGTTACATTTTAATTCTGCTTGCACTGATGTCAGGGAGGATGCTGAGTGTGGGCATTGCTCCATTGTATGCAACTCGTGCTATCTGTGTAATAATCCTTGTATGTGTAACTATGTTTGAGACCTGTTACTTAGCAGGATGTATAGTGTCCAGAAACCTTACATGTGAGCACAGTTAACTTGCATGGCTGACAGATTTGCAAGGATTGCTCACGGCCTAGTCTAGTGACATCTATTTGGTGAAGCACAACATCTAAAGTGAGATGCATAGAGTTAAACTGCACATTGTTGCATATTTGCAAATCAACTTAGGCACATAGCATTGTGAGTCTGTCAAAGTTGCTACAGTTATCCATCACGGAGATGTTTGTATCCCCCGGCTAACACAAATGACCTGAGAGAACACATCCGATGCTCCAGGCTTGGAGTCAATCTCCATTGCACAGACCTTGGCACACTTGATGTGTGGTGCCAGTGCACCAGCTTGCTTTGCCTTCCATGTTCCTGTGCATGGTTGACCATTCTTGTTTACTTGCATGATGTAGGTCTAATGTGTGTTCATTGTTAACGTCACAGGGCACAACTGTGTTTGTGAATCACATGAGTCATGTGGTACAGACTCATGACTTTGGAATTGAGGTCATTCACCATTCACAGATGCCATTGATGTTTGCACTGTTAGGTAGACTGACATAACTTCTACTATCTTCCTTTGATGACACCCTTAATAAGGTAAGTGATGCTTTAGTCACTGATGACGTTTTCTTGCAGGGACACTGTTCTGCATCACCAAGGTGGTGACTTGTTGCATTGCTCCCTGTACCGACAGTGTCATAGCCACTCATCCCAGCTGTTTGTTGTTGCATTGGCTCATAGTGAGGACACACTTGAAATGTTGCACCAGAATCACACTAGATGTAAAATGCAGTTCTCCGGACATCCATGGACATATTGGCCAATATGCTGACAGTCTGCACAGTATTAGAGGGCTCAGAATTTATTTGGCATTGTTTGTGCACAGGTAGTGAGAGAATTACGCTTAGCACTTTGACTACAGTCACTATCGTGGACTCAAATATAGTGTGGCTGACTTTGTAGTACCATATATGTATGTTACACATGTGACCTTAGGTCACCTCATCAATGTGAATCTGCTGTGCAGCATCTAGGGATGTATGCAATGCGCAACGTCACGAAAAGCTTCGTCCACCACGCCCAGTGTAAGTAGATGTGCCAGTAGAATATGGTTTGCTATCCTTCTGGGGGACACTACTTGTGTACTGCGACTGACTTGTACATGTTATCACACATGCATTTATCAACAATGGACGTGGGTCAGAGTTGGTACATTGCTAGATTACTCTATCTGATAAATGTGGGCACAGCATCTTAGCTCGTGTACTCTTGTTTTAACCCCTGTGCACCTTCTCCACTGTCTGCCTTCTGAAATTTCTTTGGTACCTTGTTTACAGATATAAGATTATTTTGACCACTGTGCCCCCTTCAGCTTCATTTGATAGTATTCCTCCTTTTCAATATTTAGCCATGTACTGTTTATATCTTTTTCACGCACATCTCCGCCCTCACTTCCCGCAGCAGCATCCCCTGCATCCACGCCTCCACGCACGGCAATTTTACCCGCTACCCCTCACAGTTGCTCTTCCCTCCAACCTCCCCTTCTTATGGCAGCCACTGTGTGTCCACATCGCAGGGACGCCTTAGGCGCACATTATGCATGCCCATCTGTGCCCGTCTGCGCCTTGACCACGCACAGCACCAGCACTCCTGGCACACACAGATTCCACAAAACACAATGCCACTACGGTGCCAGCAGCCTCCACACACTCAACAGAGGACAATAATACACCTGCTTCCGAGCGTCACCGGAACACAAACAAGGACCCTTCTCATGTTGGATCTGCAGCTCCACCAGCTTCCAATCCACTAATCCACCAAACCGTGTGAGAACCCAACTACCTCAGATCCATTCTTCTCAACACACACTCTGCCCGCAAACACGCCATTGAACTCTGGGACCATTGTCACGTCATCCCCAGGCGTAGCCTTCCTGATGGAGACCTGCCTGAACTCCTCCTCAGCACACAACATCGGCATTGCCATCCTGGACGGTTACAAGAGCATCTGCAGGGAACACACCAACGGAGTAGGTGGATGAATTGCCGTCCTCCACAGGAGCACTCTCAGAGTCTCAAACAACACCAACGACGTCCTCAGCAACGCTGAACACATGCACTTCATGATCCACACCGATCCCAACACCACCCTCAGAGTAACATTTGTGTACAGACCCCAATCACAGTTCAGCTACTACATTGCCTACTTCGTCAGTACACACGCCCTTGCCTCCACAGACGACATCCTTCTCTGTGACCTGGAGTTCCACCTTGGGAACAACACCACCACCAACTCCACGGCCCTGATTGACCGCCTCGCCAGACTCCGACTCAGACTACTCCTCACAACACCCACCCACTCTGTCGGCAAAAGGATTGACCACATCTTCTCCGCAACCTCACACGTCTCCTTCAAACACACCACTGAACTCCACTGGACTGCCCATCTACGCATCCACTTTACCGTCCGGCACCCCACCACACACCACCGCACACAACAGATCCCCCGCCACTGCTGGGGCAGAGTCACCGAGGACCAGCTAACCACCACCCTCGCCCGTAGCCCAAACAGCTACCATGCCGACCCCCACCGCCCACAACCTCAGACAGTGGCTCGATGCCTGCACCAACCAACTCCCCAACCACAAAACCCTCAAACAGACACACCAGCAAATAAGCCATCAGGTTCACTGAGGACCTCCGGGACTCCAAGCAAACGTGCCGAAAGCCAGAGGAGGAATGTCACCGTGTACAGACAACGGACAGCTACGCAACACCCAAGAACGACACCCGCATACACCATCACCTCATCTGATCCTCAAAAGGACCTCGTTCTAAGACCACCTAGGCGACTACAGCAACGAAACTGCACTCATCGCCGCCAACAATGACATCAGGGCCCTGCTGGTCAACGTAGAAACAGCGTCCCTGATCCTCCTGGACCTGTCAGCCATCTTCGACACTGTCTGCCACCGCACACTACGCACACACCTCCATGACGCAGAGATATGAGACAAAAACTCTGGAGCTGGACACCTCCTTCCTCTCCGGCATGACCCAGGACATCCGACTCCCCCTTTCAGCAATGAATGCACCACAATCATGTGTGGCAGACCCCAGGGCTCGTCCCTCAGCACAACATTGTTCAACAGCTACATGTCACCGCTTGCCCATGTTGCCTGACAGCATCACCTCTACTTCATCTCCTACACCAACGACACCCAGCTGAGCCTCTCCCTCACCAAGGACCTCCTCACCGCCACAACCAACCTCCCTGTAGGAATGAGAGCCATCGCTGAGTGGATGGAGTACAGGCACCTGGAGCAAGACTTTGACAAGACGGAATTCCTCTTCCTCGACTCCGCATCCTCAGCTTGTGACGACTCCTGGTGAACAACCGCACTGGTAACAGCTCCAACAACAACCAACCACGCACATAACCTGTGCTTCTTCCTCAAATCTACTATCTCCGTGACAATGCAGGTAAAGGCCATCTGCTCCTCCAGCTTCAACACCCTCTGCATGCTCCGCAGGACCAACAGGTGGCCCCCCACCGAAACAAGGAGAAAGGTCTCCCAGGCCCTCAGCAGTATCAGGTTGGCCAAATAAAACACCCTCTCTGCAGGCCCCTCAACCAAACTCCTGAACCAACTTCTACGCATTTGAAAGGCCTCTGCACGCCTGATCATCGACATTCCTCGCAGCTGACACATCACACCCCACCTGTGAGACCTGCACTGGCTCACCGTCAACAAGAGGATCACCTTCAAGATCGTCACCTACGCACACAAGGCACTCCACAACACAGGCCCAGCATGCCTCAACCGACGACTCAGCTTCTACACCCCGAACATGCCATCTCCGCTCCGCCAACCTCGCCCTCCCAACACTACCCCGCATCTGGAGAGCGACCTCCGGTGGCAGATCGTTCTCCCTCCTCACCGCCCAGACCTGGAGCACTCTCCCCATCCTCCTACGACACACCCAGGACATGTTAACCTTCAGGAGACTCTGCAGCAGCATCCCCCCCCCACGCCTTAAAACTCTCACGGCAGAGTAGTGTGCTTTCCAGATGTGCTGCTTGATAACTTGATCAATATATTTAGCACATACGCGGTCATCTCACTGCCTATCCGTGTCAAATTACACATGTAGATTGGTTCCTTTTCCCTTGGTGGAGACTTCTTGTGGATTCACAGCCCCTTACTTATTGCCTCAGTTAAATACTTGATTGGTAATGTAAACACACATCTGTGTGAATTAAGTGAAATTATTTACAATACATGGGGGAGACTAGACCAGTACTGGCCCATACAATGCAAGATTTGATTGATGTTAGAGTGGCAGACGGAGTCCATTGTGAGTGTCCAAGCCAAGGGAAGAGGCGGAGTATGCTGTGCCATTGTCAAGGAAAAAGAAGATTTGCTGCAAGTCAATGCGTGGGTCCCAGGTGAGTGTGGGTGGACGTTGGAAGACAGTGGAAGAGGAAGGTCAGTGGAATGATGTTAAGAAAAATACCAAGGTGAGACAGGCCTTTGTACGTCACTGTTTGGTGTACTTGCGCCTTACCAGTGTGTCAGTTTCATCCTCAGCTTCGTCCTCTGAGGTGTTATGTGTCTCACATGTGGGTGGTGGTATGGTGGGAGCAGCACTGTAAGGCACCGACACATCAGGGTGCGGAGCTGAGGATGTGGATGCTCCTGCAGCGGCATCTGTGGGCGCAAGACCGTGGGTAGGCGCAGATGACTGCCGGTGAATCCTCATGGCACAGGATCTAGCCACCTTGACTAGCAATGGATGAGCAGGGTTGGGTTTGGTCCCTGGGAGGAGTATTCGGATGAGTTCCGGGACTGGTATCATAACGTCCTGAGTGTCTGTCTCCCCAAGGTTGCGAATGCCGTCCAACGTGATAGCCACTGTAGTAGTGCCGCCAAAAAATACGCTTCAAATGATGGGGCACTCATCCCGCCCTTATCTCGCGGCAGCTGCAGGGCCGACAGTGCCACTCTGCACCGGCCCTTCCCCCAGATCAGGGATAATATTAATGAGTTTAGCTCCTGGAAAAAAAGACCTTGGTGGGATGACTGGGATATTTGCAAAGTAGTAAAGGAGTGGAGGTACCATAATCATCTCTCCATCTCGCTTATGTATGAACTTGTAGTACAAATGTCCTCATGTTTCTCTTGGCAAGGAAATTCCATTCATTTAACTCGTTTCCTCTGCGCAACCTTGGCCATCATCGGAACTTGTGTAGGACAGATCACAGTTTTTCTCCCTTCTACATTTCTAATATGCCATGTTAATTCTGAAAAGACTCTCTGGCCTTTTCTGCAGGGCAGCAAGTTACACTTCAAGGAAAGACAAATACAAGTGTTATTTAACATTTAATAAAACTCTACTGTTAAACGCTCTTTGAATGCTCTTGCTTGGTTTTTCTTTTCTTACGCATTGCTTATTATTTTCTCAACTTTTGACTGTTATTTTCTACATTAATCATGTGCATTTTACGGCCTACTCTAACACTCCCAGCATGCGCTTGCACAGTTTTCATTTTCCCGCTTTTAGTCTTGCACTGTTAGTTTAACGCCATTTAGTTAATAATTCACACAATGAGGAGTTCAATCCGAGCAGGTTTTATTTTGTGAAAACCCTGATCCATCAATCCCCCCCCTTTGATGGCGACTTGAGCTATCATAAAAACCAACACAAAAATCTGATTGTCATTATTTATACTACTTAGAAAGTAGTAGTTCTCTTTTCTTTCAGCATAACTCCATCTGTATCCTTTACTATTTCATAGTAATTTCCGCATCTGTCTTCCATTTCTATCTCTTTTCTCTTTCTCTTTCTTGCTCTTCGTTTAGTATCTAGTGTTCGTTTCTTGCACTTACAGCACATATATTAATACCAGCATTAGTATCCATGTGGCTACAGCAACTATAGGTTGTCAGTATTTTCCCGAGTAAGCTATTACCAAAGGAAGAAAAACAATTACCCACTGAGGAGAAACCCTTACCAAGTCTCTCCCAAGAACCGTCAACCTTCAGTTCAGTTAAATCTTCCCATAAATGTGTAATATGTTTTATATATACCTCCAGGCTCTTACTTTTGTCAGGGATATAAGTACAGCACTGTTAAATTTTCAACATACTTCAGACTCTGCCCTCTTTTGCGAATAATACATCTACAGCGAGTCTATTCTGTAAGACCAAAGATCTTATAGCAATCATTTCTGTATCAATCACTAAAAACCCACCAACAGTGTCTTTTGATAATCGATCAACCACTGTGGACAATTTTCTAATTTTGTGTGAATTTAAAATTACCTCAAGTTAAGGCATCAATGATCCACAAATATCACCCACAATCTCTGCAGCACTAATTCCCCTTTTTATTTCGTTTTAATTCACTCTTACTTTCATTGATTCCATGACTTTTATCTAAGTGATAAACCTTGAGAAAAACTATCCCCATATAACAACACCCATACAAATGTGCAGGCAATCTATAGTAGGCATTTTTACCACACACCTAATATATTCCAGGGAAAACAGGATCCGTACCACCTCTTATTCCCCAACCTCCCATAATGAGGACAACATGATCACATTCACTAGAACCAATGAAATTGTCAAAATCAGTTTTTAGTCTAAGTAAACAAAGCTTTCTCCTATGATACCAATCCAAAGCCATTGCAGCATATGGCTCACCCTTTTGTAATCACCTTCTCTAAAAGCCCAAGTTGCTACACAGAACTTTTGCTCAGCAGCCTTCTCCTTAAAACTCTGTCTTCTATCTTCTACCAAATTTATAAATTTAATCTCCTCCTGACGCAAACTACAGGTTAAATTATACGATGTACATATACAGTATCTATTGTTTTAGTCATATGAAAGAATTCACCCAGATATTCAGCATTTTTCGTACTATTTACCCTATTCATATTCTTTCTAAATGGCACTTCAGAAAACACTAACTCATAATTTCATTAAAAGTATGCAGACGTCCTTTCCCATAGAACAAACTTGTTAGTACACTACACAAAACTCCATATGTTAAAGGAAGGTGGTGATAGGTCACCCCTTCAGACACACACAAAGGTAACTGCATGCACACATAATCTCTCACATCCATAGTATCCACATATTCATACGGTAATTTAGTAAAAACATTTAGCGAAAAATCCTTAATGGAATTATCTTGATGATATATATTATCACCTGTTATTTTCTCAATGTTAGTTGGTGGTTCTTCTTTAAGATTTCCCACATCTATCATATTCAATCAATCAATCAGTCATTTGTTAAGCGCACTACATACCCGTGAGGGTCTAAAGGTGCTGGGGGGGAGCGGGGTGCCACTACTAATCGAACATCCAGGTCTTTAGTGTCCTCCTGAAGGTCAGCAGGTCTTGGGTCTGTCGTAAGCTCAGTGGGAGGGTGTTCCATGTCTTGGCGGCGAGGTGGAAGAAGGATCTCCCACCGGTGGTTGTTCTTTGGATGCGCGGGACGGTGGCGAGTGAGAGGTCGGCGGAGCCTAGCTGGCAGTTGGGGGTGTAGAAGGAGAGCCGTCTGTTGAGGTAGGCTGGGCCGGTCTTGTGGAGTGCCTTGTGTGCGTGGATGAGGAGCTTGAAGGATATCCTCTTGTTGACAGGGAGCCAGTGCAGGTTTCTCAGGTGGGGGTTGAGGTGGCCGTGTCGTGGTACATCGAGGATCAGTCGTGCCGAGGCGTTTTGGATGCGTTGTAGTCGATTAATGAGCTTGGTCGGGGCTCCTGCGTAGAGGGCGTTTCTGTAGTCGAGTCTGCTGCTGACGATGGCCTGGGTGACTGTCTTTCTTGTATCTGTCGGGATCCATCTGTAGATCTTGCGGAGCATGCAGAGGGTGTTGAAGCAGGAGGAGGAGACGGCATTGACTTGCTTTATCATTCAGAGCGTTGAGTCAAGGATGATTCCCAGGTTGCGTGTGGGGGTCGGGGCTGCCCCCGGGGCTGTTGGCCACCAGGAGTCGTCCCAGGCTGACGGGTTGGAGCCAAGGATGAGGACCTCTGTCTTGTCCGAGTTCAGCTTCAAACGGCTGATCTTCATCCAGTTGGCGACGGCCTTCATTCCTTCATTGAGGTTGGCTTTGGCGAAGATGGGGTCCTTGGTGAGGGAGAGGATCAGTTAAGTGTCGTCGGTGTAGGAGATTATGTTGAGGTCGTGCTGTAGGGCGACATGTGCAAGCGGGGCCACGTAAATGTTGAACAGTGTTGGGCTGAGGGAGGATCCTTGGGGTACGCCGCAGATGATCTCGGAGGCTTCGGAACGGAACGGAGGGAGGCGGACGCTCTGGGTTCTGCCGGAGAGGAAGGAGGTGGTCCATTCCAGAGCCTTGTCTCGGATCCTTGCTGCGTGGAGGCGTGTGCGGTGGCAGACGGTGTCGAAGGTGGCGGAGAGGTCTAGGAGGATGAGTGCTGCAGTCTCCCCGTTGTCTAGAAGGGTCCTGATGTCGTCGGTGGTGGCGATGAGGGCGGTCTCGGTGCTGTGGTTGCTGCAGAACCCTGACTGGGAAGGGTCCAGGATTCTGTTCTCTTCGAGGTATCGGGTTAGCTGTCTGTTAACGATTTTCTCGATCTTTGAAGGAGGTCTTCTTGGCAGCCCTTACAAGGTGGTGGTGGTTGCGGACGGCGTCCTTGTGTGCTGCGTGGCTGTACGGAGTTTGTTCACTGTGCCATTTCTTCTCTAGTTTCCGGCAGGCTTGCTTGGAATCTAGGAGTTCTGCAGTGAACCAGCTGGCCCTCTTGCTGGTGTCTCTGTGGGGGGGTTTCTTCAGCGGGCGAGAGTGTTGGTGCAGTCCTTGATCCAGCGTCTGAGGTTGTGGGCAGCGACGTCAGTGTTGGAGGGTTCGGTGGGTAGGCTGACAGCGAGGTTTGCATGTAGTTGGTCTTTGGTGATTTTGGTCCAGCGGTGGCGGGGGATCTGTTGGGTGCGGTGGTATGTGGTGGGTTTCTGGAAGGTGAAGTGGATGCAGCGGTGGTCGGTCCAGAGGAGTTCGATGGTGTGGCTGACGGAGAAGTGCGGACTTGAGTTGTCTCAGTCCGAGGTTGGCGAGGTTATCGATCAGGGTTGTGGAGTTGTTGTTGTTCTCAAGGTGAAAGTTCAGGTCTCCGAGGAGGATGTAGTCGATGGAGGTAAGGGCATGCGTGCTGATAAAGTCGGCGATGGAGTCGTTGAACTGGGGGCGGGGTCCGGGGGGTCGGTAGAGGAGGGTGCCTCTGAGGATGGAGTTGGGTTCTGTGTGGATCTGGAAATGCATGTGTTCGGTGGTGCTGAGCGTGTCATCGGTGCTAGTCGAGACCCCGATGCTGTTCTTGTGGACGATGGCGATTCCTCCTCCGACTCCGTTGGTGCGGTCTCTGCGGGTGATCTTGTAGCTGTCTGGGATGGCTATGGCGATGTCGGGTGCAGAGGAGTTGTTCAACCAGGTCTCTGTCAGGAAGGCGACGTCCGGGGATGTTGTGCTAAACAGGTCCCAGAGCTCGACGGCGTGTTTGCGTGCGGAGCGGGTGTTCAGTAGTGTGCACCCCACAGCGGCCGCTATGTATGGGGAGGTGGGAATGAGGAGCAGCTGGGAGGCGGGAGGCGGGGGCAGCAAATGGGCAGTAAGGGAGGAAGCCACAGGGGACGCAGCGGCGGGGGCAGTGAGGGGCGACGAAGGAAACAGAAGGCAAAGGGCACAACAATTGAGGGGTAAACGAGTGGCACATAGGGCAGAAAGGTCACAAAGGGCAAAAGGTCACAGAAAACGGAGGAAACGAGTGGCACAGATAGCAAAAGATCACAAGAAAAGGGCAGAAAGGTCACAAAAAACGGGGGGAAATGAGTGGCACAGAAGATAGAAAGGTCACAGAAATGCAGGGGCAGCTAAGCTACAGAAGGGAAAAACAGGCAGAGAGACACGGGGGCCGCGAGGGGAGCAGAAGGAAAAACCGGGCAGAGAGACACGGGGGCAGTGAGGGGAGCAGAAGGGAAACTGAGCAGAGAGACACGGGGGCAGCGAGGGGAACAGAGGGAGAGAACGGGCACAGACCACATACAGGCAGTGGGGGAGACAGACAACAGCAGTCACAGACACAACAATTAAAATGCAGTCACTACAACGGGAGCTATGAAAGAAAATATTATTAGTAATATTATTCTTAGTAGGATACATAAAATAAGGCAAATTCAACAGTTAGTGTTAACCAAACAAACATTAGTAGTAGAACACTAATAAAGCTAGCATTAATACATCTATGTTTAAAACTTTGGTTTTGATATCCAGTCTCTGAAAAATTTGCCTTTGCCATTTTCTATTAACATCAAAATTTGAACTATAACTTACAAAAAACTAAAACTAAAGACTAGCAAAACCAATGTAAAAATAGTATAAAATAGTGTGTAGTGTATCCAACAAGCACTTCTTATGCCTCCTTACTTTACTCCTCTCTTTTTTTATATCTTCTCAGCCTTCAACTCAATTCCAGCACCCCAATTTTTAACACCGTTCATTTAGGGTGGCTCATAGCAATTTTTGTAACTTGATTCTGCAACAGTGTTTTCCCCACACAGATCTGTGTTTTCAGCTCCTTCAGCCACTATGTATGTCCATTCAGGTGCTGTGCACTTCTTGTTCGGAACTCTTTGCTTTTTTGTTCTCCGAACTGTATCTTCTTCAGTCACTTTGTTCAGTGTGGATCGATACTTCTATTATTGTGTTTGGAACTTTTGCTTTCAGTGTGTATTTCAGTCTTTTCACTCTCATTGGCCATATATCTCATTTTCTTGCCTTTTTCACTTGCACAGTATCACCAGATTCAAGACTTTGTTCACAACGTCTTTTGTTGGTTTCACTTGCTCTTGAATCAAACTTTCTTCACCACTGGCATTGACAACAATCTCACGAGACCCAGTAGCTGGTGACCACTTTATTCAACTTTGTTCAGGCTCTCTTTGACTCACAGCCTGTTCTTGCTCTCTTCTTCATTCGTTTCTGTTCTTTCAAGTGGACTTGGGACTCTTCTTGTGTGTATCCAATTTGGTAAGCCACCACACTTCACTGCTGTCGTTGTCACCAGTATCAATTGATATGGCCCAAGCCAACGTGGTTCCAAACACTACTTTCTCACACGTTTCTTCACCAGTTGGCCAGTCTAATGCAATTTTACACTCAGTCCATAAATCAGCTGAAACCACAATATCAAACAACCCATACAAATATTTCTGCAAAACATTTGAAACTTTCACAAATCTTTCTCATTTGTTTGTACCATTCAAATGTTTTTTTTCTCAATCGGTGAAACTCATTTGTGAAAGACAGTATATCCTGTCTTGACCATAGAACGTGAACATATTCACCTCCTGGTACCTCTCTCATTGGGTATATCATTTCTGTCGTTGTTGTCCCTGTCCATGTTTCCCTCACAGGATACATAGATGATGCTTGCTTATTTGCAAGCATTTCTTCTTTCTTTTTAGCCCATGTGCCTTTCCAACGTTCCAATTCACCCCATTATTTCAATGTATTAATCAACTCCTTAATCTGCAACTGTTTACCAGAAGCATTCAAGCTCTCCAAATCTTTATCACTATAATCCAATCTATATGTCTTTTGCAAAGCCTTTGATTTCTCAGTTGTCAACTCCATATGTTTGTGCAACTTCAGCAGACCTCTCATGAAGGCTCTTCGCTCTAATTGTAATATATTTACACAAGAACAACAATTCTTCCTGATATTTACTCAATCTCTCTGGGCTAATCGTACCTGGAATCATTTCTTCCAAATCTGCTTTTAATCTGCTTACATCCATGCTTGTATTTACTTTATTAGACACCATCCCTCTAATCCTTCTGGTGATGGTCCTACTGAACCTCCTGAAGTAGGTGTCACTTCTCCCACATTCTATACTAATCTTCTAGGTTCCATCTGTACATTTTGCTTTGGGGTTTCCACTGATCTCTCTGTAATATCAATCAATGTTCCTGTCTCACTCGTTTTAGCACCATTATTAACCCTATCATTATTAACAGGTACTGTCAAAAGATGCACTTGTGAAATATTTTGACCCTCACTGTACAATGGAACTATGGGACCAATCATCACAGGAACTGATAAAGCTTCTGCATGAAAATGTAATCATCTTTTGCCTTATTCATTACATTTGTATTTCTCGCTTATGAAGGCTGAGGAACCTCAACTTGAATCAATGGAACATTTGGAGTAGTGTTTTCCTGCTCTTCATGATATGGTGGAGGTCTGTTTAATAATTTCTCATTTAATAACTCATCACCAATTTCGCGTGGATCTTGATCTGTACATTCTACATTTTTCTTTTTCTACTTACATTTTCCTCCAGTCTGATCCTCTACTATAACAACCGGATATAAACCTTCACCTCCTCAGATCTTTTCTCCATCTTTTCATCTGAGCATTCCATTTTGCCTCTGAATATCTACTCACAGTATTTCTATATTTATGTGCAGACCTGTCTCTTTCGCTCTTATACGCTTCATGTTCCCATTCTTCAAGTGCTTCGCACTGCATAGGTATAGGATTTGGTCTCAATTGATTCACTCGATATCTCAAGTTTTCTAAAATCTTCACATTAAAAGTACCATATTCTGGAAGTGCCATTTTTCCATCTCCTTCTGTATACTTCACCCAACTCTCTAACCATGTACACATATGATATCCTTGTTCTAATGGCATAAAAGAAGCATGCGTACTCTCAGGCTGCACAGGAATTCCCTCTTTAATAGGTATAGGCTCATCCTTCCTAAATTAAGTCCTCATCATTTTTAATAACTTCATTCTAATTCTTCTGCTACGCTAAAACACAAACAAACCAAGGAAAAAAAGAACTCTTCTGTATTTCCACACACAGTATTCATTTACACAGCCCAATACCAGCGCGACTCACACTAACCAACCAATAATATCACACCCTTTTGTGACGATTCACACCAGCTGACCAATGCCAGCACGGCTCTCTGTGACATCAGTATAACTCCTACTACTGACCCTCCCTTTACAAAATATTTTGTCTGTAGATTACAAATCTTTCTTAAAAGAAAAAAAAATTAGAAACAACATAAAACAAACCTGCTTTGTCTGGCCCACTAAAAAGGAGAGAGATCCAATCATACAAAGAATTATTTCGCTACTAGCGGAATATCCACCAGCGTTACTCCACTCTCAAGCAAGTGAAAATTCTTGGGACTTCTTCAAGTGCACTTTCTAAAGGTTCCCAAATAAATCTCCACTATACTAACTTCAGAGTTCCCTATGCAATAGTAACAACCTCTCTGTTGCTTAATATTACACCAGCAGACAACGTAATACTTAGGGGTCCATTAGGATGTCGGGCAGCGGCACCACCGCGGTGCGGGCGGTGCGGTAAAATGATTTTTTCCACCCGCGAGCAGCGGTACTCTTGTTCGCCATATTAGTATGGCCAAACATAGACCAATTCCCGTGAGCCGCAGTGCGACGCGCACGCCATCAAAGTGTGCCCGCCGCCGCTGCGGTGGGAGCCAATGGAGACTCACCGCCGTGCGGAATGACGTCCGCCCCGCTCCACAAATTAGGATGGCCCAAACAAGCAGACACACCGCAGCGGAGACACCGCCCAACCAGAGACGGCGGAAGCTCGACACTGGAGCGCGAAACCAGAGTCCCGGTCCACACCCCCCCAGTCAACACTGCAATGGACCCAGCCCTACACATCTTTCCGGTGCTGTACCTGCTACATCACCAGCAACTCATGGACCGCTGTGGATGCCGCCGCAGGTACGCAATTACACAACACACGGGCTGACACAGGGTCCAAATCCACATCAGACACCCTGCTGGGGACAGGAACACATCCACAAGGCCACCCACACACGACCCACCTGCCTCCAAGTCACCCCTCTGCATCCTGGACACACATCTACCGCGATCTTGCAGCAATGTCCCGGTCACGTCACTGCAGCGGAGAACACAAGGGAAAACATGCGCACAATGCAGAAGGCAGGGCCAGTCCAAATCATGGGCAGGGCACAAAGACCCCAGGGCCACACCTCCTCCCACCACACATTAGCACACCGCATGAAGGCACATGCCATGTGCCCATCCTGTGCACTCCCATGCACAACAACAAGGCAGGTCAACCAAACCCTACACCACACAATAAACAACAAGGGAGACAGCCACAGCAGGAGTGCCTGCACGTGAACACACAGCACACAGCACAGTAGCACAGGGCCAGGGAAACACACACACACCACAACAACACCACACACATGGAAACAAAATGAGTACAAGCACCAAATGAACACATATAAGGAACAAACATACAAATGGACACAGCCTGCATAGTCACACTTACATACCACAGACTGACACACAGACACATACACACCGCAAATGCCAACAGCAATGGAGCACAACAAATAGGAAAGCCAAAGTCGGATGAACACATATGGAAGGCCATGGAGACACACAACAAGCAAGTGTACATAACATGCAAGACAAGGAACACACAACACCTCCCCCAGACCATCAAACCACACATGGCTCGTACAGTCAGTGAAGTCAAACCACAGACATCAAAGTGCAACAACATAGGGAGACAGCAAGGCAAACCATGTATAGCCACAAGGCCCAGAAGTCAAACTGGGAACAGACACTCGTGCACACAACCACCTCACAGGAGTCCACCAGAAGCACAACACACAGGGCCCATTGACACAATCCATGACTGCCAAACACCAGGAGAAATGTACACACATACTCCCTTCACACCTGCAGCACACAACACCAGTGCCAAACGCACTGAAGGCTGACAATACTTGCCAGTCCATACACCCACAAACAAACACATACCCTGGGTGTAGCCACCAACATCACACACAGGTATGCCAGAACAAATATCTGCATAATAACTACAGACAAACACAGAACCAAACATAAACACACACAGACCCACAACAGAAACACATGCTCTGTGCAGCCAAACTGTGGAAAGGTAATGGGAGCACACACACAACAGGAGTGCACAACCTAACCACTCAGGAACAATGCACAGACAACATACCACAACACACACAAGAAGTGCACCATCACAGAACAACACAGCCACATCAGACAGACAACAGATGCACAGGTAAAAGAACAGAGCAAACACTGCAGGACCTCAGGGCATGCACACCAGGCAATGACAAGGCAACACACACACAGCACTGCACGCACAATAAGCAGTGTGTGCATACCAAGCATAACAGTCACACACAGACATCGGTGACACAACATCAACCACACTACAAAAATCAACACAGCACAAACACAACAGCACACCCAGGAAGTGAAGCAATACCACAGCTAACACATATACATCCAACACAACAACAACAGATGCACACGTCTGGGATACAAATGCAGAATCATCTTGACCAGAGGACTGAGCAGCACACACAGCTGAACAGCAGATGAGCAACCATGCTTGCCAAACAGCACAGGGACATCACAAATAAACAATTGGGCAAATATCCTGAGTGGCACATAGCTCCTGGTCAAATTACTGCCTCACTAAGCACAGTGCGACAAATGAAGTGACGATGAGGCCCACACACACATAGAAAGCAAGGGGACAGCTGACATCTAAGTGAAGTGTACTGCACGTCAGTAGTAGAAATGGCAGGAATGCGCCATACACAAACAGAGGGCGTTCAGACCCACAATGGGTAGCCATTTTAGGCACAGATGGGGGATGGCTTCACACCACACACAACATGCCATACTGGAGCCAAAAAGGCACCATGTGACAGCAATGCATAAGAAAACACAACCACAATGGTAGTGTGGAGCAGCAGGCCTGCACATTCTACACAAACAGAAACCAGACACATGGATAAACAGCCATACACCACACTGATGTGCCAGTCACACACGCTGCATACTCCCAAGTGACAATAACAAGTAGGTGTCAGAAAGAACTGCATGGCCACACCAACACACTGCACAGTGCACAACACACAACTCACACATGGGCATACAACTACATCCACAGGGTTGAACAATCCAAACAACAGGCACCCAAATCCAGGCGGACACATGTGTGTTGTAGACAAATCAGAGGCACACACACATCAACACTCCCTACAAAGTCACACCCTTCACACTGCACACTTCTTGACTACAAAAGAGCACACATATAAGGTAGGTCATTGGACTAAGATGACTGGCCATCCCAAGATGAACACACACATACACTGCTGGGCACAAATAAAGGTACAACACACATACACCATGACATTGCCCAGCCTGCTTGCAAATCTGTGGACAGAATCACACTCTGTGCTGGCAGTGTCCCCCAACCTGACATTTGAAGACACTATGCAACACTGAAATTGCATGAAAATGACTACTGCAGTGCAGGCTACATTGTCATCGTAGACACCCAAAGTATCAGTGTCAGGAAGAACTGAAGTCCCTGTCACCCCTATGAAAAAAAGAGTAGGCGAGCAAAGACATTTTCAATGTTGAAGTGGCACACAGAGCATGGGGCATAGTCAACCATATGCACACACCAAAATTACTTTATTCAGTAAGGACACAGACAAAACAGACAACAGGAGTAACTGTCTTTATTCACATATTGCACAGATCGGAACCAACAGTAGGGAAGAGCAAGGCACAAGAAGCAGAGCATATCCATGAGAATCTGCACAGGCAAGCTCAAAAGAGGAAGGCCAGTGGCCAGTTCAGGGTGCACAGCATATCCATGAGAATCTGCACAGGCAAGCTCAATACAGGAAGGCCAGTGTCCAGGGCAAAGTGCATGGCGAGTACATGAGAGGCTGCACTGGGAAGAGTCCAACACAGCAAAGAGCAACAAGGCCAGTGTCCAGGGTAAAGTGCATGGCAAGTACATGAGAGGCTGCACAGGGAAGAGTCCAACACAGCAAAGAGCAACAAGGCCAGTGTCCAGGGCAAAGTGCATGGCGAGTACATGAGAGGCTGCACAGGGAAGAGTCCAACACAGTAAAGAGCAACAAGGCCAGTGTCCAGGGCAAAGTACAGGACGAGTACATGAGACGCTGCACAGGGAAGAGTCCAACAGCATAGAGCAACAAGGCCAGTGTCCAGGGCAAAGTGCATGGCAAGTACATGAGAGGCTGCACCGCGAAGAGTCCAACACAGCAAAGAGCAACAAGGCCAGTGTCCAGGGCAAAGTGCATGGCGAGTACATGAGAATCTGCACAGGCAAAGGCAAAACAGGAAGCCCAGTGGGCATGGCAAAGTGCAGAGCAAGTACATGAGAATCTGCACAGGCAAAGGCAAAACAGGAAGCCCAGTGGGCATGGCAAAGTGCAGGGCGAGTACATGAGAATCTGCACAGGCAAGGGCAAAACAGGAAGCCCAGTGGGCATGGCAAAGTGCAGAGTGAGTACATGAGAATCTGCACAAGCAAGGGCAAAACCGGAAGTCCAGTGGGCACGGCAAAGTGCAGAGCGAGCACAGGCAAGGGCAAAACAGGAAGCCCAGTGGGCACGACAAAGTGCAGAGCGAGTACATGAGAATCTGCACAGGGAGTGTGTGCGACTGTACCCTTCCATGAGCAGCAACACAGTCAGGGGGCTAACAATGGGCAGTACAGGCCCACCTGTGTGAGAGACAGGTGTGTGAGGGGGACTACAACTCAGACTTGGCTGTCAGGCAGACTGGGAGCTGTCTGTGTGTCGGGGACAGCAGGAGCACTTGACTGGGGAGAGAGCGGCCCAGGTGAGTTAGAGCTATCAGTGGCTTGGCAAGCCGGAGGGCTGTTTGGACCAGGTGGTGTGGTGGCATGTGGAGGTGGAGGTGGAGGTGGAGTGATGCAGACCTGAGACACAGTGTGGGTGGGAGATGTTTGAGGGGTGGCTTTCCACTTCTTGGGGATTCGAAATGGCTTCCCTGTACTGGGATTAATGGGAATTGGTGTGGACACAACAGGGACACACACCAACAACGCTGCATCAGGTGCAGACATTGTACTTCGTCTGGCTTCGCCTCTGACCCCCTTCCCCTGTTTGCCAGGTGTGCCCCCTACAGTGCCCTCCTTCCCCTGCTTCATTGGGCTTGGAATGGGAGTCGAGGTGGTGGGTGAATCAGCCTTAGAGCCCTTCTTAGGTGTATCCTTGCCAGGCACCACCTCCTCAGTGGGCACAGAAACTGCATGCCTGTCTTTGCGAGGTGCTTTAGGGATAGGAGAGTCCTTAGCTGGGGATGCCTCTGAGGCATGTGAGCCTGAGGTCTGCTTCTTAGCTTTTTGGGCCTTGGTTTTGCCTGATGGGCTTTTGTCTTTGCATTCTGAGGTGGCTTTGATCTTCTGTGGGGATGGTGTCTGCTGGCGGGGACACTTGGGGTTGTTGCTGCTGTGTGCTGGGTGTGCTGTATCGGGACTTTGAGGTCTGTGGACCTTGGTCACTATCGTCAGACGTGGCCACAGCCTGGGGGTGGACAAAGGCCCCAGAGCTGGACTGGTAGTATGTGCCTGTTGAAGGGCAGACGTCACTGTGGAAGACAAAGCCTGGAAAGAACGGTGCAGCCCACCCACGTCGGGATGTATGCCCTACATGTAAGCAGCCACCTGGGCTAATTTTTTTTCATGGTCAATGAAGGCATTGAGCAGAGCTGTCTGGCCCACACAAAGCTGGCGCGGTGCCAAGTGTGAAGGAGGCTCGGCCCCTTTTACTGACCCGGACATGGGCAGCACCAGAGGAAGCGGCTCTGGGAGGGTGGGCACTGGCTGCTGTGCGGTTGATGATGATGCAGAGTCTCCATTCCCTGTGCCCGCCAACATGGATGCATCACCGCTGGCATCAGAAGATGTGGTACTTTGCGTCTCAGGCTGGGATTCCTCCTGCAGACTCCAGTCCCCCTCTGAGGCGCTGGTGACATCTGTGTCACTGGGCTCCTGTGCAGCTGTAGTGGTAGTATCGCCCCACTGGTGTCCGGCTCCTGTTCCTCCGTGACCACTGGTGAATCTGCATGAGAGAGAGAAGAAGGGTCAGGTTCGTGGCAGCAACAGAACAAACCAATGCAATCAATGCAGTACAAAAGAGGACCAAATCGACAGGTTGCACACCACAACCTGCAATCACAATGCGGCAAATCACTACATAGACCCAAACAGTGCATGTAACCTTGATCATCTGTCATGACTGAGCCATGTCATGCCCACACATAACAAAACCCTGCCTGTGGCTGTAGTCTACCAGACACACAACTAGCTCTGTGCACACCTAGGGACATCATGGGGGCACACCACTTGTTCCCACTGACAGACCTGGATGGAACAGGAGGGGACAACACAGACACCGATTACAACATGACAGTCCACAATGGCAAAGAGCCCATGCCAACCACCATGGTGTACTCTGGGGCCCAAATACTGGTGCACATTGTCAGATGTCTAGGCCTCAAAATTCTGGGTGCATGCAAAGGACGCATTGATGAAGTCACACTCAGATTGTGAACACTGCTGTTCCCTCCCAATGTGATTCCCCAGATTACCCCAATGCTGAAGAAACCTGAATAGCACAACTCAGACTGCAATGGGAATGCACAGCATGGAGAATTACCTTTGTAGGAACATTTTTGGCAAATGCATGACACTGGCACCCAGCCCAGCAGCCACTTACATGACACTGCATCACTACACCAACATCACATAGGCCTGGCATGGGAGACAAGAGGGAGAAATGATCAGTGACACAGTGTCATGTACCAACATCTATAAGTATAGTAGCAAGACACAAACTCGTCACAGATTCTACGATATGTCCATCAGAGACTAGGGTACATCTCACATGGACACTCTGCATGGGATAAGCTGATGGGATTGCAGGCAGTTGTGAGGGGGAACCTAGTCCCTGCACATCTCACACACATGCAGGATGCCAACACTGAAACCCCTATGTGGCCTGCACACATCTCCAGTCCTCAGCATGGTTGAGCAACACATGCATCACATATCAATCTGTGTCTGGGGGTGGACTCACTGTGTGCAAGACTGAGCAACACTCAATGTCCCTGCCATGTGATCCAATGAGTATGTCATGTGTGTGGCACTGAGGGACATGGGCTCACAAATAGCAATACCTCAACACAAGTCTGGTTGTGTGCAAATTAATGGGCTGAGATGGTGCATAGCTGGATTGCAATGCAAAAAAGCTTAGGAATAACACAGTAAGTGAAGTGATGTGTCCCTGTCTTGGTCAGGCACTGCACAGACCATCTGGGCTCACGCTAAGGTGGATAACAGGGACACACACAGTCATTCTGTAAAATAATCAATGTCCTGGCTCCTGCATGACCAACATACTGTGTCACTGTATGGCTGACATCGCAACTCAGTACACTTATACCCACAACAGCAGGCAGGCCAACCTGTTACATTGGGACACTTACGTTCCCCCTGGAGACTGCATGTTATGCAGTGCATGACACAACCCCACACCCTCAGGCATATACTGCATCAGTACAACTACATGTGTGCCCACCCTGCCCTACACCTCCGCTATTCATGACTTACCACGACGTTTGGGGCATAATACAGCCTTGGGTACTGTGTGAGCTCCTTGTCCATCAGCACCTCCAGCTCCTCGCTTAGGAATGGACTGGCACAGATCTTCTCAGTCTTTGCCATCACTGTGGGCATGGAAAAACTGTGGTGGGATTGGGTGGTCACGTGTCTCAGGCAGCAGTCCCTGGAGGCAGCAGCAGATGAGGGATCTTAGGCAGCAGTCCCTAGAGGCAGCAGCAGATGAGGGGTCTCAGGCAGCAGTCTCTGGAGGCAGCAGCAGCAGGTCAGAGGTCTGTGGCAGCAGACTCTGTGAGCTGTGAAAATGTGAGGCTCCCTCCCACACATGTTTAGCCCCCGGTGGTCGTTTTTAAAGGTGCCAAGCTGCAACAATTGGTGGTCCAGGTCTGCCTCATTCAAAAGCATCCGATGACCGCCTCCGTGGTGGCGGAGCACGCCTAGCGCGATTTTCAAAATTGCATTATGCCACCGCAATCGTCGTTCCCATTGGCTCTAGGGCATGCTCCGTGGCAGGGATACACCGCAGGGGCCCGGAGTAGGCTACCGCGATGGTGCATCTTTCAAAAGCATCCAATGACCGCCTCCGCGTTGGCGGGGCACGTCTACCGCAATTTTTTTAATTGCATCATCATGCCACCACAATCGCCGTTCCTACTGGCTCTAGGGCATGCTCCATGGCGGGGATACACCGCCAGGGTCAGGCGGTAGCTACCGCGATTTGGGTGCCATACAATGACATGAGTCACCGCGATATGTGTGGCAGAGCATACCAACCACCATTTGGGCATGTCTCCATGCCAATGACTACCGCACTTGTGTGATTGGGGGGTGCCGGTGACACACCACCGGGACCAGGTGGTAGCTACCGCAATTTGGGGGTCATACAATGACATGAGGCACTGCGATATGTGTAGCGGAGCATGCCAACCGCCATTTGGGCATGTTTCCATGAAAATGACTACCGCACCTGTGTGATTGGGGAGTGCCGATGACACACCGCCGGGGCCAGGCGGTAGCTACCGTGATTTGGGGTCCATACAATGGCAATGGCCATCTGGCACACTTCTACAGTGCAGAGTGGCCACATGGTCAAGGGCACATCATCGTGCACACCATGCCAATGTCCCATTGACTCCATTGGTGGCTACACATGCCATGTTTGTGTATGTGTGTCATAGATTGGCCTGTACACCCTCACATGTCACTTACGAATTAGATGGTTGACGAGGCAGGACAGTGTTGTTGTGGACTCTACAATGTGTACACATGTCAATGTGTTGCGGTGCAGTGATAATCACTGCAATGCTCGTATCACTGTATGATGTGATTACTAGCATGGCCTCTTCTGTCTGCTCATACACGCAATTGTCAGTTCAGTGCCAACTGTGGTCATTGTGTTGTGGATGTGTGGCATGTTGAAATGATGCATTGAGGTGTGACAGGTACAGCAGCTAAGTATGAGCCAGTGTTGTTTAGTTGTTACACATTGGCTGGATGCCATGCTCTCAGGCGTGCACATGTGAAATGTGGCCATATCACAATGTGCATTCACATTGACCTATGTGGTGTTTGAAGTACTTGTGTACTGTAATTAGAGAGGTGTGCCCTTTGTGTAGCTCAAATGTACACACATGTAAGGTGGTGTGTCACTCAAGTGTTGAGTTGCTCTTTGTTTCGCTGTTTCATCCAGAACCTGATATGCTGTGCACATCTCATGATGGATTGCAATGACATGTGTCCCCTTTCATCTCCACTAGGAGCAGGCCAAATCTGCTTCGTCACTTGACAGTGCTGGAGGACATGGAGGATGTTGCGATCATCCGCAAATTCCGTCTTGATAGAGCCACCCTGAAAACCCTTTGTGATAAGTTGGAGCCCCACCTGCAGCCTCACCGGACATATCCAACTGCATTTTAAACAAATGTTATTGCCTTTTGTTATGCATACATCGTACACCTGTTATACCACTGATCACATTGGTCCTATGCCGACGTTGTCAATGTCCTCTCTATGACCCCTCCATACAGGACAACTAGGGAGCTCATATCATCCCCAAGACTAAGTACTGTGTACATTGAATATCCCCCCTCCCCATTCCCAACAATAAGGCCTCGACCTCAACAGCAACACGCACCCTCCCTCCCTGCACTGCTGTCTCCCCTTGAGTGACGTTCAATACGATTCATATGCTCCCTGGTATTCCAAGCGTGGATAGTGATGGTGCGCCAGAAACCTCCGTCGTGACCCCCTTCTGCACCTGTGTGTGTTCAGGCTAGAAATCGCTCCCATTCTTGCTGTTCTATTGGGAGATCCCATCTTAATCTGGTGCCTAGCGATGCTCAACGTGCTGAATTCTCTCTGGCGTGAAAGCCTCCGAGTCCCTGCCCAGTCTCATTAAGCCTTCCACCAGCCCTTCCCATGCCTGAGCTCTCTCCAGCTTGACCACTCCCCGCCGTGTGTTCCAAAGCAGGACCCTGCTCTCGCAACCCGCCCACTTCTCCATCTCATGTCTCCATCTGAGGACGAGCTTTCACCCCAACTTATAAAGTGATGGCAGCCCTGCATTTTTTTGCAACTGGATCGTTCCAGGAAACAGTGGCCAGTGCTGGTGGGATGTCTCAACAGATGTTCAGCATGGTGCTGTGTGATTTTCTGTCTTACATGATGATATACAAGGACAGATATATCCATTTCCCCAGGGGTGCTGAATTGCCAGCTGTGAAGGGAGACTTCCATCCCCTTGGGCAAATCCCCCATGTTGTTGGTGCCATTGATTGCACACATATCAGTCTTGTGCCACCATAGGCAAGTGAGCACATATTCCGGAATCGCAAACATTACCACTCCATTAATGTGCAAGTGGTGTACCTGGCAGATATGATCATCTCGCATGTGTGTGCAAGATTCCCTGGCTCAGCACATGACTCCTACATCCTGCGTAACAGCATTGTGCCCCGGCTGATGGCTAATCTGCTTCCCGAGCGTGCATGGATTGTGGGTGAGTATGGCTAGTCGTATGGCGTGCTCGGTGTGTGATCTGCTGCCCTATGCCTGTGCAACATTGCAATGTCTATTTGTCATACCTAGGTGACTCTGCATATCCCAACCGTCCATGGCTACTGAGCCCACTGCGGAATCCCAGGACCCCGGCTGAAGTCCGCTACCATGAGGCCCATGGGAGGACCTGTCGTGTGGTGGAGCGTAAATTTGGTCTGCTGAACTCACATTTCGCTGCCTGGACAAAACCAGAGGTGCACTGGCATACTCGCCCAGGAAGGTGTGTCAGATCGTAGTGGCATGCTGCATGCTCCACAACCTGGCCATTGGCAAGGAGGTTCCCCTGCTCCTGGATGATGAGGACCCAAGGCTCCTGCCTGCACACCAACCAGAGTCCAGTGATGAGGACAGTGGAGAGGAGGAAGGTGGTGACATGCGTCAACAGCTCATCACCCACTACTTCACTTGAAGGTGGGTGACAATGTACAACATACCCATTGTCTGGTGATATTGCTTTTGTCGTGAAAGGGTATGTGCGAATTGTAACAACAGCCAGTTGTAAACTCAGCAGTGGGTGGCTATGTTACTGAAACGTGTTATTTGTGAACGTATACGGGACGTGTATGTTGACACTTGTTGCCCATTGTGATGTCTGCATGTTGGCTTATGTAGATGGTAGGTGTTGTGTAATGTTTGTGATGCCACACTCAGACCAGTGATTGTTGTTCTGTTGTGTTTCCCTAGGTGCCTTAAACTTATCCATGCCTACATACAGTACATACTCCTGATACATTATGGGAATGTTGGAGACTGTACGTACTGCACTAAAGACAGAGCTGACACCAAATAAACGTGTGTAAGGTATTTTATTTACAAGGTTGACATGTGAGGGGGGTGCACATTTACATTGAGGTGGTGTTGGAGCAGTGAGTTGACAGTCATGCTAAATGAGTTGAAAGAGTAGTTACCACATTGATGTGGTGACCCAGTCCAATAGACAGATGCTATTCACAAGGCAGTGTGGTGAAGGACAGTTCAAACAGTCAATGCAGTGGTGAAGAGGGTTGCCATCAGGGTTGGCTCCGTGACTGAGGTTTGGCAGGTGCTTTGCCTCCAGATACTCCCAGGCTCTTCTTAGGACGGCCCCTTGGTTGCTTGGCAGGAGTGGGCTTTGCTGTAGTGCCTGTGGCGTCTGAGGACTCACCCCTCTCTGTGGCCGCAGGGGAGGATGGTGAACTGTCATCCTGTGGCCCACCAGAGGGGGTGGAGGTGTTCGTTGTTGCGCAGGCCTGTCCCTCCGTAGCGCCACGTGCTGGCCCATGAGGTCCACCATTTGTGCAATGCAGGTGTCGATGGACCTCATCAGCAGGATGAGCTCGCGAAAGAGGTCGTCCGACAAGTCACTTTGTCCCTGGGCCTGTTTGTATGCCCCAAGGACTCTGGTGATGTGTTCCAGGGATTGGGTCCCAGCCTACTGGTGTCTGGGGGTGACTCTGGCCCTCCCACCTAACCTGCTGTTACGGACCTGTTGCCTTGCCACTGTGGGTCCCCGCACACTCTCCCTGCCATCCTCAGTTGGTGATGTGGGCTGGTCATCCTCTGGGACAGGGAGGGTATTGAAGGTGGCACTGGTGGTTGTGGTGGGCACACAGGCCGTAACAGCAGGGGTCTGCTGTGCAGTTGGTGTTGCAGCAGATGTGATGGTGGGGAGAATGGGGTTCTGTGACCTGTTGCTCCCTGGCACACCAGATGGGCTGGCGTTGAGCTCCAGATAATCCAGAGAGTCTACATCAGAGAGTCCATGTACCCGGGGGGGGGGGGGCGGGAACTGACTCTGCAGGTTGCTGGCGATGTCCTCTGCAGTAAGTTCTTGGTCACCTGTGGATTAGATGGGAAATGGTCATTGTGGTGCACTCCACAAGCTTTGTGTTAGCTGTGTGTCATCCACTGTTGGTAAAGTACACAATTGACTGATCAGCACATTGCTTGCTATGTGCACTACTGTGCCTCCTGACATGATGCAGTGGTTCATCCATTACTTGTACATGGTGTGAGGTATCAGTGCATACCATGCAACTCGTGCATAAATCGTGTTCACAGGAACCTGTTGCCATGTAGGGACCAGCACAACATGTTTTCATAGTTGACTCCTTGTTGATTTGTCTGACCTGGCAGACATCACATCTGGCCATGTACTGACCATTGTATTCTCCTGCATACCTTTGTTCTGTCATGTGCATATCTTGATTTATAACCATACACATGCTTTCTCATTCTTGAAATGGCCCTTGTTTGGGCCCCATGGCAATGCACTGATCAGTGAGTGCTGAGCATGATTGTGCCCAGTCTTTGTTGTACATGTGCATTGTTGTGTCACACTTTGGTAGCTGTGATAGTTCCCTTTGCTTACCTGTGTGCACACTGTGCGTGGCAAGTGAGGTCGGTGTGCATATTTGTGCAACGAGAGGGCTGGTGTTGCCATATAGCACCATTTCTTGTGTGACATATGTGTGGTTGCACGTACTGGCCACTTACCTGTTACGTGCTCACATTTGGCTTTGTAATGTGGCACATCTGTGTGTGCCTGGAGGAGGATTACATTCTGCTCAGTGGTGTCATGAGACAGATTGATATGTCTACCTACCTAGTAATTTGCTTGAGGTGGTCCATAATATGCAACATGCATCTGTGTGGTCTGGAGTGCTCCATCTTGCTGTACTTGTGGGACAAGTGTACATGGTGGGAGTAGTAGTGCAGGCCTCCCACCCACAGATACCCTCCCAGGGAAGATGGCTACCTACCTGTTAGTTTGATGAAGGTAATGTGATGCTTCTGGGTGGGGTGGGGTAGTGCGCCATCCTGCCGGGATGTGGGACAGGGGGCATGGTGGGAGTTGTGGTGCTGACTGCCTGTACATATGCCCCCATGGTAATGTTGTTGGCTACGTTTGGGGTGAATGGGGGTGGGTGTGAATGTTGGATCTTCGAGACATGTTTTTGTGAATGTGTGGTGCAGATTAATGGTATTTGTCCTAGGTGGTGTAGCTTTGTAATTGAGCAAGACAGTACATAGCAGTATGGTGTTAGTCATTTGTTTATACTTACCAGCCTCCATTCCCCCGGCTACTCCTGTGAGACTCTCTGGATGCAGTATGGCAAGCACCTTCTCCTCCCATGGTGTGAATGTTTTTGGTGGAATGGGAGGGCCACCGCCAGTCCAGTCAGCCAGCTCCCGGTTCTTGCTTCTCCTCTTTTTGACAACCCTCTTCAGATCAAGCCACCGCTTCATGATCTCCTTTTTGGATCACCGGGTGGTCCCTACTGCATTGACCCTTTGGACTATCCTTTGCCTCATCTGTGTCCTTGTGGCTAATGGTGTCTGTTGGACCAGGCTAACAAACAGTTGTGGTTCCACTCTGACTATCTCATTTACCATGACTGTCAACTCACTCTCTGTGAATATGGTCATTTTATGTGTGGACATGGTGTGTGGTGTGCAAAGCGTTTGTGGGTGCAGGGGTGTGGATGGTGGTGTGTGTGGTGTGTTATGTGCTAGGGAATGGTGGTGCTGGTGTGATGGTGGTGGTGATGTGTGTGTGCTGTGTTCTTTTGCCTCTCCTCAGATCTGGTGTATGTCCTTCTCTTCTGGAGTGTTGCAACGGATTGTGGTCAGGGAAGGGGCTGGTTTTATACTCTGTAATGTGGGTGTGTCCTAATGTGGTATTCCTGTCAGGTGTGTTGTGTGTGTTGTCCTGGGAATTGTACTTTTCTTTTTGGCATGTGTTTGTGTCATTGGGATGTGATTTTGTGTATTTGGGGGGCATGGCTACTTTGATTTGTGAAACGTTTGTCCTTATTATGGGGTTTTTGCATCGTCCACCATGTTTTCCACGGATCGTCCGCAGAGGTGGCTATGCTGCAGCTCTTCCGCTGGTTCTACCATTCATTCCAGTGTGCGACCGCAGCGGTCGGAAACAGCGGAACGTACCGTGGGACCATCAGGGATATCCTAATTTTCGCGTGCGGTGTCTCCGCTATGCTTACGGCGGGTTGCTGCTTTTCCGCTGCGTTTCCGCCCACCGCGGTCGGATTTTGGACATCACCGCTGTAACAGGGTCGGGCTGCGTGATAGGAAGGAATGGTGGAACCCTGACTGTGTCTATGACTGTGACTCTTCTAATCTACAGACTGCGACTCTGAAGAACGATTGGGAGGTAGAGCAGCCTGAAGAAGCGTACTCAAGTCCCTTTAAGTGGGAGGGCGACGACTACCAAGAAGGACCGCCTTCTGCTGACGTCGACAGTCCGGAATGGTTGAAAACAGGGGAAGCCCTGTACGCAGCGTGTGACGTCATCGGAGAGCCAACGGACGGAGGACGCGAAGCACACCGACGGAAGGAAGAAGACGTAGGAGAAAACCGAGGACGAGAAGCAGACGGAAAGCTGGGAGAAAGCCGAGGACGAGAAGCAGACGGAAAGCCAGGAGGCCAACGTTCCTGCGAGTCGCCGTGCCATACTCCCGGGGGAGGAGTATGGCTTAACCAGGTACGGCGGCGTTGGGCAGCCTGGGTGGGGAGAAAGAGCGCCCCGAGTGAATAGTGTAAAAAGCCCTTGTACGTTCTGCTCCCTGTGTATCCTTCCTACCTTCTCTTCCGTCTCCCCACTACTCTTACCATACCTTCTTCCTTACCGCACTCCTACCCTAAGTGTTATCACGTATTCGCACAAGAAGTGTTTGTAAATACACCGGTGTCCCTCACAACCACGGGAATCCTTTGGGTGCAAACACTTATCAGATATAGCGACTAACGGCCTCCCTCTGTCCATTCTCTTCCATGTTACCGGACCGAGAAACGAGACCCAACTTACAGCCCGTAATCAACCTGGAGTGGTCCCGACGCTGAACCATCTTGCGTGCCCTGGAAACTCCATGCTGTAAAACTGCGTGTCCCGAAGATCACCACCACGGATAATATTGAGTTTGCGAGGGAGAGACTTACGTTTCGCACAAAGAGAACTTTAAAAATAAAACCCAGTTTAAAACGGTATACTGGTCAAGTGTCTGTTGAGCCTGTTGTTACCACTGTGAGTATTCCTAGCCCCCCTGCCCCGGCTACAACCGCCCACTACGGGCAGTTTTTCTTGGACCAGTTCCGCCGTGGTCTGTCTTTTTTGGCGGATGATCCTAATTTGACCACCGGTTTTTCCATGGTCGCGTGCGGGCGGTTGTTTTCCGCTTCCATGGAGGTCAGGGTGATTTTCTGACCGCCATCCTAATGAGCCCCTTAGGACCCGATTCACAGAACTAACTTAATGTTGGATATGTGTTGGATACTTGTAAAGCGCACTGTTACTCTACCTGAGTGTCCTGGCGCTGTAGACCGCTGGGGAACCCGTCCTGGTTTTCCCTGTGAGATGGTCCCTTTCTGGGTATCTCCAGGGTGAAACCAGGCATCCCCGGCGTCTGTGGGGGGCCGTTGTAGAGATGAGGCAAGCTTAATGCCCAGAGTTACCGAGTGTGTTCCCTGGTTAGAGTGGGCACTGAGGCGAGAATTATCGAGTCCGTTGACCCTGGTCCAAGACCCTGCCGCGTCGGGAATTGAACCCTGGTCCCGGGCCGTTCTCTGCTTACAGGTCTGCCGCCTCTAACCAGTGAGCCACACCTCTCCACTTAAGACAAAATCCTAAACTTACTACCATTTTGGTATTCACAGAAGGCACTTACTAATTTTGGTATTCACAGAAGGCACTTACTCATTTCGGTATTCACAGAAGTTAGGAGTCCTAACTTTAGGACTCCTAAATGCCTTCTGTGAATACCGAAAGTCTTAAAATTAGGATTTTTCTCAACTTTACTACTACTAAACTGAGAAAAATCCTAATTTTAAGACTTTCGGTATTCACAGTCCTAAAGTTAGGAGTCCTAACTTTACTACTACTAAATTGAGAAGAATCCTAATTTTAAGACTTTCGGTATTCACAGAAGGCATTTAGGAGTCCTAAAGTTAGGAGTCCTAACTTTACTACTACTAAACTGAGAAAAATCCTAATTTTAAGACTTTCGGTATTCATAGAAGGCATTTAGGAGTCCTAAAGTTAGGAGTCCTAACTTTACTACTACTAAATTGAGAAGAATCCTAATTTTAAGACTTTCGGTATTCACAGAACGCATTTAGGAGTCCTAAAGTTAGGAGTCCTAACTTTACTACTACTAAACTGAGAAAAATCCTAATTTTAAGACTTTTGGTATTCACAGAAGGCATTTAGGAGCCCTAAAGTTAGGACTCATAACTTCTGTGAATACCGAAAGGAGTAAATGTCTTCTGTGAATACGAATATGGTAGTAAGTTTAGGATTTTGTCTTTAAGTTAATTCTGTGAATCGTGCACTTAGTGTATGCCACACTATACCTTGCCCATTAGGCTAATATCATCCCGGGATCTTAGGCCACTTTGACCCCTCTTTTCTTAAGGTCAACGACAGACCACTACATATAACAAAAGTACGATATATTATTAACCAAAATTATTAATTCTGACCTATTAATTTGCCAAATATATTAATATAATCATCAGGTCTGCTACCAAATACTGATCCAGCGTTTAGGGACTGACAAATTTCTATTGTCTGGACCCAATTTAATACCTACTCATCCCTTTCACGCTGGGTGAGTTTAAACCAAACCTACCAATTTGTTAATTCTGTTTATCATTTTTCTTGGCGATGAATCTGTAAATACTTAGTTTGGGATTGGCAAAATAATATCAGAATTTCTAAGAGGATCACCCAAAAAAAAATCATTTCATATCACTAAATTAATGACCCTGCAATGGCTTCCAGCTGCTTCTGGGTGGGGTGGTGGAATGCTCCATCCTGCTGGGGTGTTGGCCAGGGGGCATGGCGGGAGTAGTAGTGCAGGCCTGACTCCCACATACGGCCCTCCATGGCAAGATGGCTACCTACCTTTTAGTTTGATGTGGGTTGTGTAATGGGTGACACATGCTTTGAGGTGGGGTGGGGGAGAGCTCCATCTTGCTGAGGTGTGGGGCAGGGTGCATGGTGGGAGTAGTGGTATAGGCCTCCCACCCACATACACCCTCCCAGGTAAGATGGCTACCTACCTCTTATGTCGTTTGGTGTACTGTAATGGCTTTCAAGTGCTTCTGGGTGGGGTGCTCCATCCTGCTAGGCTGTGGGCCAGGGGGCATGGTGGGAGTAGTAGTGCAGGCCTCCCACCCACAGACACCCTCCCAGGGAAGATGGCTACCTACCTGTTAGTTTGTTTGGTGTTCTGCAACGGCTTCTGAGAGCTTCTGGGTGGGGTGCTCCACCCTGCTTGGCTGTGGGCCAAGGGGCATGGTTGGAGTAGTAGTGCAGGCCTCACACCCACAGACACTCTCCCAGGGAAGATGGCTACCTACCTGTTAGTTTGTTGAGGGTAGTGTAATGGCTGAATAAATGCTTCTGGGTGGGGTAGGGGGAGGACTCCATCTTGCCGATGCTGTGGGCCAGGGGGCATGGTGGGAGTAGTGGTACAGGCCTCCCACCCCCAAACAGCCCTCCCATGGAAGATCGCTACCTACTTGTTAGTTTGTTGAGGGTAGTGTAATGGCTGACATAGTCTTCTGGGTGTGGTTGGGTGGGGTGGGGTGGGGTGGGGTTTGGTGAGAGCTTTTGAGGAAAACAGCCACGCACAAACGGTCTGGTCAGAAACTCCAGAGAACTGATCTGGAATTCAGAATGTTTAACATGACATAACAGCGCAAGGCAATTCAGAGATTTAAAGAAACAATGCATAAAATATAGAGGGAGAATGTAACACATCCCTCTCCTTAACGACTTAAACATAGTCCTTCATTTTAGCAGAATGTTTAACACATCTACTACCAGTTTTTTTGTTTTTTTTTTAATTTTTTTATTTTACAATTACGAGGGAGGAGAGGGGCGTCACCAACTACCAGTTTTTTTTTTTTAAATAATTTTTTTAATGTCTTCTACCAGTTTTGATTCTGTAGGCAATAGATTCAGATTCATTAGGCTTAGCAATCCTACTAATATTGATCTCAATAGGAAAACGACATTTAACAACTCTCTGCACATTCCAAACTCTTCCATCTTTTGTTACAACACTATTGAGGTGAACTTTAACTACTTTAATAGAAGGTCCATACTTAAAAGAACTTTTAGCGTTGAACCGTGGTTTACATATCCTTACCCATTCACCACGCTTACCTGATTTCCCGACCTGCTGCTTGATTCGTGTGGTTTCGCCCTTCCTCTGCTGCAATTCCCGCTGGTAGTCTCCCTCCCGCTGCCACAGTGAACATCCTATCGTGGCCGCAGTGTGGAGGGGGATGTGAACTACATCTCCCAGCCCTCCCAGCACCGGAAGCTCCCAGCATCAGCCCCGCGCCTGGAGCAGGATAAAAACAAGCGTAGACCCGGTGGAGCGGGTGACGCTTACCTGATTTCCCGACCTGCTGCTTGATTCGTGTGGTTTCGCCCTTCCTCTGCTGCAATTCCCACTGGTAGTCTCCCTCCCGCTGCCACAGTGAACATCCTATCGTGGCCGCAGTGTGGAGGGGAACGTGAACTACATCTCCCAGCCCTCCCAGCACCGGAAGCTCCCAGCATCAACCCGCGCCTGGAGCAGGATAAAAACAAGCATAGCCCCGGTGGAGCGGGTGACGCTTACCTGATTTCCCGACCTGCTGCTTGATTCATGTGGTTTCGCCCTTCCTCTTCTGCAATTCCCGCTGGTAGTCTCCCTCCCGCTGCCACAGTGAACATCCTATCATGGCCGCAGTGTGGAGGGGGACGTGAACTACATCTCCCAACCCTCCCAGCACCGGAAGCTCCCAGCATCAGCCCCGCGCCTGGAGCAGGATAAAAACAAGCGTAGCCCCCGCGTCTCGGGACCGCGCAAGGGCGTGCGCCGGGCTAAGCCCGGGCCAAGGGCGGGCCCGTCTGTGGCCGTCCGGGGCTGGCCGAGGCTGGGCTGGGCCACCCTCCCTTGTCAGTTTGTTCCCTTGTAAAATCTTGGACTCACTGGGCATATTAGTAAGACATTTCTTTATTTTTTCCTCCTCCTTCTTAACACAGTTCTTGTACGGTATGCTTCTGTGTGTTATTCTTTCTTTACTTTTTTTAACCTCACTAGATTAATTTGTGTGGTTATTCTACCAACAATGGCCAGAAAATCTCTTGTGGGTGGGTCTGTACAGGGAACATTAGACCAATTTATTACGAGGGCGGCGTCGGTTTTAGAGCGTGAAATCGCTCTTACCGAGCCGCGCTTATCTTCTGAATTGCAGAAGAAACTTTCCTCCCTGGGCCATATACAGCTAGCTAATACTCCTCCCAATCAGATTTTGGCCACAAACTGCTTCTCTGATATAGGTATACACTTACAGCTTCAAGATTTGCCAAACACACCAACACAAACTAGGCTATCTAATCAAGTGGATATCAGCTCCTGCTCTCAAACTGAGATTTCCTCAGCAGAAGAGACAAGTCCAGTAACCATTGATCCTCCTAGTAAAGGGGAAACACAAACACTAACTAATACCTCTGGTGCTGGCCTACCAACTAAAGGGAATGCTGGGAGAAATAGTCGCAAGGCTAGACGCACCAAGACAGTTAAATTAGTAATGAACTTAGCCAACACCAAAGCCCCAGGGGAAAGTAAATGCAAGCAATGTAACTCATGCACTAAAACATTCTGCTCACAAGACCTAATGAGTGACCTAGAAAAATTGATTAAATCCCAGGTTATACCTCTTGTTGAGAGGGTTAAAAGGCTGGCGGAGCAACTGGGGTCGCTTCAAGAGGCGAATCTAGCTAATTTAGAACTGCTTAAAACAATAGCTAATAATAACAAGCATTTACCTGTTGATCTAATCCCAGAAGGGGTTAAACCTCATTCTGCGCAAAGCGTCGACCACTTGCCTACCAATAGAAATGTCATCTCCTCTATCCCGCCCGTGACCACTGCTCGGGTTCCAACAAAAAATGTGGTATCTGGTGACAGAGGGTTGAAATGTAACCAAGGTGGTGAACAGATTAAAATGACAAATCCATCCCATGTAGGGCATAATTCTTCAGGACTTGACCAGCATATTGACCTTCCACCACAGGCAGAACCATATGTAATTGTACTTACTGGTGTACCGGAGCTGCCAGCAAGGAAATATGAGGCCCATCAGGACCTGAAAAATAAGGTAGTATACTGGCTAAGCAAAAACAGGCCCCTACCACCCGAAATCGATGGTGAGATATTGCTTGTCAGAAGATTAGGGTGGGTAGGAAGGAGGCCAAAGGACATTATGGGGGACTGTATTATTGTCAATTTTAGAGACCGAAGGGCAACTAATTACATCAGAGACTGGTTTCCCGATGGTTATGGGGACGGCATATCCACCAGGGACCTAAGTTACTTCTACCCACATGCCCTGATAGGGACAACCCCCAGAGCCCCCTATCAGTCCAGCCGGAGTATGCAAGGCTCCACCTTCAATGTCACCAGCCTGAACAGGTTTGCCCCACTTGAGGGAATGGAGGGAATAGATTGACGCCCAAGTGGGTCAAAGGACTTGGGGGTGGATCAAGCTCAATCTGTATCTGGTACTATTCTACCCGTAAATGAGGAAGCAGGAGTACTTGATCCCTTGCCAAACACAGGGGATTCTTCTTTTAGTAATAATACAATCCACGTTGGTTATCGGTTCTTGTCCTGATACCTAGCTGGGCTAAAAGATAACGTGGACCTTCCTGATTGGTTAGATCTGGTAAAACAATATAAAATCATGTGTTTTCAAGAAACTTGGTCGGTGAAAGAGCTTAATCTATTGGGCTACCGAACTTTTAATACTCCGGCCATTGCTACCCACCGCGGACGAAATAAAGGGGGCGTATGTACTTACATTGCAACCACCTCAGACATAATAGTTCATAAATTTATATCAGCAGACTGCTACCAGATTTTGGCAGTGAGTTGGCCGGGTCTGTATAGAGAGGCAATTATAAACGTTTACAACAATGCTCACCCCTCTACCTGGGAGGAAATTACTATAAACCTAAGAAACTCACTTAGAGAATTAGAGAATTCAAGAGAGGGGGATTTATTACTATTATGGGTGGGTGATTTTAATTGTTCCCTCTGTAGTTCATACGCTACAGCCATGTGTCCCGTGATGGGTAAGAGGGAGAAACTTCTAACACACTTTGTCCATTCCAAGTTGGGGGACTTGCTGAATGCACTAATTTATGAGCTTGACCTGCGCCTTATTAATGAATGCTGCTCACCAGAAGAGAGCTTTAAGCCCACTTTTATTGGTAGAGGGGCCAATACGTTAATTGACTTTACTCTTTTATCTTCCAGATATCAAACACTTGTAGCATCCTGGGAGACACTTAGTGTGACCATGAGTGACCATTACCCTATCTCCTTTTGTCTGGAAATACTGGGCCGGGATGTAACTACTGAAACCTCATACCCTACGCCCATCACTCTAGCTAGCACAAATGTTTACACCATTAGATGGGCTAAGGTAGACCCTAACTTGTTTGTCCAAAAACTAGTCACGAAAATGCACGACCAACTACTTATCTGCCTTTCCACAACTGCGGAAAATTGCCAAGTACTAGACGCATTTGATAAGATCACAAATGAGATAAAAAAAAGCGTTGTCTAGACAATATAAAATCCAGATAAAGAAACATAAGGGTTTGTTTGACAAAAACTGCACGAGGGCACATCGAAATCTGAAATCTGCCTTACAGGAAGACCCTAGATCTAGCGAACGTGTAAGATGCAACAGGAGAGCCTACCGGGTAGCCATCGATAGAAGAAAAAAGAGTTAAAAGTGGCATTATGGCAAAATCTTCATGACGCATGCCTAGTAAACGATAATATAGCATTCTGGACAGCGGTGAATGCCCCGTTTTTAAAGGATAAAGAGAAGGATACTATTGATATGGCCATTGCTGGTGACTCCCGGGTTGAGTACTTTACTAACTTATACAATAACCAACCCGCTCCAGGGCTAACCATTTCTAGTAACAACCAACCGATGTTCCAGCCAGAGCCTGTTGGAGCAGAAATTTTCCCCCTGGAGATTACATTTGAACATGCAGAAGTGGTTAAGGCAATTGAGGACAGCTCTGCAGGGAAAGCCCCGGTACCAGATGGGGTCCCAATTGATTTGTACAAATCTGTGCTACTGCTCTGGTCCCCGCTGATCACTAACATCTTAAACCGTGCAAATGGTGTGGGATTCATTGCAACTTTGACAGAGGCAGTGGTAATACCCATTTTCAAAAAGGGTGATAGAAATAATCCCTCCTGCTACCGCCCTATCTCCCTTCTGGATGCCCTAATGAAGGTGACGGGAAGGATAATTCTTAATAGGCTCCAGGAATGGGCGGATGAAAGGGATATTATCACGGACTTGCAATATGGCTTCCGCACGGGGAAGGGCACAATCGAACAAGGTTTAAACTTAGCCCTTTTAACTGCAAAATACACTGAGGCTAAGAAGGAAAGCCTGTATATAACATTCGTGGACTTGAGTTCCGCGTTCGACTGTGTGGACCATGCGATGTTGTGGAGTATTTTAAGTGACATGGGTGTCGACCAACGGATTTTGACATTTATAAGGGCGCTGTATAGAGACGCAGGTGCTAGAGTACGCTATGGGGTGGGGGGGTGTGCTCGGACAAATTTAACATCAAAAGAGGTGTGAGTCCTTCCTCTTTACACTATATATTAATTCGGTGGGCCTTCACCTTGAGAAGTTTCAGTTCGACTACCCGGCTGTGGGGGGGGGAAGTCCATTCTCATCCTCCTCTATGCCGACGACGCTGCTTTAATATCACGCACCGTTGTCGGACTACAGAGGGCAGTCATGGAATTCTCTGAATATATGGTCGCCCGCGGCTTAACAGTAAATGTCGCAAAAGCGAATTCCATGACGTGTAGTTCTTAGAAGAAAACAAATAGGGCTATCTACCTGGGAAAGAAAAGAATTGAAAATACTAGTTGTTTCTCCTATTTATGAGTTACATTTGATAGCAGAGGCTCGTAGAAAGATGCTGTATGTACAAGAAGATTGGCACTTAGTAGGGCAAATGGCGCCTTGATTAATTTTTCAAGAAAATTAGTCCAGAGACCAGTCCGGGAGCTTATCCAGATTTATAAAGCTAAGTGCGTTCCCATTGGTACATACGGGGCTGGTCTATGGGGAATGGCCAAAACAGATCAAATTCAACGTATTGAAAATAAATGTATTCGTTATTTACTGGCGGCACCAAACTCAATGTCCACCTACTTTTGCCATGGGGAATTGGGCCTAAACTATATAGAAGACACTATTAAATCGTCCCCAAAATCTGGGGACATCACTAAATCACTAAATAGAGCTGTTGTGCGAGACTGTCTATCTCTAGACGGGGTAACAAAAATTAAATGGCTCAACTACATTAAGGGACTGTCAGCTGAGTTGGGCCATAATTAATATTTTGACAACCCATCCTGTTTAGAAAAAATCTCGAAAAAAACTCTTAAACGATCCATTATGGAACACCTAGACAAGTAAAGGTGCCATAAAGAAAAACAGAAGAAATCTGCTATGGCCCAGCAGCTGTTGATCATCCATGTTGGGCTACAACCCTACTTATTGTTAGAGCACAGCCCATATTCGAGAATGCTGCTGACCAGGCTACGGGTGGATACCTTCTTCCGTATAGTCTCTTTTCCCAAATGTAATGACTGGTCCCCCCACCTAGAGAAGTGCCGCTGTGATGAACTTTCATCCCAGAGTAACATTCACTGTATCTTCTTTTGCAAATTGTATGTTATCCCCAGGAAAACGTTTTTGATACCTATACTAAGGAACTGGGGCATGAGAGGGTGCACGGCCGCTTTTTCAAGATTGAAAACACTAGAATCAGTTTTTATAATGAAATCGGTCATCTCTTATCTAAGGATTGTCATTGCCTTGAGGAAAACTCTGTGATATGGGCATCGTTTGAATTTGGTGTATAATTCTTGTGGTACATGATATGTTCTCCTTATATATGTTATGAAATATGAATTGTGATGGAAATTCTTAACTGTTTTTAATATATTTTAACTGAATGTTTTTACATGTGCTTTTAAGATTTTATAACAAAAATCGAATAAAGCTGATTTTTGACTTTGAATTTGAAAGTGCTTCTGGGTGGGGTGCTCCATCCTGCTAGACTGTGGGCCAGGGGGCATGGTGGGAGTAGTAGTGCAGGCCTCCCACCCACAGACACCCTCCCAGGGAAGATGGCTACCTACCTGTTAGTTTGTTTGGTGTACTGCAACGGCTTCTGAGCGCTTCTGGGTGGGGTGCTCCACCCTGCTTGGCTGTGGGCCAGGGGGCATGGTGGGAGTAGTAGTGCAGGCCTCACACCCACAGACACTCTCCCAGGGAAGATGGCTCCCTACCTGTTAGTTTGTTGAGGGCAGTGTAATGCCTGAATAAATGCTTCTGGGTGGGGTAGGGGGAGGACTCCATCTTGCCGATGCTGTGGGCCAGGGGGCATGGTGGGAGTAGTGGTACAGGCCTCCCACCCCCAAACAGCCCTCCCATGGAAGTTCGCTACCTACCTGTTAGTTTGTTGAGGGTAGTGTAATGGCTGTGTGGTTGGGTGGGGTTGGGTGGGGTGGGGTGGGGTGAGAGCTCTTGAGGAAAACAGCCACGCACAAACGGTCTGGTAAGAAACTCCAGAGAACTGATCTGGAATTCAGAATGTTTAACATGACATAACAGCGCAAGGCAATTCAGAGAATTCTTAAAAGGACACATTTAAAGAAACAATTCATAAAATATAGAGGGAGAAGAGGGGCGTCACCAACTACCAGTTTTTTTTTTTAAATAATTTTTTTTATGTCTTCTACCAGTTTTGATTCTGTAGGCAATAGATTCAGATTCATTAGGCTTAGCAATCCTACTATTATTGATCTCAATAGGAAAACGACATTTAGCAACTCTCCGCACATTCCAAACTCATCCATCTTGTGTTACAACACTATTGAGGTGAACTTTAACTACTTTAATAGAAGGTCCATACTTAAAAGAACTTATCACGGTGCTCTCATGATGGCGGACTCAGGACGCCGCTGAGCAGATGCAGCTGTGAGGAGCTCCCGACCCCATGCTCAACCGACTTGTGTTGACTAACGAAAACTGTTTGGAAGAGGCTAACGAAGAGGCTAATTGAACCACAGAATGCTTGTGGGAGGCTACGGTGAACGCTAAACGAGTCCAAGAAAGAAATGAAATACGAAAAGTATAATACGGCGTTAATAACCGAGGAGAGCAATGAGGAGAACTGCGAACTTGCTATGTAACGAAAATCCGCACCGGAGCTAGAGGTTTCTCGTGTGTCGGGTGCGGATGCTGCTACGGCGTTGCTTCACTCCATGCTTACAGCTGATTCCATTCCGTGATTTTCGGCCGGTTGGAGGACGGCTGCTTTTGAATACATGCAGCGGCTGCTCCAAGCATATCTCCTCCTCGCACACCGTCTCATACCGCGGCTTGCTAGAGGATCTACACTTGGTTGGTGTGGTTTGGGACACTGGACCGAGGACCATATTTACAACGTCCAAATGAACTCGGAATGAACATCAAGTAAGTGCTCGAAAATGGCTCTAAGGTGTATGGTAGGGAAACTAGAGCCAACAAAACTAACGCTACGGAGGGAGCTGAGACACTGGGGACAGCAGGGACAGCAGAGACACTGAATACACCGAGGTTAAATATGGCAACATCGATGTCTAAAGCTGCTAGAACTATCTCTGTTGCCTCTGTAACAGGGGCTGGAGCAGAAGGGGGTAACAATGTAACAGTCCCACCAACACTGAGCAAAAAAGTACTCCGACCTCCCGTTTTGGTTTTACCGGTCCTCGGACCTGCGGATGGTCGTACTGACGAAGTAGGAGAAGTCCTTACTAATTCGTACCCTATAAACAATATCAATGTTAATAAAGGGGAAGAGGCTGCAGATATATCCTCGATTGTGCTGGAGGGGCGGCTACATCGGGAAATGGGGATAGGGAAAGAATGAGAGGAGGGGGCAACGGTTCTGAGACTCTTTCTGTCGGTATAACGGAAACTCCCTTTCCTGCCTCAGAGATTTCCGCAGACCCTTTATCCTCTGTTATATGTGGAACTACCCCCTCTAAGGAGAACATACAAGTAGTAGAAATTGGAGAAATAGAGGGTGAAGTCTCAACTGAAGAGTACGAGGAAATGACCGAAACTGAAACTGCCTCTCTCTCAGATAATGCTGAACATTTTTCCGGCAAGAGAGAAAAGGATAAGACTAAATCGAAATCTAAGAACAGAATGAAAATGAAAAAAAAGGGAAAGTATTGGGCTTATTAGGTACATCTGCCCCAACCTTAGTGCCAGCAGTAAAGAAATTACACCTTGCTGAGAAAAGCCCTCTCAGGAAGTGGATGCAAGCCAAGGGCCTGGTAAAGACTATGACGCTCCGGCTTTCTGGTGTAAGCTCGCCAGAACAGGAACCCAATCATCTGTCATGCCTATAGAAGATGCTTTGTCTGTAAGGGATATCCTTCAGGTGTCTGTACCTGATGTTCCTGATGCACTTGATATAAACACCGTAGAACTACAAAACCCTGTGGGATCAGACCAACCGGTTAATACCCCGAAAGTGCCAGAAACACAAGAAAATGATGGTACTCAGATTTACCCGTTAAGAAACTATCCCCTAGTGTCTTGGTGGTGCTGGATGAAGTCGATGATGGTGTCTCTTTTGTTGGTTCGGGGCAATCAATGGGGCCGCGGGTTCCACCTGCCCGGTCGACTGATGATCTATCTAAAGGAGCGGACAATATCAGCACTGCTAGAGTATTGGTAGATAGGATGGAAAAAACGACTTCACCATTTGATATGATATTACAGACTTTAACTGATAATAAGAAGAAGGCGCAAGAACACTTCTTACAATTGAGAGAGGACAATTCCAAACTGCAGAATTCGTTACAGGACATAGACAAAAAGATGGGCGGGATGTCGCAGGAAATTGGGGATTTACAACAACGAGTGGTCAAGATAGAGGGAGGGGCAGCAGGAATGAGTGTGGCTGTTAGCCAACATGATGATAAATTGCTAGCATTACAATTAAAAGTTGAGGATCTTGAAAACCGACAAAGGCGGTCTAATCTTAGGCTTTTTGGTATCCCAGAGGGGGCTGAGGGGGGGACCCGAGAGCATTTATGGTAAGGCTATTCCAGCAGGCATTTATAGATCTCTCAGACTGGGACTGGGATTCTCAGCTACAGAGAGTTCATAGACTACCAATAACTCAGAGAAACAAACAAAATAAATGCCCTCGTCCATTTCTAATTCATTTTGGGAATTATCTGCTAAGGCAGGCTGTATCCTTAAAAGCAAGACCCAATCTACCAATAACGGTAGGCGAGATTTTCTTTTTCGTTAAATCAGATCTTAGTAAGGCTACAATGGACAGACGATGGCAACTACGCACATTAATTGATCCATTTAAGGCTCTAGGGGGTCAAGCATATTTGCAGGAACCGGCAAGGCTAAAAGTACTCAAGGGAGGGCACACGTATTTTTTTACAGATGTTAGGGAAGCCGAGGACGTATTGGCCTCATTTCGTAACTAAGTTAGCTACTATTTGAAAGTAAAAACATGTGTTTTTTTTTTCGGTTGGGCAGGGAGTGGGTTGAAGCCACCGGCTGCCTCTCGAGGGTAGCTGCCACTACAGCGGCAGTAAGCTGTATTTGGGGGGGTGCCCTCTCGTTGGAGGAGGGAGGGGGCAGGAGGGATGGGCGGGGTTGGGTTGGTGAGGGGGGTTCGTGGAGGGGAGGGGGGTTATGCGGGAAAAAAAGCAACACAGGAAAATGAAACTGAAATTTTAGAGCAATTAAAGAGCTATGAACTAAGCACAGAAATGTTATGGAATGCTAGGACTGGCAAAGTATATGTAAAAATTCTTTTTTCCTCTAAATGCTCCGAATATAATGCTTGGCCTGGAACGTTGCCGGCCTAAATAGTAAAAGGAAAAGACGTTTGGTTCGGGAAGAAATAGCTTTGTATAAGCCCAATTTGTTTTTTTTATCTGAGACACATGTTGCTTATGCTGATAGGAAAATTCTGGGGTATCTGGGGCTCGAGGTGATTACTTGTTCGACATTCAATGCATCTATAAGGGGGGTTGCTATCTTGAAAGGCAAACGTGTTAAGCTAGAAGTTGGTTAGAGTGTTTGTGATAAAAAGGGGAGGTGGGCTATAGTTCAATTAATGGTGGAAAAAATTAAATATGTTTTTGTATAGTTTATGGGTCAAACTTTGATGATGATGCTTACATTTTTGATCAGCTGAATATGGAATTATTGCAGTGGGTAGGTGAATTCATTATCATGGGTGATTTTAACTGCATAATGGACTACAAGGTTGATACTACGAGGGGCAATGTAACTCATTGAATGCGGAAAACACGAGCAGCTATCCTTGAGTTAGGGCGCATTCATAATATTAAAGATGTCTGGCGAAGTGCTTTCCCTACTACGCCTGGGTATACATATTACTCCGCCCCTCACAAGCTCTGTTCACGCATTGACATGGTTTGGGCATCAGATAGAGTAATGAGTACTAGTACTATCGAACTTTGCCCCAGAATCAACTCAGATCATAATCCTATATTATTTACTTTTGATATTGAAAAGAGCTATACAACACCTCGAACATTTTCATTTCCTAGGCACCTACTTACTAACACCTTATTTATCTCACAACTCAAGCTGCACATTGTAGACTTTATTAAGATTAATCTCGACTCCACGACATGTCTAATGGTATGGGACTCTTGCAAAGCGAGTATTCGGGGCTTTACCCAGCAATTTCTCTTTCATCAAAACTCCGAGCGGTCTAAAAAGGACAGAGCTTTGATTAATGACATACTCTCCGCTGAATTGTTACTAGCGGAGGCTCTCCGCCGACATGCCACGAATATAACCGAATTGGAATTACAATTAGGACGGTTGAAGTCTGCCCTAAAAACTATTTTCTGGGATAAGAGCAGCATTAAATTACATAAATTTCAAGTGACACAGTATGAGAGCGGTGATAAAGTCGAAAAGTTATTAGCTTATAAAATAGCTGATGAACAAGCTAATACTTTGATTAAGAATTTAAAGGGCTCTAATAACAATATAATTAGGCTGTGGGGTTTTAGGTTTAAACCTATAATAACTGATAAAACCCCACTGAAAGAAAAATAGCCCTCACCGGTGAAAACATATAAACACTGAAAAAACACCCGCACAACCACAAACTAAATGCCATTCAAAGAAAGGAAAAAGAAAGTGAAAGAGTAATTTTGTTCTTACTGAAGGGGTCAATAAAATGTAACTTTGTTATACAAGCTAGCAGTAAGAAAGACTGGCTAACATTATTCTGCTTCGGTTTTGTTCTTTAGGGATGCCACTAAAATATTGTTTCTTCTTCCTTTTACTTTTTACAGTTTTATGGCCTTTGGTCTAAAGATGCAGGGTTTCGTTTCACGTTTTAGGTTTAGTTTAATTATTTTATAAACTGTGGAGAATCAGGACATATCAAACTCACATTTGATATTTTGGCTGCATTTGATTCTTTCACTGGTAGGTAAAATGGCTAGTTTCATAAAAATATTTCCTAATATGTGTCATCACATTTACCCACAGAGAATGGGTTAAAACCCTTAATACATCAGACCATAGTTTCTAGTGGGTCAGTATTGATAGTAGGTAAATTGCCAACACTTCAGGCTTTAAACATTAAATGCAAGGTATAGTAACAAGTATATATACCATCAAGCATCTGGGATAGTGGTGAAAACGTGACACCAGACTTTTGGAAAACATGGAACGCAGTGTCACTTGTTATGCTCTGCAAAAAAGGTTCTTTCCAAGTTCAACAAAGATTGGAGTGATATTGTTTGTATTTGTAGTGATTCAGATACGTATATAAAAAATTTGTGTGGTAACCTGTCAAAATTGATACCCGAGCTGAAGTGTTTCCCTGTAGGAGATCCTTGCCACTTGTTAGATGGCTGAAAGCATCTTTACAATCTTCAGAGTTAATGAGGGATGCTATTAACTTTTTAGTCCATTCTGGTGTACTGTTTTCTTATGCCCAGGAACTAAAACGCAAATATTTATAATTTTGTGCTTTATGTGGCATCAAAGAAGGAGTCATCGCAACTGTGTCCCTTAGCTGACGGTTCTCAGCCCAAGGGGCTATGAATGCTGAGAGAGCCTTTTCACAGAAGTTTACATGGGAAGGGAAGAACGAGCGCACATTACCAAAGACTCACTGAAGAAGTATTGTATGGTGTACTACAATAAGATTAATTTGTAAAAATCTCTTTGGACCTCATATACACTATACGTACATTGTCTATATACCATGTTCTTTCAGTGCAGAAAGCAAGCAATGATAAAAGCAAAACGTTCCATAAACACTGGAAAAACACTTTTTCTGTTGTTTTTAGCGGCATGAAAGTGTGTTACCACTGTTAACAACTGTGTTTTAAGACATTGAAAACACTGAAAAAACCCCACCACAATTTACCAAAAATAGAAACTGAAAACAGGAAAGCCTAAATATAATTGATCAACCTAACCAAATTTTAGAACACTTTGCTGCATTTTATAAAAAACGATATACTCCAGAAAATCAACCGACAGGGGTGGCTAATCAGAATTATCTGGATGATTTTCTAGAGAAACCCGACTCTCTTGAGCTGGAACAACTATCTAATCCCATTAGCTCATGTGAAATCAGAAAGGCCATTTCTTCCTTACCAGCTGGAAAGGCATCTGGAGAAGATACGATCCCACTAGAAATTTATAAGGGGTGCGTTGAAGAACTTATACCTCTCCTCTCCCAAGTTATTAATTATATTGGGGAAAACAAGGAAGCCCCGAAATCTTGGAATAAGGTAAAACTGTTTTTTTTTTTTTTAAAAAGGGAAAATCACCTGATGAGTGCGGTTCGTACCGCCCTATATCGCTAATTAACGCGGATGCTAAAATATTTGCTAAAGTGTTAGCCACTCGACTAGCCCCCATAATACCGAAAATAGTAAGCCCAAACCAGCATGGGTTTGTAATCGGCAGGGACACTACCGCACATATTAATTTGGCTGTGACAGCTTTTGATATAGCTGGAAAGGAATCCACCCCACTCGGTATGATTATGGTTGATGCCGAAAAGGCTTTTGACCGAGTGGGGTGGGATTACTTGTGGCTAGTTATGATTGGCCTTGGTTTCAGGGGTACATTTTTGAATTGGATACAGTCATTATATGACAACCCCATGGCCAGAATTAGCTATGCTGGTCTATCATCAGCTTCGTCTACTATCGCCCGGGGAACCTGCCAGGGGTGTCCCCTATCACCTCTTTTATTTGCCTTATCAATAGAGCCATTTCTTTATGCCCTACGAGTACAATCACTTATTATTCCTTTTAAGTTTGGCCCTCATTCATTGAAGCTTACAGCTTATGCTGATGACGTTGCCATATCTTCAACTGATATCGGAAAGGCGATGCAGGGCATCATATTAGAAGCCAACAGATTTGGGGACGTCTCTGGTTATAAATTAAATTTAAATAAAACCCAAATAATCTGCATACGGTGTGGTCGTGTGGCCGATTGACTGGGTTCTGGAGGGGCGTGTGGAGTTGTCTGGCTGAGGTCCTGGGCTGGGATCTTCCCCGTACCCACCGGCTGGGCCTCTTGCATATCATGGAAGGGATTGGTGGTAATGTATATAAGCGCCACTTGTTGCTATTGGGGCTGGTGGTGGCTAAGCGGGACCTGGCCCGAGCGTGGAAGTCAGTGAGGGCTCCCCCCTTGTCTGCGTGGAAGGCTGGGCTGGATTATTTCATGGGTCTGGAGAGGCCGATCTTTGAGGCGAGGGGGTGCCCGCGCAAACACTACAAAATTTGGAAGCGTTGGGCCGACTATCGTGGTCTGTGGCGGAGCAGGAGGAGGACATTTGATCGCAGTGACAATCTTGGCCCGCAGCGATAACGCCCTGGTAGAATTACACCCACATATTTCTCTTCCCTGTTGCTATATATACACGTGTGGTGGGGGGGGGTTGGGGGGGGGGGTTCTTAGAATGGGGGGGGGGGTGGCGTTGGGGGTTAGGGTAGGGTGTTGGGGAATTTCTATACTAAGCCTATTCTGAATCTGTTTTATTATTTGCTGCCTGTGTAATTGCTATATTGATTTTGTTGTGGTGTTCTCGATGTGTGGAGATGCCACATTTGTGATGATCATTTGCTTAATAAACTTGGTTGTGAAAAAAAACCCCAAATAATCGCTAATTATAAGCCAGATGGACTAACTATTGGACTGTGCTCGGCGGCTACTTACTTAGGGGTCAAACTATCTGCAAATATTAAGGATTTAATTAAATTAAATTACGACCATCTAGTTAAAAATACTATAATTTTGTTAAAAAAATGGCATAAACTTCCTTTAAATATTATTGGTAGAATTAATTTGATCCGTATGATAATCCTACCTAAATTTTTGTACTTTTTTCGCTCTATTCCTTTGGCATTATGTAATTCTTTTTTTTTAAAACTAGATGGGGTGTTCAGTAGTTTCATATGGGGATACCGTAAAGCCCGCAGATCAATGACACTTTTAAAAGGGGCTCTCGACATGGGAGGGCTGAATTTCCCGGACTTTAAGTTGTACTTTTGGGCAGCATTTGTTGGACGCTACGATATTTAATTAACTCTGAAGGCACAGACAAACGACCTTATTTTCTTACATTTATGTTTGATCTATATGCGAAAATGTTTTTATGGAGAGTTAATGACCCCAACTACTGCGTTTTAGGATAGCTAGGGATCTAGTCAAAATTTGGCGTAATATCCAGGCCTTCTGTAACGTGAATTTTTTTCATCCTAAATTGATTTTGTGGGGAAACCCCGGTTTACCGGGAATATTCAGTGATGGATTAACTAACATATGGGGAGCGCATGGAATAAAAAGGCAAGGGGATTTATATGGAGCACAAGGGTTCCTGAGTTTTGAAACACTTAGAATATTATATAATATTCCTGACTCCATGAAGTTTAAGTACATGCATCGAAAAAGGAAACTAAAGAATATCTCTGATTCTAGCATATGGGATAATCTCTATTCACAGGAAACTAAATCACTAATTAGTGGCTGTTATACATTTTTCAATACCTATAGAAACATGGACTGCAGTATAATATCAGAGAAGTGGAGCAGGATGTTAGGGACCACGGGGCATATTATCAAGCAATAGCGATAATTATCGCTATTGCTTGGTTAGAGACAAAATTTTACCGCTGAGCTGCGGCGATTTTTATCGCAGATAAACCTTGGTATTACCAAGGTTTATCGCAAATGCGATAAAAAACGGCCGCGATGCATGAATATCGCTGAAAAGTCAGCGATATTCATGCCTTACCGAGCTAATGCTCTTAGCCATGTTATCCACCTCCCATTGGATAACATGGCTAAGCACTGCTCAGGGCAGGTGTTAGCTTTTGGAGATATTCGCGCTTAGCGCGAATATCTCCAAAAGTTGGTAATAGGTGATAGCGATGTTAGCGACTATTTCCAGTCGCTAACATCTTGGCACGCCCACTTTGCATGTCATTAGTGATAAATATCACTGACATGCAAAGTGGGACCCAAGATGGTCACTATCTCCTGCTAGCTGTCGCTAACTGGTGTTAGCGACAGCTAGGTAATAGGGAGATAATTTTATCTCAGCTTTCTTGGCTTTTAAAGCCAAAAAAGCGGAGATAAACCCCCTTGATAATATGCCCCCAACATTACTCCGGCTGTAATTAGTCTCTCTTTACGTAACATAAATAACTTGGTCTCTTCGTCAAGTTTAAGACTGCTGCAATTTAAAATAACCTGTATGCTTTAACATACCCCAGAAAGAATAACCAAATGGGCTTCGAATAGTATATACAGTGAACGAACTAAATGCCCTAAGTGCGCGTTGGCTGCAGCAGATCTGGTGCACATATTTTATACTTGCCCTAAACTATTAAAATTTTGGACATCTCTCCAGAACATAATGACACTGAAATTAGGGAGTATATCTCCCTTAGATTCTGCGTTAGTTATGTTAGATACTAATGTCAGGAACATCCCACAAAAACCCTTATTCACTATTATGGTAACTTGCGCTAAACTTATAATTGCTCGTGCCTGGATATCCCCTAATCCTCCACACATAATGGAATGGTGGTCTCTTCTTAATGAAATTTATAGTATGGAATTGGCGCTGGCTAGGCTTAGGGGTACTAAGTCTCTAGCTAAATTCGATAAGATTTGGGGGTCTCTCATATTCTAGGTGAAAAATTATGTATTATCTAGATCATTACTGACTTCTGTTGTATATTTGTTAAGATATATGTATATACTTTGTCTGGATCCAATAAGAATTAGCCAAATGATCTAATGCCAACCTAATGTCAATCCTGTAGACGTTTCGATCACTTCATTTTGTCTGATTCATCTTGTATACTGTTGTTTCCTGTGATGCTAATAAAAAAAAAAAACAATTGCGAGGGAGGAGAGGGGCGTCACCAACTACCAGTTTTTAAAAAATAATTTTTGTTATGTCTTCTACCAGTTTTGATTCTGTAGGCAATAGATTCAGATTCATTAGGCTTAGCAATCCTACTATTACTGATCTCAATAGGAAAACGACATTTAGCAACTCTCCGCACACTCCAAACTCTTCCAACTTGTGTTACAACACTATTGAGGTGAACTTTAACTACTTTAATAGAAGGTCCATACTTAAAAGAACTTTTAGTGTTGAACCGTGGTTTACATATCCTTACCCATTCACCAACCACAAAGGAAGGCTCCTTCACATTAATTTTAGCATCATTTCACTCTTTCATTTTTTCCTGTTTCTGTTGAACTTTAAAAGAGACTTGTTGCAAATCACCACTTACAAACTCCTCTGACATCTTTTTTTTGATCCACCGGGGACAAAGTCTAGATTCTGGTTTTCTCCCTCTCAGAAGGCAGAATGGGCTAAGATTTGTTGTACAATGGGGAGTAACGTGATACGCCCAAAGTTTTTCTCTCAAGAACAACTTTCCATTCTTTACCTGACTTCCTAGCTATTTCCACACCATCCTTAAGCACACAGTTGAATCTTTCAAACTGTCCATTCCCTTGCGGTTCATAGAGGGCAGTAGTATAATGCTTAATGTTATATAACTTCAATTGCACACAATTATCAGTTATCAGAACTTCTGGACAACCCTCTCTGGCAAAAAAATCTCTGAAAAATTCGATAATGATCTGAGTAGTAGCATGCTGAACAAATTTAACCTCAGGCCACTGTAGTGATAGTCTCAAACCACTACAGTGCTGTTCCGGTGGATGCACCGGAAGTAATTAGCGCCGGAGTCGGGCAGTAGTCTGTTTTCTATATCAGTAGCGCTACCCCACCGTCACGCTATTCCGGTGATTGATCCCGTGAAGATGCCTACAGTACGCCTTGGATAGAATCCTTGTATAAGGTAGGATAGCACATTGAACATCGCTATCGAGTTTGAGGCCATATAGCAAGTACCTGGCTAACACGACTTTTTTCCTTGTAGGAAACTGTTTCGTTTGACTTTCTGTGACAACGACTTTCTAAATCACTGAATGAGAAACCTCCTCGAGATTAGGTATGTTTTCTATGGTATACGTTTAAACACAGGGTGTATACCTTCAAAAGTCGCTTTACTTACTCGCTTTCCCTTGCACTATTTTACCCCAAGGTTCCGAGGTTGTTTTCAGTCCCGAGTGAATGGTCTCTACGGGTTTTATGAACAGTCTACCTATCTGAAGGTAGGAACATCACTGTAACAAGTTATGCTTAATTGTGTCTCTAAATGGGACATCTATTTGAGATCTTTTGACACACAAATACAAAACAGTGTGTGCTATTGCCTATAGGGATGACACACCTCTTTCATTATGTCTCTATTGGCTGTACTGAGTTTTGGCGTGCCGCGTTTTCAGGACCGGATTCGATTCGTGCACTCCCGAATGCTATAATATCCCATGTACAACTACGGAATGTCTCTTGCACTCTAGTTTTTCAAATATACCACCACGTCAGGAGTGACATGTGTACTTTGCTTTATACCACACGGTGTTGGTAGAGGGTTGGTCTACCGATTGTCCTGGGCTGTTGTTTTTAGAAACATTTTGATGAATGTCCTAGAAGGTACCCTCATGTAGTTGTTGCTAATTATTGAAAATGAAAAAGTGGAAATTAATTATCCTCATTAGAACCTCATTTTTCCAGAGATTTGACGACTTTGGCAGCGTCAATATGGCAACGAAGATACCCAATTATTTGAAATGATGCTTTGGCTTATTATCCCGTGGCAATTATATATTCCACCCACCATGGTAAAAATCCTTCTGTGTTTATGATTATTTAATGTGATGTTCACATACTCTCTCTAAATTTGATTGTGAGAGTACTACTAATATATGACACCATTTACCTTTATAGAATGCCTAGTGTACCCTTGGGTTTCACGTTTTTTGTCCTGATGAAGAACCCGGTGTAAGGTTTCAACTACGCCTACAGTTGTAGTATTGGGGTCGAAACATCGACGACTACCTCTTTCATAAATCAGTTGACGCCGCCCCCACTTCGGATAATATCAGCGTCATATACATGATTATTGATGAACTTTTGGAAATCAGTTATTCCATTTCTTGGCTCAGGGATCTGAAGCCAATTTAGTTTTGTATGCTAATTTTGATATAATCTGTGGTCACATTAATTATCCTTCCTTTACACATCCCCTTTTCTTTTTCACAGCATCATGCTACCCTGTCTTTTCTCTCCTTGGGACACTATGATGAATGTATTGTTATCATTCTTTCTAATGTATTGTAGTTTTAGCTCATTGTGATTATTTGGCAATGCGCTCTGATGAGTGTATGTATTTATTGTTTTTGTGAATAAATATGAATAATGCTTAACGGTTCACTGGGACCCCCTTTTGTATACTACATAGCACCCAGGTCCCTAGTGACTTATTTGGGTAAAACCCCCCTATATTCACCAGGATTCTACAGGAGCAGACGTCACAGCGAAGAGCTCAGGAAGGCAGAACAAGAGCAATCCAAGGCTCCTCAGTGGCAGACGTCACGCCGAGCTCGAGCAGGGTAGAACGCCACCACGGTTTGAAACATGCGGTCACTAGTTCAGGTAAGAGTCCCGTTGATCCCCAATACCTGAAAACAACGGTCTTGGTCCGCAAACTTGTTACTGAAGGTACAGTAATTCTCACGTAGATCAGAGCAGGTTACAGTGCTCAATGCTGCCCTGGCATCCGTAAGGCAAAAAAAAAAAATAATCCCAGTAAAAAAGGATAAAGTCCATCCACGAAGACACCAGCTCGTGTGCTGAAAATCCCATCCTCGCCACTAGAATTTTTAAGATCCAAGTTAATCAGGACACAGTAAATATAAAAAAAGTAGAATTTATTCTTGAGGAAAATAGCACAGCACAAACGCTCTGGTCTGAAGCTCCAGAGAACTGATCTGGAATTCAGAATGCTTAACATGACATAACAGTGCAAGGCAATCAATCAATCAATATTTAGCTTTATTCGGTTGCAGCATACAGCCATAAAAGCATAGCAAACAATTCAAAATACATAAAAATACATTAAAAAAGTATAACCATTTTAATAAAATATCATCAAAATAGGAAGTTCATAACAACATCATACGGATAACCAACCACTTTGATAACAATATATAGCAATCTTTAAGTTGACACTCCGAGGGGGAAAACTTCAAGAAGGCAAGCATAAAATACTTGGTATGTAGGAAAAAAAGTTATGCTAAAATTTTAAGATAAGTTGATGGTAGTTAAAAAACAGCAAATTGTTCGCGGCAACAAATTATTATACTGGAGAAATCAAATCAGGTTTTTGGAAGTTTAAAAACAATTCGTTACAAGAATAAACACCCCGTGTTACTCAAGATTTCGCCTGTGCCTGACAGCAAAACTCAAGAATTTCGCTGTCGATTTAGCAAAGCATTCTGCGTCCAAGAATTGCAGGGCGAGGAAAGCTGGGCAACACTTTCGTAGGCCCATAATTTTTAATATTGGTATGATCCAGCGTCTCCTTGGTTCATAATAAAATTTGCAAAACAATAATGTGTGGATCGTGGATTGGGGGGAAATGTCATCGCAAGGAAGTGGCTGTAGGGATTTTCCCCAGTCATTAGTTATTGGGAATGTAACCAGACGATGAAAAATATCTAATCTGAATCTTGTTAATAGAAATTTTTCACATAACCTGAAAGATTAAAAGTTAAGTACGGCTGGACCGTCATGGTTGTTTGTATTAAAAGCGAGTGTTGCACTGTGGCTTTACTGACCTCGCTAGACAGCCTCAAAGATTCTAAATGGGCCAGACAAAAGTTGTTAAATAATTTTCTCGGAAGAACAGCAATTGAAGGGGGGGAATAACAATATTGTAACATGCCCAAATCATTGAAGAATTTCCTAACATAGGCAATCCATCCAATCTTATGAGCATTGTCTAAGGAAATACAGTCCTCTATAAAGCTTTGGCAAAGTGTAGTGTCACTGGAAGACCAGATGCGGTACCATAAAGGAAGGGGCTGGATTTTGATTGAGTCTGTTAAATAAGACAGGTCCAATTCCAAGTGGCATGCATAGGTCGATGTTCCCCGTGGGACTGCAAGTAAAAATCTTAAAAAGCTATTTTCTACCCTTTGCACCGCTTCGACCTTCCCATAACCCCACACACCGGCCCCATATGTTGCAGTGGCTAAATATTTTGCTTTATAGATCTCTGTGAGTTCGTCCATGAGCCGTCTACCCAGTTTGTTTGCAAAGTTAACCAAGGCAACTGTCGCCCTCATGAAAAGCAATTACCTAGACTCAATAGCGTACTTCCAGGAGCATTTATGATCAAAAACAATGCCCAAATACGGGTAAGTAATTGTGTTCTCAAGTTTTTGCTTGGCAATATAGATGGCCTTCATGTTCTTAATCCTGGAACCAGCGGACATAACAAACTTTTTTTAATATTAATCTTCAGGTCCAGGTTGGCCATAAAGGTGCAATATCTCTCGAGAGCACGCTGTAACTCCATGGGGGGTACGTTCTAGGATCACAGCGGCATATAGCAGCACTGGTATTAGGCGGTTGTTAATAATGGGGAGGTCCTGGCACCCTGTTACCATTGGCTTGTTCCAGGCCATTTGTGTAAAGATTAAATAGGAACGGAGCCAGGACACAGCCCTGCCTTACTCCGCTCTCTACTCTGAACGACTTTGTTAGCTCCCCCCCCACGCCATACCTCACTCTAGCTGTGGCGTCTGAGTATAACTCACGTAGGCAAGTACAAGGCAATTCAGAGAATTCTTAAAAGGACACATTTAAAGAAACAATGCATAAAATATAGAGGGAGAATATAACATGTGCCTAACTTTTCAACTGTCCCATTGTTTTAACTTCGCACATTGTAGTGAGCTTCTAACAGAGGAAACTCTACTATCAAGCTTCCGTGGTTTGTACGTCTCTCCATCTCACTTATGTATCAACTTGTAGTACAAATGTCCTCATGCCTCGCTCGTCAAGGAAATTCCATTAATGTATCTTGTTTCCTCCGTGCAACCTTGGCCATCATCGGAACTTGCGAAGGACAGATCCCAGTTTTTCTCCCTTCTACTTATATAATATGCCATCTGATAGAGCGCAAGCTCACCTGCTCAACATACTCACCTGGGCCCATAAAACTAAGTATATATTTAAACAGGTAAACCTACACTCAATCAAATTAGATTTTACCATTCAGGATCTATACCATTTGTCTTACCAATCCAAGTCAGCGATACCTATGGTCCTAAAGGATCAAGGGAGTTAGCAAGAAAATAGGCTGTAAATAACATTTAGTATTTCATAAAATAACCACAAACTCAAGGAAAAGTTTAAATTCTTTTATCTAAATAAATCTTAAAAGTTTTGAAAACCATGAAATTAATAATTTCTTGTTCTATTTAGTGATGTAGAATAAAACATACATATGCAAATAATTTGGAAAGTAATATTATTAAGCAAAGGGTGGGTAGAGAAAGGGAAAACAGTACGATGACAAACCCACACTTTATAGTTACCTAGAATGGCGTGGTGACCAACCCTTGCCACGGGCTGAGTCAAGGAATAAGAATCCCAAAATACAGGTGCCAGCAGGAAAGAACAGGTACAGATCAGAATCAGGACAGGTTACGGACCAGATTGGATCAGAACAGGACCACCACAGGCTAAGACCAGCACCACAGGTAAAGTTCAAACACCAGCATAGTAAACCCTCTCTGCAGCTAACAGTCGTACCCCGATTGGGTCATCGAACTCCTTCCCAGTACCCCGATTGGGTTATTGAATCTTCTGACAGAGTGCTCCATCAGCAACTCTGCTCTCGATCACCTATTGAGTGCGTTGGGTCAGTGACAGGTCAGCTATTCGGACAATTCGGACAATCTAACTAACTAAGCCTACCCTAGTTAAACTATTTTCCAGGTCAGTGTACCACCCTCAAATGTTGCAAATGTGTGAATCCCACAATTTTATTGGACAAAAGACGAGGAGTAGTCATCACACCATATTGATATGAGGTAACTTGTCAATCATGTATTTAAATGTTTCCCCCCCTATTACTTTATCTTCCATGTACTTTTTATTCCGCCCGGTAGTGAAATGTAACAATAAGACATTTAAACATTTTATTCAATTCAGCTTCCTCTGGCAGGGTGAGGAGTTCACTCTTCTCATAGTTCTTGCTATCCATATCTGATTGGCATAGGTTCAATGCCACAGCTTCAGCAGCTTGGGGATTCTTTCGCACAGGCGCAGTCTCTCCAAAGATGGAGTTCAGCAGTACATTTAGGCCCAAATACGATACATGCAAGAATAGAAAAGAAACAGTTTTAGAGACACAGAATAAAATGAATGCACTGTATACCACTTTTTTCTACTCTATTCCAGTTATTTCATTTAAACTTTTGCATTAGAGGTTAAGCAAAACAAACAGCTTAGCCAAACAGCGATGCAAGCTTCATGCACGTTGAGACACAGAACAGCCATTTTAGTTCTAGGGCGCAGAAGCAAAAGTTTCCCACCAAGCATGTAATGTGAGTGTAACAGACACATGAGCAGTAGAAAATCCCGCATAGAAGCAGCCATTTTAATGCAAGCGGATTATAGTTAGTAAAAGCACATTGTGAAGCTTCCCTAGATACCTAATATGTCGTGTAATGCAATATTAATATGACAAAACATGTTAGTTAGTACATTAATATTATTTTCTAGAGGGCTGAATACAAGTAAGTCACTTTACGTGTGCAACCTTGCTCCATCACCATGTTAATCCTAAAAAAACTCTTGAGCCTTTTCTGCCTAGTGATCACTCACATTTTGAACAAGGAAAACATGAATAAGGGATTTTGATGGGATTCTCAAGCAGAATTGGCATTCAGCTCACCGAGAGATTGTTATATATATATATACTTTTTTCCCCCAACCAAAATCGTCCAAAGGAAGTGCACGCTTTGCACAGCAGGTGCAAGCGTCAGGGGTGGACTACTCCCGGTTTTAATTATCCATCAAGAAAAGAATAACGCTGCACTCGCCAGGGAAATTTCCAAATAGTTTATTGAGTCCAAAAGCAACTAACTGGCAGATGCATCAAAGTTATGTTTTGCGAGTCCTTAATAGTGAATTTTAAGGAATCGCTATTAAAGACTCGCAAAACAGGATGCATATAGGAATCGCAATGTTATTAGCGATTCCTACAGATTCCTTATTTGCGATTCGGTAATAGCTAATCGCCAATAAGGAATGGCTTTCCCATTCATTCCTATGGGCCTTTAGGCCCATAGGAATGAATGGGAAAGCCATTCCCTATTGGTGATGAGCTATTACCGAATCGCTAATGTCCGCTATTTCAAGGGTGCCAGGGTGTCCAGAGGACACCCTGTTGCACCCCTGAAATGGACCTGTGCACAAATGTTACACACACACATGCCCGAAGGGCATGTGTGTGCGCAACATGTAACTTTGAAAAATGCACTAAAGTGCATTTTTCAAAGTTTTAGCAAATTACCACGAAGTTCACCTTCATGGTAATTTGCTCGCCCTATTAGTGAATTCGCTATTTTTTTGGGTTTCATGCATTGCATTTAAGGAATCTCATTTTGGGATTCCTTAAATGCAAGAGCAATTTAAGGAATCGCTATTTAGAGATTCCTTAAATTGCGATTTCTGCATTTGGGATGATGCATCCCAAATGCAAAAATACCGGGAGCAAACGGCCAGATTCTGAGAATCTACCCGTTTGCTCCCGGTATTTTCTTTGATGCATCTGCCTGTAAGCCTTTTGACTCCCACCTACGCATTTCAAACAAACTAGTCTTGATCATAGTAAACAATTTAGTCCATCATTGTTTTCACCTTAAATACATCTCCCCTACGTTATCCATTAGGAGGCATTATGGGAATTGTAGTCCACATGAATAATAATCCAAACCAATTACTTTGTATAAATTCACAAATCAACTGTATCAAGTGGTATATTATGATTATACTGTTTGCTTAATATTACACATTATTATATGTTTACATATGATTCATATTACATGGTTGTCCATAACTCTGCATACATCATATAGTTTTTAATTCAAATTAATTGTCAGGACTTAGTATCAATGTATTGTATCCATGATACTCTGTGTTCTTAGAGGTTATCGTTATACACCATACTCTTGACATCAATTACGAGACCAATGCATTGGATTGTATAGTAACCATCCAAATAATATTTGTGACTTGGGATTCTCTGATAGCTATAATTTTTTAGGGCAGTTGAGTGCTTGACCCCAATAGACTAATACTTTTTCTGTTGTCGGGGCTATACTACTTTGTATTAGGTATATATGAGATTTTATTTTATTTTATTTTATTTTATATTTAAGGCTAAGTGCCTTAGTAATCCCTGTGTATTTTTGTGTCATTGGTATCTTCATATGTGGTATGTGGCTTTATCCTTAGAATGAACATTGTTTTTCACTTGGTAAACAGATATCTAGGCATATAATTCCTGCTATTTATGTTGTTTATAATTTCCCTATTCTAGCCGGATACAAATAATTTTTCTTGCTAATAGGACCAGAAGCGAGTTATAATATTGCATTACAAATTAATGTACATTTCCTCGTCCCCATTCAAGCCTGAAGGGGTCTTTGTCTTGAACCTAATAATGAGTCGGGACACTCTAAGGACCTTGCTGGCAGTTAGTGTGGGCTCTCCTAGCCGTTTTACTTTCACTACGTGCGGTACCCGCTTCGCGGGTCCCGCTGCGCTGCTCTCTGCCTCGTGGGGACTTTGAACTGGGCTAACACCGTGCTGCAGGGCTGCGAGCAACTGGGACCGGACTTCGACTCCCAGAAGTCCCGGCCAACCACGCCTCCAGTCACCTGGCCGCTCTCCCTGCTAGCCGCGCCCAGCTATCACCTGGTAAAAGCCTCGTCATTCCTGGACTTCGTGGGACACTCTAAGGACCTTGCTGGCAGTTCGTGTGGGCTCTCCTAGCCGTTTTACTTTCACTACTTGCGGTACCCGCTTCGCGGGTCCCGCTGCGCTGCTCTCTGCCTCGTGGGGACTTTGAACTGGGCTAACACCGTGCTGCAGGGCTGCGAGCAACTGGGACCGGACTTCGACTCCCAGAAGTCCCGGCCAACCACGCCTCCAGTCACCTGGCCGCTCTCCCTGCTAGCCGCGCCCAGTTATCACCTAGGTAGGTGACGTATATAAGCACAGTGTTAATCCCGCTGCGCGGGAGCGCGCGGGAGCGTCCCGGGAGAAGCCCGGGACAAGGGCGGGACCGTCTAAGGCCGTCATAGGCCGGAGTAGGCTGGGCTGGGCCCACCCTCTAGCGCTAGACACCTGAGTTCTGGTCTCATCATCTGATGTTGCTCTCCATATACTACCATCTCATTTAAGTAGTAATGCCCTCTCCGGTAAGGGAGGGTACTCCCATGAGGCAGGGAGGGGTTAAAAATAGGACTCTAGAAAACTACTTTCCCCGGGCCGTGGGAGATGGGGATAAGGAGAGCACATTAATCCGGCTCAGCGCAGAGCGAAGACGCTCCATAGATAATTTGAAACACAGACCCTTTGATGAAAATTCTACCTCACCTAGTGAAGAGCCGACCTCTATAGAGGATGTCCCCACCAGTCCAACCCACGGGTCTAACCTCAACAATTAGCCCAAGCCCAAGCAGGGTGACCATTGACTTAATTTCTCAACACCCCCCAGCCCCGAAAGCTAGGAAAGCCAAACCTAAGCCAGCCACCGCACAAGGAGCATATGGCCCCCCCCCCAAACAAACGTAGGAGGAAGTCAAGGGGTGCCCAGGGTAAAAATAAATCAAAAATCCCTCACTCTGAGTTTGGGAGGACATCCAAACTCCCCCCACCCATTGAGAGATTAGTGGATGAAGTAAACCCCAAACCCACTGTACAGGCGGTTTTTGCTCCCGCCCTAACAAAAGAGATAGGAAACAATATTGCTAATGTCCCCCTTTCTGTTGTCCCGCTGGGTAACCTGGAATTCCTGCTGAGGTCGTTATTACTACCAATCAGCGAGAGCATCAAAAAGGTCGAGATTAGACTTACGATCCTGGAGGCTACAGTAAGTAGTATAAAAACTCCGGCAGGCCTCCAGGGAAGATCTTCGGAGTCCATTCCAATTCCTAAGGCCCTCCAGCAGCCTCCAACTAGCGCAGGGAGCTCAGCCCCCCCACATGCTGTAAATGTTAGGGCCCCTCCACAACCTCCAAGGACTAACTTTGTACCTACTAAGCCACTTAATTTAAATAGGTTGGCTCCCCCCGCAGATCCTGTCCCACGAACACAATCTACGGACAGTGTTGCTCCAACACCTTTAATGAAGCCTCCCTTCAGGTTACGTAGGCCTAATCTACCTCCAGAGGCAAACGATTATATGGTAGTTATGGCGGGCGTTCCCTCACTTGAAGTGGGGGAAGTTGAGGACTTTTGCTCCTTAAAAAGCAGGGTAATAAAATGGCTAAATGTGAATAGACCCCTCCCGGTATATCTAAATAATGAAATCATAATGGTTAGAAGGGTGCCCTGGGTGGGGAAAACACACAAATCCATAATAGGGGATTGTATACTGGTGAGCTTCAGGGACGCTGGAACTGTCTCTCACATATGTCAAGGAAAGAATAGATCACGGGAATCAACCATTCAAACCCTTCACGTGTCTTTCTTCTTTCCCCCTATCCCTGCCCCTGTACACCCGCCTCAGACCTATGATAACTGGACAAGGGTTGGTTGGAGGGGTAGACAGCACGAATTCAACCACAGGCCACCACTCAGCCGCCTAGAATCCCCCTTTCATACCTTCAACCGGTTTAACTGTTTGGGTGGCCTTGAGGGGGTTGACTGACAAACGGATTTGGTCCCCTGGGAAGTTGGAAAAAAAGGGGCCCTAATAGTTGAATTGGAGCAGCAAAGTTCCCTGGCACAGCAAACTTTATCTAGCGCTGTCGGGAAGACTGTGTTAAATGGGTCCAGGGCTATAGAAATTGAAAATTTAGGAGGGAGACATGGGCTGGACAAACAAGGGTCCGAAATGGAGATACAAATGGGGCCCCTAGGGGGAATAGAGCAAAGTTGTGAGGAACTGAGAATGATCTCTTGGAATATTGCAGGTTTGGCAGCCAAATTCAACAACAAAGAGTGGCTTGATTACATTAGAAAATTCCATGTAATCAGCCTGCAGGAGACATGGGCCCCGGAGAACATCTTTCACTTGCAGGGGTACAAGTGTTTCTTTGTACCCGCGCAAAAATCTCGATCAGGGAGAGCCGCGGGAGGACTATCTATTTACATAGATTTAGACCTCCAGGGCAGTTGGTCTGCCCCAGATTGGAATTCCCAAGGGATACAAGCAGTTCGGTTCACCGGAAGGGGCTAAGATTTACTGTTTTTAATATCTATAATAACGAGTTTGCGGGAGATCACACCCCATTAGTAGCTGAATTAAATTATAGGCTGGGTCAGGAAATAACAGCCCAGAAAAAGGGGCAGTCAAATGCGCTGTTGGTAATGGGAGATTTTAATTGTCATCTTTGTTCGGCATTGGTCCCAATTAACACAAACTGGTCCCAATACCCTATGGAGAAGGGGCCGCACTTCTCTCACACCCCGATAGGGTCTGCTTTCAGTAAGCTCCGGCTCAAGTATGATCTTGAGCACACTGTTAACATGATAAGCACACAGAAGGACGGCACACTCCCACCTACATTTAAGGGCAGAGGATGTTCATCCGTTATAGACTACATCCTGGCCTCAAGATGCCTGCAAAATAAGATAATTAGAGTAGGGATAGAATGGAGTAGTTTCAGTGACCATAATCCACTTGTCCTGGAGTTGATGTATAAGGTGGGTTCTAAAAGTAGAGACCACCGCACATTCAATGAGAGGGTAACAGATCAAGGTAGGAGACTAAAGTGGGCCAAAATAGATGGGGAAAAGTTTTATAAGGCCCTGGCGGACGCTGGCAAATCTGCTATTGATGACTGTTTAGACACAGACGTCAATGGACCAAGGCTATTGGAAGCATTCGGCCAGATTGCTAATCTGGTTGACGGCTTATTAAAAACTACCGCGCCCACAGTGAACCTTGGCAACCCTCGATGGTTTGATAAAGACTGCTCAAAAGCACTGAGGGAGCTTAAAAGCAGTCTTAAATCCAAACCAAGGGACTCCCAAAAAATCAAGGCGGCCAGGGAGATATATAAGAAAGAGACCAAGAGGAGGAAACTCGCCCTGCAGGGTGAAGCATGGGCAGATTTAAGAGAAGCCGGGGAAAGAAAGGATTTGGCGGGGTTTTGGAGAATCATCAACAAACCCACCTTCCAGGAAAACGATACCCCGGAGATAGGGTCTAACATCCTGCCAGAACAGTGGGTCTCCCACTACAGGGGTCTGTATAATTATGAGTCAGGTACTCCCGTACAACCACCTGAAATTCCAACTCAAGTTTCAATGGTTGTATTCACTATCAAGGAGATCACTGCTGGGATAGAGGGTTTGACCAGAAATAAAGCCCCCGGCCCTGACGGAATCCCTCCCGACCTGTTTCTGAGCAGTGTAGAACTCTGGGCCCCTTTAATGACCAGGGTTATAAACACTGCCATCACTTGTGGTTTGCCACCGTCCTGGTCCAAAGCTATAATTGTGCCGATTTTCAAGAAGTATTTACAACAAAGGGTGGTGAGGGACAGAGTCTCTGAATTAAGCAGAATACTCTCACCCAGTCAAAAGATCAGGGCTAGATCCAACGCCGTTTTTTAGCTCATTGCACCATCCCAGTTTCAGAACCTGGCTGTATGAAAATTAGTCTGTTCCTGTCCCAGTGCATGATGGGAACAGGGCAAACCAAACTACAAAAGCCAATTCTTACACTGGGAAGGAAACAAGCTTCCGGGGACCGGTTTCTGGCATTACAGCCGTCTTCGGCCCGGCTTGCTTGAATCCTGATGGTGCAATGAGCAAGGGACTCATGTCTGAGTATACCCTTCCACGCTTCGGGTGGTTCAAGAAGGGCAAAAGGGACGACCCGAAGTGCTATCGTCCCATATCCCTGATTGATGTATCGGCTAAACTCCTGGGTAGGGCGATCCTCAATAGACTGTCCGAGTGGACCGAAGAAAATAATATCTTCTCGGACACTCAATATGGATTTAGGACAGGGAGGTCTACCAGTGATCAATGTCTGAATCTTTACATGCTGACTGCCAAATACACAAGGGCCAGTAATGAACCGATCTATATGGGATTCATGGATCTGGCTGCGGCATTCGATCACGTCAACAGGGAGAAACTGTGGGACATGATGTCCAACATGGGGATAGAGAGTGGCTTAATTAACATACTTAGGGAACTGCATAGTGACACCTCGGCTAGGGTTCGTTTTAACAGAGAGGGGGGGCTGACTGACCCTTTTCCCTGTATGAGTGGAGTCCGGCAAGGCTGCATTCTCGCCCCTTTTTTGTTCTCCCTTTATATTAATAATTTGGAGCAGTATCTGTTAGGTTTAAAGACAGATTGCCCAAGGGTGGGGTCGCGTCATATACCTGTTCTGCTTTATGCAGATGACGCGGTGTTGATTGCCCGCACACCCAGGAGCTTACAAATCTTGATTGATGGGTTTGTTAAGTTCATGGGTGCCCTAGATCTCTCTGTTAACCTGGGTAAATCCTATGTGCTCCTGGCTGGTAAAAAAACTCCCTCAAAATTCACTTACACAATAGGAAGTCACATAGTAGAAGAGGTCAAAACGTTTCCTTACCTAGGTGTAACTTTTGATGGTACCTTACAGTTTAACTCCCTGGTGGAGGAGCGTTGCTGTAAAATGATCGCTTCTAATGGAGCAATAGCAAGCTACGGCAGGAGGTTGGGTAGATGGTGCCCGGAACAGGTGATGAACCTGTACAGCTCCGTATCATGCTCTAAAGTAATTTATGGGGCAGAAGTATGGGGCTTTGTTAACACCACAAGAATCCAACGGGAGGAAAATAAATACCTAAAATCCATCCTGAGGGTACCCCCAAGCACTGCTGGCTTCATAGCACATAGGGAATTAGGGAGGCCACACCTAGAAGACTTGGTAAAACTCAGGCCAATCGTGGCCTGGTTAAAAATCTGGGTTAATCCTGATGCGTCTCTAAGTAGAGAAATCTTATCGGATTGTTTAGAGAGGGATAAATGCATGCGAATCCCCTGGCTCAATTATGTAAAGAACACCCTAGAGGAACTAGGCTTTGGGAATCTCTTCACTAACCCTGCAACAATAGCAGCCCAGCATAAAATGCAAGTAAAGAAAATCTTTCTAGAGCTGAAATGTCAACGCAGAGCTGAGGCTGAAGGGTTGAAAAAGACAGTGAGGGCCCACAACCTGGTGAAGAGCGTTGAGGGAATGGAGCCATATCTGTACCTTATGTACAATGCACAGGATAGATTTTTGATGTGTCGGCTTAGACTGAACCTACTCCCATTCATGTTGGCATCACCAGCAGGGTTTGCAACATCAATTGAACAGAAGGGATCCTGCGGCTGCGACAATAGGTCTCCGCAGGATTCCCTTCATTTTATTCTACTCTGCCCTTTTTTTATAATGCCCAGGCGCAGATTTCTTGTTAAAGTTTTAAAACAAGCTAAACTGGAACATGCCAGGGAGGCATTAGTCTTTTTACAAAAAGCATCGGACCCGTTTACACTGTGTTGCATAATGAATTTTATCAAGGTAGCGGTCCGTTTAAGGTTAACTAGGGGTGATGAATGAAGTGTTCCCGATTTTATTGTTTCCAAAGTGTTATATTTTCACTCGGTTTGTGTTCTATATTAACACTAATAATTTGTATCAGGATCTTGAAAATGTTTAATGAGTTTTTATTTATGTATTATGTATGTGCTTTTATGGTGATTTTTAATCTCCGAATAAAGATTCCTTGAATTGAATTGAGTCGTGACTCCATCCGTCTCCATTTAAGAGTTCTATTACCTCTTACCTCTTGGGACCGTGGCTATATAAAAAGTAGGTCATATTGAGCCAGTTCTTTCCTTCATGTCTTATCATATGTTTTGCAATTGAATAGTTTCTGTCTCTGTTCTGTATAACTCTTATATGTTCTAAAATGTGTTTATTCAATGGACATATCGTGCTGCCAATGTATTGTTTGCCACAGAAGCACTCAATCAGGTAAACTACATATACTGAATCACAGGTGATTTTCTAACTTATGGTAAATATTTTGCCTTAGGGTCTTCAAGAACTTTAATGTTCTTTCCAACTTTGCACGCTTTGCATCTGCCACACTTAACAAAACCACTTTGTTGTTTTTGCAACCAGTTGTTCGATTATTCCACAGTAAAGGGACTTTTTACCAGGTTGTCCGCCAATGATGGTGCTTTTCTAAATGGTATTTTGGGCCTTCTTCCCAATTTGTCTCAAATATCCGGGTCCTTCCTTAGCACGTTCCAATATTTGTTCAAAATGCCCTGGATTTTGTAACTTTCCTTATTATAGGTTAATTCATCCTAATGATCGCATCTTCTTTGTTAATATTCTTTTCTCCTTTATTCACAAGAATCTGTGCCTGAGTCAGAGATCTCTCTTTCGCTTCACCACACTTGATATCACTGTGTTTGTATCCTCTATGTAAGAATTGTATTTCTCTAGTACTTGTATTGCAAGTGAATTTTAGATCTACTTCATTATTATTGAGTATTGAATAGTATTCCATGAATTCAGTTTCAGTCCCATTCCATATTAAAAATAAATCGTCTATGCATCTCAGCCAGAGGGCTACTTTGGCTATATGTGTCAGGAACCAAACGTATCCGCGCCTGCCACGTCATCGTCAGAACTACAATTCCCATGATGCTCACCAATGGGAGGGGATATAATCACGGCGGGCGCTCGGGCAGATGCGCGTAATTTTGTGTGGACGTCGCTCTTTCTCGGCTGGGGAAGAAAAGGCTGGAGGAAGACGCCGAAGTTGATCTGACGTATGGATTCTTGTCACCTCACAGAAGGCAGTCCTGTTCGGAGGAAGCGTGAGTACGCCCTGGATGAGGGAAAGAGCCGGAGTAGATTTTTCATTATTTGTTTCAAATAGGATTTGGATTGTTTCGTATCATAGCGGAATACCCCGGTGAGGTTATGTGAGGTGAGGTGAGTGTTGCCTCCTTGTTTTGGTAGGTCTACGGATTTTGACCTTTTCTTGCAGCAGAATGCAGCGGTGAATCAACCGCTTATTACCGTGCGGGGGAAACCCTTTTGACTTGTTGTAATTCTAAGGATTGTACTTTACGCACTTAACGGAATACAGCGGTGAAGTAACCGCGTATTACTGCGTATGTGCTGGATGAACAGGTTCTTGCATTCTTTGGGATACTCTTTGTTCACATGCTGATATTGGATCACAAGATGACTATAAGTCTGGGTATCTACGAGATATGTGTTGCCAAGTATTTGATTGAAAGCCTGCTTGATGTTACCAGTGCGAATGTCTGTTAGTTCTTTATTTCAGATCTGATGTTTGCTTGAACAGACGCTCGAAGGTTTCTTAAAGGATTGTTGAAACTGCTCTAAATTGTTAACAGGACAAAGTTTACTCTAGTGAGACATTATTGAGAGTAGATATTATTTGACTTAGTTTATAGCAGTGTTTATGTTGTTACAGGTTCTATTTCCCCTGCTTAGCATTCCCTCTCCTTTCCCTCGCCTGATCACTCGAACACCCCGTGTATACATATCGGGGTGGTGGTTTTATCAGGAGGTGTATCCTTTTCTGCTGCGACTGGATCTTGCGGAGCGTAACCCGACAATATGTTGTTAATTTTTCTCTCTCCAAGCTATGGTCTTTTACCACCAACCAATCAGAAGATTGCCATAACTAGTACAAAAGGAAACTCCCATCGCTGTTCCCCAGAATTGGGAATAGAAATTATGATTGAAAATGAAGATGTTGTTTCTTAGACAAAATTCAATCATTTCCATAAACAATCGGGCTGAAGGCAGGTATGTATTTTTTAAAGTAGAGACATTTCTCAATATTTCTCTACTTTAAAAAATACATAACTGCCTTCAGCCCGATTTCATGATTTATTGATGTATAGAGTGACGTTACATCAATAGTTACAAGAAGGTACCCATTTTGCCAACCAGTATCCATGAGAACTCTCAGAAAATCTCCAGTATCTTTGATATATGATATTAAAGTATACAATAGGTGCCAAAAAATGGTCCACATAGGTAGTGATATTTTCATATTGAGACCCACAACTGGAGATAATGGGTCTCTGTAACGGGGTGTATCGGAGGACTCCCGGACGGGAGCCCTACAAACCGCCTACCAGTCCCAGAATCCCTCGGAACGGGCCAAATGAGGGAGACGGCAATGACACTGACCTTTTACCGCCCCCCCCCTCTCTCTCTTCCCTCCCCACAGGACATGGAGTCGAGTATTGCTGAAGGGACGGACAGGGACTGGCCCTTTAATTCTTCTGAGCACGAGTGGGAGGAGCCGGCCAGCGACGCATTTCTGTCAAAGGGAGTGTCACCGGATCCACAGGTGTGCTTGTTCACCAGGAGGCTAGCAGAGAGGAGCGGTTGGAGTGCGGAAGGAGAGGAAACGATTACGGAGTACGGACGGGAAGAAGACGAAAGGAGAAGAACATCGGAGGGAGGACCATCGTGTAAAGAAGGAGACGGCGCACGGCGAGAGACATCCAAGGCCGGGGGCGACACGGAGAAGAGCCGTCAGACGGAGGCAGCGTCGGCGTCTGCCGAGGACGGAGTAAAGCCAGGAGGCCACCGTTCATACGAGCCGCCCAGCCACTCACCCAGGGGAGGTGCGTGGCTTGTACAGGTGCGTGACCGGTTGCGGGGGTGGGTCAGAGGTAGTAGACCTCTAGACACTCAGCCTGGGGAACCCTGAATCCCGGTACCCTTTCCCTGTGCACTTTCCCCTTTCCTACTCCATAGTGCACTGTTAATACTCGAGCACTGGTGGTATCCCCTCACTCCCTTCCCTTGTGGATCGTGAATCGAACGGACGTCTCACACTGCCCTTTCTTTTCTATTTCCCTCCTTGGGGACCCCGAGCCCAGCAGCAACGGACTCCGAAGAGGAAGCGCCCCCCCCCCAGAAGTCCGGAAGGGTTTCGGAAGGAGAAGGACCGCCCACAGAGACGAAGCCGAAGCAGATCACCCCAGCGGCGTACACCAGTCAGAAAGGGTTGTACGGACCATTTACTAGCCTCAATAAAGCCTCAGTTAACCAGAGCCCGGTTGTTGCCCCTCCATGTTGAGTCTCTACCCGCGCCAAGCGTAACAGTGGTGGAGAATGCGGGCAATCTAACTCTCGACACAGAGATGGAAACCATCATTCAGCAGTTGGTAAAAGGCCAAGAGAAACTAGAATGGGTGGCCGAGCAACAATTGACCTCAGCTCAGGCTGACCGCGAAATCCTGAAGAGAGCCTTAGCCTCACGGGAGGAACCGACGACCCCATGGGTCGATCCAGGACCCTTAGGCGGAGCCCGTGAAGACAGACCGATACCCCACGGAACCTCCGCCGTATCCCTACAAAAGTACCATCCGGGGGATGACCCCGACTCCTTCATGCTAAATTTTGAGAGAGCCGCTAGGGCCTGTGGGTGGCCCGTGAGCAAGTGGCCGTTCTTTTTGGCCCCGCTTTTGTCCGGGGAAGCTCAGGCCGCGTACCAGGTGGCCAACCCCAACGGAGATACGCCTTATACCGAAGTCAAGAAAATCATACTGGACCATTTAGGTTTGGACACTGAAGCGTATAGAATAAGGTTCCGAAAAGAAAGAGGGGCCCAGGGGGAGAATCCCAAGACATTATTTGTGAGACTTAAGATGGCAGCCGACAAGTGGTTGATCCCTGCTACGAGTAGTAAGGCGGAGATAATGGACAAAATATATCTCGAACAATACCTTGAGGCCCTCCCTTACGCTACTCAACGGTGGCTCAGACAGCACCACAATCTGACAATGACAGAAGCAGTGGACATGGCTACCACCTTTTCCCGGGCACAACCCCGCTCTGTAGGATGGGAGCCTGAACGTCCACACAAACCTCCAGTAAAAACGGATAAACGGCCTCCCCGGCCGATCGATCCTCCTAAACCCAAGTCTTGGAAACCTGAGACTCCCACCTCCTCGGGTCCCCAATGTTTTGATTGCGGCAACTGGGGGCACATCGCACGTTTCTGCCCCAACAAGAGACCCGCGGATGAGACGATGGAGGTGGGATATCTACCACGTGCCGTCCTATACTCGGCCGAAATGGGGAGCACCTACAGAGTGAGTGTACAGGTGAACGGGTCCTCTATACATGCCCTGTTGGATTCGGGCTGTAGACAGTCAGTTATTCAAACCAAACACGTGGTTATGTCTCAATACCTCCCAAGAAAGTACGTCAATATACGCTGTGTACACGGGGATGTAAAAGAATATCCGATAGCGCAGGTCCCCATATTGGCCCCGAAAGGTCCAAGGCAAGTCCTGAGGGTGGGGGTCCTGTCCTCCCTACCAGAAGATCTTATTATAGGAACCGATAACCCCCGTTTCCTTCATTGGTTTAGACAGAGCATAGGACAGGAGGAGACCGGTTCCCAGTTCCCCAAAGCCGCTCTTCTGTCTCCCGACCCCTGGGTAATGGACCGGAGTTTCAAGTTTGCTCAGAGCAATGACTCTTCTTTATTCAACGCCTGGGAACAGGCCCACCAGGACCAAACCCTTCCCCAAGACCGATATCCCCGATTCGTCATACACAACGAGTTGCTGTACCGACAGGGGAAGGAAGACGAGACAGAACAACTACTTGTCCCCCTTTCCTTTAGAGAGCAGGTATTATTCTTCGCCCACAGCCACCTGATAGCGGGGCACACAGGAGCCGAGAAGACTACCCAGAATATCCTTAAATATTTCTATTGGCCGGGGATCTACCGAGATGCCAACAAATATTGTCAGGAGTGCAGCATATGCCAGACGATGAACATGACCCGACCTCCAGAGGTGCCACTACAGCCTCTTCCCATCATCGGTAAACCTTTCGAACGAGTCGGCATGGACCTAATAGGTCCCCTCCCCAAGACACGGAAAGGGTTTCAATACGTTCTCGTGTTAGTGGATTACGCCACGAGGTTCCCGGAGGCTTTCCCCCTAAAATCCACGACCACCAAACAAGTCGCCGACAGAATGATAGAGTTGTTCAGGCGAGTGGGGTTCCCCAGAGAGATCTTAACGGACCAGGGAACCCCCTTCGTGTCCAGATTGATGAAAGAAGTGTGTAAATGTCTGGATATCCACCAAATAAGAACCTCCGTTTACCACCCCCAGACGGATGGGTTAGTGGAACGTTATAACCACACTTTAAAGACCACCTTAAGGAAGATGATGGAGGTCAACGGGAACGAGTGGGACCAAGTTCTCCCTTTGGCCCTCTATGTGATCAGGGGACAGCGCCAAAGCAGCCTGGGCGTATCATCCTTCGAACTATTATATGGAAGACAGCCCAGATCCCTGATGGAAATGACTAAGGAAGCCTGGGAGAACGAGATTCCCGAGGAAACCGCGTCTACCTTAGACTATGCCCACAGTCTCAAGTCCAGACTAGGGAAACTGAGGGACTTGGCATATACCAACATGGAAGTCAGTCAGACCAGACAGAAAACCGCTTACGACAGAGGGAAAAAGTGGAGACAGCTGAAGGAAGGCCAATGGGCTTTGGTTCTCCTACCCTCCTCCACCCAGAAGTTTCGGGCCAAGTGGGTAGGCCCCTATAAAGTGGTGGGCACGATAGGCAAAACATCCTATACCCTACAAACCGGAAGACTGATGACCCAGACCTTTCATATAAATATGTTGAAGAAGTTGCTGGGACCCCCACCGGTAGACGTGCAGATAGCAGCAGCTCCCTGCCCAACCCATTCCACGAGAGAACAACTGATCATCAACGACGAATTAACCAATTCCCAAACAGAAGGCCTACACCAAATGTTACAACGACACGAAAAGGTGTTATCAGACCAACCCGGGCGGACTACGCGGGCGGAACATTGTATCAACACCCCTCCTGGAAAAATCGTCCAGTTAAAACCATACCGGGTACCAGAAGCCAGAAGGGCAGCCATCAAGAAAGAAGTAGAAGATATGTTGGACCTGGGGGTGATTAGACCATCAAGGAGCCAATGGTCAAGCCCTATAGTCATGATACCCAAACCCGACGGTAGCCGGAGGTTTTGTATGGATTTTCGAGCACTCAACGACATCTCAGAATTCGATGCCTATCCCATACCGAGAGTCGACAACCTGATCGAACGCCTGGGAGAGGCCCGGTATATCACGACCCTGGATCTTACCAAGGGATATTGGCAAGTACCCTTGAGGGAGGAGGACCGGAAGAAAACTGCCTTTAGCACCACCGAGGGACACTATGAGTTCACGGTCCTCCCTTTCGGGTTACATGGGGCACCGGCAACATTTCAACGACTGATGAACGCAATACTGACTCCTGTCTCCTCCATGGCGTCCGCTTATCTGGACGACATCGTCATCCATAGCAAAACGTGGGAAGACCACCTCCTACATATCCATCGAGTCCTGCAGGTGTTGGAAAACGCCGGGTTAAGAGTCAACGCCAAGAAATCCCGGGTAGCCTTTCAAAAGGTGAAATATCTAGGGTATCTGTTGGGACATGGCTTGATAGAGCCCCAGATAGAGAAAGTGAGGGCTATCGCTGACACTCCCTTCCCGTCCACCTGGAAGGAACTAAGGGCGTTTTTGGGCTTGGTGGGATATTATCGAAGGTTTATCCCCTTGTTTGCTGACATTGCGGCCCCCCTTACAGATGCCCTGCGCAATCCAGGAAAGTCCAATACTCCCGTCCGCCCGACCGAAGCCATGACCAATGCCTTCCAACGCCTAAAACGCATCATCACCTCAACCCCCGTGCTGACTTCCCCTGATTTCTCAGTGCCCTTCATACTACACACCGATGCATCGGAGTATGGTATAGGTGCCGTGCTGTCACAAAAGGGGCCAGACGGACAAGAACACCCCGTAGTATACGTGAGCCGTAAGCTTTTTCCCCGAGAGTTGAGATACGCCACCATTGAGAAAGAGTGTCTGGCTGTGCGGTGGGCGGTGGAAAAGCTAGCTTATTATCTGGAGGGACACCCGTTCGACCTATACACTGACCATGCTCCCCTGTTATGGATGGCCCGGAACAAATCCAATAACGCCCGGGTAATGCGGTGGTTCTTGGCCTTGCAGCCATATACCTTCACCGTCCACCATAAAAAGGGCACAGAGGGGGGCGTGGCCAAGATGGCGACGGAGTAGGACGTGCTTTTGTCCCCTCCGGCGCCGGGCCCTAAAATAGCTTTGAATAGCACTGTCCCCGGGTGCCTACCTGGGGTTTTGGGCTGCTCCGGAGCCTACTTGCTGTGGCGACCGGTGGAGGAGAGCTCTCCGGCGGTCCTTGAGCTCGCGGTGGCGAGGCGGGGTCGGCGGCGGTGTCCGGAGCCTGAGTGACGCTGTAGCTGGAAATACGGAGAGGCTGCGTACGGACCCTGCCGGGAACCCGGCAGCCCATCACTGCTGGGGGCATCGAGGCCCGGTACCACGGAGTGACGGGGAGCCAGCGGAGAAGTGAGGGGGCCTGACCGGCGCAGCGGCCCCGGCGCCGGGGAGGGGGCGGAGCCTCCTGGCCGAGCACTCGGTGCCGCGCCGCGGCTGCCGGCGCACTCGAGACCGTGGTCTGGGGCCTAGCTGCTGGACGTGCTGCCCTGCTGCCGGGGCCCTCGTCCGGGCCCCCGACCTGTGGAAAGTGGTGGTGGTACCCTGTGGGGACTGTGGTGGGCCTCCCCCACGAACGCTGGCAATATCAGATCCCACGCCTGGGACCCACGGGGTTTGGCTGGCCGGGCCTGATGCCTGAAGACCGCGGCAACGACGTGGGACGTTGCAGCATTTGGGCCCCCTGAGGAGAGAGACGCAGCGGAGTGGAGGCGGGTGAGCAGTGGGTCCTTCAAATCGGTGGAGCAGTCGCTGAGTGCCTTGGGGAGGCTGCTGATTGAACATATAGCCCCGGTGTGGCCCCCCCCTGCGTATCGGGGACTGCGTTAATTGGAATGAGACTGGGCCTGAGGGACCGGCGGGGAAGGGAGAGATTTGACCCCCTGAGCGTTCCGCTCCAATGAGGTTGTGGATAGCTACTGGCGTGGCAGTGGGAGCTGGTGCGCGGGGGCTTCCCCTACCGATACGGACCTGCTTGCTGTGTGGGCCCAATTGTAGGTGTTAGCTGAAGCTGGGGCTTTGGGTGCACTGAGTGGGATCGAGGTAGTGGCACCGAGCTGCCCAGCATCCGCAGCATTCCTGTAGTGGCCGCTTTACGTAGCGGTGTGTGCAGCGGGAGGTGGACCTACCTGGCGGCCGGATACCCGGAGGCAAAAGGGACCCGGTGAGCGGCTTGTGGAAGGCGGCCGGGCTTGGGGTCGGAGCGGAGTGCCATGGAATAGCACGCTGATTGTCCGGTGAGGTTGTGGCCTAGCGGACCTGCATTCCTGGGGGCCGGCTCCCCTGGTGCCGCCTCCCGTCTCCCCCTGCGGATGTCCTTGGGGCACTGGACATTGAGACTGCCTTGAGATCTTGGAGCAGGGAGAGGCGGCTGGTGACCTTGTGATTTCTCTGCCTGCCCTCCATTCCTCTGCGGAACGTTCTTCCGACTCTTGGGAGCAAGGCACTGGAGCAGTGATGGCCAATAATCCCCGCAAAGTGAAGGCTGGGAAAGAGGGGACTACCAAGAGCTCCCAGGCTCCGGCCTCCCCTGGCCAGAGTTCGTCATCGGGGAGATCTGACGATGAGGCCCCCGCAACTAAGGCCTTCATGAAGGAACTTTTTGCCTCCATCAAAGACGATATATCGGAGCTTCGCACCCAGCTTATGTCGGATCTTCGCGAGGTGCGGCGGGATGTCGACGGCATTGGGGAAAGAGTGGCCACCCTGGAAGATCGCGACCTTGGCACGGCCAATGATGTACACTTGCTGCAGCAGGACGTACTCCGCCTGATGGAGCAGAATATAGACCTGCAGGCCCATGCGGAAGACCTGGAGAACCGTTCCCGCCGGAACAACATTCGCATTCGGGCGGTCCCCTGGGACGGTGAGGCGGGTGATCTCCGGGGATATGTACAGGCCCTCTTCCTTCAGATTCTGGATGAGGAAGACGTGCAGGAGATCAGAATGGATCGGGCGCGGGACGTCCCCTCCCTGCAATTTAGAGACCATCGACCTCAGCTTTACCAGGACTTGGCCGCGACGACACTTCAGAAGAGGCGCGAGTTCCGTCCCATCACTACCTACCTCCGAGAGCACGATATCTCATACTCCTGGGGTCACCCTTTCCGAATTATCTTTCGATGGCAGAACAGGTTGGCACAGATTCGCTCTCTACGGGAAGCGAAGGAGCTGTTGGGGCTTGGGGATGAGACCCCGACGTCTGAGCGTCGGAGCCCCTCACCGCGGAGCAGGCGCCGTTCCTCGTCCTGGCATAGGGTGGGCCCGGAGAATCGCAGGAGGCCCGACCGCACAACTAGCCTCCAGGAGCGGGGAAATGTTGTGGCTTCTGTGGCCTCCGCCACGCTTCCACCGTCGCAGCAGAGCTCTGGGGCGGCCTGATCTTCGCTCCGCATGCCTTGGTGCCGGAGGGGCACGCACCTGCAGGTAACGGGGTTATGAATGTACTTTTCGAGAAGACACCCCGATCTTTGGCCCTGGGAGACTCGTTCTTGGGTCTCCAACTACGCCCCCTGGGAGACTTTCTACGGGGACTGTCCACCTTGGGACTCATTCTGTTTGGGTTTTGGGTTGTTGGGGAGTTGGGGGGAAGGTGGGGGGCGGCATGGGAAGAGTTGGGGTGCTGTTGGGTGGATGGGGGCTGGGGGATGGGGGGGAGGGGTGGTGACGACGGTGGGTCGGTTGTGCGTGTGTGGTCTGGTATGCTGGCCCGCTACTGTTGGTGGCGGATGACGCTTATCCTTCTATGCCGGGCCCTGTGGGCTGGGTGTTGGTCTGGGAGTGCGAGCTGGGAGTGGTTCGGGTGGAGCCAGTGCTGGGAGGAGAGAGGAGACTTCTCGGGCCTGGGAGGTGTCTGGAGAGGGGGGTTCCGGGGAGGGGGGGGCTGCTGGACTTCGCTGCTGGAGAGCTGGGGGGCCTGAACTACTCACATGCCTCTTAGCTTGGGTACTTGGAATGTGAAGGGCCTTAACTCTCCGCAGAAGCGCCTGAAATTGTGGAAATACCTCTTGGATCACCAATTGGATGTGGTGGGGCTCCAGGAGACCCACCTGGCCCGTAGGGATGAGCTCCGGCTCCGGCATAAGCAGTTTCCCCTCATATACAGGTCTTCTGCTTCTACCAAACATAGAGGGGTGGCCCTTCTGCTTAGGTCTTCCATTCAATTCCAGCCTCTGGGAGTGAGTAGCGATAAGGATGGCAGATGGCTGATGGTTAAAGGGGTGCTTCATGGGCGCTTATGTACGTTTGTAGTGGTGTATGTGCCGAATGCCCAGCAGAATAACTTTCTTCAGGGACTGTTGGATGCGGTGGGGGCCTTCGTCGAGGGTCACCTGGTGGTTATGGGGGATTTTAATATGGTGTGGGACCAGGCTGTGGATAGCTCCCGTGCCCAGAGGACGGACTCTGGCGTATTTTCCGCTGTAACTAAGCTGGAGGAGCTGGGTCTTCTAGATGGATGGCGTGCAGTGAACACACAGTCCAGGGACTATACGTTTTTTTCTCATGTGCACCACACCTACTCACGCATTGACTATGTTTTTGTGAATCAGGCCCTCAGGGGAGATGTCCGGGCATCTACGATTTTTCCTCTCTCTGTCTCAGATCATGGCCTAATGACACTCCAGCTTCAGTGGTCAGTGAGGGGGGATGGGTATCGGAAGTGGTACTTTCCGGCAGCTCTGGTGCGTGATGAGGCATCCTGTAAGGAACTCAGGAAAGCCATCAGGGAGTTCTTGACGCTCAACCCGAGCTCGGACACCTCGGTGTTTAACACCTGGGATGCTTGTAAGGCCTCACTAAGGGGCACCTGTATAGGGCTTAACGCGGCTTAATCGCCTGCGTAGGGAGGAGAGGGAGACCTTGGAGGTCGAGCTTGAGAATCTTGAGCGGGCCCACAAGCTGGACCCTTCTCGCATAACACTCCGACCTCTGACGGCTATTAGGGGGAAGTTGAAGGCGCATTACGCCAACCGCTCTGAAGTAACCCTCTTGCGATTGCGCCGGGGATCGTATGCTCAGGGGAACAAAGTGGGCCGCCATTTGGCTCGCCAGCTTCGAGAAAAGAGGGAGAGGGAATATATTGGGGGATCCGGGACTCGGGCGGCACGATTCATCATCGGGACGGGGACAAGGCGGATATTTTTGGGCGGTTCTACGAGACGCTTTATACAGGTGATTCTCTAGATGCGGAGGCACAAGACGCCTTTTTATCAGGCCTCCCCCTCCCACAGGTCTCTGCCGTCAGCAACGACCAATTGGCTGCCCCCTTTACTAGGGAGGAAGTCCTTGTGGCGATCAAGGCCCTGAAACCCAATAAAGCCCCTGGGCCTGATGGGTATACGGCTTATTTTTACCAGTCGTTTGCCTCGGAACTTGTCGACTGCCTAGTCTCCCTTTTCAATAGCATGGCGGCAGCCGGGGAGACCACGGGTACTATGGCTGAGGCCCTGATATCTGTGATCCCCAAACAGGGGAAGGATCCATCTAGCTGTACCTCGTACCGCCCTATAGCCTTATTGAATGTAGATGCCAAGCTATATTCCTCTCTCGTCGCCCGCCGGTTGCAAGATTTGATGCCGGCCCTTATACACCCGTACCAGTCTGGCTTCATTAAGGGGCGGCAGACTCATGATAACTTACGGAGAGTGATTCACCTGATCGAGAAGGCCTCTAGGTTCCGGAATCCGGATGTATTGGTGGGTCTGGATGCTGAAAAGGCCTTTGACCGAGTCGATTGGGGCTTCTTGTTCCGCACACTGACTGCTTTCGGATTCTCACACCAATTCCTTACGATGCTGCAGGCAAATTTCCATCGACCGACCTCGAGGGTAATGATTAACGGGCACCGGTCGGCTGCCTTCCCCCATTCTAGAGGTACGAGACAGGGGTGCCCTCTTTCCCCTCTCCTCTTTGCCTTGAGTATTGAACCTCTGGCAATAGCGATTCGGGAGAATGACCGCATCAAGGGCATACCCTTCACAGGGGAGCAACATAAAATATCTCTTTTTGCGGATGATGTCCTGCTGTCTTTGGGTGACCCAGCTCAGTCCCTACCACCTGTTCACGAGGAACTATCCCGGTTTGAGGCAGTGGCGGGATTCCGAGTCAACTTTGACAAGTCGCACGTCCTGAATTGGACCCTCTCATCAGCAGAGGTGGACCGACTACGCGTGCTGACGACTCTGTCGTGGACCCCCTCATCCTTAATGTACCTGGGAGTACGCCTCACGCCGTCTGTGGGCTCCCTCTTTGCAGCGAATTTCCCCCCCCTGTTGGCTTCGGTGCGCGATGACCTTGACCGGTGGAAGCCAAAATACCTTTCGTGGCTCGGCCGGATACATGCGCTTAAAATGGTCCTCCTCCCAAAGTTCCTTTACCTTTTCCAGGCCCTCCCTATCCCTTTAGACACGGACTTCTTCCGCCGCCTAAAGACGATGATGCTGAAGTTTGTTTGGCAGGGGGGCCGGGCTCGGATACCCTTTACGACACTTCGTCGGCCGAGAGGGGAGGGGGGAGTCGTACTCCCGGACATGCTACTGTATTACAAGGCCGCACAGTTGCGGGTGATGGTGGAGTGGAATCAACAGCTTTCAGAGAAGCACTGGCTACATATGGACAGGGCAGTGGCAGGTAGGTCGATCTGGGACCTGGCCTGGAAGCCTAAGATTGATCGGCCAAAGAATGCTTACATTAGCACGCCCACTAGCACGGTTCTGAAGGTGTGGGATACGGTCACTGGTGACGATCGGTGGACCACCTTCCCGTCCCCCTTCACCCCTATCCACTTTAATCCGGCCTTTCCGCCGGCCGCCCAGGAGGGTCCCTATCGCCAGTGGCGGGAGGGTGGATGTCGGGCGCTTACGCACTTGTTTCATGGGAACGTACCCCTCACCTTCCCCAATTGTATGCGTGATTATGATCTTTTACCTACAGAGTGCTATCGCCATGCCCAGCTCCTTCACTGGGCGACCTCAGAGGGGGTACGTGAGGCTGCTACTCGTCCACTCTCTCTCTTCGAATCCTTCTTGCTTCGCACTTCGACGATGCGGGAAGCGATTTCGTTTTTATACAGCCTGCTCCTGCGCACGGCGATTGCCCCGCGCCCTCGATATATGGAGCGGTGGGAGAGCATTTTGGAGCGGGACATTTCTGATACGGAATGGAAACACCTCTGGAGGGACGTGGCAGCGCACAACCATTCTGTGAGCCTTCGGGAAGCCCATCTGAAAACAATGTATGATTGGTACCTGTATCCCTCCAGGCTCCATCGCATCTTTCCTACGTCATCGGACCGATGCTGGAGAGGGTGTGGCCTATTGGGCGACTTTCACCATATTTGGTGGGATTGCCCGATCATCCGCCCCTTCTGGTCGGAGATACTCTCCCACATCAAGGAGATATTGGGGTACCCGATCTCGGACTCGGTGGCCCATGTCCTGCTGGGCCTTCGAGACCCATTGTTGGAACACCAGACTAAGGCTGATAAGCGTATTCAGTGGTTGTGCCTCGGGGCGGCTAAGCTCACCCTAGCGGCGGCGTGGAAAAAGCCGCAAGCACCGGCTGTATCACTGTGGCATTCGAGGTTGTGGGGCCTTCTGAGCATGGAGAGAATGTCGGACATCTTCCTGGGGGACTTTAAGAATTTCCACTTTCGATGGGGTCCACTAGTCCGCTTTTTGTCATCTGGCCTCCCGTCTGCGGTATGCCCGCCCTCGCTACGAGCCTTGCATTTGTTTCAAGTATGATTGGTTTGTGTGTCCTCCCTCCGGGATATGTGGGAGCGTGGTTATGTCGTCACCACCGGGGAAGGGTGGGGGGTGGGGGGGAGAACCAGTTGGGGTTTTTTTGGTTACTATTCATTGTTGCGACTCTGCTTAGCTTGGGGCCTAGGAACTGCTATGGCTTCAGGCACCTTTCTTTTATTGCTTCTGGACAGTATTTCTATGGCCAATTGAGAAGGCACGAGCGTTGTGTCTGTCCATACCTGATGAAGCGTGTACTATTGTGGATTGCCTTCAGCATTTTCGTTATAGCTTATTACACTCCCCTGTGTGGGATTTGTGGCGGAGTTTTCGCCTATTCCTTTTCTTTTCCCCCCTTCCTCCCTTCCCTTTTTTCCTCCAAACAAATTCAATAAAAATATGTTTTACAAAAAAAAAAAAAAGGCCACCGAGAATGTGAGTGCGGACTACCTGTCACGCCATCCGCTCCCCGATCGGGAGCATCCTAGGGGGGAGGTGTGTAACGGGGTGTATCGGAGGACTCCCGGACGGGAGCCCTACAAACCGCCTACCAGTCCCAGAATCCCTCGGAACGGGCCAAATGAGGGAGACGGCAATGACACTGACCTTTTACCGCCCCCCCTCTCTCTCTTCCCTCCCCACAGGACATGGAGTCGAGTATTGCTGAAGGGACGGACAGGGACTGGCCCTTTAATTCTTGGACTGAGCACGAGTGGGAGGAGCCGGCCAGCAACGCATTTCCGTCAAAGGGAGTGTCACCGGATCTACAGGTGTGCTTGTTCACCAGGAGGCTAGCAGAGAGGAGCGGTTGGAGTGCGGAAGGAGAGGAAACGAATACGGAGTACGGACGGGAAGAAGACGAAAGGAGAAGAACATCGGAGGGAGGACCATCGTATAAAGAAGGAGACGGCGCACGGCGAGAGACATCCAAGGCCGGGGGCGACACGGAGAAGAGCCGTCAGACGGAGGCAGCGTCGGCGTCTGCCGAGGACGGAGTAAAGCCAGGAGGCCACCGTTCATACGAGCCGCCCAGCCACTCACCCAGGGGAGGTGCGTGGCTTGTACAGGTGCGTGACCGGTTGCGGGGGTGGGTCAGAGGTAGTAGACCTCTAGACACTCAGCCTGGGGAACCCTGAATCCCGGTACCCTTTCCCTGTGCACTTTCCCCTTTCCTACTCCATAGTGCACTGTTAATACTCGAGCACCGGTGGTATCCCCTCACTCCCTTCCCTTGTGGATCGTGAATCGAACGGACGTCTCACACTGCCCTTTCTTTTCTATTTCCCTCCTTGGGGACCCCGAGCCCAGCAGCAACGGACTCCGAAGAGGAAGCGCCCCCCCCCCCAGAAGTCCGGAAGGGTTTCGGAAGGAGAAGGACCGCCCACGGAGACGAAGCCGAAGCAGATCACCCCAGCGGCGTACGCCAGTCAGAAAGAGTTGTACGGACCATTTACTAGCCTCAATAAAGCCTCAGTTAACCAGAGCCCGGTTGTTGCCCCTCCATGTTGCGTCTCTACCCGCGCCAAGCGTAACAGTCTCCCAGGAGGTCTTGTCAGTATTTTATGCACTTTTTGGGAGAAAGTATATGGTAGGTACAATAGGGCTGTCATTTTTCAAAAATAAAATGTCTTCATCATTCAGAAAGCTATTTTTATGCCACCTAATTTGTTTTCTATTGAAATCTAGTTTTAGCTCATTAGTTGGATTCTTGGCTAATTTCTCGAAAGTTTGTTGTTTCATTCAGTCGTTGCATTGCTTCCAATATATATTCTTCTTTGTCAAGAATGACCACATTGCCTCCTTTCTCTGCTGGCGTTATTTCTATGGAATAGTTTTCCTTAAGTCCAATCATTGCCTTGCTCTAGTCTAGGGTAAGATTTTCATTCCTCTGGCCATATTTAACTTTCTCCATTGTCTCCAATTCTGAGGTTACTAGATCATGGAACATATCAACCCAGTTTCCTGGATGCAGTGCGGGGCAAAATTTAGAATTGATTTTACATTTCCTACCAATGTGCTTATCTGTGATAATGCCCATTTCCTCTGATATCAGCGATTCTGTCATGTTATCATCCTCATGATCATACATTAGATCATAAGTCGTTTTTAAATCTGGTATTTCAGTACTCTCACTTTTGGTGTTTGGTCTGGCAAAGACTTTCGCAAATTTTTATTTCCATGTAAATTTGTATATTTCAATTCTTGTTACCATGTGGTCATAGTGTTTCTCCAGACAAAAGGTGAGGCCTTTATTTAATCAACTTTTTTCATGTTCGTTGAGGGTATATTTTGATAAATGAATAATCAGACCCTTCTCCTGTTTCCCAATATCACACGTTATTGTTTTTTCTGTTGATTGCGTAATGGGTATCCCTTTGTTCTTTTTGGAGCCTCTTCGTATCTTTCTTTGCTTTTTGACTTTGTTTATAGTCAGTCTCATCTCTTACAAATTTTCTCTTCTTGTGTTCTTGTGTCTCTTCATATTTTTCTAGGCAAGTTTCCATTTCTTTTCTTAGTTTAGTAGATTCTTCTTTATTTATATTCGTGGTAATCTTAAGTTTTATTTCTTCAATTATTACATGTGCCTCATCTAGATCGATTTTAGCGTGTTTTATTAAAATTGTCATCATGTTTTGAGAGCACTGCATATTATTTTGCCGAGTCTTTAATAATACTCTCCTAGTGTCTGGATTTGTAGGCATGGTGAAATGTCTGAGTCCTCTTGGGACCCTATTTACTTTCACATATTTTTCCATGGCAATTACTTCCCATCTTTTATCTCTTTCTTATACATTCGTTTGAGTTGCAGGAATAGTTGTTTTAATGAGGTTCCTGGACTTCTCTGTGTATCTGTTGCAATTTCTGTGAGTTCCCCAGTGCCTGCTTAAAACATTGTAGCACTTTTAATAATTTCTCTTATCTTTATGTGCTTTCATGCTGTTGTCTCGTAAATTGATTCCAAAATACAATCTATTGAAATTATCTTTGAAAAACCTCACATGTGTGGTTGCGTTCTGAATATACATTTAATTTATTGCAAAGATTTATCGCTTTTGGTTGTTTTTTTATGTTGCTGTTTCTCCGTGAACAGCGTGTTTACATAATCACATAAACAAACAAGCACTTCGGCTGCAACACTTCTTGCGATACGAAATCAAGCTCACCTCCTAGGGAGGTTCCCATGTGGGTAGCGCCCTCCGGCTCCATCCTTCGACACTTTACCCGGTGGGTGATTTCCTCTTCTCGTGTTGCACCGGGCACTGCCGAGATAATCTGCTGCATTCAATGTGTTTCTGCACACAACTCTGGGTGCTGGCGTGGGGCTGAACCAACTAGCCCAAAGTAAATTTTGGAACCAAAGATACGCCACACTCAGTAAATCTAAGGTAATTTATTGTTTATTCAGAATACCTCAGAACATCTCCACTCTACCAACATGTTTTGGCCTCACAGGGCCTTTCTCACTGTATTGTGGGAGTTGAAGTTTAAAACACTTTTGTGACTACGTTGTTATTGTATACAGATTTCTTTTTTCATTTTTTGCGGGGATTTAGGTTGTCATCATATTTACTTGTCTGTTTAGCACAACCTCACAGAATTAACACTTTTAACAATCCACGAACATGAAATTGATATTATCTCACTCGACTCAACCTCCCCAGACGTCGCCTTCCTGACGGAGACCTGGCTGAACCCCGCCTCGGCACTCGATATAGCCATAGTCATCCCGGAAGGCTACACGATCACCCGCAGGGACCACACCAACGGAGCAGGAGGAGGAATCGCTATCGTCCACAGGAACACTCTAAGGGTCTCAACCAACACCGACGACACCCTCAGCATCGCCGAACACCTGCACTTCCAGATCCACACCGACCCCCACACCACCCTCAGAGGAACCCTCATCTGCAGACCCCCCAGACCCCGACCACAGTTCAGTGACTCCATCGCCAACTTCGTCAGCACACGCGCCCTCGCCTCCACGGACTACATCCTCCTCAGGGCCCTGAACTTCCACCTCGAGAACAACAACGACACCAACTCCACCACCCTGATCGACAACCTAGCAAACCTCGGACTCAGACAACTCGTCAAAACACCCACTCACTCCGCCGGTCACACGCTTGACCCCATCTTCTCCGCAAGCCCCCAAGTCACCTTCAACCACACCACTGAACTCCACTGGACCGACCATCGCTGCATCCACTTCACCTTCCATAAACCCACCACGCACCACCGCACTAAACAGATGCCTCGCCGCTGCTGGAGCAAAGTCACCGAAGACCAGCTAACCACCACCCTTGCCCAGAGCCCACCCGCCAATCCCACCGACCCCGACACCGCCGCCTGCAACCTCAGACAGTGGATCAACGACTGCGCCAATACCCTTGCCCCGATCAAGAAACCCTCCAATAGTCACACCAACAAGAAAGCCAGCTGATTCACGGAAGACCTCCGGGCCTCCAAGCCAACCTGCCGAAAGCTGGAGAAGATCTTGCTCCGTGAACGAACACCGGACAGCTACGCAGTCCACAAGAACGCCACCCGCAGACACCATCACCTCATCAGATCCACCAAAAGGGCCTCCTTCAAAGACCGCCTAGACAACGTGCACAACAACAAAGAGCTCTTCAACATCGTGAAGGAACTCTCCAACCCCAGCTTCAACACCAACGATGTCCCACCCTCGCAAGACCTGTGCGACTCGCTGGCCACCTTGTTCCACAGCAAGATCGCAGACATCCACGACAGCTTCAACGCCATGACCGCCCGACAACCACTGAGATCTCCACCCCCATGACCAACATCCGCACCGACCGCCTGCTCTCCTGGACCAACATCAACGACGACAACACCATCAAGGTCATGAACACCATCCACTCCGGATCTCCGTCAGACCCATGCCCACACCACATCTTCAACAAAGACAGCTCAGCCATCGCACCCCATCTCCGGAAAGTCATCAACACCTCCTTCGAGACAGCAACCTTCGCAGAGAGCTGGAAGCACGCTGAGATCAACGCCTTACTCAAGAAGCCCAAGGCGGACCCCAAGGACCTCAAGAACTTCCGTTCCCGGCAAAGGTCATCGAGAAGACCGTCAATGAACAACTGACCTGCTACCTCAGGGAGAACAACATTCTGGACCCTTCCCAGTCCGGGTTCCGGAGCAACCATAGCACGAGACTGCCCTCATCGCCACAACCAATGACATCAAGTCCCTGCTGGACAACGGAGAAACGGCGGCCCTCAGCCTCCTGAACCTGTCAGCCGCCTTTGACATGGTCTGCCACCACACACTCGAACACGTCTCCACAATGCCGGGATCCAAGACAAGGCCCTGGACTGGACCACCTCCTTCCTCTCCGGCAGAACACAGAGCGTCCGCCTTCCCCCCTTCCGCTCCGAAGCCACTGAGATCATCTGCGGCATACCCCAAGGCTCATCCCTCAGCCCAACTCTGTTTAACATTTACAAGGCACCGCTCGCCCATGTCGCCCGTCGGCACGACCTCAACATCATCTCCTACGCCGATGACACCCAGCTGATCCTCTCCCTCACCAAGGATCCCCACACCGCCAAAACCAACCTTCACAAAGGAATGAAGGCCGTCGCTAAATGGATGAGGAACAGCCGACTAAAGCTGAACTCGGACAAGACGGAGGTCCGTATCCACCCCTTCGGCCTGGGACGACTCCTGGTGGCCGACCGCACTGGGAACCGTGCCACACCCTCCGACCACGCACGCACGCAACCTAGGGGTCATCCTCGACTCCACCCTCTCCATGACTACACAGGTCAACGCCGTCTCCTGCTCCTGCTTCAACACCCTCCGCAGGATCTACAAGTGGATCCCCCCTGAAACGAGAATAACGGTCCCACAGACCCTCGTCAGCAGCAGGTTGGACTACGGAAACGCCCTCTACGCAGGAGCCTCGGCCCAACTCCTGAGACGGCTCCAACGCATCCAGAACGCCTCTGCACGCCTGATCCTCGACATCCTTTGCCGCAGCCACATCAAACCCCACCTGAGAGACCTGCACTGGCTCCCGGTCAACAAGAGGATAACCTTCAAGCTCCTCACCCAGGCACACAAGGCACTCCACAACACCGGACCAACGTACCTCAAAAGACGACTCAGCTTCTACACCCCCACCCGCCAGCTCCGCTCCGCCGACCTCGCCCTTGCCACAGTCCCCCTCTTCCGAAGCGTGATCTCCGGCGGCAGATCATTCTCCCACCTCGCCGCCAAGACCTGCAACACCCTCCCCATCCACCTACGGCAGACCCAAGATCTGCTGACCTTCAGAAAAATCCTCAAGACCTGGCTTTTCAAGCAGTAGCAGCATTCCCCACCCCAGCGCCTTGAGACCCTCACGGGGGAGTAGTGCGCTTTACAAATGATATGATATGATTGATTGATTAAACAGACTTGTGTCATAATGTGTTCTTGCTAAGCGAGTGTTAACATAGATAGATAATTTAACATTGATTATCTATGATTCTAAGTAGTTATAGTTTGGTCTGTTTTCCATAGATGGAGTGTTTTTTGATGAGCTAATATCTTTGACCCCGTTTAACGAATATTCAAGAAACTTTGCAAAACAAAAAGTTCATCCACCACAGCTCCTTCCAGGAAAGGTGATCTGTGGCCAAGAAAAAAGGGAGTCCCAAAATGCAAAATTTCCATGCATTTTTCATCGACTTCTTTAGGCGGGGCTACAGCAAAAACTGCTGAACGGATGAAAACAAGATTAAGCGGGAAGCTAGATCTTGTTCCGCAGATTGTGCTTTTTGTGATTTGGTGTAAATCTGTTCAGTAATTTTTGAGAAATTAAGGGTCCAAAATAATTGAATATTTTGGCAGTTGGGGTCAAGATTCTCGTGAGCCCCGCACCAGAGTACAAAATCTAAAATGGACCCCTGTGATTGGTCAAGAGGCCCGGTTTTCCTGTGAGCCTTCATGCTGTTGCAGGAGTGAAAGACTCCAGTGAGTCCCGCGAGCGTTCTGATCGGCTGGCTTTTGGAATTTTAGAAATTAAATTGCTGCCATTACTGTTTACTGTGAAAAATTGGAGGTGTTGTAGAAATTGAGTAAAAAAGCTATATAAGGGGGCAGCAGAAAGGCATACTGTCCCCCTAGATTTAGAGAGTAGGTCTCTAAGAGATAACTACTGAAAATAATACATTTATATTGTTTATAAGTAATTTTTATGATCTTGCAGGACTCTAGCGGGATCATGAATAGTAATAACGAGTAGATAAGTTCTTAATACACTCTATTAGTAGCAATACATATTATGGCCTTTTGGTTTTTAGAGGGAGTGTGTAAGAGATGAGTACTGTGATGAGTAGAAGGTTAATTCTTATTTTTAAAAATGTTTATTATCTCGCAAGACTCTATTGGGATCGTGAAAAGTAGAAAGGAGTAGGTGATCACTGAATAAACTGTAGTATGCAGACTTGCTACTGTGGAAGGGAATCTTACTGGAGATGGTCTTTATCAGAGTCTACTATTTATGTTCATTGGCTTGGTAAGAGTTGTGAGTAGAGCACTCCCTCTTCCCACACCCTACTATGCACATCCATTATCAGACATAGGGGTGTTAGCAGGGAGCACAGTCCCTGGACAGAGCATACTATGCACACCTATGATCCAAGAAAGAGGTCTCAGCAGACAGGCCAGTCTCTCTCTCCACATACCCTACTATGCACACCTGTCATCTGAGAGAGAGGTCTGAAAGGAGAGTGCAGTCCATGCACACACCTTACTATGCACATCCGTCATCCGTGATAGGGGTCTGGGCAGAGAAGCCCATCCCTCCCCCACCCTACTTTGCACACCCATCATCCGAGATGTCTGACAATAAAGGGCAGTCCCACTCCACTCACTACTACACACACCAATCCTCTGAGAGAGAGGTCTCAGCAGGGGTCTGTCTCTCTTTACACCCTACTATGCACACCCGTCATTTGAGCGAGAAGTCTGGAAGGAGAGGCCTGTAACTCCCCACACCTTACCACGCACACCCATCATCTAAGAGAGAGGTCTGACTGGAGAGGCTAGTCCATATGCACACCCTACTACGCACACCTGTCATCTGAGAGAGAGGTTTGACAGAAGAGGCCAGTTCCTTTCCACGCACACCCGCCATGTGAGGAAAAAGGTCTCAGCAGAGAGGCCAGACTCTCCTCCCACACTCTTCAATGCACACCTTCTATTTGAGAGAGACGTCTGTAAGGAGAGGCAAGTCCATGCAAGCATTCTATTACGCACACCTGTCATCTGAGAGAGAGGTCTGACAGGAGAGGCCAGTCCATGTATATACCCTAATATGCACACCCGTTATCTGAGAGAGAGATATGACAGGAAACAGCAGTTCCTCTCCACTCACTACTATGCACACCCATCTTCTGAGAGAGAGATCTCAGCGAAGAGGCCAATCTCTCTTTCCACACCCTAATACGCACACCCGTCATCTGAGAGAGAGGTATGGCAGGAAGGGGCAGTTCCTTTCCACTCACTACTACGCACAATAGTCATCTGAGAAAGAGGTCTTACGTGAGGGCAGTCCCTCCACACACACTACTACACACACCTGTTATCTGAAACAGAGATCTGAAAGCAGAGGCCAATCTATCCATGCAGCCTACTATGATCACCCGTCATCTGAGAAAGAGGTCTGGAAGGAGAGGCCTGTCACTCTCCACACCTTACTATGCACACTCATTATCTGAGAGATCGGTCTGACAGGAGAGAGAAGTCCCTCCCCACACACTACTTCACACATCCGTCATCTGAGATGTCGCAAAGGAGAGGTCAATCCAGGCACCTACCTTACTATACAAACTCATCATATGAGAGAGATGTCTGAAAGTTGAGACCAATCCATGTACACAACCTAATATATATATACCCGTCAACCTAGAGCAAGGTTTGTAAAGAGAGGCCAGTCCATGTATACATCCTATTACACATACCCGTCATCAGTGCGAGAGGTCTAAGAGGAGAGGCCAGTCGATGTACACACCTTAATATTTACACCCGACATCTGATAAAGAAGTCTGGCAGGACAGGCAGTCCCTCTCCACTCACTACTATGCACACTTGTCATCTGAGAGAGAGGTCTCGGCTGGGAGGCCAGTCTCTCGCCACACAACCCACTATGCACCCTCGTCATCTGAGAAAGAGGTCTGGAATGAGAGGACTGTCACTCCTCACACCTTACTATGGTAACCCGTCATCTGAGAGAGAAGTCTGACAGGAGAGGCCAGACCATCTACACAACCTACTATGCACACCTGTTATCTGAGAAAGAGGTCTGGAAAGAGAGAGCAGCCCCTCCCCACACACTACTATGCACACTTTTTATCTGAGATAGAGATGTGAAAGTAGAGGCCAGCCTAGTCATACAGTCTACTATGCACACCCATCATCTGAGAGAGGGAACTGACAGGAGAGGGCAGTAGCTCCCCACACACTACTATGCATACTTATAATTCAAGAAAGAGCTTTGAAAGGAGAGGGTAGACCCTCCTCACTTCCTAATATGCACAACTATTATCCAAGAGAGAGTTCTCAGTGGAGAGGCTAGTCCCTCCCATATGCTCATATTGTTATTTTATGTTATGTTATATAGTTTTCTAACGTGCACAGATACTCCAAGGAGTGTCCCGACCCGAGCACAGAGGGACTGAGTTGCTTATCCATACTAGACAAAGAAATGAGTTTTTAAATTTTTTTTAAAAACCACAGGATCTTCAATGTTGTAAAGTACAAATGAAAGAGCGTTCCAGGCCCGGGCCGCCATAACGGCGAGGGAATAGCCACCAAGCCTGTGCCAATAAAAATGGGGAACCTTTGCCAGGAGCAGATTGGAGGATCGTAACAGTCTCCCTGGAACTAACTATGGGCGAAATTTGCAAATTTGAAAAATCCGCAAATTTGTGCAAATTTGCGGATTTTTAAACTTTTGCGTGTTCGCGGGTTTTTTTTTCAGCGCGGCGACCGCGAAGTTACCCATGCGGTCGTACATGGACGCGGCCATCTTGTTTTCAGTGTTCGAGTTGCGCATTTCCGTTTCCTGGCGCCAGTTGCATGCTCGCGTTGGGCATTTCCTACGTGCGGGCCGCAATTACGTGTTCGCGTCCGGTTTTGGGTGCTCGCGGGGGAAATATCGCGCAAACTTACCTACGAGGTCGCAATGGGCGCGGCCATCTTGTTTTTTCATTCATTGCTATGGTTCTGGGCATGCTTTTTCAATCCTCCCTTAATCTTTGCAATCCTTTGTTTCGTTGAAGTGTAGTGAGTCCATATAGTGCTAGTAGAATTTCAGAAACTCCCATTAATGTTAGAGCAGAGGGCGACGAAGTGGGAGGTTAGATAGATACATGCCACAAATGTTATGTACTGTGCTTGCAAGTTGCTAGTGCTACTGTAACACAACTTTCTGCTGAATTATTTTGTGTTAATCTTAAAAAGCATTGGTTACAGTATGTTTTTCTTTCTTCATATAGATGCTCCTTCCAAACTAACACGGAAGGAGTTGCCTAGACGGGCCCGGCAACGGAAGCTGGAGACAATTGTCGCCGAATATCGGCGTCTGGTGGCCCAGGAGGAGGAGGAAACGCAGTCGACATCAACATCCACGACAGTTGCATCCTCCTCCGCTCACCCTGGGTCATCCAGTCAGCACAAGCCTTCAGCGGTACGGAGCCGTGGTCCCGCAGTCACCTGCCACCGCCAAGCAGCAAACAAATCAGCTGCCCCCCCACAGCAGGTACAAGGCTCGTCTGCACCGCTTGACCCTCAGAGTGTCCAACCTTGAGCAGGAGGTGGCGAGGCTGAAAACCCTGCTCAAGGACCTCCGAGACAGCATCGTGACCACCTAGCCAAAGGACACCGCCGGCGGAAGTAGAGGAGAGACTGTCCCTTGCCCCTTTTTTAAAGACTTTGGTGGGGGGGAATTGGGCGTTGGGGTTTTTGGACTTTTGGGGACTGATTTGATTCATGGACATTGGTTGGGGTTAGGGAGGGGAGTGGGTAGGGTCTTCTTGTGGGATAGTTTATTTTGTTAGGACTCCAATAATTATTTATTTCTCTACTTAAACATAGCATACGCGTTTTTTTTACTGTTTTGTTGAGGAGGCGGGGGGAGGTTAACTGTACATTTGTTTTCCTGAAACTTAACTGGCTGGTTGATTCAAATTGTCTAATCGCCCAAATTTGTACAAAAGTGCCACTGACAGAGTTAGTGAATTCAATTGTCCTACTACTTTACTAGTACTACCGTCACTCTCTCCTCTCCTCCTACTCCAATATTCTTCCTCCCCCAAAATGCTTATCTTACCTGTGATTCGTGTTTGAGAATAGGGCTAGGCACAGGGCTGGGTGCATGGCAAATGGCGATTAAGGTTGGCTGTGGAATCCTGGACAGATGAAATGTCATTGTTGTGGTGGTGGTAGTAGTAGTGGTACACACTGGCAGTAGCAGCATATAAAAAAAAAGGAAATGAAACATTGAGTGGCCTGAGCGTAGCATTAGAACAGTACGATAGATAGTACAATACACAGTAAGATTATATCCTCAGATTCCTTCACCATCCTTGAAATTGATTTTCTGTTGCTTTGACCTTATCCTCCCCAGCAAGTGTTTAGAATTATTGTTGTCATTTAGTCACACCTCAATGAAAACCACACAGCCCGGGGAAAGAGGGTTAGGGTTTGAAAATTGGATGGGAATGGGGTTTTTTGGGAAAGTTTTGTGGAGAGGAAAAAAAACCACAGCATGGAAAAACAACAAATGAAGAAAAACAAATCTTAGGAATCGAAGACATCCATAAATCTTTTAAGGGACATAAAGGAAGTGCACTACTGCATGCATGAAGTTGTTTGCTAATTGGATGGTTAGGTTATAGAAAAGTAGTACTTACTACAACTTACTAACTTTGAAGAAACATTATTTGACAGTACAGGGCTGCTGTAATTACGCAATTTCACTTGCCTATCTGCCCTCAGAGAGAATAAACACTTATTAGTACATTAAATTAGTTTTAGAAATAGCAAAGAAACTTATCAAATAGCTGGAAGGATGAATTTGAAGCAGAGAACAAACTAACGCACAGAGTCACACTCATAGAAGTTCACAACAATGACCTTATTTAAAAGATAAGGAGAAGTGAAGAGGATACTGTAACTGTATGTTGTAGTTGTCCTGTTCAATTTGGGACGTTGCATGCATCCAGCCATTCCTCTTATTCGCAGTACTCCTCCATTCCATCTGACGCTCCGTCGATCAATCTTGGTGACCAGACAGACACACTGTCCAATGCCTGCCTGGCGGATGCGGAATTGCGGATCGCTAACGGTAAGCCTGAGTTAATCGTTTTTCCCATCGCACAAGGTAAAAGCAGGCCTGTAATTGTTGATGGAAAAACAGGAAGTGATATTAAAAAACACCACGGAGAAAAAAATATAAGGTACTGTGTGTAGTGCAAAAATAACACTTTCAGTTTCAGAGGCAACAGTATTACATACAAGCATCATTTCTAAAGTGCGTACTCGGAGTCTCCTTTTCAAGGATAGTAATTAGCACACAGCAGGCCAGGGCCATGCAGACGGTTAAGGAAGGCACCATTGAGTGAAGCAACCTGATGTAGCATACCTCTTTGACAGAGACAGACAAAGCATATCTAATTGTATGCAGCAAACCACATAGCCGCAATTTTACATGAACTGCTGTCTGGACTCTGGAATAACAACACTACACTGGCTCGACCACCCCATACCACAACTAGACAGACATGTAGTTCTGCTGTAGTTGTTGTTGACTGGTTTACCTGTTTGCCACTCACGAAATAGCCATAGTTCTTCCGTAAACCGACGATGATGATCCATCCATCCCAGTGAGTGACTGTAAAGAAAAAAAGATATTATGTAAGTTTCATCATCAAGACTCATCATCATCATGGTATATTGGCAAACTCAATGTTGTTCATGCAGTCGCAGTCTACACACACAGTGAGTCCAAGGACATTTTGCATATGAACAAATGCAACATAGAGGCCCCTGCAGTAGAAGTACAATTTGAATTAAACAAGGTAAAAAAAACAGAGTAGACTTGAGTTACATTTAGTGTGTAAAAGATTAAATAATAACAGAAGACATATGATTCATTTCATGCACAACAAACAAACAGCAATTGCTTTCATCAGAGCCAGACAGCCAGTGCTGTCCACTGCATGCCATCTCATTATTCATTACCTGTTCCACTTTTTGACCGTATCTTGTTGTTCTTAAAGTGAAGGCCCACAGGGCAGCCTCTCGTGTCACTGTCAATTTCAGAAGTAACTGTCAGAAATCAGCATATAGTCAGTAATTCCAGTTCCCACTTCTTTTGAGGGGACTCGTCTACGAAGCAACAGTTTCTTCATTCTGCCTAATCCAGCCATCTGCCTTGAGGGAAATGGATAGGGGGAGTATGGAGGAGGAGGATAGAGGAGCATTACTGAGTTGTGAACTTGTGAACTTCAGGATTGCAGACAGCGGCATCATCAATAAGGAAATAAGACGAAGACAGTGCTGCTGATGGATTTGTTGTGATTAGAGTTTTGTTGTGGTAAAAGTTGCAAAACAAAGAAAGACACACAGGAGTAAAAGTGAATAAGGAGTCAGGATGGAAAAAAAAGGAAGTCAGTTTCAGGCCTAGGTGTCAGGGAAGTAGAGCTCGTCCTCAAACTCTGTGAATTGAGACAGGAGTAGGTCAGCTAACAGAGAAGGACTTCCGTCACCTAAATCGGTGTCCTCTTCTTCCTGCGTGGATTCACGTATTTTATAATCTGGTGGTATGAAGTTCTGATTCATCTTGATCATTGTTAACCTCTCCACATTTTTTGGCGAGAGGCGGGTCCTTTTTGAAGTTACAATGGCACCAGCAGCACTGAAAACACGTTCAGAAGACACGCTTTCCAGTGGGCAAGACAAATAATTTAGAGCCAGCTTGGTGATCAGGGGCCATTGACCCCTTTTCCCAAACCAATTCAGCAATGGGTTGTGATCAATGTAGACCCCTGTTGGGTCATCCAGATAGGCCTGCACCATCCACTCAAGGCCATCCAGGGCTGCTCCACTTTGCGTACCATCTGTGGCCTTTGCATCAGCACTGGAATGAGCAAACCCTTGATGAGTTATCCAATCCGCTTCCGACAATATTATGGCTGGGCCTGGTGCAGGTGAGGATGATGATACGGTTGCTGGTGTAGGTAACGGCTGTGAGGGAAAGTGACTGCCTTCGGACACAGAAGTGGACCTTGACGCCGGATGGCCTGCTGATTCAGTAGTACGTCTGCCGGTTCCTTCAATTTCCTGCCGCTCTTTTTCGAACCGAGTGGCTGACAGAGCTAGCCAATGTTTGTACTTTGAAACATCTGCTTCAGTAAAAGGAATGAATGCTTTGCTGGCCACTGCCTTTTTGTACCGTGGATCCAGAATAGTGGCACAAATGTAATGTTGTTCTGTATGTATTTTTTTATGCCTTTCATTGTCAACTAGGCGGGTTAATAAGCTCTCCGTCAACGGATATGCGTCTTGCTTGTCAGTATCATCTTTGAACGTGGAAGACACCGCCTTCAGTTGGTGCTTTAGCATGCGCAACAATGGAATAGCTTTGCCCAAAGTACAGTCCTCCCTGCTGACTTCACGCTTGAAGACCTCAAAAGGACGAAGCATGTCTGTCAGGCTTTTAACTAGGTCCCATTCTTCCAACTCTAGCCTCATGTCTTTCATAGAAGAACCCTGTGCAAAAACATACTCATTGATTACCATGCACTGCTCAGACAGACGCTCAAGCATGTAGAAGGTTGGGATCCAACGTGTTACCACCTCCTGGATGAGTTCTCTGACTGGCACTCTACGGTCATGTTGAGGTTTCCTCAGCTGCTTCAGGGCCTTACAAGAATGGCTGAAATGTTTGCAGATTCTTCGCCAGGTGGTCAGTAACTTGCTGACTGTGTTTTCTTTTTTCAAGAAATCTTGAACAACAATGTTAATACTGTGCGCCAAACACAGCACTCTGAAATAGCCACCATCATTCATGGCTCTAACTATATTACTGCCATTATCCATGGAAACATAACCAATCATGCGCTTTCTTGGATGCAGCCATTCAAAGACCTTACTGTTAAACTCCTCCAAAATGTTTACGATAGTATGAGATTTCTCCACTGCAAACATGGCTACTGTAGCATGTTTCCGACTAGCTTGAAAAATTGTGGGTGTGGCAACACCTGCAGACATCTTTTCTCTAACCCCTGCAAAAGAGACCCAGTGTGCAGTGATGCACATGTAATCAAGGGCTTGGCAACTGGTCCACATGTCTGTTGTCAGGTGGATAGTGTGAACAGCACTCTTCTGCAAAGCTGCCCCAATCACCTCCAGCACATCCTGATGTAGTGCTGGAACCGCAACTCTGGCAAAATAGGACTGGCTGGGAACCTTCCATTTAGGGGAGACTGTTGCCACAAATTGTCGAAAACCCACTCCTTCCACGAAAGAAAAAGGGAGAAGGTCCAGCGCTAACATTTTAGCCAGCATTGCATTATACAGACGTGCCGTTGGGTGGTTGCGTTCAAATGGCGCCTCCGACCAACACATGCTTTTAATGGTGGTCTGGAGCGTTTTCATATGTGATGAGGATGCAGACCTCTTCAACCCAGTTAGGCTCATTTATGTACTTTTTCACATTGGTGTCTCTACCAGACTACTGTGCCTCCTTAATGTTTTTGGGGTAGAGGAGGATGTGGGCACTACCACTGCAGTGCTGCTGCCAGGGGTACTGTGTGTACCAGAAAAAATGCCTCTCGGTTGTTCACCTCCCCCCTGCACGATCAGCTCCTCTTCGTCATCAGATGCAATATCAATCTCTACATTTGGATTTGTACTTTTGGCTTTCCGGATGTTACTTAGGTGCGCCTCCCACTGGATAATGTGGTGTTTTTTGAGATGCCCTCTCTGGCCTACGGTACCATAGTTGGTACCAAGCTTACCCGGACTAACTACTTGTTTACAAATCGAACAAATGACTAGGTTTTCCGCCTTTTTGCTAATACTAAAGAAGTCCCAAACTGGGGACTGGAGATTTCTGGTGGTGGTGGAGGTGCTACTACCAATGCCAGATGAATTGGAGGATGGGCGTGGCTGAATTTGTTGTGCACTTACAGCACTACTACTTGAGGTAATGGAGGTCGAGCTGGATGGAGGTCCCTGCCGGCCCTTCTGACAAGAAAATATGGAAGCTGTAGGTCGTGTTAGTGTTGTAGTTACCTGTGTTGGTGGTGGTACCAGTGTCACACCGGTACAAAAGGGGGTGGTGATGGACGGAGCATCTGAGCCAATCAAACACTCACACCCAGTCAAAAGATCTGGGTTTGATCCATCACCGTTCTTTAGCCCACTCTGCCACCCCTGTTCAGACATGGCTATATGCAAATCAATCTAACCCTGTGCCTCATGGGAACAGTCCAGCCCGAACTGCCAAGCCATGTCTTCCCTGGACCGGAAACAAGCTTCCGAGGACCGGTTTCTGGCATTCCAGCTGTCTTCAGCCCGGCTTGCTTGAATCCAGTGGCAAAGTGAGCAAGGGACTCACGTCTGAGCATACCCTGCCACACTTATGGCGGCCAAAGCGGTACAAAAGAGGGTGGTGATGGACGGAGCATCTGAGCCAATCAAACACTCACATCCAGTCAAACGATCTGGGTTTGATCCATCACCGTTCTTTAGCCCACTCTGCCACCCCAGTTCAGACATGGCTATATGCAAATCAATCTGACCCTGTGTCTCATGGGAACAGTCCAGCCCGAACTGCCAAGCCATGTCTTCCCTGGACCGGAAACAAGCTTCCGAGGACCGGTTTCTGGCATTCCAGCCGTCTTCAGCCCGGCTTGCATGAATCCAGTGGCAAAGTGAGCAAGGGACTCACGTCTGAGCATACCCTGCCACACTTATGGCGGCCAAAAGCGGTACAAAAGGGGGTGGTGTGGAAAATGACTAAAATTAGGTATATATAAGCGGCGTTCATTTATGTTCACCACAGCCACTGTTGAAAGTAAAGTGAAAATCGTGAAAAAGTGGCCACGCCATCTTGTCCCTTTTAGGCCCCACCATGCACGTAAGTGGCAGCCATTTTGTGTGTCGTGGCCTCTCTGCCCACTGCCAATAGCCTGCGTGTCTCTCCCCCTCACTCCCCGGCCTCGCAAGCATTCCCCCGTGCCCCGACAGCCCCCGGTCTCTCCTGCTTGGGCCATAAACGCACCTCTAACGCGACCCTGTCTCCGAGCCACATCCCGTGCTGAACCCCCTCGCTCTTTCATCTCATTCAAAGAACAGGCCCTTTTGATAACCTCTTCCTCCCTGCCCGATTGTCCGGCCTGATCCCAGGCCATCACCTAGCCCAACAGATGCAGTTTATTGCCCCCTACAGTAGGACCTCGCCTCACATCAAAGGAGCGGGGATTAATCAATGCCTTCACACCCCTAGATCCGACCGATCGCCCACATTCCTGTTCCCAGCGGAATGTCCAGCTGCGCGATAGCCATCATGCTGAGAGTTGGGTGGGGACCTCTACTGTAGATATGTGTGAGAACGGGCCTGAACCGGGGATTCCAAAGATGCCTTTTTTGAACTTCAAAGCAATACCACGGATGTCATAAATGTAATAAAGTCATAAACTTGTGTATAAGAGGCCAGGCCTCAGAGATGCGGTTAGAGCACCTCGAGAAGATACCCTGTTGTCTGATTTGACGTGTTCTGCTCCGTCGGAATAAACTCCTGTTTCCTGCCTTCCTGTCTCCAGCGCCTGCCTCTTTGTTTGGTAATATCGGATGGTATGAGAGGCGGCTAACGCCGGGCAAACACTGGAGGTTCTTAGTCGACATCGGCCCTACCTTTTCACAATTGGCGTCCAAACGTGGGGCCCATCAGCGACACGTGGATCCAGTGGGAGAGGTCCCAACGACAGAGTGAACGACTGCAACGATCGGGAAGTGCACCTGCCCGATAAACCCTCGTCTGGCAGCCAATCATCCGAACTTCACTGGTTCCGAGCAGACCTCTCTCGAGTGATCTACGGTCCTGACTGGGAACCATCAGGAGTGCCACAGCAATTAAGGAGAATAGAGGACGATCAGGTGCTGGAAGCGGAAGACGAGAAACTGTCCATGTGGTCCGGGTAAGGTCGTGTAACACGACAAATTGCGAATTGATTGTTTGATTGTTTGAAAATACTAGTATTACTCATTTGATTGTTTCTGAGAGATTCTCTGTCTGCAAACAGGGAAGAATAGGAGTATTCTCTCTTTGCAGATAGTGAAGGGTAGGTAACGCAGGCCTTTGCCCCCTTTGTAATCCGTCGTGCCTGCTTCCCTCTCCATTTGATTGATTGTTATCCAAGCATTTACTGTTTTGGAATTGGTTCTCTTTGGATCATTCTCTATTTGCAAACAAGCACAGAGTCGCAATACTATGTTTAGTCTTTGCAGATAGTGAAGGATAGGTAACGCAGGCTTTTGCCCCCGTTGTAATCCGTTGTGCCTATTTTTATCCCTCATTTGATTGATTGTTTATCCGAACATTGATCGTTCGGAATTGGTTCTCTTTGGGTTATTCTCTATTCACAAATAAGCACAGAGTCGCAATACTCTGTTTAGTCTTTGCGGATAGTGAAGGATAGGTAGTGCAGACTTTTGTCCCCTTTGTAACCCGTCATGCCTATCTTCTCCCCATTGTTCAGTAGTTGGTTCAGCCCGGACCGTTATTAGAGGTAGGTCATCCGGCTCCACCGGAGGACACCCCTAATAAAAAGGACATATATATAAAAATACGGATTAGCCGCTGTATCGTGCTAGCAAACTATAACATAAAAATCGTTAGGAAAAACAAAAGGAATCGAGCAAAATCAGTAGGCCACTGATGGGATCTTTTTGACCCCGCTAAAATAGAAACATTAGGAACAACCCCTCATGAGAAATATGAAACTGGTGAGAAGAACCGAGCTCGACGCCATGATCGCCGCAAGACAGCTCGGCTCCGCCGCCCACCCCGCCCAAATAACGACAAACCCTATGCAAATATTATAAATATATACAACACTCCAGCAAAGTAATATGTTAAAACGTTTTATTATACAAATATTTACATGGCAGCCGGCTGCAACATCAATCCCAATGCATTCGCCGTCTGCTTGACGCTGTTCCTGTCCCTCCTTCCTTAAAGTAGCAATGTTGGGCTACTTTGGGCTACTTTTTAGTTGGCTTTGGGCTATAGAAAGTCTACAAAAGCCATCAGCCAGCGAGGTAGCGTCGGTGGCGGCCTGGGGTGGAGGACCGTTGTGCGAATAGGCCGGAGGCAACACCACGCGCCGAGGCCCGTCCCCAGATCGTCCAGAGGTGGTGTCCAGCAAGTTGTGTGCGGGGGATGCCCTGCTGATGGTTCCCCCTTTGTTGCCTGGTTCAGCCATTTTGTATATCTATGCCAGGAGATGGCGTGGGGCGCCCGCGGAGAGGCGGCGCGGACGGCCCCCTCTCTTGCCCCCCCCCCAGGTGGAGGTTCCTCTCCCGCACTAAGACTGCCATTAGCGTTCCACTCAACGAGCCCCCACGGTTGACTGGCCGGGGGACCCGCTCCGGTGGCTGTGGTGAAGGACAGCTGCGGGAGGGGGGGGGCTCTCAAGATGGCGGTCGGCTCCCCGGATTTGGGCCTGGTCCACTAGGATGGCTCTGGGCTACCATGGAACTCGGATGCTTGCCTGCACGGGCATGAGCCCCACTCTTGAAGACGTCCTCCCAGTTTTAAAGATTCTACGAGAGTCGTTGGCCCTCGACTCCCGCGGGCTTCCGGTGGGGGCAACCGCCACTGTTGCTCGACTATCCCCCATGGATATGCCGCTGCCCCGGGTGACCGCCGCCTTATCCACATCTGGTGCCGTAGGAAAGACTGATTCAGCGCATCTGTGGAGGGATACGCCTGCTGTCCCGCTCTCCGGAGTGGCCACAACGTCGTCACAAGATGGTGGTGCTCTCATGCTGACACCAGCTTTTATCCGAATTACTAAGAGACACTGTAGACTGCCAACTCGATCAGCTCCGGTGGGACCTCAGCGTGACCCGGTAGGGAAGATTTTACCTTCCTCGCCTTTAAGTCGCGGTTCATGCCGCCTGTCCTTTCTGCTGGCGTTAACGGAATTTTTTGAACTGCCGAAAGGGATTCTGGTCCGGCCGCTAGTTATTGGAGGCATTTGAACTATACTCTGGACCCGCCTGGCCTCGACCAAAATGGCGCCAGTATGGGCGGGACTTGCAACTCCTTATGACGATTCTAGTTACTTAGCCTTGATGTTATGGGGGATGTATGCAGTCTTTGTGCACATGGCGGGCGGGGAAGGGTACTGACTGGGCATGCGGACAACCCTATTGATGTTGGTTTTTTTTAGTGTTGATTATTGTATTATTAAAGCTCCGAAGTAATGTTACTCATGATACTCACCCATGGTGTGCGTATGGACGATTTTATTGTAACTGATCCTGTTATACTTTCAATTATAAAATCAACCTTCAATGATCCTGCAACCGTTTGTCACATTTAGTTTTTTCAATTAAAATGGCTCGCTCGTTACGTACTCCTATACTACAGTGTAATCTCTCCTTACCTCATGCGTTTCCCGTCTGCCCCGTGGCCGGCCTGTATGGTTGGAGGCCCGTATTTGAATGCTGACACTTTTACAATCAAAGTTTTAAAAGAAAAATATATATGGAACTAGCATCATAACAGTCATTTAGATTGATAGGTTTTTTTTTTTTAAATACCATGCTCTGCGAACAGGAACGACCCTATACCACCGTAAACCATTTCTTTTCCTCGAATGAAAACATGAATCCGTCACCCCCCCACCTTATACTGAATACCCCTGGCCTTTGACCCTCTCCTACACGCGGTCTGTACTACCGCCCTCGGGCGATCTATGTAATGAACAGACTACCATTGGTCATCTTTGCCGCACTACCAGTTCCTCTGGGCTTCAATGCCGAGACACATGGGACTGCATCCCAGAGAGATAAGTCAAGTACGTGGTAGGTAAAAACATTTTCGTGTTTATGCGCGCTGGTGTGCTTTGAACGCTGCCCCCCCCCTCTTTTCCTTTTTTTGCAGGTTACATCGGAATTTCAGCTGAAGTATGGAGAAGACCTAAAACCGCACCGTGTTCCACGTGAGGAAAATAGGCTAGCTCTGTGAGACGGTACATTATATGTAGGAGCTATCTCTGGGAGCGTGAAAAATTGTATGGTATGAATGTGCGCATGGGCCCTGATTTGTACGGTATGAATGCGTATGTGTGGCGCACGTCTGGGTCAATAAAAGAATGCTTTTTGTATGATTGAGGCGTTGATCGAACGGTTAATGGGATAGGAAAATTAAGCTCGAACATGGTACCTACATGTGAAAGACGAATAAAAATATAGCACTTTCCTTACTTAGGAACGACTCTCTCTGGAGCTAGCGAATGGGAGAGTGGCCTACACCAGAAACTTGAAGGCTTATTTCAGTACGACAAACCCAACCCCAACCGATATCCCAAATGTACACCCAAAATAGTGCGCACCAGTGAGTCAATGTATGTGCTGACTAAATAAGAAAAGTTAAGAGTACCCCGGGTTGGGGTTCATCCAAAATCCCCCTCAGCCCAGATATTAGGGATATTGTTATTTTTTTAGATTTACCCCTTCTCCTTCCACCCTCATAGAAAAGTCAGAATTGTACCATCGCACGTCCGACTGACACCCCTCCTTTACCTCAGCTTGGATCATCATTTGCTAGATGTCTGAAGACCCCACCGTGAGTATAAGCGCGACTGGACTAGTGTCCGACCAATTAAAAAGGAGTAAGTATTTTTGAAGCGAGGTTACCAACAAAAATTGTCTACTATTAGGAAGGAAGGAGAACAAAGAGCTCGACCCCCAAAATGAATTAAAGGGAATACTGAGAATACGCAACATGCATGACAAAGTCCTTTTGCTCAAAATAGCTCTGTGTTCTGTCTTAGGTTTCCGTACTTGATGTATGTACTGTCGCACCCTATCTGGTATTTGTGTGTACGTAAACTATGAATTTATGTTTTCCCTCAGCTTGTGTTTTATACGTGAAACCGACCCGTACTGTTCTATATGTGTGTGCACTGAATAACCTATTATTATACACGTTTCTCTCTCTCTCTCTCTTTATGTTGTACGTGTGCTAATAGCCTATTTGGTGCACACGACGCTCTCTCCCTCTGAGGGCTCCCTTGCTCCCTTTTGAATAAATGACGACACTGTACCTCGCCGGCACAGGTATAATTGGCTTAAACACGACAGTGTTTGAACAAATTGACAGAAACAAAACGATCGTATTTTGCCATATTACTACCTCTCCTTTCTGCAAAATGATGGAACTTAATTGGCTGAGAAAGAAAGGACAGGTAAGACGACTAATGTCCCCTAATCTGACCCTTAACCACTTGGATGCTAATGACAAGGGTAACTCGTCATGGAGTGCCCATTCATTTCAATGGAAATTACATATCCTCGTTGGACATGCCTTAGCATCCAAGGGAACTATATGTCAGTGGCTTTTTGTTTTAGTGCTTTAGTAACACCACCCTCATCACTCGGATTACCACCGCCCATTGCACAAAAGTAGAATGTCCGAAACTTCCCCGTTTTTCCAGAATGGTCCCAGTTCTGTAACCAGCCGTCCCAGAAAATCTTAAAGACTGTAGCCGATGACCTTGTTTTTAAAGATAAATCGTCCAAAAACTGATAAAAGTTAGCCGTTGCTGTCAGAAAAGAAAGAGAGAAAAAAAATGCTTAACGTATGTCCTTCCCTGGAAAAAGTAGCTGTAAGCCCATGATAATAAGCACTTCACACTTTTTTATGAATTAGCAGACCTTGAAGAAAAATATAGCTCAACAGGATTTGTTTTAGAAAAACACGAGTCTCTACTGGAGGAGCCGGTTTGAATTCGATGAACCATGTAATTGTTGGATATCAGATTTCTTGCCACACTCGCAAATATAACAGGAATAAACACCAGACAGACATGATTTTTGAAAATAGAAAGATACTTGCAGACCTGCACCACAGCAATGATGCATGAGTTAACAGCATACACCGATGTAAGGATTACTAAGCATCCACCCTATCGTGACCAATAAACGTTTCCCCAACTACTTGGGGATGGGAGAGAAATTAAAGTGTGTAAACATCTTCCCCTGCCAGTTCTCAAAGACTTGTTTTTTTTGTACTCATTTAAAGATAACGTGCGGTCGTCGGAGGAGAGGGGCCGGACGTGACGCACAGCCTGGCTGCAGATCGGGGAATATCTATGACCTCGACCAAGGTGGAGCCACAGAGCAAAGAGTTGCGGGACAAGGCACCATTCTCAACGTGGAAAGTGAAGGAAAGAAGGGCTGTCCAGAAGCCCCTGCATGTTGATGAGCTCGTGCCGAAAGTCCCAGCCCATTGTGACCGATTGATGGGCCCACTTGCTTGAAATTTCTGCCCTCCTTGGTCCGTTTCAGACCTGATCCCACTCCACCCTCTTTTCCCTCGGCCTCCCAAAGCACGCCCCCATCGCCCCCTTTTTCCATATGGAGTTTTTTTAACTTGACTTAAAGAAGAAACACAGCACAAAAGATAGAATAGGGTTTGTCCCGAAAGAAGAACGGAATACGGGTACCCCGACTAAAGTACCTATGTAGATTAGTTAGGTAACAGGACAAACAGGACTGTGGTCCGAGAGCAAAGAGTGGCCACACCCTGCAACGCGAAATCTGAATCCGAGCTGGACGCATAGCTCCACCGCCGGTGCTCAACAGTGCCAACGAAAGAAGAAGAACAATGAGAGCCTACCAGTGATGGCTCGCTGTAATAAGACACTGGAAAGACACACCCTTTTTTGACATTGCCACCCCTTGACTGTCCCTTGTATTAAGTTGAATTCCTCTCCCAACCGCTTTGTATTGATTATCACCCAATTGAGCTTTCGAAACCTTACATCGGTCACTTTCAACTGTACATGGATAACTAAGAAGGCATTAACTCTGTATCTTGATGATTGTAGAACACCAGTTATGCACATGAACATGCTGTCTAGTTTTGACCCCCGTGGAGTCCAGACCTCAAGTGATAATAGCCCTTATCCTGCCAGAATTTTTTTTTGTATGACATCATGTTTGTATTCGAACGAATCTCCTACATCGTCTAAAGTAATGTCCCCGCCTCCAAGGTCTAACGTATGACGCAGCTAATGTAATTTTGTATGCACTGTCTCCCCGCCCATCACATTGACTACATATGGTTATGTGCGATTCTGTCTGCATTGATAGCAGAATTATTTCCATCTGCCTGTAATGCATATGGGCTACCAAAGCGAATTGTATAACTAATGTCAGCTTGTACATCCTCACCTGTGACATGAACAGGAATGAACTAACTTATGATAAAAACTGGGGACTGTGGAAAATGACTAAAATTAGGTATATATAAGCGGCGTTCATTTATGTTCACCACAGCCACTGTTGAAAGTAAAGTGAAAATCGTGAAACAGTGGCCACGCCATCTTGTCCCTTTTAGGCCCCACCATGCACGTAAGTGGCAGCCATTTTGTGTGTCGTGGCCTCTCTGCCCACTGCCAATAGCCTGCGCGTCTCTCCCCCTCACTCCCCGGCCTCGCAAGCATTCCCCCGCGCCCCGACAGCCCCCGGTCTCTCCTGCTTGGGCCATAAACGCACCTCTAACGCGACCCTGTCTCCGAGCCACATCCCGTGCTGAACCCCCTCGCTCTTTCATCTCATTCAAAGAACAGGCCCTTTAGATAACCTCTTCCTCCCTGCCCGATTGTCCGGCCCGATCCCAGGCCATCACCTAGCCCAACAGATGCAGTTTATTGCCCCCTACAGTAGGACCGCGCCTCACATCAAAGGAGCGGGGATTAATCAATGCCTTCACACCCCTAGATCCGACCGATCGCCCACATTCCTGTTCCCAGCGGAATGTCCAGCTGCGCGATAGCCATCATGCTGAGAGTTGGGTGGGGACCTCTACTGTAGATATGTGTGAGAACGGGCCTGAACCGGGGTTTCCAAAGATGCCTCTTTTGAACTTCAAAGCAATACCACGGATGTCATAAATGTAATAAAGTCATAAACTTGTGTATAAGAGGCCAGGCCTCAGAGATGCGGTTAGAGCACCTCGAGAAGATACCCTGTTGTCTGATTTGACGTGTTCTGCTCCGTCGGAATAAACTCCTGTTTCCTGCCTTCCTGTCTCCAGCGCCTGCCTCTTTGTTTGGTAATATCGGTGGAGAAGCGTGGCTCAGTGGTTAGAGGCGGCAGACCCGGAAGCTGAGATTGACCGTGGACCAGGGTTCGATTCCCCGCCTCGGCGGGTCTTGGGCTCAAAATTCCACGGACTCGACAATTCTCGCTCCGGTGCCTACTCGACTCACAGGGTCACACTCTGCGACTCTGGGCAATAGCTTGCTTAATCTCCACTACGGCCCCTCGCGGCGGGATGCCTGGCTTTCACCTTGTAGACACCCTGCCGGGGTTTCTCACAGGGGAAAACCAGGACGGGTTCCCTAAGCAAGCGCTTAGATACCGTGTCGGTGATTTGCGCTATATAAATTCATGTACATTCATGTACATGGTATGAGAGGCGGCTAACGCCGGGCAAACAGTGAAGGTTCTTGGTCGACATCGGCCCTACCCTTTCACAGTGGTGATGGACGGAGCATCAGAACCAATCAAACACGCACACCCAGTCAAAAGATCTGGGTTTGATCCATCACCGTTCTTTAGCCCACTCTGCCACCCCAGTTCAGACATGGCTATATGCAAATCAGTCTGACCCTGTGCCTCATGGGAACAGTCCAGCCCGAACTGCCAAGCCATGCCTTCCCTGGACCGGAAACAAGCTTCCGGGGACCGGTTTCTGGCATTCCAGCCATCTTCAGCCCGGCTTGCTTAAATCCAGTGGCAAAGTGATCAAGGGACTCACGTCTGAGCATACCCTAGCCATGTCTGAACTGGGGTGGCAGAGTGAGCTAAAGAACGGTGATGGATCTAACCCAGATCTTTTGACTGGGTGTGAGTGTTTGATTGGTTCAGATGCTCCGTCCATCACCACCCCCTTTTGTACCGCTTTGGCTGCCATAAGTGTGGCAGGGTATGCTCAGACGTGAGTCCCTTGCTCACTTTGCCACTGGATTCAAGCAAGCCGGGCTGAAGACGGCTGGAATGCCAGAAACCGGTCCTCGGAAGCTTGTTTCCGGTCCAGGGAAGGCATGGCTTGGCACTTCGGTCTGGACTGTTCCCATGAGGCACAGGGTCAGACTGATTTGCATATGGCCATGTCTGAACTGGGGTGGCAGAGTGGGCTAAAGAACGGTGATGGATCAAACCCAGATCTTTTGACTGGGTGTGAGTGTTTGATTGGTTCACATGCTCCGTCCATCACCACCCCCTTTTGTACCACCAGTACCACGCCGCCCACATCCCGCTCAGCAGCAATTCGGGATAGGGTCAAAATGTCTGTCTGCTGCATGCCCGCTGGGGCTGGAGTGACGACTATGATGACTGGGTCATCGTCAGACTGTTCATCAGCAGCAGAATACACCACTTCTACTTCTTGTTCGTCGTCATCACCCATAAGTGAAAGCCTTGCGGGAACCTTCCTTTTAGGCTTATCTACCTTTGTCGGCTCGTGGCGTGCCTCCCTCTCAGACTGCATTGGTGGGTTCCAATCAACTTCTAGATCATCAGAAGGAAGGGGGCTTGAAGAAGAACTTGTACTAGCCCTCCTTGACCTTTTTCTTGCTGGGGATCTGGAAGACAATGGATCATCAGGCGGAGTGGCTTGCTCGGATGATACCTCCGCTTGAATCTCGGTTTCCTGATGTGCCCCTACTTCTGGAGGAACAAGCATTGTGGGCAGTTGTGCCTCTCCATGTGCTTCTACTTGCGTCTCTCCAAACGCCTCTCCATGCGCCTCTCCATGCGCCTCTATTTGTGCCTCTACTTGCGCCACTCCTTGCGCCACTCCTTGCGCCACTCCTTGCGCCTCTCCTTGTTGCACCTGTGGTTGTGGTTGCGGCTGTGGTTGTACACTCGTCAGATGAGTTAGACCCTGCGTTGATTGGATGCTACTTTCTTGCGATGAGTCAACCCCAACATCACTGGTCGATGGAGATTGAGCAACTAAAGTGGCTGCCTCTGCGGCACTCATGGCCTTGGGCCTAACTTGGCGTGGTGGCACTGAGACCGATGAAGCTGAGGTGCTGCTCTAAGCTTGGTCCCCGGCGGACACCGCTGCTGCAGGCGTAGTTTTTTTTCTCCCAAATAAAGTGTCTGTGGGCACACCAGTCTCCTTGGTAACTGCCAGCGCCACTTGCTTCTTCTGCTCCTTCTTACTGGCAGTGGCACTGGCAACTTTCTTGGTAGAGGAGCTACGGCCACCTTTCTTTGGGCCCATCTTCTTCAGATGTCAGAACAGCAGGCCGCAGTTGCTCGAGTTGCAGAGTTGTCTGTGGCCACACGTGACGTGACGTGACGTGACGTTGTGCTGCACACACCGCAGCAGGACTTCTTCCTGGCACTGATGATGAACGATGAGGATGATTCGTGGTTCTTTTCACCTAAAAGCAAAGGAAGCCATAGGAACATCAGTTAAATAAATGTTGCATATGTCGTGCTTCAATTAATATTTGCAATTAGGCATTTATTATTATTAGAACACACCCAAAAACGGAAAGACCAAAAATAAAAATTGCAATTATTTCTAATCAAAAATGGATGTTTACGTTAATAGAAGAGAGACCCCACAGAAAGCCTTGGTCCATGCACCACTGAGTACCCCTGGGCATAATGCATGAAAGCAGGGCAGACTGGGTGCAGGCCTATGGCACAAAGCACACTGCCTGGCTTCAAAATGGCCCTTTGACCCCCACCCACATGGCCAGGCCCTGCCTGGACCAGGCCTCAAAATGGCCCCCACCCACATGGCCAGGCCCCAACAACACCCCAAAAAATCGAAAAACACACAAAAATTACCACAATCCAATGCCATCCATGCACTAAATGATGTTTAAATTCAACAGAACCCACAGAAAGCCTTGGTCCATGCACCGCTGAGTACCCCTGGGCATAATAGATGAAAGCAAGGCAGACTGGGTGCAGGCCTATGGCACAAAGCACCCTGCCTGGCTTCAAAATGGCCCCTTGACCCCCACCCACATGGCCAGGCCCTGCCTGGACCAGACCTCAAAATGGCCCCCACCCACAAGGCCAGGCCCCAACAACACCCCAGAAAATCGAAAAACACACAACAATCACCACAATCCAATGCCATCCATGCCCTAAATGATATTTAAATTCAAGAAACTCCACAGAAAGCCTTGGTCCATGCACCTATGAGTACCCCTGGGCATAATGGATGAAAGCAGGGCAGACTGGGTGCAGGTCTATGGCACAAAGCACACTACCTGGCTTCAAAATGCCCCCTTTACACCCACCCACATGGCCAGGCCCTGCCTGGACCAGGCTTCAAAATGGCCCCCACCTGTAGAATCTAGGTCGGGGGACAATCGATATTTGCCCGGCGGTATCGCCTCTTAAACCCATGAAACATTAATCAATGAAGAGGCAGGCGCTGGAGACGGGAAGGCAGGAAACAAGGTTTATTCTCTCCGGAGGAGAACACATCAGTTAGACAGCAGGTATCGTTCTGAGGTGCTCTACCCGCATCTCTGAGGCCTGGCCTCTTATATACAGGTTTTATTGCTTTATTACAGATTACATATTCATGGCAATGCTTTGATGTACGGAAAGACATTCCCGGAATCTCCCCTTCGGGCCCGTTCCCACACACATTTACAGTAGAAGTCCCCACCCCGGTCACAACAGGTGATGATTATCGCGCAGCTGGATATTCCGTCGATTCATGGAATGTGGGGGGTTCGATCGGATCTCATGGGGTGGGGGCTTTGATCAACTCGGGGGTCCTTTGATGAGGGAAGCTTTCTACTGTACGGGGAGGGGCAAGGAATAGTATCGGCAGAGCTAGGTGTCGGCCTGGGAACGAGGAAGACAAACGGGCACACGGGGAAAAAGGGGTTTGCATCAAAGGGCCTGGGACCATGAAAAGGAATGAAGGGAGGTGTCGCGCTGGGAACAGGATGGGGTTCTGAGGCAGAGCTGCGCTGAAGAGGGGTTTATGACTCAAGGCAGGTGCGAGCAGGGGGGGTTGGTCAGCGTGCAGGCTTGGTCAGGGCGAAGGGCTATGTTGGGGGCCAGTGGCATGCAAAAAGGGCTGTTCTGATCGAGGCACCTAAAATGGCGGGCGCGCACGACAAAAAGTGTGGCATCAGGGGGAAAGGCAAGATGGCGCAGATAATGTTTACCAAAATCGTACTAATTTTCCACAGTCCTCCCTTTAACATATTCAAGACATCTTGCTGGTCTATTTCCTATTCATGTCTATTGTGGTGGTCATAGGTAAAAAGTAGGAACCCAGGTGAAGGAGCTATAAACATTGCATTTCAAAATCGCTCATCTTAGGAGGCGGGTCCATCGATAAAACTCGTTTGCAGGAAAGTTATAGTAATGCAGACAAAAATGATTCTGTAGTGAGAGCATTGCGTACATTTCATAGCTACTTATAGTCGGTTGGAATGTAAACTGATAGGTTATTACATATCCGAGTTCTGTTCATTGTTGGTTGCTGCATAATCAATACATTGGTGGCTGGGAGAGAAATGAGACATAGTAGAAACGATAATTAAGGAATGTTCGAAGTTAGCGAGTTCTCAGCATTTTGTTTCCGTCTTCCGTTGGCACTGTGGAGCACCGGCGGTGGAGCTTATGGGTCCAGCTCTATTCTAGATTCCGCGTTGCAAGGCATGACCTTTTTCTTGCTTTCCCGGTCAAAAAAGGTCCTTTTCGCCCCGTGTCCTTTGGAGTCGATAGTCAAAGAGTTCAGGTGGAAGAAGAGTGTGTAAGTAGTCCATAGGGTAGGTCGGAGAAAAAGGGGGATGGAGCAGGGCCAGATCGGGAACAGACCAGGGGGCGGAGAATTCCAGGTGGGCGGGCTCATGACTGAGTTCAGAGAGCGGGGACTTTTCGGCACATATTTGAACAATGAGCAGGGGCATCAGGTCAGCCCTTTCCTCTCATTTTGTCGGAAATAGCGCCTCGTCCTGCCGCTCTTTTCTGTCGCGGTCTCGCCTTGGCCAATGCCGCAGATGTTCCATAGTCTGTAGTCAGGCCACGTGCTCCCACATCCGGTCCTTCTTTCCTCCGACAGTCGTACCCTTAAAATGAGTTTGAAAAGACAGTCTTTAGAGAATTGGTAGAGGAAGGTAATCACATAAGTCTATTTCTCTCCCAGCCCCAGGCACAAAATGAAAACGTCCGTTATATTAGGGTTCACAACTAACATATAAATGACCGATGATGGGCCTGTTGGATTTACTATGACTTTCCTTCACAACTATTTATTACAGTTACGACAGTTCATCTGATGGAGAACCCCCTTCGTAATACGAGCCTGACAAAGCTATACCGTTCTCTAGGGCTTTATATTTATAAAGGGTGCTGTGAGCTATCAACATGGTACTAATAGGTATCTTGCTGAGGGACGAACATAGGCTAAACATTTTTCATTCTATCAATGCATCTTGCCTTTCAACTAAACATTTTCGCTTTCAACAGTGTTCATTGCAATGATTTTCTTCGCTTCGGTCTAATCCTTTAACTTTGTAAAACATCATTCTGGTTCCTATGTAGCCTCTTATGGCCTGATTACTAAATTAGAAAAGACAGGGGTCTTATGGGAAACAACTAGGGACATAGAAAACTGGGGTAAGGGCGTAAGTAGACCCATCTCTTATGACCGGGGGTGAGGGACAGTTTTATAACTCTCGTCTGGGGCAGCTGATACGAAACAGGGGGCGTTCCTGGAATATGAGGATGTTCCGATCATTTCTACTGTTTGGGTATTGCGACAATTCGGGACGGGGAAGGTCGCGTATTCTGAGGCATTTTATTTCATCATAGGAGCCGCTGACATGTAGTTCCCTTATTACGGGTCAGATTAGGGAACCTCAGTCGCCTTACCTGTCCTTTCCCTCATCGCCAACTCTCGGTTTCGTTAATTTAGCAGAAAGGAGAGGCAATGACACGGTCTCAGGGTGATTGTATTAAAGACAAGTTTTGTGCAAATACTGGCGGTATTTGAAGCCAATTGGGTGGTGTGCTAGGGGTGGCGGTTTGCCAATTTAGGCGCTAGTCGTTCGGAAGAGTGAGAGTGTGGAGGAGAGAGAGGGAGAGAGAGAGAGAGAGAGAGAGAGAGAGAGAGAGAGAGAGAGAGAGAGAGAGAGAGAGAGAGAGAGAGAGAGAGAGAGAGAGAGAGAGAGAGAGAGAGAGAGAGAGAGAGATGTGCAACAATAGGCTAGATAGTACACGTGCAACATAGGGAGCGGCCGTGTATTTAAGATAGATTATTCAGCGCATTACTCGATACAAGACATCGCAGGTCTGTGTTAGTATTTTGAAAGCATGCGGTTCAGGACGGACGAGCATTAGGTCGGGTACGGGGGACATGCATTGAGAAAAAGGAAAAGGGCACCATTGTGTCGTACTCCTTGCATTCTTGGTCCTTTGACCAGTTGAGTCGACGCTTCAGTCACGCACAAACATTCTTTCATAGTTTCAGACATACGTGGCATGTGTCCACTCGCGCAACCTGGATTAAGGGTGATCATTTCTTATCAAGTCATACTATTTATTGGCTCGTTTGTTACATGAGCAGTTGGTGGGTGTGCTTAGGTGCCACCTTGCGGCGCTAGTCTGCTTCGCGTATCAGACATGGCAAGGCTTCAGATCTTCGCCACACCTCGGTTGTGATCTCTGATGTAACCTGCAGAGGGAGGTAAAAGAGGGGAAGGGAGGGGGACAACATTCGCGCATATCAAATACATGGATTCAAGAGTCCTTTACTTACCTCATACCCGTCTTATCTCCCCGGGATAGAATCCCTGAGGTTGTGGTTTCTGGAGCCAGGGGGGGGGCAGTGTGTCCTTATAGGCTGTGAGTAGGAAAACGTTAGAGAATCAGAAGTACTTAGCGCGAAGTTTCTAGTTGGTAGGTGTATTTAACTATCGGGGTCCTTAAATCTCTTTCAACGCTGTGATGTTTTAAGGTTTTTCAGCTCTTCGGTCAACTCTGTTCCCTAGTACCTTTGAGTGTCGTATCTTTATAATATTCTATCATTTACATCGTTTCACTTTACCCATCCTTTATATTCCATTTTTCACACCATTTCGCTTTTACCCATCCCCGGAAATCGAGGTCTTCCTCCATGTGCGAGTCCCTGAGTCAGTCGCATATTTGACGGTAGGGTGTCGTGTCTCAGATTCGATCCTCCATCCGGGGCTGGGCAACCATCTTCTATTAACCTTAAAGAGAGAGCAGAGTAGGGTGCACAGAAAAGAATTCTCCCGCCGATCCCACATTTTTAAATAAAGCATGCAATACCCGTTCATAGTTTCGAAAACCTTTATTTTGCAAAATCATTTCAGCACGTGGATTATGAGGGTGCAGTCGTATTTGGCCGGACACGGCAATGGCTAAAGTGCGTACAGTGGGGGGTTGTTTTGCAACAAAAAAACATTAGAAAGGTTTATCCATTCATTCGTAGGAAACTAAAACATCTATCAATTGGTTGGGGGATCGGGGGCATTTATTTCATAATTTAGAAGCATAGTCAGACTAGTTGCAATCAGATTTCCTATATGCCTACCGTGTGCGTGCGTCATAAGCGAGGTTATACATCAGCTATATAAAAAAATATAATACATCGTACATTTGTAATCAACATTTTTAACGGGATCCTTTTACATGTTCGTCGAGTGAGCTCTCCTTCTTTCTTGTCAAGTGTACAAAGGATCATATATGTCTCAGAACATCAAGTTTTGTATTAGTAAAAAGGAACACCACGAGGTGTTCGTAAGTTCCTATTGATACCGGCGCCATTTTGGGCGGGGCCGGGTTAGTCCGGAAGTATCATCAGGGAAAAATGTTTCCTACAACCGGCAGTTGGACCAGAGTCCTTTTCGGCAGTTCTAGAATTCCTGCTAACAGAAAGAGTGGCAATGTCATGCTTGTTTCGTTAGTGATCAAGGCAGTCGTCCCTTACCGGAAGCCTGCAGGGGCCGAGGGCTCCGCCGGGGACCTTTGTAGACTCTTCAAGGCTGTGGAGATGCTGTCGGAGGTGGGGGCTCGTGCTCCGGTGGGCGAGCGACCGAGTTACATTGCTGTTCAAAGTTACTCTAGCGGCCGAGACCCGCCTTCCAGCGGGCCCAGACGCCATTTTGAGGCCCTGCAGCAGTCCACTCTCGTCGAGTCTGCAAGAGTGGAAGAGACCTTTCTGAGGACAAATAGGGAATGGAACTCTGTGTTGTGGAAGCGGGACGTTCGGCTGGGGTGCAGCTGTGATGCCCCCACCTGGGGGGCGAGGGAGACTCGTTCGCGCCGTCTCCTTCTCCCGGTGCATTCCAGGCCGCTCTCTTTCATGGGCATGCACGATGGTCTCTCCACACCCTGTGCTCCACAAGGCCCATGCCCAGTGCTGTGGAAGTATGGCCACCTGCGGCGCACATTCGGTGCTGCACAAGTATCGGTGCAGCCATTGCATATTCGGTGCTCCGAAAATATGGGCACCGTTGCATGTTCGGTGCTGCGCAAGTACTGGGGCGCCACCATGGTATGTTCGGTGCTACGCAGGTATTGGCACCACCGCCTGGCTGGGGGAGTTCGGCGCTGGGCCGGGGGCTGGGAGACCTCCTATCCATGGAGGTGGGAGAGGCTCGTCCGCGCGCCTCTCCCTCCCAGCCCAACTTGGACTAATTTTCGTGGAGGTATGAACAGGACATCCCGCCGTCCAGAGTTGTCGCGGCCATTGTTCATGACAGAAGTGGCGCCTGGCGTGTTGCTGCGGCTGTCACGGAGGGGAAAAGGAAAGAGGTGTCTCGTCCTTCTCTGGGCCGGGCTTCCTTAGGTTATCGGCTGCAGCCGGATCCAGTTGGCCCCGGTCCCTGGCCATTGGTGGCCGGACCGGGAGGACATGTGGCGGGACTACCTGAAACTCCCATGCGCCACCGTGGCCGGGCCGGGAAGGCATGTGGCGGGACTGCCTGCAGCTATCCAGGGCCGCTGCGGCCGGACTCCGCTGGCCCCTGCCTCTCCTCCGGCTCCCCCCTATGTTATGATTTCCTGACCGATTGTTGGCAGCAGGGCCCGCCTTATATGGGTTGCTGCTGGTTGGGCGTAGCCGTAACCCTGCCCTGCTTTGGAAGGTTCCAGAGCGTGGGGGGGGGGGGCGAATGTTCTGTTGACTTTCATTTTCTAGGTTTTACCGTTCTTGTTTCAAACGTTTTCTGTTGTTAGGGTATTAATAGGTGTTTATTATTACGTATTGTTATTTATTTCTTGTTCGTCATGTTAAATAAAAGTTCAAGTTCATCAGTGGCCTACGGATTTCGTTTTCCCATTTCTTTCTTTCCAGGTTGTTTCATGCTAAAGTTTCTGTTAACAGAGTTTAAGTAACACGGAAGCACATGCAGAGGGATGACGTAGATTCATGCCTCACATACACATAAACTCAGACGGGAGACAGTACAAGTATGACATACAAAGACCCAAGACAAATATAAAACAATTATTGGCCATAATTATCCTTCTCCGTCTGTTAATTTAGAGCTAGACTGGGTTCCCGTCTTAACATTGTCCGATCTATGAAAACTCGAACATGTCGCTGAAATCGGTCTGGCGAAATCTGTGCCATCGGGCATAATCAAACGTGGTGGTTCTATCTGGTCTGACCATGTCAGTCTGATTCTTCTTTGTCTGGCGCTTTTTCCCTTTCTTCCGGGCTGCTATTCCTGTCGGTCCTCTGTTCCTACTCTCGCTCAGTAAAGTCGGGCATTGGGCTTTCCAGTGTCCGATACATTTACAAAAAGCACATTGGTCTTGCCCTAAGTCTGGCCGTCCTGTGCGTAGTGTCGGGGGGTAACTTTCGGGTCGTGGTGTCCAGGGGTTGTCCTGTTGATATATTCCTCTACCTGCTCTGTCCTCGTCTCTTCTCTTTCGTTGCATTGCCTCTTTTCGCCACATACCGAGACTGTCGAGCATAATAGGCGTTGTCTTATTATTACGAAGGGCTATTTCTAACGTTTCTATTTTATCAAGATCGAAGGATCCTACCAGTGGCCACTGTTTGTTTTGACTTTCTTTGGTATACCTGTGCCACAATTTATTATAGGCTATGGTAACTAATCCATAGTTTATGAACATGTCCTTATTAGGGGTGCCTTCCAGCGGAGCTAGATGATCCACCTCTAATAAACGGTCCGGGCTGAACCAGCTATCAATCAGTGGGGAGAAGACAGACATGACGGCTCGCAACGAGGGACAAAAGTCAGCACTGCCTATCTTATCACTGTGTGCAAAGACTAGACAGAATATTTCTATTCTACGTTGTTTGCAGGCAGTGAATACCTCATGAACCAATAACAAAAAACAACCAATAAAAATAAAATAGAATCAGTGGGGAGAATAAGTAGGGGCGCAAAAGTCTGCGTCCTCTACCCTTTCACTATCCGTAAAGAGGAATCTGTTATTTCCTGTTTGCAGACAGAGAATCTCCAGAAAACAATCCGTGAACAGTAGTTCGGGGTCAAAGAACCCAGTTAATCAGTGTGGGAGAGGGAATCTCCCGAAAACCGTTAATAAATAATAGGATTCAGTGGGGGAGAAAAATAGACACGACGGCTGCGTTACCTATCCTTCACTGTTTGCAAAAGGGAAAGAGCCTACTGTTTCTCCGCGTGCAGACAGTGAATCTCCAAATAAGTTAACAAAGAGTAATACTAGTATTTTCTGAACAATCGATCAATTATTTTGCAGTTTGTCGTGTTTACACGACCTTACCCGGACCATATGGACAGTTTCTTGTCTTCCGAATCCAGCGCCCGATCGTCCTCTTTTTCTCGTATTCCTCGCAGCACTCCTAATGGTTCCCAGTCAGGACCGTAGATCACTCGAGAGAGGTCTGTTCGGAACTAGTGAAGTTCGGATGATCGGCTGCCAGACGAGGGTCTATTGGGCAAGAGCTCTCCCGATCGTTGCAGTCGTTCACTCTGTCGTCAGGACCTCTCCCACTGGATCCACGAGTCGCTGATGGGCCCCACGCTTGGGACGCCAATTGTAGAATCTAGGTCGGGGGACAATCGATATTTGCCCGGCGGTATCGCCTCTTAAACCCATGAAACATTAATCAATGAAGAGGCAGGCGCTGGAGACGGGAAGGCAGGAAACAAGGTTTATTCTCTCCGGAGGAGAACACATCAGTTAGACAGCAGGTATCGTTCTGAGGTGCTCTACCCGCATCTCTGAGGCCTGGCCTCTTATATACAGGTTTTATTGCTTTATTACAGATTACATATTCATGGCAATGCTTTGATGTACGGAAAGACATTCCCGGAATCTCCCCTTCGGGCCCGTTCCCACACACATTTACAGTAGAAGTCCCCACCCCGGTCACAACAGGTGATGATTATCGCGCAGCTGGATATTCCGTCGATTCATGGAATGTGGGGGGTTCGATCGGATCTCATGGGGTGGGGGCTTTGATCAACTCGGGGGTCCTTTGATGAGGGAAGCTTTCTACTGTACGGGGAGGGGCAAGGAATAGTATCGGCAGAGCTAGGTGTCGGCCTGGGAACGAGGAAGACAAACGGGCACACGGGGAAAAAGGGGTTTGCATCAAAGGGCCTGGGACCATGAAAAGGAATGAAGGGAGGTGTCGCGCTGGGAACAGGATGGGGTTCTGAGGCAGAGCTGCGCTGAAGAGGGGTTTATGACTCAAGGCAGGTGCGAGCAGGGGGGGTTGGTCAGCGTGCAGGCTTGGTGAGGGCGAAGGGCTATGTTGGGGGCCAGTGGCATGCAAAAAGGGCTGTTCTGATCGAGGCACCTAAAATGGCGGGCGCGCACGACAAAAAGTGTGGCATCAGGGGGAAAGGCAAGATGGCGCAGATAATGTTTACCAAAATCGTACTCATTTTCCACACACCCACATGGCCAGGCTCCAACAACACCCTAAAAAATCGAAATGCACACAAAAATCACCACAATCCAATGCCATCCATGCCCTAAATGATGTTTAAATTAAAGACACCCCACAGAAAGACTTGGTCCATGCACCACTGACTACCACTGGGCCTACTGGCTAGTGTGGCTTTACACGCACCCCAAAATTAAAAAAAATTCCACATATAACAGTGAGCTATTCAATTCCATGACATAAATGATATTTAAGTTCAACAAAACTCACAGAAACAGTTGTATCATGCACCCATGACTAACCCTGGGCCTACTGGATACTGTGCCTACCCACAATATATTTTTTTTTAAGTTATGAAAAAGTTACAAAATTGTAGTTGCAGCAACTGCAATGCCCCAAACAAACAACACCAACTTACTTGTAAAATCTCAAATCCAAAAGTAATCCAAAAGTGATCCAAACAAAAAGTACTCAAATACAAATATCCAGCAGCAGCCACAAAAAGTAATCCTTCCAGCTCCAGATCCAAATGAAAAGTGACCAGGACATGGACAAAGCACTGGGAGGAGCCTGCTGGACAGGAACAAGAAGTTGAAGACTGTGGGGCACTTCCTTCCTCCCACCCCCCCAAAAAATGGATTTCTTGCACAAAAAAGTGCAGCCAAATGTCAATCTGAGGAGTTATTCTGATCCAAATCATCAATTTCAGAAGGTTTATGCTGCCTGCGGTAGATTTCTTGTGCAGAATTGCAATTTTTGCAAGTTCCGGAAAGCGAGCTGTTCAAATCTCCCGCCGGAAGTCAGCTGCGCGTCGCATCTACGTGTTCGCAATTGTTTACTCACGTGATGCGTGATCGCGGGCCCTTATGATGTAGTCGCGTTCTCAAACTCTTGCAGAGCAAGATGGCGAGCCGCTATGACGTACTCGCGGTTGAAAAGTCTTGCGCGATCACGCAGCTAGATCCAAAATGGCACAGCGCACGCAAACCTGGAGGAAAAACAACTCGGCGAACTCAGAATCACGGTAAGTCAACGACGCGCGCGCGACATTGTATTTTTGAAGCGCGACCAAGCAAAAAAAAAACCCAGCTTGCGAATTGTGGATTTTGGGGCAAATTTGCACGATTCGCGGACCGCGAAATTGCCAAAAATCCGCAAATTCCGCGAGTGGAACGGATTTTCAGCCAACACTTACCTGGAACATATAAAGAAAAACGTTTCTGCAAATAAGTTGGCCCAAGGCCATGCAGAGCACGATGGGCGATGATAGATTTAAATTTCACCCGAGCGGCCATAGGAAGCCAATGAAGAGGGCGAAGAGAACTGCGCACACTACTTCTTAAAGGGATCTCTAAAAAGAGCCGGGCTGCCGCATTTTTCACTATTCGGAGTTTATTAAGGGAGTATGCCGGAATCCCCACATAAAGAGCATTAGCATAATCCAGGCGGGAAAGAATGAGTGCGTGGACTACTGTCCCTTTCGCCGCCCGTGGGAGAAGTGAAAGAAATCTTCAAGATTTTGAGGAGGCCAAAACAGCACCCTGAAAGTCTCTTGACTTGGGTGGCAAAAGATAAATTATCCTAAAACCAAACTCCCAGATTCTTAGCAGTGCTACTGCTAGAAGGCGGTGGCAAGAACTAAGAGAGCCAGATCAAATCTCTAAAACCAGGGGGAAAATTACCATACAAGAGTATCTCCGACTTGTCTTCATTACATTTTAATTGGGCACTCGCAAGACACTTAAATACAGAAGACAGGCAGAATTGTAGCGCCACCACAGTTTCCTCATCCTTTTTCCAGGTGAAAAATAGCTGGGTATCGTCAGCATAGGCGATCACCTTAGCCCCCAGAGCCTCAGCCAGTACGACTAAAGGAGTAAGATAGATATTAAACAAGAGGGGGCTAAGGGACGACCCATGTGGGACCCCAGTAGTAATCAGACTTGTTGCACCCAACCCTCCAGAAAGGACCTATCCAACCTCAGGCCAACCCTGATACACCAATCTCCGCGAGTCAGTCAAGCTACACAATTGTGTTGTGATCCTGCATGAGACTGCGTGGAAGCTTCTGGGACTGAAGCTTACTGTATGGGGTTCATTCGATTTTACAAGCATCTAGCGAGACTTGCATGGAAAATTACTGGGCCTGCCAAAAGGTGTTTTGCGATCCCGCTAGAGTTTTGCGAGATTGCATGGGAAGACATAAAAAAAGAGCCAAGGCTCAACCAATAGTTATCATTCTTATTACATGGTTGAAGAAGTACTATGATGTGAATGGGTGCAGTACCAGAGATAGCTCAGTTTGTTCTTGGTGCTTTGGAGGTGAAAGAAGGACTTGCGCTCAGCAGAAGTGAATTTATTTGGAGCTGAAAGAGACTAGTGTGTTCATCTGCATTTAAGAAAGAAGAACTCCAAATTCAGGTAATTAATAATATATTTTCTCCAGCATTAAATCTCATAGATTCACATGCTTGAATCTTCCCTGTCGTCATGGTGGGAGTCTCACGGTATTTAAAATATAGCAGTATTAAAGAAAATTCATGTAAAACCAATGCAAAGTAAACCCAGTTTGATAACTTACTGTCCTCTTTATAAGGTCCAACTAACAGCCAATGACCTGCCAGCTCTGAGACCACAATTTCCTGCAGAGCCACCATACCTCAGATTTCTACCGCACGTCGTGTGAGGAGTCTCCCTGAGCTTTGCTCAGTTTTTCTCAGTTGGTGAACTTTTGACCCCACTGTTTCCACTTCAGAACTCACTACAGAGAAGAGGTATTGTTTTTTCTTCATATAGGAAAAATATCTGAGGGCTCTAAAAAATGATTATTTAGACCCTGCAGATCTTGTGGGAAGACTGGACGGTTTTCTGAGGACCCCCACAAGTACTGTCTATATAAAGATTGTAAGCATTGCAGGACCTTTTCTGCTAAGACATTAAAAGACAGAGAGGCACGTTTACTTCTGTGCCTACAGAAGAAGAAATCCAGATCAGAGTCTGTTTCGGACACTGAACATGCTGATTCTACTCCAGAACGCAAAAGAAAGCTGGAGTCTGCTTCCACTAAATCTGATACCAAGAAACCAAAAGTCTCTAATGCCAAGGACATTTTGCCAGCCTCTCTGCCTTCAGTGAGCACATCTCTTAGGAAGTCTACTTCTTCTGCCTCAGTGCCACATACTCCACTAAAAACACGTGTGGCAAAAAAAGACCCCGTCGACGGACCTGTCGACGGCAACCCAATCGATGAGGGCAGCAAGATCGTTGACAGTCAGTCGCTCGCTGACAGTTTTATCAACGCGGACGACAACAACGTTGTAGTCGACGACGGGGATCACAACACTGGCCCCGTCGACGGCCGCTCTGACGACAACATCGTCAACGACAACATTCTTGTTGACGAAGACACCGTTGACGACGAAACTAACTCCGTCAACAATGTCCTCGCCGACGATGACTCGGTCGATGACGGTTTTCAAATCGCCAACGATGAAACACTTGTTGACTATAATAATGATTAAAAGGAAGGCACCGTCGACGATCTCGTCGTCGGAGACAAAATAGTTCTCCATGACACCGGAATCCAGAAGGAGATCATCGGAGTTGGTATCTTGGAGTAAAATCTCGGCACTTCCACCTTCTCATTTGTTGTAAATGCAGGAATTGGAGGAGGATGGTCCATTTGGGCCTGCTTATAGTCCATCCCAACTCAAGGTAAAATGCCAGGATACAGATAATAAAGAAGACTATCAAGAAAAGTTGGAATATTTAGAGGTAGATTTCTCTTTTGAAGATCGCCCACCTCCAAAATCACATAGATATGAATCCTTTCAGGAAAGTTATGATTTTGAGGAGGAAGAGGATAATCTTCCGCAGCCACGGGACGATACCATTTCAGTGCCAATTTCATTGATCTCTGACCTAAGACACATGGTAAACGACTATTACAAAAGATTTCTGGAAGCTCGTGCTCCAGCACCTACCACGCCGAGTAAGCAGCAGGATGCACCTTCTTCTGAGGTTTCGCAGTCGCCACCGGTTATAGAGAAGATACTACCTCCAAGAGTAATAGCCATCAGAGATGACTATATAGAAAGTGATGTGGAGGTCCAGCCAGAAGATAGAGTGCTGACTCAAGATGAGGTGCCTGTGGGTGATGAATGGGATGACTTTGTCGCACCTTCCTCTCCTTCTCTGTCACCTTCCCCAGCTAACTTTCCGCCGGAAGACGTTGGAGGGTTTCACAAACTGTTGGAGCGAGCCTCGAAGAGGTTTGACTTACCTCTTCACATGGAACAGGCGGACTGTTTCCTATGACCTGACATCAGACTGGCATTATCCTGTGACAGAAAATTCCTAGGACTCTCGACCGCAAAGATATATCTTACTCAACCCTTTCTTATATAACAAACCCCCTGAGGAAGCCCCAGGCCGGAAGGCCATGTAAGGGGGCGAAACACATGTTGGCTGTTTTTCCACTCACTCTTGAGGATAGAGTGAAAGTTCTTTCATAAATAATTCACACCAAAAAAATCAGTGCGTGATTGGAATTTTTTCCTGTCAAGAACCGTAAAACTATCCTTGCCCAGACAAGCGTATATGATTTTAAGGATTCCACTAGGAAATCAATCCGGGCCATCCCAATGGTGAATTACATATGGGAAGAAAGGATAAAGATTATGAAGAGCCGGGCTTCAGTACCAGCGGCAATTCCGAGAATGGAGAAAAAATATATGGCTCCGGAATCATCTCCAGCATGTCTAATCGGCCATCCAAGACCTGAAATGGTGGTCATGCAAGCAGCCTAGAGATGGTTAAGAAATCCTACGGCTACATGTTGACCAAAGATGGTCGAAGACTAGATAGTACAGGAAAGCGTTTCGCTGTAATGGCGGCCACGTCCATCAAAGCATCAAATACATTAGCCATATTAGGTCCATCCGACTGACAAATGTGGTCCGATTTGGCACCTTTTTTAGACCATCTTCCGGACGATAAAAAGGAAGAGGCGATGCAGATTTTACAAGAAGGGACTAGGGTAGCCTCGGAAATCATAGCTATAGCCATGGATATCTCATCAGTGGCTTTCAGACAAATGGCAGAAGCAATCGCTTTATGCAGACAAGGCTGGCTTAAAGTTACATCTTTCTGTCCGGAGATCCAAACCAAGATTGTCGACATGCCCTTTGATGGCAAAAATCTATTTGGGAAGCACATTGATGATGCGCTTCAAGAGATTAAGGCGGACAGGGCACGATCACTTAGACCTCTCCAACAGCAGCAGTATCAGTCCTTTCGAGGTAGAGGTGGAAGAGGCCAATACCAGCAAAGGCCGTCCTTTCAATCCCACCATCAACAGGGTTATCAACAATACGCAAATCAGGAAAAACCCCAATCACATAATGCGCCCTATCAGCAACAGATGGCCAGAAGAAGACATGTCGCATAAGGATAGGCACAGGGCAGTTGTAGACATCAGTGACACTTTCAGAGCACCTCCCACCTCGCTACGACACAAACCTCATTAGAACCACTACCTCTCTCAATATTACCAACAATGGTTGGCAATAACATTTGACAAAAGGGTGTTAGACATCATTCATCAGGGACACACCCAAGAGTTCATTCAAAAACCTCCTATATGTCCTCCCATCCCCAAGAAACATCATAATCTGACATTGCTAAAGAAGGAGATTTCAGACCTTCTTTTGAAGCGAGCAATAGAGGGGGTCCCTCTACAACATCAAGGAAGGAAAAGGATTCTACTCACATTTTTTCCTAATAAAGAAAAAACAAAGTACCAAATGGAGGCAGGTAATAGATCGAAGAGGTTTGAACAAATACATAAAGAAACAACTCTTCAAAATGCTGTCGCTACAAGAAATCCTCCTAATGTTAAACAGGGGAGACTTTATGACATCATTAGATCTAGATGCATACTTTCACGTCCCTATTCACGACAAACATCAAAGTTACCTAAGGTTCGAGGTGGTGGGTGCCACTATCAGTTCAAAGTATTGCCATTTGGTCTCTGGTCAGCACCAAGGGTGTTCAGAAAATGCATGGCGCCAGTGGTGGCGTTTCTGAGACAACAAGGACACCACGTCTGGCTAGTAAAAGGACCTACATATCTTTCAGCTCAAAACTCCTTAAGAGCTTGTCGTCGGCTACTCAAAACTCTAGGTCTAAGACTGAATGTGGAAAAATCCTCCCTGGTTCCATCTCAAACCAAACAATTTCTAGGGGCATTGCGTCTCAAATCAAAAGAAAAGAGTATGTTTAAGTGAGAATGTACAAGTCTATGCTGAGGATGCTTTTGTCCTGCATTCCACTAATTCCAAATTGTCGGCTTCACATGCAGTCACTTCAAGAGCAAATCGATCTGCAATGGATACAGGCTTAAGGATCTTTCGAGGATCTTGTTTTTATCACTCCACAAATAAGGAAAGCTCTGTCATGGTGGGGGTAAGAACAAATCTTTCAACAGGACTACATTTCGAGCCTCAAACTCCCAGTTTCATAATGACAGCGGACGCATCCCTGCAGGAGTGGGGCGTGCACCTACAGGACCTGGAAATTCAAGGTCACTGGAACTCTCAGGAAGCGCTGATGCACATCAACTTGCTGGAAATAAAAGTTGGGTTTTTAGGTCTACAAGCATTTCTCCCCAGAATCCACGATTCGCCTGTTCTAGTAAGAACGGACAACACTACCACTATGTTTTACCTGCTCAAGCAGGGAGGAACAAAACCACAAACAATATTCTCTCAGGCTCAAGATATTTGGCAGTGGCTTCTAAAACACAATATCACTCTACAGATTCAAAATGTTCCAGGAATCCACAATACGTGGGCAGACTCCCTAAGCAGATCCTCAAACCTGTGCACGAATTGGAGTTGGATTGCCATCGGATTTTACAGATATTTGATCAATGGGGAAATCCAGGTCTAGACCTATTTGCAACACGAGAAAACAAGAAATGCAAAAGGTTTGCGAGCATATTTCCTCAGAAGGGTTTGTGGTAGAATGCTCTTCAAGTACGATGGACAGGAATGTTTGCTTATGCATTTCCACCGTTCACTTTAATTCCGAAAGTAATACGCAAAATGAAATCAGAACCGTGTCATCTGATCCTCACAGTACCGGCATGGCTGAGACAGTTCTGGTTCACGGAACTTCTGCGAATGTCGATATCCCCTCACATTCGATTTCCGCCTGTACACGATCTGATATCCATGAGCAAGGGTCAAGTGGTGATCCACAGATAAGCTCTCTGAATTTGTCGGCTTGGAACCTCATGACCAGGAATTTCAATCCCTAAATATTCTTCAAGACTGCCGAGATATTCTCAGTCACTCAAGAGCAATGACCACCAGCAAAGCGTATGCTGCAAAATGGAAGAGGTTCTGCCAGTGGTGTTTGGATCACTCTTTGCACCTTCTTCAGTGAACTTCCGAGCAAATACCGCCGTATTTGCTACATTTAGCCAATACAGGGTTAGCACATTCATCTCTTAAAATTCATCTAGCTGCAATATCGAAGTACCGGAGAAAACTGGTCGTCCAGAGTAATGAAGGAGTTTATGAAAGCACTCTTCAGAGTATTTCCACCTATAAAACGTCCAGCCATTCCCTGGCAACTCAACACGGTTCTAGCACAGCTGATGAAAGCACCTTTTGAACCTATTCACAAGGCTGACCTAAGGTTCGTGTCCCATAAGACAGCACTATTACTAGCCCTGACATCGGCCCGGAGAGTTAGTGAAATACAAAGTTTCTCAATTTCTGAACCCTTCGTGCAATTCAAGAAGAATAAGGTGGTGCTGAGAACAAATCCAATGTTCATTCCATAAGTCCCAAGTTCTTTCCATCTGAATGAACCTGTGATTCTACCTACATATGTTCAGAAGCCAACGTCCCTAGCGGAAAGATCTCTTAACACGCTAGATGTCAGACATTGCTTGAAATTTTACATTGATAGGACAAAGACATTTCGGAAATCAAATCAACTGCTTATTGCTTTTGCTCCTTTGTCCAAACGCCGAATCGGCACTTGAAGGACCCGCCTTTCACCGCTGTGGGCCTTTTTTCACGACCGGAGAAAGCTGTTAAAAAATCCAACACAGGTTTCCATTCGAAAAAGGCCCCAGGAAGATAAGATTCTTTCACTTGGTTTTAATGGCAGCTTGCAGGTAGGTAAATCCAAAGAAACACACACCAAAGTCAAAATGCCAGACGCGTTTCGGGAGTCTAACAGTCCCTTCTTCCGTGGCATGTAGTTAATAGAGAATGGTAGCGCTGTTACAGAGCGCGCGGTTTCCTTTTTCAACACCTGCCTCAGTGGGTTAGGCCCTTGAATGGCCTTCTGAGTGTTGCAGTGCGCTGTCAGTGAGCCACAGTGGGCGCGCTACCTTCTCAAATTAAACCAAATTGATCCCCAGTGGGTAGGTGCGGGATCTGTTGTCACCTACCCCGCTTTGTTGCTGTTATTAGCGAAAGTGCTGGCACCATCCTGCTATCGCGCCTGCACGTCTTCCTTCTTTTTGTCCAAACACCGAATCAGCACTTGAAGGACCCGCCTTTCACCGCGGTGGGCCTTTTTCCACGACCGGAGAAAGCCGGTAAAACATCCAACACAGCAGGTTTCCATTCGAAAAAGGCCCCAGGAAGATAAGATCCTTTCACTTGGTTTTAATGGCAGCTTGCAGGTAGGTAAATCCACAGAAATACACACCAAACAAAGTCAAAATACCAGACGTGTTTCAAGAGTCTAACAGTCCCTTCTTCAGTGGCATGTAGTTAATAGAGAATGGTAGCGCTCTTACAGAGTGAGCGGTTTCCTTTTTCAACACCTGCCTCAGTGGGTTAGGCCCTTGCATGGCCTTCTGGGTGTTGCAGTGCGCTGTCAGTGATCCACTGTGGGAGCGTCATACTGAGAAATATTAGAAATATACACCTGATAAAGGCAGACATAAGCCTTCTTCCAGAGTTGGGTAAAAAAGAGGTTGGAGAGAAAGTGAACTTGCAAACACTCAGATTTTGGCATGAGCAAATCTGTATATTTGCTCATGCTAAAATGTCGTTCGCAAATATTTTCTAGGAGTACTATTTCTTTTCCTACTTCTGTAACTGATTGGGAATTTATAAAAGCGTATGGGCACACTTAATCCAGGACATATACCATGGGTGCACTTTTGAGACTTTCTTTAATAATTGGGCCCCTAATTTTGTCTGCCGTTGACTGTGACCTTTTGTATTTATTAAAATTCTCTTTTGCTCTCCCTCTCTGTATCAGCAGGCTTCACTGTTAATGACAGTATTCTGCTCTTTATGAAGGGGCATATCGGCACACAAAGTAGTTTTATTCAGTGTCAGTAACTACTGTGGCAGTGTGTGCTTTTTGAGACCAAAAAACATTTTTTGCTTTTGCCAATGTTTGTTATAATGGGGAGGACCCGGCAGCTGTCACACCAATAAGGTTTTACAAAAAACATGCCAAAACATGTCACACATTGACAAAACTAAAAAGCTGACCACCAATTTCAGACCTAATGGCTTTGCCAATGCTTGTTTATTTTTGTTTCCCATAATCTTATTGGAACTGGTTACAAAGGTTTTCCATTATGAATACTTTTGGAAAATACTAGCATGCATCAACACATGTTACTAAATGATGCTGCAAATAAATGGTACCTGAAATGTAACAGTAGTTTAGCAATAGGATTTTTTCCTGCTTTCATTTTTAGGTCTCGCCTGTCGATGCGCATGCGCATCGAGCTTGCGAGACTATTGCGGCTTAACCACTCTTTAACTAACAAGCAAGGAATCGTGGCGATTCCTTGCAGTGCCCGTGACTTTTAAGCTCAATGCGCATGTGCATTGAGCTTAAAAGCGCGTGCACATCAGTTCCCTCAGCCGCAATCGCCGTCTGTTCCCTCAGCCGCATTCCTCCGACACCTTTTGAAGTGAAGCTTAGCTTCACTTCAAAGGCCCCGGCTTCTTCACACCCACATGCCGCTCTCCCTGCTCCGCCCCCTCCCCTGCCCGCCGTGTCCACTTCACTTTGACGGCCGCAGGCACACAGGTTTCTTTCATCAAGTCCCCGCTGCCTTTCGGCATCTGACCCCTCCCTCCTATTGACAGCCCGTCGTTTCTCTGGAAGCACCCTTTCTCTCGCAGGAACTAGCTACTCTCCGTCAGTGACCGTGTTTTCCCTGTCTCTCGCCAGCCTTTCCGTATGGGCGACTACTCGCTCCCTGTCACAAATTACTCTCTTGCGGTCACTTATCACTCTTTCTATAAAACTTCAGATATACGTTTGTGTGTGTACTCTGATCGTACATTACGTCATTCCATGGATTACGACACCACTGCTCGAGAGGCCATGCTCACTGTTGCCACCGCATACACCGCCCGTCCTCCCCTTCTCGCCGGGCATACACTGCCCGTCCTCCCCTTCTCGCTGTGCATACAACATTTGTCCTCCCCTTCTTGCTGTGCATACAACACCCGTCCTCCCCTTCTTGCCGTGCATACAAAGCCCACCCTCCCCTACTCTCCGTGCATTCCCCCGCCCGCCCTCCCCTTCTCTCCATGCATTCGTCCGCCCGCCCTCCCCTTCTCTCCGTGCATTCCACCGCCCGCCCTCCCCTTCTCTCCGTGCATTCCCCCGCCCGCCCTCCCCTTCTCTCCGTGCATTCCCCCGCCCGCTCTCCCCTTCTCTCCGTGCATTCCCCCTCCCGCCCTCCCCTTCTCTCCGTGCATTCCCCTCACCCCCTTCTCTCCGTGCATTCCCCTCACCCCCTTCTCTCCGTGCATTCCCCTCACCCTCCTCTCTCCGTGCATTCCCCCCCCTCCTCTCCGTGCATTACCCTCCCCCCTCTCTCCGTGCATTCCCCTCCCCCCCTCCTCTCCGAGTGAGCATGGCAGGCAATAGCAGAGGAGCCACGCGCGATCCTCATCGACAGCGCGTGGCCCCTGTGCAGTAGATTGAAGGGAGAGGAAGGTACGCAAATGCAGTGCTAAGCAGTCATGTTTATTTTCGTGGGTTTCAGTGTTTTGCCAGGTGAAGAGGCGATGTTACTTCAAGCTCGTAGCCCAACAGGTGAACGACGTTCATGCTTAAAGGCGGCAACTTGCGGGATAATCAGTGGGTTACTTTTCACGCATGCGCCTATAAATTTTTTATTTTACTAACTATATGGTTGTTAAAAATGTTTAATCTTTTTTTCCCGCGTGTCAACCCAAGTCCCTACTCTTTTGCCAAATTCCGGTAACAGCCCTACCTTTCTCACATTGCATACCCGTACACACCCCCCTGCCCTCCCCTTCCCGCCGTGCATACCTGCCTGCCTTCCCCTTCTTGTATTGCATACTTTTCGCCATGCATACACCGCCCGTCCTCCCCTTCTCGCCGGGCATACACTGCCCGTCCTCCCCTTCTCGCTGTGCATACATTTGTCCTCCCCTTCTTGCTGTGCATACAACACCCGTCCTCCCCTTCTTGCCGTGCATACAAAGCCCACCCTCCCCTACTCTCCGTGCATTCCCCCGCCCACCCTCCCCTTCTCTCCGTGCATTCCCCCGCCGCCCTCCCCTTCTCTCCGTGTATTCCCCCGCCCGCCCTCCCCTTCTCTCCGTGCATTCCCCCGCCCGCCCTCCCCTTCTCTCCGTGCATTCCCCCGCCCGCCCTCCCCTTCTCTCCGTGCATTCCCCCTCCCGCCCTCCCCTTCTCTCCGTGCATTCCCCCTCCCGCCCTCCCCTTCTCTCCGTGCATTCCCCCTCCCGCCCTCCCCTTCTCTCCGTGCATTCCCCTTCTCTCCGTGCATTCCCCTCACCCCCTTCTCTCCGTGCATTCCCCTCCCCTCCTCTCTCCGTGCATTCCCCCCCCTCCTCTCCGTGCATTACCCTCCCCCCTCTCTCCGTGCATTCCCCTCCCCCCCTCCTCTCCGAGTGAGCATGGCAGGCGATAGCAGAGGAGCCACGCGCGATCCTCATCGACAGCGCGTGGCCCCTGTGCAGTAGATTGAAGGGAGAGGAAGGTACGCAAATGCAGTGCTAAGCAGTCATGTTTATTTTCGTGGGTTTCAGTGTTTTGCCAGGTGAAGAGGCGATGTTACTTCAAGCTCGTAGCCCAACAGGTGAACGACGTTCATGCTTAAAGGCGGCAACTTGCGGCATAATCAGTGGGTTACTTTTCACGCATGCGCCTATAAATTTTTTATTTTACTAACTATATGGTTGTTAAAAATGTTTAATCTTTTTTTCCCGCGTGTCAACCCAAGTCCCTACTCTTTTGCCAAATTCCGGTAACAGCCCTACCTTTCTCACGTTGCATACCCGTACACACCCCCCTGCCCTCCCCTTCCCGCCGTGCATACCTGCCTGCCTTCCCCTTCTTGTATTGCATACTTTTCGCCATGCATACACCGCCCGTCCTCCCCTTCTCGCCGGGCATACACTGCCCGTCCTCCCCTTCTCGCTGTGCATACAACATTTGTCCTCCCCTTCTTGCTGTGCATACAACACCCGTCCTCCCCTTCTTGCCGTGCATACAAAGCCCACCCTCCCCTACTCTCCATGCATTCCCCCGCCCGCCCTCCCATTCTCTCCATGCATTCCCCCGCCCGCCCTCCCCTTCTCTCCGTGCATTCCCCCTCCCGCCCTCCCCTTCTCTCCGTGCATTCCCCCTCCCGCCCTCCCCTTCTCTCCGTGCATTCCCCTTCTCTCCGTGCATTCCCCTCAAACCCCTTCTCTCCGTGCATTCCCCTCCCCTCCTCTCTCCGTGCATTCCCCCCCTCCTCTCCGTTCATTACCCTCCCCCCTCTCTCCGTGCATTCCCCTCCCCCCCTCCTCTCCGTGCATTCCCCTTCCCTCCCCTTCTCTCCGTGCATTCCCCTTCCCTCCCCTCCCCTCCGTGCATTCCCCTTCCCTCCCCTCCCCTCCGTGCATTCCCCTTCCCTCCCCTCCCCTCCGTGCATTGATCTTCACCTAATCTCCCATTTCTGTCCCACACACATGCATCCTCACATTTCCTACTTTGATCAGTCACCGCCCTTGTCATCCTATATACTCCAGATCATAGCAAATGCAATGTTCTTGGATTTTCGTCACAATAAAATACACTGAACATAATCTTCACAAAATTTATTTACAAACGTTTAAGCTATTGCCATTATAAATTACAATAACTTTTATTTAAGTATTAATTATTTACAAAATTAAAAGCCATTGTTATTTGTAATATCAATACATCTAAGTCACGTAAATACAACACACATTGCATTACAAATGCTACAGGTGTCACATTTGCGAAAGTTAAAACTTTTGACATTGTAACTGACAAAGCTATTAATTTTGCTATTTTCAAAACCAACACATAAATAAAAAAAGTGTCATTTACAATACCAATCGCTCAAACTTTCCTAATGCGAAAAGTTAAAAGTATGGGCATTGTAAATCACAAAACAAAAAAATAAAATGTCATTTAGAAAACCAATAGCTCAAACTTTCCTACTGCGAGACCTATTGGCAACGCCAGTGCTTGTTTTATGGAGATTTTATTTTGAAAGCAAAGAATCCTCAATCTTGCTTTCAAGCTTCTGCAAATATTTGCATCAAATCAGAGAGCATTCTGGGAGCATTATACATAACCTCATATTGCTAAACCTTGATATGTGTGTACACGTTTATACTGGAAACATTGTCAGTAGTGCAGTCAGAGCTTACAACATTTACTTAGAGCGCTCACCCTAATAATAAAGGCTTTCAGTGAATGAACCATAAATACAGCATTCACATATAGATACAAATATTACCTTACCTGCAGACAGTGACCTTCCCTTATCTATAATGTGGAACAGCAAACTGGCAGCCAAAGGGTTTATGCTGCAGGGGGGTTGGGCCTACTTGTCCCAAGGACAAAATACACAAGAAAACTTGTTGCTCTTGAACCCAAACAATATGTCCTAGGCGTCGGGCTAAAGGAATTCCATATCCCGGATTAGTCTGGGGAGATGTCTAGGGTGACTGGGTAGTCTGTTTATTTATCATATTCTCTATAGTTGTTATGCAAGACAGACTTCTCAGCATAGAGGTAATTTCATCCCCACACCTTACTTGCACATCTATCATCCTGGGGAGAGCTGCAACCACAGAGGTAAGTTCGTTTTCATAGCCTAATTTGCATGGCCATCATCCACAGAAGAGGGGCCAGTCTCTCCCCACAATGTACTATAGAGACTTACCATGCAAGAGCGATATGTTATCAAACAAGGCACTTTCTCCTTTAGTCTACTATGCATACCTGTCAGAGAGATAGAAGTAGAGAGATAATTATTTTCTCAAACCCTACTCCAGGCACCTCACTCTGGTAAGATTTGTTAGTGGACCGCTCACACCGTTCCAAGACAGCACTGTATATCACTGTTGCTGTAGGGGGAGGTGTCAGTGCAGAACCATTGCTTGCCCACACAGTACTGCACATCCATGTTGTGCTGGAGATAGGTGTTAGTGGAGAAAACAAGAAAACATTGTTTCCCTACACACTAATGTACATGTCTGTCTTGCTGGGGATAGCTGTGACTGGGCAGTCAAATCCATTCCCACACCCTAATATATATGGTTACTTACCTAGGGAGAGGTCTCAGTAGAGAGGCCAGTACTTGTTATACTTACTATGCAATAGTAAGGTCTTACCTGTGAGGTCAACATACTACTGAGCCTGGGGAAAGGTGTGAGTGAATAGGCAGTGTATCTTTACACCTTACTCTACAAATTGGTTACCTTCACGCAAGGTCTCACTGGAGAGGCCAGTTTCTCCCCTTAGTCTGCTATATACAGTTGTTGGGCTGTGAAGAAGTGTCAGTGAGATCCTGATGTCTCCTTAAACCCTACTGTACACTGTTGTTATACTGTGAAACAGCCTAATTTGAGACTCTACTTTCTTCCCACACCCAACTAATGGGGACTTTAAGGCATAAGTACTGTAATAAAGGAAAGTGTAATTCCTCCTCTAAAAAAGAGTTTACAATCTCACGAGACTCTCGCGGGATCATGAAAAAAGTTGTAATTGAACCTTTTCTAATAATAATAAATGGACTTAAAGTAAATATTGAGTATCAATGTGTTCTATGTAACAATGTTGGTCTCATGCACATAAAACATATGTGGGGTTTTCATAATTCTAAGTGATTTATCTTTGCCCACAATTATATAATGGATTGTATTTCATTAAACTAAACACACTGTTACTATTCTGGTGTATATAAATTCAGGATTTGTTTCAGTGTAATTGCAAAGACCATTATAAAAAGTATGATCTCGCAAGAGCAAACCAGGAAGCACTGCCCCCTCGGACTGCACTCGAGGGATTGCCTGCCTGGCTCTTGCAAGCTCTCTTTCAAGGGGTTTACGAGAGGCGCTGATCATCGTGGGCTTTTCTTGCACTCGCAAGAGTCTCGCAAGAGATTTTAAGATGGGAAAAAAAGGAAACATAGTACAAACATCATAGATCAAGAAAGTAGAGGGTATCTCTGAGAAGAGCCTTTTTTGTTTTAGGAACTATAATACAAAGTTGGTGTTTTCAAACATTTGTAAATTTTTTATTGTATAATAAAACATTTTAATAGGTTAGGACAAAAACATACAACTTGGGGTGTTAAACAAACACCAACAACATCTCCTTAAAAATACAAAAAGAAGGTAATATTAGAAAAAAACTTTCAAAAACTACTGCCTCGGGGGAATTGATCTTGGGCAGACCAGCTGGTCTCAGATGAAGAAATGAACTGCTTTAACAAACAGAAAAATAGTGCTTTATCCAAGAAAACAGGGTTATTGTCTGCTTGTGCACATAGAACCTGCACAGGCACAGTATCCCCTGGAGCACAGGATGTGGAAGCCCCTGTAGAGTTGTCTACCTCGGCAGCACGGACCAGCTATGCCGATGAAAACCTTTTCGGATGCTTAAATCTGAGTTGTCTCCACATTTTATTTTATTTTATTTGAGGTTTTAAAGAGCGCGAACGTGACCCGTTAAGGTATCAGAGCGCTTTACATGGATAACGCGTTATGTACAGGTTAGGCACAGGCAAAAAACAAGGATGGGGATTAGGGAATTGACTACATTAGGACACAAGCCAGAGTTATATACAATAATCAATACAGTACCATAATCAGCAAAGCGACATGTCAGCAATAAAAAAGAAAAACCAGCAATTGTATAAGAGGGGAGATATAATAGCAAAAGGCAGAGAGAACTAGCAGAGCATTTGAAGGAGTGAGAAATTGGTACACGGAAAGGACCAAGCAGTACAGAAAATTATGCACAGAAACAAAAGCCATGACAAAAGGTGGTACGTGCGACAAAGGAGAGTTATTGGAGGAATGTCTGTGGTACTCATGCTGTATTGTTTATTTCTGCTCCCCTGGCTGAACTCCTTGCAAAGTTTACAGATGAGACACTGTGCAGAAACGTTCTTGCTACCTGGCCTCATATCAAAGAATTGCCACTGCAAGAATCGCTTAGGAGACTGAGGTGGCTAGGCTCTTGTAGGTGCCACTAGCTGTTCGTTAGAATCTAATGAAGACATCATTGTGATGAAAGGCAATCAGGAAAGCAGAGCAAGCCAAATATGTCCTCTCTCACCAAAATTCAATAGTGAAATAAAGCGAAAAGGATGGTATCTTCTTCTAAATAAAGTCATCCATATGAACCAATCACAATTCTTCCTTAGGGTGCACTTCCTCTCCTGGAACTCTTGTGAGAGGCATTTTGCGAGACCGTAAGAAAAGTAATCGCTTTATATCTTCTATAGAACAATCCATAATAAATTTTTCTAACTTAGTCAACATGGCTAATGTTCTACTTTTTCCAAAATTACTTGAAAACACTGTAATGAACTGTAATTAACTTAATTCAAATGCATGATCTCATTAGTACTTCGTGAGAGCTAAACAGGAAGTACAGCCCTCTCGGAGTGTGGACATAGGGTTGTGCATCTGGCTCCTGCAAGCGTCTCGTGAGAGCCTTACTTAAAAAAAAATATTTATATATTCAACCATCTTTAATTCACTATTCTATTCTAGATTAGCATTAAATAATTAACATAAAATATGATAAACAACTGTATACAATAGATTATAATGAAATTCATAACTCTAAATGTCACCAGTGTCCCGTGAGCGCATCACGAGGGTCTTGCGAGTCATGACACCTCAAAAATACATAGCTGGTACCTCGTTTGATATGAGAGTTACAAGAACTGAGGAAATACACAAGCTCTAATGAGATATTGAATATGTATCGGTTTAATACTCGGAAATATTTTAGAGACATTTTGCAAACTGTGAACCATATCCTATTGTTACAATGAAAGAAAATATATTTTTTTAAATAATGTTTGCACACAACATATATTATAGAGTCATTCTACCATACATACACTCCCAAAAAAGCCCTAGGAAATTCAGTTAAAAAAACAGGTTAAATTAGCAATATAGTTAGGTATAATAAAAATGTTTTTTTTTTTAAACCTTATAAATTCCCTGAAAAAAACAAAAGTGAAAGTAACATTATAATTAGGTGACTTTCTCAGTGATAACATTAATATTTTGAACTAAAAAACACAGAAATTCAGCAGTTATAGTTAGCAGCACAAACTATAACTTGCGCCCCGCCATGCACTGTTTATGACCTCACATATGACATCACTCATTACATGTTCTATGACATCAGTAAAAACATCTGACATTACATCACTGATGACATCATCCCAGCTTCATTTTTCCACATATTGCTATTTGAATAGCTATGGCTTTACAAGTCAAACAAAAGGAGATGATAGACGGAGAGCTAAAACTTTTTAGACACACCCCCAGTCACAGATCTGGGTTCAAACCATCATCGTTATTTTGCTCACTTCGACACTACAGTTCAGACCCAGCAATATGCAAATCAGTCTTGACACTGTTCCTTATGGGAACAGTCCATCCCGTTCTGCCAAGCCAGGCCTTAACTGGACCGTAAACAAGCATCCAGGGACCAGGTTTGGGGTAACACCCCTCATCAGCTAGGCTAGCTTAAATCCTGTGGCAAAGTGAGCATGAAGCCCATGTCTGGGCATTCCCAGCCAACTTAGGGTGAACAATGCAAACACAAGGACCTGATGGACCGAGCGCTGAAACTTTTCAGACACTCACCCCCAGTCACACATCTGGGTTGAATCCATCATTGTTCTTTGGCTCGCTTCGCCACCCCAGTTCAGACACTGACATATGCAGGCATTTAAAGGCCCCGGGAACCACCTCCCCGCTGCTTTTACATTAATAAAGAAAGGGGCCACCTGGACCCCCCTACTTCCTAATTGCTCTAGGACTGCCAGCTCCACAAGGCACAAAAGTACTGATAAAATGGGAGGGGGGCCATGCAGTCCCCCTTACGGGCCATTTACAGCCCCCGGGGACCACAACCTCCCTTGGGCCAGCCCTGTGCATACGAAAAGAGGGAGGCCACGCAACCCTCCTCCTGGAGCCATTAATGGCCCTGAAGCCCACCACCCCCCAAGGCTATCTCCTGCTATCTCCTGAAGTGCCCACCTGGGGGGATAGCATTTTGCTTTCACTTGACAGGAGCTTTGACAGCTTCTGCTAAGCAAGAGCAAGCAGTAACTCCCTCCTATCTGTGGGAGCAGAAAAACTGCTCCTGTTCGCTGGGAGTGGAGTTTTCATCTGTTTCCCCACCGGTTGTTAAGCGGGCAGGAAAACAGATGACAGAATTGCTCCCACACGTAGGGAGCAGTATGTATTGCTGCTCCATATGTGTGGGTGCAATGCCGGCTGCCGCTGAAGGTGGGGAAATGGCAGGGACATGAAAACATTGAGGGTCCCGGAAAGTCTCCAACGTAGTACATTGGGTGGGCTCCAGGGCACCCAGTAGCAAGAGGCCAGGCCCCAAAGGATGGAACCCCCAGGGTCAAAAATCTGCCCGGGGAGGGGGTCCGTGTGGCTCAAGTCTTCTGGACCTGATGCTCATTTTAAAAAATTAAACCTCAAAAGGAAGGACTTTCAAATATAAACATAGAAAGTGTCCCAGTTGAAGCTTCACTTCTGTAAAGTACAAATCATCCTAACTTCCTGGGCTTGGCAAAGAAAAAGCAGGTGTATTTTCTCAGCAGTTCCACATTGAAAAACTATCTAAACTGTTTGGTGAAGGTGAAAGCATCACTGATCTATCAGAGTACGTTCCAATACTACAATGTCTCCAAGGATTTTCTGTGCCTGTTCCGGACACCCTTAAACAGATATCGGTTACTATTAAATCAGGGTCACCTAGGGATCCAGGGACCCCCAGGGTGCTTAGAGGGAGTTTGTACATATTAGAGCCCTTTATTAGACATCTCATCAGTATGTCTTTTAGCTCAGGAGTGTTCCTAACAGATGGAAGGAGGCAGTGGTGCTTCCTTTGCAAAAGAAGCCCTATATTAACGCTGAGCAACTACACAACTTGCGACCCATCTCCCTGCTTCCCTATTTTGCTAAGGTAGCAGAGAAGATTGTGAACATACAGCGCACATTTGTAAGAACAACCTCCTCCACCCCTCTCAGTCTGGTTTTCGTGCCCTCCATTCCACTGAGTCGGCACTACTGTATTCCCCCGAGATCATCCGGAAGCACGTGGACGACGGACAAACAGCGGCCTAATTTTGCTAGATCTAAATGCCGCGTTCGACACTGTCGCCCACCATACCTTGTTGCAGGCTTCAAAGAGAGGTGGTGTTATTGATAGGGCTCTGAAATGGATGGAATCTTTTCTGACCGAGCGTAGCTTTCAAGATATGCAAGGGACTCACTACTCCAGGAACGTCAAGCTGACGCAGGGGGTGCCTCAGGGCTCTACCCTGAGTCCGACCTTGTTCAATCTTTATGTCGCCCCCCTTGGAAAAATTGCGGATAAGTTTGGGATTAATGCCCTGTCCTATGCTGATGACACCCAGCTGGTGGTCTCCATGACTCAGGCTCGGCCCGATGCTGCCTCTAACTTTATGTCTTGCCTGCAAGAACTCGCTGAGTGGATGGCAAGTAATTGTCTGAAGCTAAATGGTACCAAGACCGAAGTACTGGTAATAGGGAAGGCTCCGTCAGTTTGGTCATCGGCATGGTGGCCTCAGACGTTGGGCCCTACCCCTACACCGTGTGAACACGCAAAGATTCTCGGTGTATGGGTGGACAATAAGCTGTCTTTTGATTACCACACCAGGTGGGTGACAGGCACCTGCTTTGGCATCCTATGAGTTCTATGGAAGACCCTGGATACCCTCCCCATTGCATCTAGGAAGATCATGGTGCATGCCTTGGTGACTTCGCGCCTGGATCACTGCAATCTCTTGTATTTGGGTGCAACTGACAAGTGCATACCGAGATTGCAGTGTATCCAGAATCCAGCTGCAAGACTTGTTCTTATGTTACCAAGGAGAGCGTCTGCAGGGAATGCGCTTGCCTCCTTGCACTGGCTTCCCATTAGGGAGAGAGTGAAGTTCAAGGCCATGTGTGTAAGCCACCGGATTTTACAGAAGAAGGGCCCGGTGTATCTGCAGGACCTTCTTACTCCCTATGCACCTACCAGATTGCTTAGATCAAGTGGGAGAGGAATGGTACAAGAATGTTCGTAGCAGTCAAAGTCTCCAATTAATTCACTTTCACTACACCATGGCTTAAACAGTTGCAGAAGTGCTAAATAGTAAAACTCTCGCCTATCTGAAGTTTCAGAACTAACTTTCTTGTGGTTTATGAGATTACTGCTTGCATGTTTTACTAAACAATCATGACATCCAACTACTGCATATTTTCCTTCTTTTACATTCTGTTTAACGTTTCTTTTCAAGCTGTAATGTTGAAGTACTTCACACAAATATAGCTGTTCCAGATGATGACTCCTTTTCGGTTAGTATGTGTACAACATATTCGTTTTAAGATTGTCTGTACAGTCTAGTTCATTTACTGCTAATTTTTCAATTTCTTCAAATGATTTCAACACCCTATTTCGTTTGCAGGCAAGACCTAAACTTACCCAAATGACTCCTTGTGACTTTAAATTTAAACTTCAAGAGCACAAGCGGTCTGAACATTCATATAAATACAATTTCTTGGTGGGAAAGCAATTTCAAAGTAAAGCTGTACAATTCTTTACTAAATAAGTAGAAGGGAGGTCTCCTCTCAGATCCAATCAGGGACGAGGAGAAAACAACAGAGGAAAACAAAGGAATGGTCCCTAGTTGGCCTAGAGTTTAGGCAGAAAAAAGAGTATTTTTCTTTTAAGAGGATGTAGAAGGGGAGTGAAGGGGGGTGAGCCGGCGATTAGCCTATAGATGCCATAACCACATGAAAAATAAATCACAATAATTGAGGGAAAAGGTACACAAAACAATTCATAACACAAGATTTAGAAAATTGTACAATTTTTAATTCACAAAATACAAAAAATAAATATATAGTGCCAGTAAAATACAATTTAAAAATGTACTTTGAAATGTACATGGATACAAAGAAGTATATTAAAAAGCATGAACACAAGTTGTCAAACAACTTGTGTTCATGCTTTTTAATATACTTCTTTGTATCCATGTACATTTCAAAGTACATTTTTAAATTGTATTTTACCATTCCTTTGTTTTCCTCAATTCTTTACTAAGGCTTTTCTCTTGTGCAATTACTTCCCACATTTCTTTCATCTCTATTTTTTCTGATTTTGTTATGTACGATGTAACATAACATGCAACAGCAATTGAGTTATCTGCAACGTATTGAATGTCCATGTTCGCATTCCACATTTTTAAAATGACTGGATTGTAATCATTGATATACTTTGACCCTTCTGTTCTTTTTAAGTTGTAGGTAGTCTTTGGAGATTTTCAAGTTATTGTGTGCCTTACAAAAGAAAAAAAAATAATTTACTCTTCATCTACAAATGACTAGACAGGAAAAACCAAACTGACATCAGGTGTAACATTTTCCTTTGGACTTGTATTTTCTTATGCAATACTTTCAACAACAGTGACTTTGGAAAAGTAAAACTTGCTATCTCAAGCTTCTGTCTCCTTCTTCTCTTGGTATCTCACATGTCACATACTATTCGATGAAAGACAATACTGTTTCATCAGAATAATTTCCAAATTTAGGTTCATCCTTGATCCATAGTAGCATATGTATATGAGGTGCACCTCTTGCTTGATACTTCTTTCTCCAAACGAAATTGGTAACCTCTCCAACAGGTGGATTCTTTTTATTGCAGATAAAAGACATCATAGCTTGAAACCTATGATTAAAATATCTGCACACATTTACAGGATCCAATGAACACAGTTCACCACGAGTCTTTATTTCAAAAAATTTTATATTGGAATTCGCTTCCCTTAGAAACTCAAGCAAATCTTCCCATGCATACTCTGCACAGCTAAGTGTGACAAACCATGTTGGTTTACCTAAGTTCCGTAACATACACTTGAGTTCTTCATGATGACAATACCAATACTCATTTGTTCCACGTTGACATGCCATCAAATTGATTAAGTGTCCCTCTAAATTTTCATCTGTTTCTTGAACTTTCTCCACAAATTCTTTCGCAGAAAGAACTTATTGATGAACTTTCGTTTGAAGTATGTTGTTCACTACTTATACGACAGAGAAGACAGATCACTTTCAAACAAAAGGTGAAATATGTATGAAATGCACTGTCGAAATCTAGGATCTTCAGAATATAATCTGAAATTTAAGGTGGTCAAACAGAGAAAGTGGACAAGTCAAGGACTAAAGATATTTATGAACATACCACAATATGTCCTTTGCATTCAAAAGAAGTAATACGAGGCAGCATTGAGTAATTTGAAATAAAAAAGCACAGGGAACTCCAATGAGTGTATGGGAGAAAAGCTTGGAAGGTCATTATTTTCCACAGCTGTTTCCTGCAAAAGAAGGTGGACGGTATGATGATCGACCTGTACGGATTGCAGCTTCAGAATATCGGTCAACAAGATTCATCTTCTAACCTTATTACCTGTTCATCCATATTTACAGTTTTGTAATAAATATTGTTCTCTATAAGATATAAGGTAGCCTTTTCAACTTTATTAACATCCACAAATTCTTGCCATATTTTCCGACTTGTTGTTACTACACCATTTACTAGAATGACTACTGCCTCATTTTCCTCTTTCTCTCCAGCAATAGTTTCAATATTTTTCTTAAAATCCAAAGGTTAGTACACCACTCTTCCTTTCAGACCTCTTTGCAAGTCTGTTGGTAGCAGTCTACCTGTTTTAGGCTCCATCCGAATGATAGTTTGAAAAGAATGAACAGATTGAATTAGAACAGGCTCATATGTATTCAAATCTGCCAGTTCCTCCGGAATAGCTACGAATTCTAAGTTATTATGTACTGCTCTTGCAGGCATTTTGTTCTCTTCTAATTTGTTGTAACAATATTTACATATATGTTGATCACTACCTAACTCAAATTGACCTTCCACCAACAATTAAATTGCAAATTCTACCCACTTACCGTTGTTCTCTTTTTCACTTTTCAAATACAAATCAACATTCCTACTTGAGTATGTCGACCACAAACATAGTTTCGTATTTCAGAGCACACTACATTAAATTTTCCAATTTCTTCTTCAAACTGATCAGTGCTAATCACTTTCCCATCTCCTCCAACATCTGTAATTGTCAAACTTTCACGTTCTATGAACTGCTGCTCTGAACCAAAACATCGCATTTCAAAATCATCACACTTTTTTTGAACAACTAATAAAGAACCATATAAAAGACTTGTACTCAGTTCGCTTAAACATAATGCAGGACTTTTTACATAGTACAGCTGCCGCACAAACTTCCGCATTTCTGAATGGTGTACTGCTAACATCCTCAACTGATGAAAAACTCTTTTACAAACTTTTCTTGAAAGACAGGCCAGAGAATGCCCATACTTCTCAATATATTTTCTTACATTACATGGATCTAGTCCTTGTAAAGACTTAACCTTCTGTTTAATACTTCCTCTTCAAAATCAGAATGAATAACTTCTGTTTTAAATTGAAAACACTATCCACTATACTTTCAATATGCTGCGTCCCTTTGAATTGAAACACTTTCCTTTTATATTTGCAGCATGTTTTCATTAAATTCTGAATCACTCTTGATCGAAAAAGTCTCTGACGAATTTCATGAAATTGCTTTTGTCTCCGAGTAACAGATACTATTTCTTTATCCTGTTTCCTTTTCCTGGTATTTGAAATTGAACTCTGCTTCACCTTACTTGAAAAATTCTTCTTTTTACTGTGTGTGATCTTTTTTTCATTAAATGTTCATAATATTTTTTTCATAAACTATCTTGTACTTTTAGTAGAACAAACTGTTTCTGTACTACTTACATTTTTTTCTAATTGAAGATTTTGCCTTTTGCTGAAATATATATTTTTCTTCTCTTTTCTTTTTTTTGTCACTTCTTCTTGGCATTTCCAAATTTTAATCCAAACGAAAAAAATTCTGAATAGCACAAAATAGATTCAATTATTTTTCACATTTGTTCACTATGTTAAAATAATAACATACAATTACAAAACTTCCACTAACGACTTCAACACCCAGTGCTGCAACATGATGGAGCACGACAGAGGAGCAGAGCACTAGGATGACAAGTAGTGCCATAGAACATACAGCAAGTATTTAATTATTTACATACACCTTTACAATTTATACGTAACTGTACTACCTCGTACTTTTCACCTCTCCGCCGCACCCCACAGCATTCTCTCTGCAACCCACCGCAGACAACTTTATAAATAGTAATTTTAAAAATGTTAATCTATGTACTTAGGATAATATTATCAACCAAACAGCACACACAAAAATTACCATTATTAGCCTACAACTTTATCTACAACTTTGCAAACATAACACTGCACCCCGGGCTTTAAGTGGGGGCGGTGGGGTGTCGGGTGCACCAGCACTTTATTTTAGGGGGCCTCGAAACGGGTCTTTATGGGGCTGTATTTTCGGGCCTCGCAAACCTCCTCCGTTTTTTTTTTCTTTATTGCACTGCAGTGAGACTGTGAGAGCATGCACATTGCTCACTACTTAGAAGTGCAGACATCATGCCAGATGACTCGCACTGTAGGAGAAGGGAAATCCTTTAAAAAGAGACATTTTCTATCAGGATTTCCCTTCTCTTTTTGCTACGCAGGAGCAACATCATTGTGGGATAATTAGCAGACAGACCACCAGGCACGCAACGCCTATTGCCCCGGACTCTCTCAAACAGCTTCCCGGGCGCACAGACAGAGCCGCACCCGAGTACTTTACAGGTCTTCAAAAGATCTGTTCTTTTTCACCCCTTTTTACAGCCCCTACATCCCCACTCTGCCTATTGCTGAAAGAATTAGGCTCCCCCAAAATGTCGCTCTAGTTGCACCTCTGGAAACGACCACAAGTAGGTAACTCAAGCACGACCCTGCTCTGATCTTACACACTGTCTTGTTTTAGTGATACAAAAACACACGCTTTGCCTGGCTCCCTTAGTTCTCACAACCCTCTTTAATATGAACATAAAAGCTTTCCAATTACTTTTATATTCCTATACTGTGCTTCAGATGGAAATATAGAACTGCAGGTTCTCACCACCCCAAATTATCTCTCTAGTATACTTTCTCAAATGTAAGAAGTACAGGTATTCAGTATCTGTCACTCACGGCCACTTTAAAACAGTGTACCTATATAGAACTCGACAAAACGTTATGTTTCTAAATTAACATCTTACATTGAAAAGCTCCTTTACATTTCTTTCGCTAGATGTACCTTTGTTTAAAACACCACCAGAGAAGGGTGGTGAAGCATGCTGCACAAAGAGCAACTCAAAGCTTTGTTGTTCTTTTTAAGAAACATCTGCTTGTCAATGCTTATCGCCAGCCTTTTCGACCCCTTAACAGGCTGGGTGGATGAGTATAATTCGTCATATTTAGGACCGGGGACGGACGATGCACGTAAATAAGAACGTATAGTTGAATAAACGGCGAGTGGATACATGGCCAGATGGATCAATGGATAGGTAGATGGATGGATGTATCAATGTATGGATGGATGGAAGTATGAATAAATACATGGACCAGTACTTAGGATAGACGGGTGGACTGATAGATGCTTAGGATTGCTTTTGGGACAGATCTATCTATGGATATATAGGCGTATGTCTGCATGAATGGCACAGTGCTTACTATAGGCGAGTGGGCTCATAGATGCTTAACCCTTTCGGCGCTTATGACGAGCTCAGCTTGTCATGATGCACAGTGGAGCTGTGCTCATGACAAGCTGAGCTCGTCATAACTGGCGCAGAACGCCCAAGAGGGGCTAATTCCCCTCCTGTGCAGGCGTTCCACAGGAGTGGGCGGAGTCATGACGAGATGGGCTTGTCATGAGTACCACGGCGCAGCATGTGGCCCCCTCCCTCCCGCACCGCGTGGGAATTAGCCCCGCGTGGAAGGGGTTAAGATAAGTGCAGGAACAGATGTATCTATGTATATAAGTAGGAATGTATGCATCAATTAAAAGATGTTTGAATGACGCAGTGCTTAGGATGGATGGATGCTGGGCTTTAATTGGGCCGGGTCTGAGGACCAGCACTTATTTTCAGGGAGCCTCCAAATGGATCTCTATCGGGCTCTATTTTCGGCCCTCCCAAAGATAGTCAATTTTATAAAAAACAATTTTATTGCACTTCAGTGAGACCATGCACATCCATGTACGCATGCTTATTTTGCTCACTACTGAGAACTGGAGACATCATGCTAGGTGACCCACGTTGTACAAGTATCCTTTGAAGAATGTTTTTTCCGAACGTAGGATAATTGGAGGAGATTTTCTAAAGCACACAATGCTACTTATCTTGATTTAGACCACGCCCCTACCTGCATAGCCCACACCCCTTTAAGAGGTTTGCTACCCAATTTAGAGCACCCCCAGTTTTTTTCACACTTAAACCCCTGACTACAACACAGTAACAAAGAAACAGTCTAAGCTTCCATTGAAATCTACCATGGCTCCAAGTTTCATAATTTGCCATCAACGCTGGCAGCCTTCTACCACAGTGCAATAGTGTCTATCAACACGAACATTTCTTATCCACAGAAATGTTGTGTAATTTGTGTAGCTGTCTGCTGGAACACTCATCACCAAAAGATATTAAAACATGGGAATTTGCCAGAAAAACATATACCATACCATAAACTGATTCATAAATGGGCACACTGCCACTACACCACCCTTTTCCCCATCCTTCCTTAACCTTACAAAATCAAAGAAAGAGCAGCACCAAACCTAGTAGAGACACTACAGCAATACAGGAACTTAATTTCAACAACTGTCTGCCTGAACGCCCATGAGCAAAGCGTATTAAAACATGCAAATTTGAGTGTAAAACATATACCATGCACCAGGGTGCTTTATAAGTGTTCCCAGTGGTACTACATCACCTTTAGTAGCTCGACATCTGCACGTTACTAAACTCTGTGTTTTAATGACCAACATACCCACCTCCCTCACACCCACCACCGCCCTTGCTTAACCGTACGAAATCAAACAGCGAGCCTCAGCACTCCTGTTAACGCCACTATAGCTATACATAGACTTAAGGTCAACAGGTGTCTGCCGGAACGCTCGTCAGCAAAAGCTATTAAAACCTGCAATTTTGCAACTAAAATATACATCATACCATAACACGGTTTATAAATAGTCGCAGTGGCTACACCACCTCCACACCTGCCCTTGCTTAACTTTACGCAATAAAAGAAAGAGCACCACCAAACGTAGAAACGCCACTATAGCCACAGAGAGGCTTAATTTCAACAGATAAATATGGACACAGGGACTAGTGATGAATCCACTTGCATTCACAAACGTTCATTCAATCTCACAAAAACACTCACTCAATATCATACCCAACACATTCAACCTACTTGGTGCATACACAACAAGGGAAGAATAAATAAACCACTTGAGGAGCACCTAGACGGCCAAACAAACCTCTAGAATTTTTTTTCAAAAAGATTGTTCTTATATACACACTACACAATATTTACACAAGCTACACAACCAATTAAATAATTATAATAATTGGGTGTAAACCAACCAAGTCTAATTGGAAAAACCACTGTTGAGCAGAACCGGTGGTCTACGCGTTTCGAATACCTATACTTTTGGGGTTCTCCTCAGTACCAAGAACTGTGAAAATAAAGAAAATTGTATGAATATGTCCTATTCAAATACCATAGAGCGCTAACCACTCATCTAATGCCTCTGCTAACCTATTCAAAAAACACCACAGTGTCTATTTTCAAGGCAATTAATCCATCGAAAATCTCTGTAAAACACCAGGAGGGAAGAAAAGAGGGAAGGAAGCCAGAAAAATGGAAAAGAACCATGAGTGTAACTATTCCACTAAAATAATAATGGCAATGAATCAGTCCACTGCTTCGCAGGCTTACCCAATTCGGTCACTCAGTGCCCCTTTAAAAGCTGCTTCATTAGTTTTTGAATATGTATTTAAGAAGACAGCAAGGGCAGCGCCATGTTAGTGAACAGAAAAAACATGGGCTAGACTCCCTTCATGCTATGTACATGGGGATTTAATGCCACGGCCCCTTTTACCTGATATTCCACCCTTGTAAAACAATTCTCTTACCTCCAGATGCCAGCCGGCGTGAAGAATCCTACTTCTCTTCCGACCACAATCTCCGTTTTAGTTCCGCGCTACCAAATTAAATTAAAGTATATATGTCAGTTCATGGCGCAGGCTTAACCCTCACGCTTGTAGCCGTCTCGCTATTTGTGAAGTCCAGCTTACCGATGATTGTCAAAATGTTTCATTCCTGCATAAATCGAAACCGCGATGCTGTAAAGACACGAGCCGCAGTCTCAAGCGTAGCTGCATGCAGGTGCCCCCGTTACTCATGGGAATTGTAGTATTCTATGCATGCGGATTACTCCTATTTCAAGCAATATTCCGAGTCCAATTAGAACCATGGCCTGTTGTCCTTGCACCCACTAATTAGTAGTCTGATGGTGCCAGAAATTAAATATACTAAATAAACGAGCCTGGGGAATTGTTTTGACCAAAATGAAAAAATACGTGTATTATGGAAAATTTCTCCATATCACTATTTATGAAGTCCAGCTTACCCGTGATTGCCAAATGTTCCTCAGTCTCAAGCGTAGCTGCATGCCGGTGCCCCTGTTACTCATAGAAATTGTAATTTCATAGTATATTCTGCGCATGCGCATTGCTCCTATTGCCGAAGATGATCCGAGTCCAATTAGAACCTTGGCCTATTGTCCTGGCACCTTCTAGTGACAAAACATAGCGAATAATCTGATCGTGCCAGAAATTAAATATACTAAATGAACGAGCCTAGGGAATGGTTTTCGGCCGGCATGAAAAATTACGTGTGTTATGAAAAACTTCTCTTGTCGGTCAAGAATGACAACTTATAAAAGTGGAATTATTCCATAGTATCTTGTTCAACATTCCAATCTGTACAATCTTGAAATTGTACAAAAACATGGACAGGTCTACCGAATTGATCAAAAAGGTGCCGGCAATGCTTGAGTTGCAACAGGCTGGGCCTCGACTGTTTTCCATCTATGCATTTGGTATTCATGCTCACATCTATGGCGACTGGGACATAAAGCGTTTGACACACTCCAACTTTCTCTCCCATAAAAGCTTTCACAGAACTAACTCAAGACAAAATCCTAAACTTACAACCATTTTGGTATTCAGAGAAGGCACTTACTCATTTTGGTATTCACAGAAGGCACTTACTCATTTCAGTATTCACAGAAGTTAGGAGTCCTAACTTTAGGACTCCTAAATGCCTTCTGTGAATACCGAAAGTCTTAAAGTTAGGATTTTTCTCAATTTAGTAGTAGTAAAGCTAGGAGTCTTAACTTTAGGACTCCTAAATGCCTTCTGTGAATACAGAAAGTCTTAAAATTAGGATTTTTCTCAATTTAGTAGCAGTAAAGTTAGGACTCCTAACTTTAGGACTCCTAAATGCCTTCTGTGAGTACCGAAAGTCTTAAAATTAGGATTTTTCTCAACTTTACTACTACTAAACTGAGAAAAATCCTAATTTTAAGACTTTCGGTATTCACAGAAGGTGTTTAGTAGTCCTAAAGTTAGGAGTCCTAACTTTACTACTACTAAATTTAGAAGAATCCTAATTTTAAGACTTTTGGTATTCACAGAATAGGACATTGTCATACAATTTTCTTTTCTTTATTTTCACAGTTCTTGGTCCTGAGGAGAATCCCAAGAGTAAAGGGATTCGAAACGCGTAGACCACCGGTTCTGCCAAACAGCGGTTTTCCAATTAGACTTGGTTGTGTTACGCCCAATTATTATAATTATTTCTTTGGTTGTGTAGCTTGTGTAAATATTGTGTAGGGTGTATATAAGAAAAATCCTGTATGAAAATTTTTTCTATTGCTTTCTTTGGCAGTCTAGGTGCTCCTCAAGTGGTTTATTTATTCTTCCCTTGTTGTGTATGCACCAAGTAGGTTGAATTTGTTGGGTATGATATTGAGTGAGTGTCTTTGTGAGATTGAATGAAAGTTTGTGAATGCAGTAGACCCTGTGTCCATATTTATTCTTATTTTATGATTGTGTATTACACAAAGTTGTGTGCTTTTTTCAAAAAAGTGAATTTTTTGACTAAAATAGTTGTGCAATTAAATAAAAGCTACTAATGAGCTTTCGGATGTATTGTCCTGTGGTCTATGCATCTATGGCCCAATTGTACTACATCACCTTTAGTAGCTCGAAATCTACACGTTACTAAATTCTGTGTTTTAATGACCAACATACCCACCTCCCCCACACCAACCCCCGCCCTTGATTAACCGTACAAAATCAAACAGAAACCCCAACCATTCCTAGTAGCGCCACTATACCCATACACAGGGTTAATTTGAACAGATGTCTGCCGGAACACTTATCAGCAAAAAGTATTCAAACATGCAAATTGGCGGGTCAAACATAAACCAACCCAAAGCACGGTTTATAAATGGGCCCAGTGGCACCACATTACCTTTACTAGCTACACATGTCCATGTTACAAATGTCTGTCTTATAATCAGCAACATACACACCTATCCCACCCCCACCCATGCCCTTGCTTAACCTTACGAAATCAAACAACGAACCCCACCACTCCCGTTACCGCCACTATAGCCATACATAGACTTAATGTCAACAGGTTTCTGCCGGAACGCTCATCAGTAAAAGCTATTAAAACCTGCAATTTTGCAACTCAAACATACACCATACTATAAGACGGTTTAAAAATAGTCACAGTACTATTACACTACCTCCACACCCATCCTTGCTTAACTTTACCCAATAAAAGAAAGTGCCCCACCAAACGTAGAAATGCCACTATAGCCACACAGAGGCTTAATTTCAACAGATATCTACGGAAATGCTCACCAGCAAAATGTATTAAAACAAGCAAATTTGCGGGTAAAACATACCATGTCATGGGGCGCTTTATAAGTGCTCCCAGTGGTACTACATCACCTTTACTAGCTCAACATCTGCACGTTACTAAATCCTGTATTTTAATCACCAACATACCTACCTCCTCCACACCCACACCTGCCCTTGGTTAACCGTACGAAATCAAACAGAAACCCCCACCATTCCCAGCAGCGCCACTATACCCATATAGGACGTTAATTTTAACAAGTGTCTGACGGAACACTTATCAGCAAAACGTATTCAAACATCCAATTTGACGGGTAAAACATAAACCATCCCATAGCATGGTTTATAAATGGACTCAGTGGACTACACCACCTTTACTAACTAGACATCTATATGTCACTAAAGTCGTTTAAACACTCTGTACAGTTTATAGCAGGGGATGGGGAGAGTAAACAAAGTTCTAATTCCCAAACCTTTGATATACCGTCCCTTTAATGTATCTATTTAAAGACATTAAATGGAATGAAAAAATTGACGAGTGTCTCAAAAGGAATAGCGAAGCTGAGCACCGGTAAAACCCAGACCACTTCAACACCTACATATATCCAGCACAGGGACACAGCCTAACAAATACTATCACTTAAAAGGACATGTAGATCTCTAATGTCAACAAAGTCATACAGGAAATATACTGCACATTTTCATTTCTTTTTTATCTCTCACAAATATATAAAACATCTCTTCTAAAGAATCACTCCCCAACCACTTCTATTCCTTAAGAACAGACAATCATTAAAAGGTTTACTACCATATATTTTAGTATATCTACCTTTTTATTATTCACTAGTAAGAAACTACTAAAACTATTAACTATACCCAAATGCAAACCAGAAACCATGTTCATATTATACCTCAACCTATGATCAAATTATTCAAACTATGCGTACATAGAAAAGGAACGTATCACTTTTCCTATCTCCATCTCCTCTCCATGTAATCTCCAAACACTGTAGACGGCCTCACAGTACAACAACCTACCTCGACTTACATTCAAATCTACCTCTTAGTGTCAAAAATGAGACCACAACCTGACACATAACGTTTCTGGGTTTCGTTTTATCGCTTTTAACTTAATAACACATGCATCTCCTACCACCACCCCCCACCCCACTAGTTTAACAAAAAGTATAATTTGCAAACCTGCAACACTTTGTTTATCTCACCCGAATACATTACAAACCCAAATTAACGCTGTACCTCATTTTCAAAACCATACAGTCCTATAAAGATGACAAACTACACTTTTTCTTTGTGAAAAATTCCTAAACATATCCAAAGTACTTATTTAACAACAGGTCAACTTTTATGCATATTTTATAACCAATATCAAACACCACACTTTACTAGCACTATATTACTTTCAAATAAAAAATACTTTCAAACTTAAAAACATCACCTCAAATAGTTAATCACTACTACAGAACACAAAGCACACCTTGTTCATTTCTAACTCACCTTTGTAGTTGGAATGCAGATTTCAAATATCACACACGCATACAATTCTTTCTTTGTCACATAGTACATGTAAAGCACCGATTTCATCAAGAATGGAACCAGGAATGGCACAATATCTCTGTCGCTCCACACATAAATACATGTAAAGAACAAATCAGAATACTTCATTCCTTCAACGACATTCCAAAACGTATCTCCATTGGTTAATTTTGAACTTTCCATACGAAAATCTACTTAATATTCCGCACCACATACAGGTCAGAAGTTCAACCTATTTTATCACCACACTTTCTGGAACAAGCTACGACACCTGCAGGTTAAGAGTTCATCAATTTTTTTTAACCTAACGATATACTTTTGCAACATTTTTTCGAACATTTAACGGCACGTGCAGGTTAAAAGTACCAGACCAGTACGAGTCAGTAGTTTGTCCTAGTAGGTATAAACACATGCTGACACTACTTCCACAGCTGTGGTGCGGCGGCCATGGCACATGACTTCACAGCATAGGACGCACAGTTTGGGCTCACGCTTTAATCCCCGAGTCCCGCACCACCTCACCTTACTATCATCAGACTCTACGCAATACCTCACTAAATTTCCGCAGCCCAACACTTTCACACCGGTAGGGGTCAATACTTAGCTTCGCACCCCCTCTATAGCACACCCTAAACACCCCACAGAGGTTACAGTGCTCCTACCCTCCTCCTTCCCACTTTTTTCACCCTTTTTCCCCCTTACTTGCTTCAACGGAATCACAAAATGGCAGCCAACATTTCCTAGTTGCAACCGCTCGCAGCCAATAAGCAGCAAGCTCGTGGTCGTAACGCCTCAGCCAATCAGATGGCAGAAATCCCAAATATTGAAATCTGTAAATTTCGATATTTCTCAAAAACGACTGAACGGATTTACACCAAATAAACAAAGGCATACTTTCTAGACCAAGACCCTTCTCCCTGCTAAATTTGGGGTAATTCCGTTCACCCGTTCGACCTGTATCCTTGTCTAAAGTTTCCTATGGAAATAACATGGAGAAAACACGTTTTGGGACCCCCCTTTTGTCTCAAACCCCCCTTGACGAATCACCCACAAACTTTCAACATAGGAGCTGATATGAACAAAGAATTAGTTTTGAAAATTTCATGAAGATTCATCAAACGACGCTAAAGTTATAAGCAAAACAAAAATGCTCTACCTATGGAAACTCAGTCCATATATATATGTACCATTTCCAAAGAAATGGTATGGCTTCATAGCTTTGCAAATTTGTTTTGCAATTTTTTGGGTACATCACAGCAAACATCCACCCATACTGCTTTCATTTTGCTGCATGTGTTTACAAGTAATCAGAGAGCATACTGGGGGCATTGCATGTCCTTATACTGGAATGTGCATAAACAAATCCAATATACAAATTTTAACTAATGAACTTGTATACAAATCTTACTTTAGTAGCAGCCAGTCCTCGTTCACAGCTCCATACTTTAGGACAATAAACTGGAAGCTACTGGGCTTGTCCTGTCGAGAGCTGGGAATACTTGTCATATGGACAATATAAACATGAAAACGTGTTGACCTTAACCTGAAACCATATGCCTTGGGTATCAGGCAAAAGGAACTCCATACTCCTGTTTTTTTTCCAATTGGGTTAAATCGGTTCAGTAGCTTTTGAGATAATAGGATTTTAAAAAAGATGTCTGGCAGGCTTTAAAGTATTAGACTTCAGAAATATCTTGATTGTTGAAAAGGTGTTTTCAATTTGACACAGTTTGAAGAATGGGCCTGAAATTTAGCAGATACTCTGCTTACTCTTGATACTTTTAAATTGTAATGTTATGTTAGGTGTTATTTATAAAGCACATCATTCACCCGGGGTTATCTTGATGCTAACAGTTTAAGAATTATCAATCAAGAGGTTGTTCAAGCGAAAGCCTGCTTGAAAAACCACTTCTTTAATGCCTTTCTGAATGGGATCAAACTGGTAATAAGAAGTGTTATTGGGTAGTGCGTTCCATTTCTTGAGGGCCAGCACAGAAAAGCTACACCCGCTGTAGTTCTCTGAAATCTAGGCACTGACAATATATTCGTAGACGCAGAACTAAGAGCCCTTTTAGCGAGTAACTATGTATTTAATCCTTCTGAAAACCTGCTGCCATCCCTCTAAGGGACTAGAAGACAGTGCGGGTTCTTCAAATATGATTTGTATTCTAATGGAATTCTGAAAAACAACCTGGCTGACACGTTCTGAACCAGTTGCAGTCTTATAATGTCATTTTCAGGGAGGCCAAGATAAATACCGTTGGTATAGTCCAATCTGGTGCCAATCACAGCAGCCATAATTGTCTTCATGGCATTCAAAGTAAGAAGTGGCTGAATCTTCCTGATCATTTTTAACATAAAAATACATTTGGAGACCAGTGCACTCATGTGTGGTTGAAAAGAGGGATGCTGCTCCACACATACTCCTAAACTTCTTGCCACCGGTTTTTGAAAGGAAAGCAAAACCATTTCAGCAGGCCAGAAATAATTTGTCCATAATAGAAGCTTTTTACCAAACACAACAATGTCCCTTTTGTCTGCATTTAATGTAAGGTATTTCTGCTTTATTCAACCACTAACAAATTACAAAAATTGTCTTGTACATGTTCCTGCGAATCAAGTTGAAGTAGAATCTGACAATCATCACCCTCTTCCCACGAGTTCCTTAATAAGTAGTTGAATGTAAATTTCTAAAGAGATGAAGAGATCGAGCAAACACCTTTGAAACACCACATTCAGTCTTCCGAACTGCTGCTCTAAATGGTTTAAGTTGCATAGCCTGAGTTCTATTCTCTAAAATGAGGTAAGCCATCTTAATGTATCAGAACCTGGGTGTCCTGGTCCTTTCTTAAGTTATCTATACCTGAGAGAATCACTGCTTCAGTGCATTGTTGTGTTTGAAATCCAGCTTGACATGGAACAAGATAGTTTGAGTTAGAAAGAAAGGCACTCACCTCTTTCGCTACCTGGTCTTCCAAGAGTTTACTACCATATGGTAGTTGGGAGAATGGCCAATTGTACTTTAAGATTTGTGGGTCATCACTAGGCTTTTTCAATAGCGAGGTGATTATTGCTTTTTTGAAATCACCAGGAACCTCTCCTGCCTTTAATGAAGTATTTAAAACTTTAGTAAGAGATTCTACAATGGAGGGGGACATCCACTGCAGCACTTTAGTGGCGCAGAGATTGCATTGTCGTCAGTGATCCTGTCTTAACTCTAATGAGTAGGTGGAGAAACTCCTTGCGGCTCAGGGATGTAAAATTATCGAGCTTATGACTATTTGGTGTTTTTTTAACAAATTCACACAACGTACATCTGGCTTACGGTGAAACAGGTGAGTACTGTGTAATGGCACGTGACTATATGCAGTGAAGCTTTCAGGACAGAAGAAGAGAAAAGGGGAGAAATCCTTTCAGGACAAGAAACCTCACTCACCAGTTGGGCCCAGATGTACGACCATTTTGCATGTGTCAAATCGGTTGCAAAACGATTTGCGCATGCAAAAATGGTTGTACGCAATGTATGAAAGGCTCTTGCAAAATATAAAATTGTGATGCGATTGAACACCGACTTGCAAAAAATGCGACAGATTGCGAGTCGCTAATTACAATGTCCAGAGCAGTATCAAATAGCAAAAACTTTCAAATAGGCCCATTGTGGGCATGCAATTTATCACTAACCAGAACCAGGTGGTAACCAGGCCCGACCTATAAAAACAGGCCCAGAATGAATCAGAAATCTTTCCACAATGGCTGCCCTGTACATGAAAGTGAGAAGGATGCAAATACTGGCTGCCCAGATGAGGAGGCGGAGACAGGAGATGATATTCAGAGTCAGGCTAACATTGCTTGAGAAGACAGAGGAAGAGATTGATGACCAGTACAGGCTGAGTAGCACTGTCATCGTAGACCTCGTAGACACCTTGAAGCCACAACTAGAAAGCAGAACCCTGCACAGCAATACAATCCCCACACATGTGCAGGTGTTGAGCTCCAATCACCTATTGGCCACTAGTAGCTAACAGGATGTCATAGCAGTGGCCGGAAGTGTGTTGCAGAGTGTGCTTTCGCGTTTCTTTCACAATTTCCTAGATGCCATGCTACATCATATCCACCAACACACCTACCTGCCCTGGGATGATGAGGAACTTGAAAATACTGTTGGTATAGTCCAATCTGGTGCCAATCACAGCAGCCATAATTGTCTTCATGGGATTCAAAGTAAGAAGTGGCTGAATCTTCCTGTTCATCTGTAACATAAAAATACATTTGGAGACCAATGCACTCATGTGTGGTTGAAAAGAGGGATGCTGCTCCACACATACTCCTAAACTTTTTGCCACCGGTTTTTGAAAGGAAAGCAAAACAATTTCAGCAGGCCAGAAAGAATTTGTCCATAATAGAAGCTTTTTACCAAACACAACAATGTCCCTTTTGTCTGCATTTAATGTAAGGTATTTCTGCTTCATTCAACCACTAACAAATTACAAAAATTGTCTTGTACATGTTCCTGCGAATCAAGTTGAAGTAGAATCTGACAATCATCACCCTCTTCCCACGAGTTCCTTGGATGCTAATGACAAGGGTAACTCGTCATGGAGTGCCCATTCATTTAAATGGAAATTACATTGAAGTGGCGCAAGAAGCTTAGCATCCAAGTGGTTAATAAGTAGTTGAATGTAAATTTCTAAAGAGATGAAGAGATAGAGCAAACACATTTGAAACACCACATTCAGTCTTCCGAACTGCTGCTCTAAATGGTTTAAGTTGCATAGCCTGAGTTCTATTCTCCAAAATGAGGTAAGCCATCTTAATGTATCAGAACCTGGGTGTCCTGGTCCTTTCTTAAGTTATCTATACCTGAGAGAATCACTGCTTCAGTGCATTGTTGTGTTTGAAATCCAGCTTGACATGGAACAAGATAGTTTTAGTTAGAAAGAAAGGCACTCACCTCTTTCGCTACCTGGTCTTCCAAGAGTTTACTACCATATGGTAGTTGGGAGAATGGCCAAATGTTCTTTAAGATTTGTGGGTCATCACTAGGCTTTTTCAATAGCGAGGTGATTATTGCTTTTTTGAAATCATCAGGAACCTCTCCTGCCTTTAATGAAGTATTTAAAACTTTAGTAAGAGATTCTACAATGGAGGGGGACATCCACTGCACCACTTTAGTGGCGCAGAGATTGCATTGTCGTCAGTGATCCTATCTTAACTCTAATGAGTAGGTGGAGAAAATCCTTGCGGCTCAGAGATGTAAAATTATCGAGCTTATGACTATTTGGTGTTTTTTTAACAAATTCACACAACGTACATCTGGCTTACGGTGAAACAGGTGAGTACTGTATAATGGCACTTGACTATATGCAGTGATGCTGTCAGGACAGAAGAAGAGAAAAGGGGAGAAATCCTTTCAGGACAAGAAACTTCACTCACCAGTTGGGCCCAGATGTACGACCATTTTGCATGTGTAAAATCGGTTGCAAAACGATTTGCGCATGCAAAAATGGTTGTAAGCAATGTATGAAAGGCTCTTACAAAATATAAAATTGTGATGCGATTGAATACAGACTTGTAAAAAATGCGACAGATTGCGAGTCGCTAATTACAAAGTCCAGAGCAGTATCAAATAGCAAAAACTTTCAAATAGGCCCATTGTGGGCAGGCAATTTATCACTAACCAGAACCAGGTGGTAACCAGGCCCGACCTATAAAAACAGGCCCAGAACGAATCAGAAATCTTTCCACAATGGCTGCCCTGTACATGATAGTGAGAAGGATGCAAATACTGGCTGCCCAGATGAGGAGGCGGAGACAGGAGATGATATTCAGAGTCAGGCTAACATTGTTTGAGAAGACAGAGGAAGAGATTGATGACCAGTACAGGCTGAGTAGCACTGTCATCGTAGACCTCGTAGACACCTTGAAGCCACAACTAGAAAGCAGAACCCTGCACAGAAATACAATCCCCACACATGTGCAGGTGTTGAGATCCAATCACCTATTGGCCACTAGTAGCTAACAGGATGTCATAGCAGTGGCTGGAAGTGTGATGCAGAGTGCGCTTTCGCGTTTCTTTCACAATTTCCTAGATGCCATGGTACACCATATCCACCAACACACCTACCTGCCCTGGGATGATGAGGAACTTGAAAATATAAAACTGGAATTTTACTGAATAGCAAGGTTTCCACAGGTTATAGGGTGCATAAATGGGGCCAATGCGCCCATATGTCCTCCATTTCGCATAGAATACATATTCCGTAATAGGAAAAGCACACATTCCCTCAACATCCAAGTTGTCTGTGATGCAAAAAACATCACCACAGATCTGGTTGCCAAATATCCTGGAAGCACCCATGACTCATACATTTTCAGACACTATGGCATATACCAGAAATTAGAAAGAGGTGACTTTGATGAAGGATACCTACTAGGTACAGATCTTTCAGGTCCCCAGATAAATGTATTTGCATTTATATCTGTATGCATGTTGTCTCACCATCATATATCTTTCACCAGGTGACAGTGCGTGTGCCCTGCGGCCATGGATCCTCACACCGTACCTGTCTCCCCACAATGCACATGAAAGGCCATACAACAGGGCACATAGGCGCACTGAGATCGTGATCGGGCGCAAATTTGGCATCCTAAAATCACACTTCAGGTGCATTCACAAGAGTGGCGGAGCCCTGCAGTATGCACCTGAGACTGTCTGCAAAATAGTAACCCTGGGCATAGTACTACAGTTTGTACTAATTCGCATTCCGCAAATTGCACATAGCACAGTACAAAAAAAGTGCTTAATCACGTAGCGTAGCAGCTAAATAAACAACATCATCAGATGCTTTGATGAAGCAATTTTACATGCTACAAAGCATATAACCAAATCACAAAAGTGAACTTTTTCAATTAAATCATTACCTAGGGGAGGACCAAGCAGATGCCTTGAACACAAAGATCATAAACAAAAAGCACATCTTGTTGAACTTCGGTGGCCATTCCATCCTCTTAGGACCACCCCAAGCACAGTTATTGGCATAAAAACAATCCCAACCAAAGGCCCTGCAAAGCATTATGGAACGAGATTAGCAGTGGGCAGTGAATATTATAGTATCCAATATCAAAATAATTCTACAAAGAGCTGCAGTTCTATTAGTCGTTACTAGGTGTCCCTCACGAGTCAAATGCAAAGCATTATAATTATTCTTACATCAAGCTGCAGTTCCACTAGTCGTTACTAGACGTCCCTCACGTGTCAAATGCAAAACCATTGAAACCCTTTCATCAAGCATTTGCATTTGATTCGTGAGGGACATCTAGTAACCACCAGTTGAACTGCAGCTCTTTGTAGAATTATTTTGATATTGGATAAAATATTCATTGCCCACTGCTAATCTCATTCCATAATGCTTTGCAGGGCCTTTGGTTGAGATTGTTTTTTTGCCAATAACTGTGCTTGGGGTGGTCCTAAGAGGATGGGACCACCAGCGAATCGTTCAATAAGACGTGCATTTCGTTTTCAAGGTGTCTGCTTGGTACTCTACCTAGGTTAGGGAGTATCCGAAAATCATCACTTCTCTCATTGCTTGCTAATTTTTCAGTTTCACTTTTGTGAAAGTACTATATGCTCTTTAGCATATAAAGATACTTATTTTATCATAACTGGCATTGTGCAGGATGCCATTTGCAATTATTTCACAGTGCAGATAAGTACAGAGTGCCATTAACTACACTACGCATTACTAGGTGTAATTCAAAGTATACCACGTGAAGCTACGTGTAGTGCTGCTATGCAAACTAAGCCCAGGGTTACAAAACAGTGGCAACATGTGCCATGCTTCACAACATGGCCTGCAGGGGTGACTGCCAATGGATGTGTCTGACTCTGAATCGTAGGCTGAGGACCCAGGACCACCTTCCCAACAGCAAAGGGATGGTAGCTCTGCAGCAGAGGGGAGAAGGTGCAGGGACGAGATGGCTAACAATTATTTTTAAAGGTACGTCCAAAGTATTTACACAATACCCTCTACATAAGACAGGACAAATTGTGACTTTCAATTGGTGCTTTATTGTGCAAGCTTGCACAAACAAAATCAGGACAACCTGTCCAGCGCAAAATGTATGCTTGAACAAATACGTAATTGCATTGTGGTTACATCACCACAATTTAGAACTACTATGTGACCCAAACATTGTGCAGTTTCCCTACACAAATCACTTTCTGCCTCTTTGTCCTGCCTGGCCAGAGCTGCCACTTTCAATCCTAGCCTGGTGGTTTCTGCTCTGATGCATTAGAGGTGTTTCCGTAGCAGAGAAGCGACTGTGGCTTGATACCTCACTGTCTGCGCCCTCCGTAGCACCACCACTGACAAACATATTGGTTTGCAATGTTTCCACTGCTGCAGTAATTTGCTGCAGGGGCTCCGAGCAACATCCCCAATATAGTGGCCGATCTCCACCTGGAGCCCTAAGGTGCACTGCGTGTGTTGGGTCGTCACATGTGCAAGCCTCCCAATGGCCCTGCTCAAAGTGTCCATTTTTGTGGCCCCTGCTGTGCTCCATGCGCCTGTGCTGCACCCTTTCTTCTGCTAATAATTTGGCTAGATCGCCAACGGTACCTGTGAGAGCATCTCTTCTCTTCTCCTTTTACTGTAAAAGCTGATTTTTTACATGACAATGTTTTATTTCACTTTTTCACAATAGAAGACAATTTTTCTACGCTGCCATAGTTTGTGCACTGAGATCATGTACGTATATGTTATCTACAATTGCCGTGCACTTAAACTTTTAGTTAGGCACTATGAGATGTACCCAGAGGTTGGAGTGCCGGTTTTTTCGCCCCATAATAGTAGGTAAGACTGATCGACGATAACCAAGCTAAAATATGCTAACCCCTAAGAGCTATGAGATGTTGATAGGAATATACTGCCAGTGTGATGTCAGACCATTAGGGGAAATAAATTATGATTTTGCCTTTCATTTTCAGAAAGACTATCCCCACAGAATAATACAGGTTGCCGTCAATCTGGCTGCTCTGATCCTGCGGTGGTACAAAAGGGGGTGGTGATGGACGGAGCATCAGAACCAATGAAACACTCACACCCAGTCAAAAGATCTGGGTTTGATCCATCACCGTTCTTTAGCCCACTCTGCCACCCCAGTTCAGACATGGCTATATGCAAATCAGTCTGACCCTCTGCCTCATGGGAACAGTCCAGCCCGAACTGCCAAGCCATGCCTTCCCTGGACCGGAAACAAGCTTCCGGGGACCGGTTTCTGGCATTCCAGCCGTCTTCAGCCCGGCTTGCTTGAATCCAGTGGCAAAGTGAGCAAGGGACTCACGTCTGAGCATACCCTGCCACACTTATGGCGGCCAAAAGCGGTACAAAAGGGGGTGGTGATGGACGGAGCATCAGAACCAATCAAACACTCACACCCAGTCAAAAGATCTGGGTTTGATCCATCACCGTTCTTTAGCCCACTCTGCCACCCCAGTTCAGACATGGCTATATGCAAATCAGTCTGACCCTGTGCCTCCTGGGAACAGTCCAGCCCGAACTGCCAAGCCATGCCTTCCCTGGACCGGAAACAAGCTTCCGGGGACCGGTTTCTGGCATTCCAGCCGTCTTCAGCCCGGCTTGCTTGAATCCAGTGGCAAAGTGAGCAAGGGATTAACGTCTGAGCATACCCTGCCACACTTATGGCGGCCAAAAGCGGTACAAAAGGGGGTGGTGATGGACGGAGCATCAGAACCAATCAAACACTCACACCCAGTCAATAGATCTGGGTTTGATCCATCACCGTTCTTTAGCCCACTCTGCCACCCCAGTTCAGACATGGCTATATGCAAATCAGTCTGACCCTGTGCCTCATGGGAACAGTCCAGCCCGAACTGCCAAGCCATGCCTTCCCTGGACCGGTAAAACAAGCTTCCGGGGACCGGTTTCTGGCATTCCAGCCATCTTCAGCCCGGCTTACTTGAATCCAGTGGCAAGGTGAGCAAGGGACTCACGTCTGAGCATACCCTGCCACACTTATGGCGGCCAAAAGCGGTACAAAAGGGGGTGGTGATGGACGGAGCATCAGAACCAATTAAACATGCACACCCAGTCAAAAGATCTGGGTTTGATCCATCACCGTTCTTTAGCCCACTCTGCCACCCCAGTTCAGACATGGCTATATGCAAATCAGTCTGACCCTGTGCCTCATGGGAACAGTCCAGCCCGAACTGCCAAGCCATGCCTTCCCTGGACCGGAAACAAGCTTCCGGGGACCGGTTTCTGGCATTCCAGCCATCTTCAGCCCGGCTTGCTTGAATCCAGTGGCAAAGTGAGCAAGGGACTCACGTCTGAGCATACCCTAGCCATGTCTGAACTGGGGTGGCAGAGTGAGCTAAAGAACGGTGATGGATCAAACCCAGATCTTTTGACTGGGTGTGAGTGTTTGATTGGTTCAGATGCTCTGTCCATCACCACCCCCTTTTGTACCGCTTTGGCCGCCATAAGTGTGGCAGGGTATGCTCAGACGTGAGTCCCTTGCTCACTTTGCCACTGGATTCAAGCAAGCCGGGCTGAAGACGGCTGGAATGCCAGAAACCGGTCCTCGGAAGCTTGTTTCCGGTCCAGGGAAGGCATGGCTTGGCAGTTCCGGCTGGACTGTTCCCATGAGGCACAGGGTCAGACTGATTTGCACATAGCCATGTCTGAACTGGGGTGGCAGAGTGAGCCAAAGAACGGTGATGGATCTAACCCAGATCTTTTGACTGGGTGTGAGTGTTTGATTGGTTCAGATGCTCCGTCCATCACCACCCCCTTTTGTACTGATCCTGCGGTGGCCAGTTTATATATAATTTAATTTTCAATTTTTCACTAACACAATTACATGCAGAGTGACTACTTAACCTTGAGGTCCTGACGAATGCCCCTGGATCCCTATATGGGACATACTTAAGGCAGAAACATGTTGACCCTTGTGAGGGGATATATTTGATTAATCCCCAGTCATCCTTTAACTCTATCCCTAAGACCATCCAATAAAGGTTAAGTGGACCCCTGGACATAGTTTATATCCATCACTACGATCAAATTTTCTTTGCACTCTGCCCCTCATTTACTTCCTTTCCCCGCTCATCTGTGAGAAAACACCTCAGCTGCTCCCCGTTGGGGAGTCGTAGCCCACACCTTGGACCTTTCAGTCAAGGTTTAGGAGGGAACCCAAATGATGAAGCATGTCACCAAATGGTGAGTGAGGTTTTTCGTCCTGAAAGGATTTCTCCCCTTTCCCTTTTTCTGTCCTGACAGCTTCACTGCATATAGTCAATTGCCATTATACAGTTCTCACCTGTTTCACCGTAAGCCAGATGTACATTGTGTGAAGTTGTTAACGTCTTAGGGATCAATACATTCTTGGCATTTCAGATCCCTTTAGATCCTGTGTGTGGAGATCATTATAGTACAGCCTGAAGGCTGGGGATCTTATACGTGGTTTTTCTTGACTTCTATGAAAGACTTAGAACTACATTACATCTCTACACAACTATGACAGATACTGTAGGCTTGTCATTTGATGACACCATGATACAGTCCATATTACAGACAGTCACCCAGTCTACTTGACACGAATCCTCTACGAACCCCTAACCACTGAGATGAATGGGGTAAACTATCCAATTTAAAGAGATAACACATATGGACATTGATGCATGCAGCCGTCCTTACTGAATATCTGCGAGGTAGCTTAGCACCCAAGGGACTAAAAGTAACCAACGCCCCTAGAATATTTCTGGACAACAAAGTATTTAAGAAGAACTGGTCATTAATCTCGTGGAAATGCACAAGTGATTGGCTTGACCTACTTATTAATACGGCCAAAGAGACAGCAGAATTACTCTTCATTGAGATACAACAGCTGGAATCTCAGATAAATGCACCATCCAGCTCTGTGCATTCAAAAAGAAATTAGAAGTAGTAAATAAGACCCGAAGCGAAACAAAAGAGGGGATCCTGAAATACAAAATAAACAAACTGAGAAAAGATATGGAGAGATTCCCCCATGAAAAAGTGCATTCCTATTTGTCTAATGAATATCAAACACTAACAATGAAAAGGAATAACAACCAAGGGACAAAAGAATGGCGCCAAGGAACAGCTGAATGGACCTCAAATTCAGATGAATGGAGTAATACTGAAGACTCTGACTCTAGTGGATCCACCAGCTCCTTTCCATCGAAATCTAGACAAACAAGAGGCAGAGGTTTTACACCAGGGAACTACCCACCACCCCTTCCACCACCACCAAAAGACCATTGGTAGCCCCCACAACCTTTGGAATATCTTTCCCAACCATTCCAACCACCACCCTTAGGAGGACAAGGCTATCAACCTTCTTTTTTTGGGTGGGCCGAGGCGGACGTACCAGAAGAAGAAGCACCAGTTCTTTCCAAGAAACCCAACAAAAATCATAGAGATCTCAAGTACAATGGGAGCCGGCAATCGAACTACGGGTGACAAGGAGTATGACCAAATACCCACGAGCCACATGACAACCTTGTTGTAAATCTAAGTCAGAGAACTTTGACAACATTGGAAACCAAAGTACTCAGCAAGGGACTGGGGTTTGTCCCAACCCATCTGGGGGATGATTTCACCACCCACATGGAACTATCGCAATTCTTTCAGAAAATCAGATTGAATTTCTTTTTCAACCAAGTAGATGTTCACACCACAGAAAGGAATACCAATATGGCTTTAAGAAACATATCCACTTTCAATCCACCATTACATTTGGTCTCCACCGAAGTGGCCACCTTCAAGAAAGCAGTGCTCATTGACTTTAACCATCAGAAATCTCTTGCCAGATTCCCCTTTTTCAATATCTCTAAAGAAGAGATGACATACCTTAAAACCCTAGGTGGAGACCAACATATTATCATCCAACCTGCAGACAAAGGTGGGGCCACTGTTATCATGGATCGAAAAGAGTACCACGTTGAATGCTACAGTCAACTGCATGATGCAAAGTACTACAGAACGACCCGACACCAAGACTAAAGGTGTGCATCAAAAGCTTGGTAGAACAAGCATTTGCAATGCAATAGGTCTCGCATTATTTAAGTTTGAGCTATTATTATTGTAAATGGCAATGTTTTTTGCTTTATGCTATAGTTTTCTTATGTACATAAAAAGCTACATATAAAGTATTTGTTGTTAAAATTATTTATGCAGTATTTAAAGGCAAGCATTACCGCCTTCGGGTAAAGTCCGCGCTATATAAAAATGCATAAATACATGAATAAAGAAATACCGCCTTCGGGTAAAGTCCGCGCTATATAAAAATGCATAAATACATAAAAAAATAAATACCGCCTTCGGGTAAAGTCTGCGCTATATAAAAATGCATAATTAAATAAATAAATACATACCGCAAAACATCCTCGTTACTCTGCCGGCCTGCGACCAGGAAGTCAGGCAGGCCGGCGCGACACCCGGAAACAGGAAGTAGGAGGGCGGGAGCCTACCCCGCCTCCCACGGAAGAGCCGCGATTGGAGCCGTGTTGGGAGCAGGGAGCACCGGAGCAGGCAGGAGCCTACCCTGCGCCCCGGTGCCGAAGGAGGGAAGAAGAGTCCTGCTGCCGGGCCTTGCAGCTGAGGAGAGGAAGCCGGTGAGTGCGTTGCTGAGCGGCGGGCGGGCGGAGGGAGAGGAGCATGTAGGCGCGGGGGGGAGGCGGCCTGTGTATGTGTGTGTATGTGTGTGCGTGCGTGTGTGTATGTGTCTTGGAGTGCGTGTGTGTGACTGTGAGGGAGGGGGTGTGTGTGTGAGCGAGTGTCTGTCTGCGACGTGTGTGTGTGTGTGTGTGTGTCTGTGTCTGTGTGCATGCATGCATGCGCGGTAGGCTGGGAGGGCGGCGCATGCGCAGTAGGCTGGGAGGGCGGCGCAGGACGGAACGTGCGCGTTCGCGCAGCCAAATCCGACTGCTAAAAATCGTGCCAGTTTTTTGTCCCTCATTCCCCGGCATCAGACAGCTATAGAGTCTCTGTCCCTGTTCCAGGGCGAGACCTAAAAAGGATTTATTAATGTGTTTGTTTTGTGCAAGTCAATGCATTGCCTCTTTGCAGCACTCAAGAACACTGTGGTGCGGATGAGGAACCAAGTGAACCACTGGTGTTGTGCTGAATGGGTCTTAACCACAGGTTATCTTCGGGCCTGGTCAGGACGACACAGAGAGTGTAACATAAATGTAGAGATAGCTTGTCTTTTTCGTTGAAAAGTCATGTTTTTCGCTTTAAAAAACAGCATTTCTAGGCACCTCAGAATCTACATATTAAAGCATACTTATGACTTAATTTCGCTCCTCGTTAACAAGAGTGTGCTGGAAATTCTGTTTCTCCCTCTTGGAACACTGTCCCACGACTAACAATACCTTCTCCACATTCTGAACAACTGTGTGTTTAAAAAACAGAATACGAGGTCAGCCTTACATTCCCCAGAGGGGTAAGGCGCCTACTGTCAAACTAGGAGTGGGTGTAACTCATGTAATTCCTTGTAGTGTAATCACGCAGAACAGGAGTAGTGAGTGCGGCCACGCTCGTTAAATGTACTACTGGGGTAGGAGGTTCCCCCCAACTTACCCCTGGTAATACATTTGATAGTTTTTAATTGTTTCAAACATAATACATGTAGCACTTTAAAAAAACAAACATTCAAGTGTGCGAGATAATCCAATAGCTGCTCACTTACTCCTGGCATCTAGCACTATTTAATTAGCACAAAATGCACCCCTGCATCCAAAATGGAGGCGAGGATGCATTTTGAACTAAGAAATAGCGCTACATTCTCTTTATTACATGAGCAGGAGTAATTCCATTATTGTCAGTAATTCCGTGTCAAAGAGTAATGCAGAATTAACACATTTACTTTGATTACTCTGGCATAATTGAAATTCCCCCAGGACTATCACAAACCTCAGCAAATTCAAAATGATTGCACCCACAACATTTTTCTGCCATAAACCTTGACAAACTCCTTTTGTGGTCCCAATAACAAGTGCATGCCCTTATAAAAACTGATTACAAAGCGATTACTCTATTCTGTAAGGCATATAGTGATTACAAACAATGGAAGACTGGTACACAAAAACAATTTTGCATGTGTTCCAATCTCATAAACAAATGTGTTTACTTTTTCTCTTTTGGTTTGTGAAGATGGTCAGCGGTGCATATTAACACCCCTTCTAATTTGTGCACTCTAGATAGTTATGCTACTGGCTGCCTGATTTGAACCTGGTAAAGATCAGTGTGGCAACCTCTCCCCGCACTTAAAGGATCCGCAAAGGGAGGTTAACCTCAGCAATGTGAACTGGGGATATTTTGCGAGGTAGTTGCAATGAATTGAGTCGATCGAGGAGAAAGCAACATTAAATTAGCTTTCTAATTTTGAGAGAAGCTCAGCGCTTGTGCTATTCCATTGACAGCACTGACTTTAGGAAAAGGCAGCAATCGCCTTGAGCCAGACAGCAGGTCAAGCAGACTCAATTCACTGACCCTACACAGCCGATCGGGAAATTAGAAACTGGCTTGCTACAGCCACACACTGGAGTCAAGGTGAAATGAATAACCAAAGAAGAACACATTTGTAAGAGAAGGAAAATTGAGACAGGAGGCAAAACACACAGCTGGATCTCAATCCAGAGAAGAGGTTAGTTAAAGAAATGATACCCGAGAAGTATTACATCGAATTAGGGCTGCATGAGGAAGAGAGCACGTTCAAAATACCACCTAGCCTCATTCAACTACAGAAATGGCCACACAACTCAACTTTGAATTCACTGTGATTTTCATTCTAGTACTATCATTTCCAAAAGCCAGTTAAACAAGCCGATGATTCATTTATGTTCTCTTTAAGATCGAAAGGTATGTTAAAAGGTGTACTTTATTTAAATAATAGCAAAACCATGGCAACAAATCCACCTGGGTTACCCGCAAAATGGTTGTAAGCCCTAAGAATGGAAGGATTAGAAACACCACAAATCGATAAAACAACCATAATATATACCTTGGCGCCATATACATGTATATGTTCAAAGATATAGACAGTATTTCACTGGTCGACACTTGATACCAGATACAAACCTTTAATCCTAACATGACTATATACCACAGAATTATCATAACCGTAGTCTGGGAAAACAATGTGAATGCAATTTCTATCTGGATTAGAAATACCGCCTTCGGGTAAAGTCCGCGCTATATAAAAATGCATAAATACATAAAAAAATAAATACCGCCTTCGGGTAAAGTCTGCGCTATATAAAAATGCATAATTAAATAAATAAATACATACCGCAAAACATCCTCGTTACTCTGCCGGCCTGCGACCAGGAAGTCAGGCAGGCCGGCGCGACACCCGGAAACAGGAAGTAGGAGGGCGGGAGCCTACCCCGCCTCCCACGGAAGAGCCGCGATTGGAGCCGTGTTGGGAGCAGGGAGCACCGGAGCAGGCAGGAGCCTACCCTGCGCCCCGGTGCCGAAGGAGGGAAGAAGAGTCCTGCTGCCGGGCCTTGCAGCTGAGGAGAGGAAGCCGGTGAGTGCGTTGCTGAGCGGCGGGCGGGCGGAGGGAGGGAGAGGAGCATGTAGGCGCGGGGGGGGGCGGCCTGTGTATGTGTGTGTATGTGTGTGCGTGCGTGTGTGTATGTGTCTTGGAGTGCGTGTGTGTGACTGTGGGGGAGGGGGTGTGTGTGTGAGCGAGTGTCTGTCTGCGACGTGTGTGTGTGTGTGTGTGTCTGTGTCTGTGTGCATGCATGCATGCGCGGTAGGCTGGGAGGGCGGCGCATGCGCAGTAGGCTGGGAGGGCGGCGCAGGACGGAACGTGCGCGTTCGCGCAGCCAAATCCGAATGCTGAAAATCGTGCCAGTTTTGTGTCCCTCATTCCCCGGCATCAGCCGCCTATAAGTCTCCGTCCCTGTTCCAGGGCGAGACCTAAAAAAGGGACAGAGGAAGACTGGATCACCAAGAGCGAGTCTGAATTCCTACAACCAGCCAACCCTAAGACACCTTACTTCTACATACTGCCCAGGATTCATAAACTTAGAGGACTCTACCTGGCAGACCCATTGCATCCGGGATAGGGTCACTGTTGGAACCTTTATCACAATTTGTAGATTTCGTTTTGCACCCCTTTGTATCCAGGATGACTTCATACCTACAGGATATTGAACATGTATTGAATGTTTTGGCAGACATTCCATTTGATCCAGGACTGCATTATTTAGTCTCATTTGACGTGGAATCGTTATATACAGCTATCCCACAGGATGCCACCCTATTAACCATTAAAGGACTCCTGGAACATAGAACACGAGGAGATATGTGACTATTGCCATGAAGAATAATTTTTTCCAGTACCAAGACCATCTTTTTTGGCAAATAGCAGGAACTTCCATGGGAAGCACCTTTACGCCCAGCATGGTGAATCTATACATGCACAAATTTGACTCTAAGCACATGTATCCACCAGATAATCCATATACCGGGAATTGAATTTAAAAACATAAAGAAGATATTTAGACGACATCCTGGTAATCTGGGAGGGTGGTTTGGAATCCCTGCAGACCTTCTCTGGATGGCTCAACACAAGAAATAGCAACCTCAAGTTCACCTGTGAATATAGTAAAACATGATTACCATTCCTAGATCTCCTACTCTATCCAAAGAACGGAGGGATCTGCTCTTAACTGTATAAGAAACCCATGGCACGGAATTCTCTTCGCTGCTGCAACAGTTTTCATGCCTGGGTGCTGAAAGATAACCAACCGGTTGGCCAATCTTTAAGTATTAGAAGGAACTGCACTGAACCAGACAAATTTAAAGAACATGCAGCCACACTCAGCATTCACCTATCCCAGAGATTCTATCCACAAGATCTTATTAAGAGAGCAGTTAAACGGGCGAGGAATAACAACAGGGATGCCCTATTGGAAACACACTCCAGACAGCTATCAGACAGACTTGTTTATGTGACGACCTATAGTCACCTTACCAACACTATGAAGAAGGTGGTCAATAAAAACTGGCCCATTCTGAATACAGGAACGAAGTCCTTGCCCAAACCTCTGTTCGCCTTAAAATGGAGCAAGAATGTCGGAGACATGATTGACCACACAAGACCACGACTTGTTCAAAGAAAGACAACTCTAAATACTCTGTGCTTCCTGCCCCGCCCTGCATTATGGGGCATTTTCCACGTGGTTCCAGCGCAGCCTGTCCTTACACCAGGGTGTTGCATGAGATTGATCTGGAACTCAAGACACCTTGGAAATTAAACAAACATACAAACTGTAATACAGAAGGAGTAATCTATTTATTGAGATGTCCATGTAATTTGAACTATGTGGGTATGACCACCCGGAAGGTGACAACAAGAATCATTGAACATCGGAGTGCTATGAGGTGTAAAAAAAAATTAAACAAAACTCACCAGACATTATTCAGATCTGGGAAACACAAAAAATGACATACTGCGAGTGGTGATAGATAACCTCAATTTTACACCAAAAATGGGCTCACATGAATCTGTCCTATCCCGAAGAGAACAACGCTGGGTTTTCCAATTGATGATTGATAGGTTCGGGCTCAATGATGACCTCCCATGAGCTAGCTTGGGTAAATGGCACACACGATTCTTTACTTTCGATTATATGTCCTAATGATCATATATAAAAGAATATTCTGTGTTTGAAGGATATTACAACACAATCCGAGATAAATTCCACACCGACTAACTATTTCATACCGAGACCTGTCAATCAACGACATTCGATGTGCAGGGAATACAGTACTCTTCTTTCTTAAGACTGATTTTCATCAGACACTAGCCACTCAACGTGCACTCATTAACAGTGGTATGAGGATAAATCATTTATAAACATTCACTTGGGTGTATTTTAATACCCTATCGAGCGCATCGCGTAAACGTGACACATGTATTCTTAGCGAGTTCATTAGGACTGATCTTCAGCAGACAGTAGCTACTCGACGTCCGTTATTTTATTTATTTTTTTATTTTGAAAGTTTTATATAGCGCGAACCAGATCTTTGCAGATATCAGAGCGCTTTACAGAGCATACATAACAGGCCATTAGATATGGCGTACTTGTGGGTAATAAGTGGGGTGGGGTAAGCATAGGAGGGAGCATAGTAAAACAGTTACATCAATAATGCAAGTGGTACAAATAGGTGAAGGCATAGACCGCCAGGTAAATCAACAACACAAGTAATACAAACAATCGAAGGGATCGAACAGATAATACTGATCGGTGCAGCAACTTTAAAAACCGACGTCAATAGCTCAAGTGTATTTAGCCATGAGGATAGCTTTTACTTCTTTCTTAAAGAGTGTGATGGATGATATGAGCCTGGTTTCAGGAGGGAGTGAGTTCTAGATCCTGGGTGCCATTCCTGAGAAGGAGCGTTTATAAGTTTTTTCCTTCCGGAATCTTCGAGGTTTTAGCAGAAGATTGTTTGTGCCTCTAGTGTTTCTAGAGCCGCCAGAGATTGCCAGCTTCTGGGTGAGGTATCCGGGTGAACTCAGGTGTACAGCCTTGTGTGTCATGCAAGCGATTTTCAGATGTATTCTGGCTTCAAAAGGCAGCCTGTTCAGGGATTTCAAGTCAGGGGAGATATGCAAGTGTTTTTTTGACCCAGTGATGAGTCTCGCTGCAGCGTTTAGAGAAGCTCTTAGGGGTGCAGTAGTAGTTAGAGGGAGACCGCAGAGAGCGGTGCTGCCGTATTCTATTCGAGGAATGACTAGTGCTTGTACTGCAGTTTGGAAGTCTTTGGCTGGGAGGAAGGGTTTAAGTCTCCTCAGGGTATTGATTTGGTAGTTCGCTCCCTTAGTTGCCTTGCTGATATGTTGCTGCATGTTGAGATTGGTGTCGAGTGTTATGCCTAAAGATTTTGCTGAGTCCACGATGGTGGGTTGAACATTGAGTGCAGTTAGGTGTTTAAGCCACAGTTGAGTGGTAGAGATCTTTGCGGGAGGTGAGATCAGAAGGAATTCTGTTTTCAGGGCATTGAGTTTGAGATGATTATCGGCAAGCCAGGATTGGGTGCTTCTGATCGTTGAGTTCAGGAGTAGAATGTCTTTGGGGGATTGTAATTTGAGATATAGTTGGGTGTCATCGGCGTACATGTGAAAGAGTACATTGAATGCTTGTAGCAAGGTGGTGAGAGGTTCCATAACTAGGTTGAACAAAGTTGGGGATAGGGAGGATCCTTGGGGGACGCCTAACGATACCGGTATTGGCGAGGACATCAGGTTGTTGCTCTTGAATTTCTGGGACCTGTTGTGAAGGAAGGAAGTGAACCACTTGAGAACAGTCCCAGATAGACCCATTCTTGTGTTTAAAAGTTCGAGTAAATTCTCATGTTTGACGGTGTCAAATGCTGAAGAGAGATCAAGAAGGATGAGGAGGCAGGTATCATTTTGATCTAGGATTTGAAGGGCGTCGTCTATTATGTGAGTCATAGCAGTTTCTGTACTGTGTCCTGCTCGGAAGCCTGATTGATGAGGGTTGAGGAGATCAAACCGATCAATGTGTTTAGTCAATTGTAGTTGTGCGCATTTTTCCAGGAGTTTGGCGAGAGTGGGAATATTGGTAATGGGACGGTAATTGTTTAGATCAGATGGGTCGTCTGTAGGTTTCTTTAGTAGAGGTGTGACTTGACCAACTTTGAGGGAGTCAGGGATGGTTCCTTGTTGAAGTGAGCTGTTGATAATTTTAGTCCAGAGTGGAAGGAGCAAAGGGGTGAAGTCTTTGACAGCGTTAGCAGGGAGGGGGTCCGTGAGGTGATTGGAAGGTTTCAAGGTGCTGAGCAATTTGCCAATTTCCTCTTCAGAGTAGGTGTCAAAGGATGACCATGTAGCATTGTTTTTTGGATCATTGGGTGCTATGCAGTGGGGTTTGGAGTAAAGGCTTGCGTCAATGAGGAGATCACTCTTTATGTTGTCAGTTTTTTGGATAAAGAAAGCAGCGAATTCTTCACAGGGGGGTGCTTCGCGCCTAGTGCTGAGTGGTTGAGGTTGTTCCTTGGATTGAGTTCTGATTAGCTCAAACAGTTTTCTCGGGCGGTTTTTTGCTTGGTCGAGCTGGAGGCTGAAGAAGTCTGATTTTGAGCGCTTTATTTTCCTGAAGTAGGTGTTTCTCTTTTCCTTCAGGGTTTTTAGGTGCAGTGCAGAGGGAGCTGATCTCCAGGTGCGCTCTGCCATTCGCATGGCTCGTCTATCCTCATTGAGACTCCCGTCGTACCATGGATTGGAGATTTTAGCAGAGGCTCTTTTTAGCTGCAAGGGTGCAGCCTCATTAATTATTGAAGTCATGGCGTTGAGATAGTGGTCAGTCAAGGATTGGACGTCCGTGGCGCCGGTAGGAGGGCGTAGGAGGTCGCAGCTGCTAGGGGGTAGGGAGTTTAGGTTGAGTTTTTTCAGGTCTCTTTTCCAGACTTTAGGCGTGGAGGGGTGCACCGTGTTGAGTTTGACCTTTTCATTGATGAAGAAAGTGACAATATGATGATCTGACCAGTCACAGGGTTGGATAGACTCAAGTTGGATAGCGTCCTCTTTGGAGATGATAAGGTCGAGGATAGAGCCTTTCTCGTGGGTCGGGCTGTTGCATAATTGTTTGAGGTCAAGAGCGTTGAGGAAATTTTTAAGACTAATTACCACCGCATCATTGTGGTCGTTCCAGTGGAGGTTGAAGTCACCAAGGTATATTTGGGTGAGCTGTCGTCCGGAATTGGTTAAGATCATATCCATGATTTGTTGGGGGAAGGTGAGGTTGTCCCTGGGTGGGTGGTAAATGCCGTGAAGAGAGCATATCGGTTTGCCCTCACTGATAATATCGAGGCAGATGTATTCACAGGAGGTTGGGGAGGGTAGGGAAGGTGCGGTGATTTTCAGAACAGAAAGGTTGTTCCTGTATATGCATGCGATTCCACCACCTATCTTGCCAGACCTGTCAAGTCTGGTGATGTGGTAGTTGGGGGGAACCAGAATGTCCATTATAGGTGTAGAAGATTCGGTTAGCCAGGTTTCAGTTAGAATGATTAGGTCAAGGTCCAATGTTAGGATGAGATCAGCGATGGCGGAGGAGTGTCTAGAGGCCGATCTGCAGTTGAGGAGAGTGCATTTGAGACGGGGTGTGTCAAGGGAAGTAGAGGGTACTAGTGAGAGGGGGACTTTTCTAAGGTTATTAGGGACGGAAATTCTGTTGTTTAGTGTGGGGGGTCTACGAGGATTTGAATGTATCGTGGGAATGGAGAGGTGTGTGGCGGTTGTGTTGTTTAGGGGAGCTGGGTCGTAGGAGCGGAGGAGGGTGAGTGTGTTGAGGTCGGAAAGAGGGTTGCGTGAGCGACGGGGGCGGTTGTTGCGATTGTTGATAGGGATCGCGGTCCAGTGTGGGGGGTGTGGAGTGGGAGAGTCATCCGGAAGGGTGGGGGGCAAGTTGGGAGGGGGGTGGTGGTGAGTGAGGGGTGTCTGGGGAGTGTGCAGAGTAGTTCTTTGATGGTGTGCATGTCTTCCTTGATGGTGTGAATGTCTTCTTTGAGCTGGAGGAGGGTGGACATAATCTTGTCCAGCGTGGGATAGGCCTTGGTGTTGGGGATGGGCATCAAGGGTGCGTGACCGAACTGAGAATGCGCGTGCGGGTGGGGGGGTGGGTTGGTGTTCGAGCAGGGCTCCGTGGTGTCGGTGTATGGGTTGGTGTTAGAGAGGAGGGAGGGTTTTGGAGGGATGGGTGTGGATGAAGTAGGGAGTAGGTTGGTGGTGCAGATGAGGGCGTTGGTGACAGTCGGAGAGAGCCGGGTGGAGGTTGAGTGTAAGTTAGTGGTGATGGGGGAGCAGATCAGGTAGTGGGGGCTGAGAGTGGGAGGGGAAATGGGATTGGTGATGGTTCTGTTGTGGGGAGGGGGAGTTAAGTTAATAGATGTAGTGAGCTCTGCGTGGTTAGTTAGAGGGTGGTAGTGAGGACTGAGAATGGGGGGGATAAAGGGTGGGATTTGTCGTTATGCATGTCGTTCTGGTGCTGAACTAGGTTAGAGGGGTTGTGGGTGGGGGCTGTGATGTCAGGGGGGAGAGGAGTGGGAGTGGTATGAGTGGGGGTCCCAGGGTTGGAGGTGGGGGGGCAGCTGGTGTATGAGGGGGAGAGATTTGTGTCTGTGATTGAGGAGTGTGGGGTGGTTACAGCAGGTGGGTGAATGACTAGTGTGATGGGGGAAGAGGTGTGGAGCGTGTCGTTCTGGTGCTGAGCTAGGTTAGAAGGGTTGTGGGTAGGGGCTGTGAAGTCAGGGGTGATATTACTGGAGGGGATGTAAGTGGAAGTCCGAGGATTGGAGAGGTGCTCTTTGAAAGTGGGGAACAGGTTGTCTAGTAGTTCCAGGTTCCTGTCTGTAGATTGAATTAGGACAATCCAGTTATTGTAGATAGTAATGGTGGTTCTGCCTAGGAAGAGTTGGGATGGTGTGATGGAGAGAGTTAGGCCATGAGCGGATTTCCTGGTGGTGGAGACAGTGAGTAAGGTGAGGAACGTTTTTCTCCATTGAGCTCTGCGAGTGGTGTGGAAGATGATATCGATGTTCAGGGATCCATTGACCGGTGAGAAGTAGGTGTCGACAAAGGGGGTTTCAGGGTGGGACCTCAGGAAGTTGTGTTTAAAGCGTTTAGCGGCTTTTTTGGTGAGTGTAGATGGGTAGTTGATTTTATATGTGTGCCTGCCGATGGGCTCCATGTTGGGATGGCGGTATAGTTGGGTGTGGGAGGGTGAACGATAGTGATACACATGTGCAAAAAACAATGCAAACAGTAAGTTACATGGGATACAAGTGACATTAGTGAGTAACAAAATAACCAAAATATAGAGGTAGCAATCTGTGCAATCCAAAAATAAACAGTGAAATGGGTGCAGCTTACACAATGTACAGAAATATACAAAAATATGTGAGGTAGCAAACGGTACAGCTTACACAATGTACAAAAATATACAAAAATATATGAAATATCAATCGGTGCATTCCAGGAATAAAAGTGAAATAGGTGCAGCTTACAAAAACGTACAGTAAACAAGTGAAAAAATAATACTGATGATATACTGAAAAAAAATACCGGTGCAACCAAAAAGCTGCATGAAGCAAAAATGATACTAGTGAGCAGCCAGAAATATTTGAGGTAGCGATCGGTACATTACCAGTGAAGAAGAAAAGTGAGATGTGTGCAGGTTACAAATAATGTACAAAATACAAGTAGAGGTATAGTACTGCAATAAAAGGCAGACACTTAATCACCCGAGGGTTTAAATACAGAGCTATGTAAAGTGTGCTATCTAAAAAGGCCAGGTCTTAGGGGATGGTCAGATAGTGAGAATGACTAGTCCGTGCTGGCCGCCAAGAGAGAGAGAGACCAGTCTAAAATGGCCGCCAAATAGGGAAGATAGAGACGGTAGTCCTCTGTTTGTTGTTGTTGCTTTGAGAACAGGGAAGTGCAGTTTCAGTTTCTATTTGAGCAAGCCCAGTTCTTAGCTTGCTGGGAGGAAGTCTTATCTCTGTTATGGAGGTCTTGTGTGGGGGAGTTAAGTTGAGGAGCCTCGTGAGCAACGGAGGTACAGGAGGGGATTTATTACTACAGTTTTATGACCCCAGCCATTTTGAACAAAGGAGGTTTTTCAAAAAATATGTACAAATTGTTCACAATAACTAGCCTTTGGAACTATTTACCCCCAAACAATTCCGCATCTCACCAATCTAGACCACCCCCTCAGCAGAATGGTGTGGTAAATAAATAAATAATACCCTATTTTTGACTAGACTTATAGCATAACAGATAGCTCAATAAATAAGAGTCAAGATTCGAGGTAGTAGGAGTTTCTGCAGGTTTATTACAGCATAAGGACAGGATCAGGACAACCTGCATAGGAACAGAGTGACAGGGCCCAGCAGGACAACTGGGGCCCAGCAGGGGAAAAGAGGCCCAGCAGCTGCTGGGGCTAGGTCTGGGATGAGCGCGCTAACATTCAATAACAAAACACAGGCATATATACATAGCGCGAACACATAGCATTACATTGCAGTAGGCGTAGCAGTGGGTGGAGCAGAAGGCGTGACGCGTAGCAGTCGCGAAAGATAACAGTAAAAGTGGGTGTAACTGGGAGTATACATAGACATGTGATGCAAACGTAACAGAATATGTCATGAATGGGCGGAAACATAGGAGGGGGCTACCTAAGGAGCCGGGACCTCTAACCTAATGGTGCGCGAAAACTGGCAATGACGTGTTACTAGGAGAAGCTGGGGGCTATGAACTCTGTGCTAGGAGCAGAGACTAAAGTCTGGAGGGTCGGAGCGACATGTACCTAAACCCTATCTGGTATCTAATGTTTAGGGAACATGTTGATATAAACTAGAAGTCATGAGGGGAAAAGCTAACTTGATTCTAAGACTGGACCATGCATTATTCTACATGTAGTGCGTGATGAAGAATACTAAATGACCATTAAATACAGTATTTCTCTAACATGGAGACGAGAAGGCTAGACAATGACGGAAACTATTGATGCAGTTCAGTAGCTTAGGAATGCAGAAGAGGAGGACTGAACTGATAACTGGAACTATAACATACTTTTGGCAGACTCAGAGGCAGAGCCAAGCTGCACCGGGCACTGCGAGGCAGGAAGTAAGTGAAGGGTCGAGGATACAGGTGGGGGCTGTATCGCTCCTCAGCGAGGCTTTCAGGAGACAGAAGCTGAATCTGTGGTCCGGGCCCTTTTGAGGCCTGGAAACGAGGACTTTATAATGGAATAACGTGCACACTGGGAAACGTGGCAACATAACTTTACATAGGCCTGATATTCGTAGTATTCACGAGGACTGGAAAATGACATACCAGAGGTGGACACAACTGGAATTGCGTCTTTAATCGGACATGGGGAATAACATATGCATATTGGTCATGCACACATAACATATGATGGATGAAGCGTAGGGACACAGAACATGGCAAAATTTACTTTTCCACATTCCCTCCTTGTCACTACGTTTCCATCAGGAAACATCAATTTTCATGATACCATCTATCATTTCATACAGTACCATTTGCTCGTCTCGAATTATCCTGGAACGGGATTTAGAACGGGGCTTGGGACTAGGAATACAAGAGGTAGCACACATACTGCAAATCGCAGGGCCACATTGTATACAGAGGCAGCAGCTGAATATGATCGCTACTGAAATACCTAAAAAGGACAGGACTTTCCATCCCCATGCGGAAATTATATTCCAGAACCAACCGGACCATGTCCAGGTGCCTGGATCTTGGTGTAACAGATGGGCAATTTTATGGAGTCTGGTTATAGCTGAATAAACAGACGGCGCGTTATTTGGAATGAAAATGCAGCAACTAGATCCGATGACTCTACAGGCCCCGCCCCTATCGGCCAGTATGACGTCAAGGACGAGACGATTTTGCAAAACGACAAATCTCATAGCAGATTGTTCTTCGGTTAAGTTACCTAGAGCAGAGGCAGTCTCATTAACTACAGCTTCAAGGGTTCTTGTTAACCTACGGATCAGTTTACTATTCTGGACAGGTCCTACAAAAAAGAAGAAACCTTTATTGAAATCTGTATACTGTTCTAGAGTAGTTTCAGTATAATCGACAATTGGGGACTCCCTTCTATGTCTAATATGTACTAGATGTGTGTTTCTGTGATAATCAGATGGGGCTAGGAAAACAGGTGGCAGTAGGAAAGCAATGTAACAGGTTCCCTCCCAATCGAGGGGCAGACGGACATATGCAGTTTGACCACAAATAAAATAAGAATGACGTGAAGCTTTGAAAACAGATTTCCCACTGTCACTATACTTGATAACAGTAGTACAATCACTATGTCCTACATGTACAGAACCATAATTACGGACACATAATTCGCCTTTGACTGGTAGTACTGAAATAGCAGGTAAGTCTGGAGTAGTATCAGACTGAACATTCAGGACCATGAAATTCGACGAATAATTACCTAAATTATAAACTTCATTTTCTAGATCTAAACCTGTTCTGTGGGGGAGACCTTGCTTGTCTGGAAAACATGTACTGTTAAGAAAAGACATATCTGTTGAGGATGACGTTAACGTGGACCATGCTCCACACGAACCATTATGTGAGAATGGATAAGGAAACAGTGGCAGAACTCCCTTTGGTGTCTGAAAAGGGGGGAGTCGACCACACACCCAACAATTAGTGGCATTGCTGGTCTGGTGTGAGTAATGTAACATACGGATAAATGTGTTGTTGCGCATAGCGAGGCGGTAAGAATATTCGTGAGGAGGCAGATCACTAAACGTGTGCTCTACTGTAGCATTAGCAGACATATTTACATGAGGAACTGGAAAACACAGATAGAACGCATAGCTGGTGCAGGAAATCATTATGCTGATGAATAATATGAAACTCAGAAAAACGATACATTGAAGTGAACTTCGACTGACTCTCTCACTATGGGGGTCTATTTTATACATGTCAGAAACAATCTAACCGTTTCACCTAGGGGAGGACTTATACAATCAAACTGACTGACTTATTTTACTAGACCTTAATTTGAGCTTATACTCCTGTTGTGGAGTTTTCTCTAACAAGGGAGGGGTTGTAATAATGTCTTGTGCGGGACAGTCCTTTAAAACAATGTTCTGGCAATCTTTCGAATCCTGGAAATCCTTGGAAATGTTCTTGGAGACTGATTTCAATCCATTGAAAAGTTTTACATGAGAAAGATGGACCCACCCCTTCCTGCCTTCCAACTTGACGGCAGTTCGGGTGGTCAAGAGGACCTGACGTGGCTCCTTCCAACGTGGTTCCAGCGGACTTGATCTGTCGAAATTTCGGACCATCACAAGGGAGCCTGGAACGATCTCGTGCGGTGCCACCTCGGTATTGTCTGGAAAGGCGGCAGCAACCTGTGAACGACATGAGTTGAGGGCAGACATCAAGGAAGCTAGGTAATCTGTCAGCATATTACATGAAACATCGGTAATACTTCGGGGTCTAGGAGTACCCCACATGTTAGGGGGGCGGCCGAATACGACCTCATACGGGGACAGACCTGATCTGGAATGTGCGACCATGCGCATATAAAACAAAGCGACTGGCAGAGCTACTAGCCAGTCTACACCTTTGTCTTTACAGACTTTTGCAATACGGATTTTCAGAGTCTGATTATGTCTCTCTACGAGACCGGCTGCTTCAGGATGGCGTACACAATGAAACTTCCACTGGTACCCTAACAACAGGGAAACGTGTTTCATGAGTTCAGATGAAAATGGCTGGCCGTTATCAGAATATACGACTCTAGGGAGTCCATATCTAGGGAAAAATTCACGAACCAACTGCTTGGCAGTGGTCGCGGCTGTGTAGTCTGGGACTGGATATGCTTCTGTCCACCTGGACAAAGCGCATACAACTACAAGGACATACTTGAAACCTCGACATCGCTCCATCTGAATATAATCCATCTGGAGGACCTCAAAAGGGTGGTCAGGGGGCTGGAAACCACCTTGTTCCACCGGAACACTTTTACCTGGATTAAACTGACAACATATCATACAGGTACGGACTTTCTGCTTGGCTGCAGCTCGTAAATGCTTGTTGAACCAAATGTTCTGGATACTGTCTAACATAGCTTTTTCTCCTAAATGTGCTGGACTATGTGCGGTATTGATAATGACTTGAACCATAGAATCAGGGAGAAACCATGTGGCTCTACCCTTCGTTAACCATCCTTGATCTGTCTGGACCCCTCCTTGTTCAGACCATTTCTTGATTTCATCGGGAGTAGCATGTAACTGTATATCTATGACATCTTGTGTAGGGTCCTTAACTGTCATGCATATAATCGGATCTGAAGTATGTGTCATGTTAACTGGAATGTCTGGAGTCTGTGCTGTAAGCTTGGCTGTACGGTCTGCTAGATCATTACCTTGGGAAATAATGTCGGTGACTTTCGTATGTGCTTTGCATTTCATGATAGCAATAGATGTCGGTAAATGTATGGCATCTAACAGGGCTTGAATAAGGAGACCATGCTGAATCTTGGTTCCATGAGAAGTCATGAAACCTCTCTCCTGCCAGAGTACTCCGAAGTCGTGTACAACTCCAAATGCGTAACGTGAATCTGTGTAAACATTAACTTTCAGGTTCTTGGCATGTATACAGGCTTGTGTCAGAGCAACTAGCTCTGCTGCTTGAGCGGACAGGGTGTCAATACGGTGTGTTTCAATAACTTCAGTGTCAGTAGTCACTGCATACGCGGCGACTAGTTCTCCTGTACTAGTTCTCATACATGAACCATCCACATAAAGTGTCAGGTCAGGATCTGGTAACGGAATGTCTGTCAGGTCTTGTCTTGGCTTTGTCGTAATGTTAACTACTTCCACACAGTCATGTGGGTCTGGATTTGAATTAACTGATGGTAACAGTGTAGCAGGATTCAGAACGTTGCAGCGTCTAATTTCTATGTGTGGCTGGAACAGTGTCAATTCATAACCTGTTAAACGTGCAATTGTCAAGTGCTGAGTTTGTGTTCGGTTTAAAAGAACTTCTACTGAATGTGGAACTTGTACTGTCAGGGAATGTCCTAAAACTATGGAATCACTTTGTCTGATAGCTAGTGCTGTGGCTGCAACTGACTTGAGGCACGCAGGTAACGCCTGGGCGACTGGATCTAATGTGCTCGAAAAATAAGCACAGGGCTTGTATTGACCTGCTTGATCTTGTGTGAGAACAGATAATGCTGTACCTTCCCGTTCAGTAACGAAAAGTGTAAAAGGCTTACTGTAGTTCGGTGTAGCTAGAACTGGAGCTTGACATAGGGCTTTCTTTAACTCGTTAAAACTAAGTGTATGTTCAGATGTCCAAGGGAGGACAGTCGATACGGCTGCCTCCTGTGTCGTTAACTGTATCAGTGGCTTGGCTAGAAATGCATACTGGGGAATCCATTGTCTACAATAAGAAGTAAGGCCGATAAAGGCACGTACCTCCTTCTGGGTTCTGGGCTGGGGAAGACTCGCTATTAACTGGATACGGTCGGGTGTCAACTGCCTACCCCTCTTGGACAGCAAGTGTCCTAAGTATACCACTTGCTGGACACAGAATTGAAGCTTCGAAGGTGACACCTTGTGCCCCATCTCGGCTAGAAAATACAGAACTGTAAGTGATGCTCGCTCACAGGCACATTCGGAACGGGCAGTGATCAGTAGATCATCGACATACTGGAGCAGGGCAGTGTCAGTTGGCATGTGAATATTGTCTAGCTGTCTCTTGAGTGCTTGACTGTAAATACTAGGGCTTTCTGTGAAACCTTGAGGAGCGCGTGTAAACATATAGCTCCTTCCATTTAAACAAAATCCGAAAAGAAACTGGCTGTCTGGATGAATTGGAACACTGAAAAATGCATTCTTGAGGTCGATAACAGTGAAAAACGTGGCTTCGGAATCAATGGCTGTTAACAGGGAAGAAATATCTGGGACAACTGGGTACTGAGGAATAATACATTTATTAAGCTCTCGTAAATCAATCACTAATCGATATACTGGGGGTGCATTTGGATCAGTACGTTTCATGACTGGAATGATCGGAGAATTACATACATTGGAGTCAGTTTCTACAACTACTCCTTGAGCCATGAGCTCGTCAATAATTTTGGATAAGGCTGCTACAGCCTCGGGTGGCAATCTGTACTGTCTGATTCGGGGTAACACTACACCTGGTTTGAGAGTCACACGATGGGGTGTGATTTGCATGTAACCTACATCAGTTGGACCTTGCGCCCATAAATGCTGCGGAACATTAGACAATCTTGAATCAAAATCTCGTAATACATAGTGACCCTTAAAGTCACGTAGGAACAGACGTATTCCCTCTGGGGAACAGCAAATAACTGCACCTAACTCTTTCAGTGTCTTAATGCCTAATAGATTTTCTGGACATGACTTAGTAAGTAACAGATCAGTAGTACGGGACAATGGACCTACATCTAGAGTAACTGGCTTAGATATTTCATTAACTATTGGTTTTCCTGAAAATCCAAGGGAAACATTTCTTGAGCCTGAGAGCGGAGCCCCTGGAACTTCGGCGTGACTAATTGTGGTCCTACTTGCCCCTGTATCAATCAAAAACTTTCTGTCTTTCCCTAATACTTGACTGTGAACATAGGGACCTTCTTGATCTACAGGTATCTCGATGAGAGGCAAGCCTACCTCCCTCTCTAGGCTGTTTCATGAATATGGCTGATACTCTGGATACTCGGACTGTGCATACTGGTACATCTGTGACGTAACATGCTGTGTTGCAGCAATAGGCTGCGGTGCGGAAACTGTCTGTTGTGCATTCTGTGACTGAGGAATCTGTGAAACTTGTTCTTGTCTAGGCGGACGTGGTCTTTCTTTAGTCTTACCGGTAGCTATGTTATGTTTCAGAACTGCACACTCGTTTATAAAATGACCTGGCTGTTTACAATAATTGCAGTTCCCTTTAACGGGAGCTGCAGGATGACTGGCTTGATTCGGACCCCTCTTCTGACTGTCTTGAGGAACAGATTGTGCAACTAGCACTTTCATTTTCGTGTCTTTCATACGTTTTCTCTCGTGTTCTTGCTCTTCTCTGATTCTATTCTGGTGATACTGGAGCATCTGGAGCATCTGGGACGGAGTATTTGCTTGCCAGGTGCTTTCGACTTTCAAAACTCGATTTTTAATTTGTGGACTTGAATTCTCGACTAATTTGGTAACGAAAAGGTGAGGGTATGACTCACTACTTGTCTTGAGACCACTGTTGATACTGAAACATTTTTCGAATCTAGAATAAAAATCACTAATATCTTCATCTTGTTTCTGTTTACAGGCTGAGATTGCATCCCAGTCTTCCTTCCTAGTTGTCAATAATCTGGGTAAAACTTGAATCAATAATTCTGGTAATTCTTTACATTTATCTCCAAGACCGGTACCTGGTACTCGTGCCTTGTCTTCAGCTTCTAGAGCTGCCCAATCGATCTTTTTCTCTCCCACCTCCCATTCTTTTTCCTTTAACTTTTCATACACCCCTGCGGGTAACAGGACCTTTAACATTTTAATGATATCTGGGTAAGTGTATTCTCCCATACGGAGCATGTCTTTTAATTCTCGATGGAACCCTGCTGGATCTTTGTCATGACAGGGGATTAATTTCTTCATTTCAAGAAGTTCCATCTTTGATATTGGAGTGTATACAAACACTCGTTGCATTACGCCACCCGCCCCTTGGACTGGGTGGACTTCTCGTAACGGATTCTGTCTGTCTATGTAGAATGGCTTACTTTCTGGGGGTGAGACATGAACAAAATGCGGGTTCAAGAACGTTCTATACTTGTGACGCTGTTCTAGAATTACACTAATTAAATCGGTACCTAAACCTCTCCATCTATACTGGAGTAACTCGTTCAGAATATCGTGTAACGGACCTGGATCAGAATGTTGACCCTCATACAGAGTGATGAGGTACTGGATCATATACATACCCACCAGTCGTTGCTCGGCTGGGGGCAATTTCAGAAACATTTGTGCCACTATTTCGTCTGGAAAAGTGGTAGAATCAGTAATCCATCGGACTGCTGATCGGGCTAGTTCTTGTTCATGCATAGTACTTAATTCACTGTAACCGACTCGTGATTTCAGAATGTGGTCGGTAGCTTGAAATACTTGTTCTAGAGAACCTTGTTCTGGTGCTGGATGTTGAGAAATAGACTTGTGTTCTAGGCGTAAATGGCGATCTGGAAATCTAGATTTTCCTACATACGCTATTCTGGCGGGATTCTCGTCTTCCTCTTCAGGATCAGAGATACTTTCTTTCTCACTTACTTGTGCTGCTTTACGCTGATCGTGTAACCTTATTATTTCTTTACGAATTTTCTTGTACATACTCTCCATGGCACTGACGGTCTTGTGCTTACCCTCGGCTATATTATCACTCCACCTTGTCAGGATTCTCATTTCGGCGGGATCTTTAGACGGGTAATCTTGTTCTCTTATTAGGCAATTGATCAAGAACTTTAATATCATGAGCTGAATCTCGGCTTTCCTTTGAGACATAATCTCGCCAATACTTTCTGGATCATCCCCTGTACGGATGAAACGATATATTCTGTCTAGATCTTCTTTCATATTCGGTAAGGTGACTAGATACTCGGTCACTCTCCTTACACGTAAGGAATATAAAACCATAGTATATTCGCCTGGAACTGGATCATAGACACATTCGTTAAGGGCTTGCCTGATTTCTGTGACAGACTTATTACTTTTAGGAGTACGCTGTGATGCTTGAGCATGTAATTCGAGTGCTGATAAACGCTTGTGTGGCGGCGGGGTATGAGGAGGACCTCCTCCTGCGGTCCCTAGACTAGAATCGTCGACTGACATTCTTCGTCCTGGCAGGGTCGGTAATTGTACTTGTATGGCAGACTGGGCCGGGGGAGCTGTTAGGGGCACCCCGGTGTCTGGAGGAGCATGAATTACCTGGTTTACAGGGACTGGCGGAGCGCGAACAGGATTTGCATATTCGGGAACTGTGTCGTCCAAATAGGACGAAATAAAAATATCAGCTGCGGTCGGTTTGTGACGTAGCTTAGTCGGAACTAATGGTGGCGGGAAATTACTGGATGCCTCTGGGGTCGCTTTTGGCAAACCTTCGGCAAGAAGAGGATACATACCCTTAATAAGGGCATGCCTCTGTCTGTCTGACTGTTCGGCTTTGACTTGTTCACCTATCTCGATTAATTCTCTTTCTTGGGCTCGTTCTTGGGATTCTCTACTTAACTCTGACTTTCTGACTTCCTTTTCCGTTCTTTTATGAGCTTCCTTACGCCATAACTCGATGGCATCTTTCTGTGACTGTCTGGCTTTCTTTTTCCATAATGCTTCTTCTACTCGCATGATACATTCGGCATCCCATGTACCCGATACGGGCCATCTATACTTTTCTTCTAACTGTTTGGTATACTCTACCCATAAATCTAGATACATTATGGCGCTTATGCCATGTTTCTGATACATAAAGTGACCTGGACTGTCCCTAGGCGGGACAGGAACCGCTTCCTCTAACAGACCCTTTCTAGTTTTTAACTGACGTAACTTGGAAAAGAGCGGCATGACTGAACTGTAATCTGGACACAATACAATACACAATGAAAACACGAAATCACATCGCACTCATACCACAACAGTAAATTACATGAAGAACATTATAAATAACAGTTCGAACAGAATATTACCTGGAATACTGAGAACAGAAATAGAACAGATTTTCTCGAGAACGGAACAGACTAGAGTTACTGGATGCACTGCTGTAACAGTACGGAACATACCGGTCCCATAAAGGGACGCATCAGGACCCGTATCCACCTAGGTGAACACTTCGTTTGTGAGTCTGGGCACCACCAACCCACGGACCAGGAGTCAATTTAGATTGGTCCTGTCTAGATACTACCCCAGCAATGGTACTCACCGGGCAGCACGGAACGGAAGGCCTCGGACTGGACTGGACGACGGACGACGAACTTCGGACTTCGGACTTCAGTTACAGGTGGGCCTCCGGATACCTCGGACCTTGGACTCTCGGCTTGGGCTCTGGTCGGGACTCGCCGCGTTCCTCCACCGTCTCGTTCGGATGCTGGACCGCCTCCTCCGTCTCCTCCGTGGGCCTGAGGGATACTTGAGCAGAAATATCTGCCACTGCGCAGAAGAGTTCCGTCACGACTGCAGAGGGTCAGGGGGTCGGCGTGGCTTCACCGACGCGTGGGGAAAGGGCAAGTCCCTGTTCGGGCGCCATTATGTGGTAAATAAATAAATAATACCCTATTTTTGACTAGACTTATAGCATAACAGATAGCTCAATAAATAAGAGTCAAGATTCGAGGTAGTAGGAGTTTCTGCAGGTTTATTACAGCATAAGGACAGGATCAGGACAACCTGCATAGGAACAGAGTGACAGGGCCCAGCAGGACAACTGGGGCCCAGCAGGGGAAAAGAGGCCCAGCAGCTGCTGGGGCTAGGTCTGGGATGAGCGCGCTAACATTCAATAACAAAACACAGGCATATATACATAGCGCGAACACATAGCATTACATTGCAGTAGGCGTAGCAGTGGGTGGAGCAGAAGGCGTGACGCGTAGCAGTCGCGAAAGATAACAGTAAAAGTGGGTGTAACTGGGAGTATACATAGACATGTGATGCAAACGTAACAGAATATGTCATGAATGGGCGGAAACATAGGAGGGGGCTACCTAAGGAGCCGGGACCTCTAACCTAATGGTGCGCGAAAACTGGCAATGACGTGTTACTAGGAGAAGCTGGGGGCTATGAACTCTGTGCTAGGAGCAGAGACTAAAGTCTGGAGGGTCGGAGCGACATGTACCTAAACCCTATCTGGTATCTAATGTTTAGGGAACATGTTGATATAAACTAGAAGTCATGAGGGGAAAAGCTAACTTGATTCTAAGACTGGACCATGCATTATTCTACATGTAGTGCGTGATGAAGAATACTAAATGACCATTAAATACAGTATTTCTCTAACATGGAGACGAGAAGGCTAGACAATGACGGAAACTATTGATGCAGTTCAGTAGCTTAGGAATGCAGAAGAGGAGGACTGAACTGATAACTGGAACTATAACATACTTTTGGCAGACTCAGAGGCAGAGCCAAGCTGCACCGGGCACTGCGAGGCAGGAAGTAAGTGAAGGGTCGAGGATACAGGTGGGGGCTGTATCGCTCCTCAGCGAGGCTTTCAGGAGACAGAAGCTGAATCTGTGGTCCGGGCCCTTTTGAGGCCTGGAAACGAGGACTTTATAATGGAATAACGTGCACACTGGGAAACGTGGCAACATAACTTTACATAGGCCTGATATTCGTAGTATTCACGAGGACTGGAAAATGACATACCAGAGGTGGACACAACTGGAATTGCGTCTTTAATCGGACATGGGGAATAACATATGCATATTGGTCATGCACACATAACATATGATGGATGAAGCGTAGGGACACAGAACATGGCAAAATTTACTTTTCCACAATGGAACAAAAAATCTTACGACGTTGACAAAGTTGCATCAATTCCTATGGCTTCTACTTTTGGCACCAATCAGGTACTATACGTGCAAGTCATGCACAAGCTATCCAACTTCATGGGTTTATTTTTGTCCAAGATCTTAGTGCAAACGTTTGGCTTTGCATGCTCGATGTTTTGCAAAAGTCTTGCAAACATGCAAAATGAAGGTCAATCTCCACCCCTTTAGAGAAGCTATTAGCTTGGCTTACAAAAAGTTGTAAAGGTAGCGCTACTAATCGCCTGGCCTTGATAATCTCCAGATCACTTCTCTGCGGAGACCAATGATAGTGGAGAGGAGCTTGTCATAAAGCCCCAGCCCAGCAGAGGCATACTATATTCCTGCTCATGTCTTGAGAAAACATTTTCTCTTCAGAAAACGTGGTCAAAGCGAGAAACCAGTGGAGAAAAAAAATATTCCCAATCAAGTGCTACTCTGCGCTCAAGGACTTAAAAGAATAGGTCGCCATATGCAGTGGAAAAAAAGGAAACAGGTTTAACTCCAACACTCACCTAACAGAAAATAACTGAATTATCTAGTAAAGGGGAGACCGTACTCCTTTTTAGACTCGAGATAAGCTTGGTAGACAGATGATGGGTCATGACCGGATACTTCCCAATGAAGAAATTAACATGGTGTTTTGAAGACCAGACATGAAATGCTGGCTCTAAGCAACAAGGAGCAAGGTTACTCATTAAGTGGCTCGAAACGCTCAGGGGGACTAGCCAGCAGAACAGAACTGGAAGGGTGGTGTGGGTATAGATGTTCTAATTGCTATATGTTTTTGAGTGTACTGCTTGCTCTGCGTACATCTATCACTATTTAAAGACATATGAAAAACAAAATAACTCGGAAAAGGGTAAAGGATTTGGGAAATGTAAGTTATGTTACACAAAAGTAATGTATGTAAGAAAACGAAAGAGCAGAGCCTTGTGCTAGGGAATTGACAAGGTGCTGGATGTTCAACACCTATTGCCGTAGCGAGTGGGTGCATTTTCTGTTCAAATGTTGAAGTTTCACCACACAACATAAATTACGCAGAGTCCATGATGTCTGGCTATCTACATATACCAACACGCCTCATTGAGTTTACCATTTAGTCACGTGAACGGCCTGGTAAAGTACTAAGTGATGGCAGAACGAAGCAGTTCCAAGTGAATTCCTCATATTTGTTGCTTTCCGGAAACCAGGTTGAGGAGGACTTACAAGTAGTGGATGGAGTCGAGAACCCCCACCACTGAATACATGTGGTGCAGGTGTGCACTTGCAGAGGAATGAGATACTACCACACAAACATTGTACACACTGCACACACGATTTTAGTAACCAACTACATGATGTATTTAATATTAAGTTAGTTTAAGTATTTTTGGTGATTATTTTCAATAATTGTGCATCAAATGTGTTTCATTTACTGATTCAACTTGTATACTTAGATGATACTGAAGTTATTTTGAGGGATTAAATTAACATTAGCATGAATTGTGGTGAACGAACCTGTAACTATTCTACCCCATTCCTCTCAAAGCAAAAAAATTATAATTTAGAAATGTTTGCTTAGAGATTTTTAGCTTAAACATTACGAACACAATCATACAAGTTGCAGCATCTGCTTATTTACAAACTGTGCATGTTAAAAGAGTTATCACGATGAGGAGCGAGTCCTGCAATTATTAGCAATGGGTGTCGTCATTTGTGGGGTGGACCTATTGGCCACCTCCTGCTTGCCAATGATAATGCCAGGATCAGATGACAACCAGTTCCTTTCAGCTGACGTGGGTCTGACTAAGCATACAAAAGTGCTGACTAAGTCATGCTTTTGCACTTGGTGTATGCGAGTGGAATACTTCTTGGCCAATACATACCTGTGATATTGACAAACTACTATACGGAATACCTCTTCCTCTCCTTTTTACTGTAAAAGCTGATTTTTACATGCCAACGTTTTATTTCACCTTTACACAATAGAAGACCATTTTTCTACTCTGTCATAGTTTGTGCAATGAGGTCACTCTGCGTAATATTATCTACAATTCCTGTGCACTTTGCCTTTTAGTTGGGCACTACGAGACGTACCCCGAGGTAGGAGAGCGAATGTTTTGGCCCCATAATAGTAGGTAAGACTGATCAACTATAACCAAGAAAAAATATGCTAAACTTTAACAGCTATGAGATGTTGATAGAAATATACTGGCAGTATGATGTCAGACCCATATGGGAAATTAATTATGATATTGCCTTTCATTTTCAGGAAGACGATCTCCACAGAATAATACGGGTCGTCGCCAATCTGGCCGCTCCGATCCTGCGGTGGCCAGTATATAAGATTATATTTTCAATTTTTCATTACCTGCAGAGTGACTACTTAACCTTGAGGTACTGACAAATGCCCCATGATCCCTATATAGGACCTTCTAAGGGCAGACACATGTTGACCCTTGTGAGGGATATAATGGATTAATCCCAGTCCTGTTTTAACTCTATTCCTTAGGCCACCCAATAAAGTTTAAGTGGACCCCTGGAGATAGTTTTGTCCATCACCACGATCGCAGTTTCTTTGCACTCTGCCCCTCTTTCACCGTCTTCACCGCTCATCTTTGAGAAAACACCTCAGCTCCTCCCCATTGGGGAGTCGTAGCCCACATCTAGGACCTTTCAGTCCAGGTGTGAGGAGGGAACTCAAATGATTAAGCATCTCACCAAATGGTGAGTGAGGTTTCTCGTCCTGAAAGGATTTCTCCCCTTTCTCTTCTTCTGTCCTGACAGTTTCACTGCATATAGTCAATTGTCATTATACAGTTCTCACCTGTTTCACCGTAAGCCAGATGTACATTGTGTGAATTTGTTAACGTCTTAGGGATCGGTACATTCTTGGCATTTAGGATCCCTTTAGATCCTGTGTGTGGAGATCATTATTTTCATTTTTTTCCCATAGACAATCCCCAATGGGGCAGTCTTCTATTGCGTTTCTGATTAGTCTAATCTGATTCACCCCCTGAAGAACTCATTCAGTTTATTGTGATGGGAGGCTGGCTGATTCTATCAACGTCTGAGAGTTTAACAACATCAAACAATTATTTTGGGGCATTATTGGCTGTGCAGATTTTGCTAGAATAGAAGATCACATTCAGCCTGCTTAATGAGTTTCTTGTAATTAAGCATAGCTTCTTTAAAAAACAATTTACTAGGGTCATCATAGTCCCTCTTCCTGTGTTGTTCTAGGCATCTGAGATGTACCATGCTCCAGAGAGTTCTTTAGTGAACCATGGAGCAGGCCTTTTATTAACTCACTTAGGCACTAGTGGAGCATGCTGAGAGGCAGCCTTATCCAGCAAGCTCTCAAACTCCTGAGCAGCCACACTGGAGTTGTCGCTTAGTGTAGCTTTAGTTGAGTCTATGGTCTCTTGAAGTCAATGCTTATCCACGTTCCCCCTTTTTCTAATCATGAATTTGTGAGGAGGAAGGTGTCATCCATTCTCCACTTGCACATTTATTAATATATGTATCATCCTACGGTCACACCAGCTACAAAGTTCATTTCGATGATTTAGAATTACATACTTTGAGGATGACCATACCAAATCAATTATGTGCACCATAAAGTGTGTATGCTCTTTTATATATTGTATTAGTTTTAATGAGTTCATTAACTCAACAATTAATTTGCCTGAGGGGCATACATTTGGTTTGTCAGCCCAATAGTTAAAATCTCCTACTATCAAACTAGTGTTGTTTTTTATTACCAATGAGCACACAATATTATAAAACTAAAGGAAAATCAGTCATGTAGTGTGGAGGGCAATAGACTATCACATTGGGTCTCCAACCTTTTCTGTTGTGAGAGCTACTTCTGATCAGTGAAAATCATCGTGAGATACTAAAGTCCAAGCCTTTCTTGCATTGTTCCTAGATGCCCCCCATGCACACTTCATTAACTTTAACCACATCGATGCTCGATGAGTTCCAGCCCTGTGCTGGAATATGCAAAAACCCATTATTCATGACGAGCTGGGCTCGTCATGAGCGTGCTGGGAGGCTACTGCATGACGAGCCCAGCTCGTCATGAGTGTGGAAGGGGTTAAACCTAATGTCCATAGAGCCAGATACTATGGTTTTAACAAAATACGTTGACAAGTGGCACCATGACAGGGATTCCATGTGTGTAAATGAGAGCGTAGTCTTTGGGGATGTATGAACATGTGTGCGTATGAGTGAGATATATGTGTATGGGTGACCGGGAACCTGTGTTGTATGTACTTGTGGCACAGGTCATATCTTTTGTCAGATGTGGCATCGCTACATGTATAATGCAATTATACAACCTTTTTTTAAATGGGAAAAAAGTAAAGTTCAGAAAAATGTTTAGCACAAATGTTCATGAAATATAGAATTTTTCTGCATTTAAAATTTTTCCCACTTAAATTAATGACTGTATTTTGCAATTATAAATATGGTACAGTGTCTACAAGCATTTTATGTCCAACCTCGATCTGCACCAGGAATGTCTTTGATGCTGTTAGCGCTTGCTATAGAAGCTTTGCAGTATGGGTCAGATGTGTTGCTTGAATATCCAGATTTAAAGGGCCGTAGGGTGGTAATGATCGCATTTCTCTCGAATTAAATGATAAGCTACATAAACCAAAATTTGCTTTTTACATTTTTTTTCTGTAAATATTGGAGGTTTTTCAAATAAAACAGTTCATGTGTTAAATACAACATTTTATTGGTGGTTACGTGGGTATATGTGGTGGTTGTGTTTATAGCTTTCAGCTGTGTGCACTCTAGGATTTAGCTACAGTCAGGCCACCTGTAAATCTACTTTGTTGTTAATCTCCAGTCTACCTATAGTAGCAGTTGGTCATGTGCAGCAGCTGTTTGCCACAGACAACCAACCTCCAATGTAACTAATCACCAGTTCATCCCCATCAGATCAGCTTGAAACCTGAGATCGCTGCACTGGTCTTAACTTGCCATACCAACAGAAAACAAAATTGTGTAGCCTTGTCAAAGGGTGTCAAAGTTATCATCATATGAAAACCTTTTTGCTTCTCCTCCTTCACGTCCAGTGGCCAACTCCTTTAACTATACTCCACTGGTTGACTTTCTATAACATGAGTATGTTAATCATGCTAAGTGCCTTCCTAATGATTTGCAGATCTCAGAAAGAGCTGCTTTTTCCAAATTGTGTGATATTAGTTCCATAGCTAAAATATGCCAAACGTGGCAAAACCATTGTGCTATTGAGGGAGGCTGTCTGTTTCCACATAAGTGCTATAAGCTGCTGTGCTGCTAGGAGCAAGTAGCTGATAAGCTGCCAGTCTGCATGAGTCATTGCCTGGGCCCAATGCCCAAAATGACCGTGAGGTATTAGGATGGGAGCGTGTAGCATATAACATCCTTAATGTGACCCAGTATCTCTGCCCAGTATGTCGTTATGACTTTACACGACCACCAAATATTTTGTAAGTCCCTCTCCTTCTCCCTACAACGCCAGCAAAGTGAAGATGTTCCCGGATAAAATACGGAGAGAATGGTCGGTATTTGGTACCATTAAAACATCAATTTGTAGGCTGTTTTCCTGAGAGAGACACTGCTGTACGTTTTGGGTACATCTCACCACAGAGTCTCCCATTGCTTGGGTGATATGTCTATTAATCCCCCTTTCATTTGTGCCCCTTTGCTTTGATAGATTTGCATGAAACTAGACATCAAGTGTAATCAAAACATGCTAAGTGTTGCAACAAGTTTCTTGCTGATCCATGAGCTGAGTTGTTAGAAAATAATATTTTTTTACCCTTCCCTCCCTTCAACTTGACCCTTGTTCTCGCTTCACTCACTGCACGGCCCCCCGTGTAGGTCCTGGTCTCCACCGCTGCCTGCCGCAAGTTTGCCGCTGCTCCTGTTGCCCTGAATATTCTGTGCATTCTCTGCTCTGTGCCCTGCTAATTTGTTTTGTGCCACTGTTTTTTACACTGTTTGTATTTCCTGTGCCCCTGCCTACTTCGAGGCTTGCCCCCTCGCCGCTCTCCCCACACTGGCGTAATGAAAATTGAGGGGGCCTCCCTGCAAGGTATGTAGAGGGCCCCCCTCCGGGCTCAATTAGGAGCTCTCTGGACAGATTGCAGTGCCGAGGGGGCCCCCTGGAGCAGGGGCCCCCCGCACCGCGTGGGGTGCGGGGGCCTGTGTTACGCCCCTGTCTCCCCGTGATTGTTTTTCCCGCCCCGCTCCCCGCCGCTGCTCCCCTGCGGCCCGCCCCCTTTTTTCTTCTGTTACCCGATCCCGCTCCCCATTCGCCGCCCCCCTCCCGCCTCCCAGCTGCTCCTCCCTCTCACTTGGCCATTTATGGCGGAGACCGCGCGGTGGTAAGCTGTGACCCTTGACCCTGTTCTCAGGGCCGGTCGCTCCACTCACCGCACGGCCCCCCGTGTAGGTTCTGGTCTCCACCGCTGCCTGCCGCAAGTTCGCCGCTGCTCCTGTTGCCCTGAATATTCTGTGCATTCTCTGCTCTGTGCCCTGCTAATTTGTTTTGTGCCACTGTTTTTTACACTTTTGAATTTCCTGTGCCCCTGCCTAGTTCGAGGCTTGCCGCTCTCCCCGTGATTGTTTTTCCCGCCACGCTCCCTGCTGCTGCTCCCCTGCGGCCCCACCCCCTTTTTTCTTCTGTTACCCGATCCCGCTCCCCATTCGCCGCCCCGCTCCCGCCTCCCAGCTGCTCCTCCCTCCCACTTTGCCATTTATGGCGGAGACCGCGCGAACGCGCAGCGGGCGCGCCGATTGCGCGCCGAAGGCGCACCAAAGGCAAGCCCGTCCGCGCCTGGACCACGCCCAGCACCAGGACCCCTGGCCCCCGACGATGCCAGCCCACACGACAGACTTACGATGCCGCCACCCTCCACGCACTCAACGCTGGCCGGAACCCCGCCTGCTACCGAGCCACCCCGAAACGCACCCACGGACCCTACACCTGTAAAGCCTGCAAATTCACCTGCCTCCGAACCTGCACCGCACCCGCCAAGCCAGACACCAGCAACAGTCACCTCAAGTACATGCTGCTCAACACCCGCTCCGTCCACAGACACGCCGTCGAACTCTGGAACCTCCTCGACACAACATCACCAGACGTCGCCTTCCTCACGGAAACCTGGATGAACGCCTCCTCAGCTCCCGACATCGCCATAGCCATCCCGGATGGATACAAAATCACCCGAAGGGACCGCGTCAACCAAACCGGAGGAGGCATCGCCATCGTCCACAGAAACACCATCCGAATCACGACCAACTCCGACGACACCCTCATCGCCGCCAAGCACCTCCACTTCCAGATTCACACCGACCCCAAGACCACCCTCAGAGGCACTCTCATCTACAGACCACCGGGACCTCGCACACAATTCAGCAAAGACATCGCAGACTTCGTCAACCAGCACGCCCTAACCTCCTCAGACTACATCCTCCTAGGGGACCTCGACTTCCACCTAGAGAACAACAATGACAGCAACACCGCCGCCCTACTGGACAACCTCGCCAACCTCGGACTCAAGCAACTGGTGAACACCCCCATCCACTACACCGGCCACACGCTTGACCCCGTCTTCTCCTCCAGCAAGCACGTCTCCTTCAGCCACTCCACCGGACTACAATAGACTTATCACAGCTGCATCCACTTCGAGTTCAGGAGAACCGTGACCCACCACCACCCGCAACAGGTCCCCGAAGAAACTGGAGCAAGATAACCGCAGACCAGCTCACCACCTCCCTCAGCCAGAACCCTCCCACCAACACGACGGACCCCAACGAAGCAGCCCGCAACCTCACACAGTGGCTCACCAACTGCGCCAATGACCTTGCACCGCTGAAAACCCCTCCCAACAGACCCGGCAGCAAGAAAGCCTCCTGGTTCACCATCGACCTCAAAAACTCCAAGGAAATCTGCCGCATCCTCAAAAAAGCTTGGCGCCACGACCAGACAACAGAAAATATGACAGCCCTCAAGAACGCCATCCGCAAAACACCATCAGCTCATCCGAACCACCAATAGGGCAACATTCAGAGAACGACTAGACAACAACGCCCACAACAGCAAGGAACTCTTCAGCATCGTCAAAGAGTTCTCCAACCCCAACGACATCAAACCCTCACAAGACCTCTGTGACTCACTCGCCTCGTTCTTCCACCGCAAGATCGCCGACATCCACAACAGCTTCGGCGCACAGACCACGCACCCAACCACCAAACCAGCGCCCCCCCACCACCACCCTCTGCACCTGGACCCCGATCAGCACCGAAGACACCACCCGCATGATGAACACGATCCACTCCGGCTCCCCAACCGACCCCTGCCCTCACCACATCTTCAACAAGGCCGACTCCACCATCGCACCCAAACTCCGGGACACCAGCGCACCCAAACTCCGGGACATCATCAACATCTCCTTCGCAACCGCCACCTTCCCGGAGAGCTGGAAACATGCCGAGCTCAGCGCCCTTCTGAAGAAAACCACCGCGGACCCCACGGACCTCAAGAACTTCCAGCCCATCTCGCTCCTCCCTTTTCCTGCCAAAGTCATCGAGAAGACCGTCAACAAACAACTCGCCACCTTCCTCGAGACGAACGGTTCCCTTGACTCCTCGCAGTCCGGCTTCCGAGCAAACCACTGCACCGAGACCGCCCTCATCGCAGCTACCGACGACATCAGATCCCTACTCGACAACGGGGAAACAGCTGCCCTCATCCTCCTGGATCTCTCAGCAGCATTCAACACCGTATGCCACCGCACACTAGTACAGCGCCTCAGCAACACCGGAATCCAAGGGAAGGCCCTGGAGTGGATCACCTCATTCCTCTCCGGAAGAACCCAGAGAGTCCGCCTCCCCCCCTTCCGAACCGCGGCCTCCGAAGTCATCTGCGGCGTACCTCAAGGATCCTCGCTCAGCCCCACCCTCTTCAACGTCTACATGAGCCCCCTCGCAGCCATCGCACGCCAACACAACCTAAACATAATTTCCTACGCGGAAGACACCCAGCTGATCCTCTCCTTCACCAACGACCCCGCCACTGCCAGAGCCAGCCTCCAGGAAGGAATGAAAGACGTCGCGGAGAGGATGAAGCTCAGCCGTCTGAAACTGAACTCAGACAAGACGGAAGTTCTCATCCTGGGATCATCCCCCTCCGCCTGGGACGACTCCTGGTGGCCCCCTGCTCTGGGCACCGCCCCCAAGCCCACGGACCACGCACGCAACCTGGGCTTCATCCTGGACTCCTCCCTAACAATGACCAAACAAGTCAACGCCGTCTCGTCATCATGCTTCAACACCCTGCGCATGCTCCGAAAGATCTTCCGGTGGATCCCCACCGAGACCAGGAAGACCCAGCCCCTCGTCACCAGCCGACTGGACTATGGGAACACCCTCTACGCTGGGACCACAGCCAAACTACAGAAAAGACTCCAGCACATACAGAATGCTTCTGCTTGACTCATCCTAGACATTCCACGTCACAGCCACATCTCTGCCCATCTGAGAGACCTGCACTGGCTCCCCATCAGCAAGAGGATCACGTTCAGACTCCTCACCCACGCACACAAGGCTTTCCACAACATGGGACCAAAGTACCTCAACAACCGCCTCACATTCTACACACCCACCCGCCAGCTCCGTTCCGCCAGCCTCGCCCTCGCCACCATCCCACGAATTCGCAGAGCCACCGCCGGAGGAAGATCTTTCTCCTACCTGGCGGCCAAGACGTGGAACTCCCTCCCCACCCACCTACGGCTGACCCAGGACCATCTCTCCTTCAGGAAACAGCTCAAGACCTGGCTATTCGAACAGTAGCAGATCCCTCCCCCCTCCCCCCAGCGCCTTGAGACCCTAGCGGGTGAGTAGCGTGCTATACAAATTTACTTGATTGATTGAATGATTGATTGGTTCAACTATACTCTCACCCTCTTTGTTATATATTAGTTTGAAACTGAATATTCCTGCAATGGGCTTAGTTCACTGACAGTCTGCCAAATTTCATGCTGATTAATTAAAATCCACCAAAGTTTTTAGCACCTTAACCCCCCTTTTTAACTTTGCCCCCATGATGGATCTGCACAAAACTATATTTACTAACAGGAAACAATACATGCCATATGGCTGCTATCTGTATTTTGAATTATTCAAAGGTACCACAGGTATTAACAAATTAAAACTAATTTGAACCCCCTCCTTTAACTGATTCTTGAAATTGTGGTGCTGAAAAAAATATTGCAAACTTTGTTTTATGTTAAATGTTATGTCCAGTTGATGAGTCTTTGCGTATATGAAAAAGTTATTTGTTTACATCTTTCTATTCAGCTGCTATAAGTACAGTTCATAACGTTTTTGAGTTAACCAGTGCACTTTCTTATGGGTCGTTATTTTCCATATGTGTTATTTTATGTATTCTGAAAGTTTGTTTGATGCATCCTTGTCCTAAGCTGAGGTTATAGTAAAAGCAAAAGCAGTTATTGCAGGTATATTCTCGTGTGAATATTTTCCCCTTGATCAGAGTAGTATTTAAGTTTGTTTTAAAGACTTGTTACTTTAGAAGTGTACTAGCCCTTAAAAAGTTCCCAACCTGTTATGGAGTTGCTGTTAAACCACATGCAAACTAGATTCCCCAGGCAGGCTAAGAAGCCAGGTAGGTTCTGCCCTGAATGGCACGCACACAATAAGACGCATGCATTCTCCTGGCCAGAGGAGGAAACCTTTGACACCAACATAATAGATCAAATAAGGGCACACATTCGTACGATGTGTGTAGGGCAGAAGAAGGCTAGAAGAGAGGCACTGTTAGAAAAATGGGCCGTCTTCGAGGTGGCCCTGACCTCTAATTCTTCCCCAGACCCCACAAGCAAGGCGTTTGCACCCCCACATACCAAACACAGGCACAGAGGTGCTCTCTCTAATGCTGGCCATTGTTGTTGTTCCTGCACTGGGTTATAGCAATCCGCTGGTCAGGGGGCCAAAGGGCCCCACCACTGGGCAGCGAGCTGCTAGATCCAGGGCAGGGAGGTTGCCAGATCAGCAAACCAGGCGATTTCGGTCTCACCCCAGTTTGGCGCTAGAATTTCCCGAAGTTGGACCCGCCCCATCCATCGCACGCAACCCATCAAGACTCAGCAACATGGGGGCCATAACCTCGAACCTGTCCAGTTGACAAATCGTGGGTGACTGGGAGGTTCATAGCAGTTCTGGATAACAGCACTACCAGTGGGGGGGAAGGAAAATGGTCCTAGCCCAAAGGGGGTTACACTGAGGGAGGAGCCGCAGGGTATACTCAGGCAGTGGAAGAAACAACAGGAAGTGAGCTGGAGGACAAGTTCCTACCAAGGAGAACCACAGGCAGCACCAAGCTGAAAAAGAAGCATAGGTGGTAGTTGGAAGAGAGATGCACCCTCCTTCTGAGGAGAGCCAAGCTAGGCCCTGGGTTCCCAGTGACAAAGAGCCCGGAATAAAACAGAAGGTAGGCCTCCACTGGGAACAGAAACGCCACTAGTTAGTCAGCGGAACGGGGCCGATCAAGAAATCAAAGAACATGGGGCCTCATTTATGAGGCCTTGCGTCAGTTTTGCGCTTCTGATGCGTCACTTTTTGTGACGCATCGGCGGCGTAAAACATGCCTCCTGTTGCGCACTATTTACAAAGTGACGCATCTAAGCAGATGCGTCACTTTGTAAACCTCTGCGCTACATTATACCTGCCTCAGGTATAATGTATGCAGAGGGGGCGTTCCCCCGCAAAAAGCCTCGTAACAGTGACGCAGTGAAATCTATGAGATTTCACTGCGTCACTTTTAGGATGCTGTTGCGTCAAAATCTTGCGCCTGCCTCACAGCAGGCGTAAGACTGACGCAAGCCCTTTCACATGAGGCTTTCCTCATGTGAAAGGATACATTGCTGGAGTTGCGTCACTTTTGTGACACATTCCAGCAATGCGTGACTTTTGCGCTTACAGATACGTCAGAAATACTGACGTATCTGTAACTCCTTGCACCATGATGCGTCATACTGTAAATATGACGCATCATTGGTCTCGCAAGGAGGGCGCAGTGAAAATGACGCCAGGAAACCTCCGGTGTCAGCGCGCTTTATAAATACAGCATAAGATAAGATAAGATAAGATAAGAATGACACATCGCTGTTTTCACGCAGCGATGCGTCACTTTTCATAAATGAGGCCCATGGTGCCTAGCCGAAACTCAATCAAGACATCGGAAAAGCAGAATGGCACCTCTGCATGTGAACCAGTAGAGCAGTGATGAGAAATTCTGCTGCTCCCCTGAATGTGTTCGTCAAACAAGCTGACCCCTAGAGAGATAGTGTCACGAGAAGAAGGCGAGGTCTTCGCGTGACCATTCTGCCACCTGCTAGCCCTGTGGACCGAAAGAGAGGGCAAGTATGATAAACACTGGCCGAAGGAGGGATCCTTTGAACCAGAGGACATGGCCATCAAGGAAGATTGCATCCGGCACGCAGGGGGAGATCCCAGATGGACATTCCCTACCTGCAGGAGGTTCTGGAAAGATGAAAGCGCTACATTGGAAAAAAGCCAGCAGAGAGGCTCCAAGCCAAAATACGCCAGTTGTTACAGAAAGGCATGTCAGGGACCATCTATGTGCCATGGGCTCAGATGTACAAAGAATGGCTCAAGACCAACCTGCCCTCACTGATGAATGGTGCGGGAAAATGGATCTCATGTTTTGAGAAGAAAACCAGAGGGATGAACCTGGCAAAAGGTGATGTCCAGAGTCTGCTCAACAGTCTATTAGAGAGCAGGCTAACACAGTGTTTTCTGAGCCCGCATCCCAGCCGTCACGCTGACCAACACCAAGCAAGACAGGCTGCATTAAATTATTTAGACACCAGAGATGGACGGCCCTGAGGAATATTTTCCCTGATTGACCACATAACAAGCATCAGAGAGCATAAAAAGAGACACAGCCTGGCGGCTGTGAAACTGAAAGTACGGCCGGCGGCCGTGAATAATTAGGGAATGAGAAATGCGCTGGGAGGAGAAATGCAGAGCGCACGCTGAGAAGCTTGTGGGAGGGAGGCTGGGCTGCCTTTGATGTGGTAATGCGAGGCAGGCAGGCAGGCAGGCGGCTGGTGGCATTGTGCACGCGCTTTTTAGGGCTTGCGCAATGACCTAAAAAGCGCAAATGCACTGCATGGAATCGCCAGTGGTTAAAGTCTGGATAAGCCACTATAGAGCTTCGCCAGCTATGCGCAAGCGCATCAGCAGGCGAGCCCTAAAAAGGAACTGGGCTGGATAGTGTAGTGGGATTAGACACTAAGCCTTGGTGGGAAATACAGTCCATATATTACATGACTTCAGAAAGAAGCAGGAAAAGGACAGGGAAAATCAGTAGCAAGCCCAAAGAGACACCAATAAGCTGGGCCAATATAAATTAAACAAGCATTTGCAATGCAATAGGTCTCGCATTTGCAAGATTTTGAGCCGAGACCTAAAAAACTAGATTAGGATTTTGCAAACTAATAATGGGGACAAGGACGTGGATGGGTCAGAGAGGGGTTAGGAGCGCTTTCTTGAATGAAGACTTTAAGGACGGACACGGAAATAAATGCCTGTTTACTGCTAAGTCAGCCAAGGTAAGGGTTCTAGGTAAACGCAGGGTTTAAGGCTTTAAATAATAGCGGCTGCTTAGGGGACGGTGTGAGCGCGCGTAAGCGGGCAGCGCAGTGGAGCGGCGCTGCTACCAGAGCCTCAGTTGCAGTCAAAAGACGTGTCCACCTCTTTGGGTGCAAAGGCATAGCGGATGTCGAGTTAGGGGCGCACAGTGGCCACTGGTGCTTCTGCACATCTTGCCTCAAGGGCAGCGCTCCGCCGGGAGGCTGGCTTACAGCACCTAGAGTCCAATTACATTTGGGCTTCTCCCCTCCCGCTATCCTCATTTCTTTTTGGCCTCAGGTTGAAGGGGCGGGTGGACTTCAGAGGAATCTCTCGGCATTCCTGCCACATCTACTGTAGTGTAGTTCCTATTTTCCCAATAGGCTCTGCGCATTGGAATAATATCTTCAATAGTATAGACGTAGGACTGTGGTTAACTAGGTCTTCTACTGACGATATTAGACTTAAAGTTATGTGTGCCAGCTAGCTCAGAGTTCACTAGAAACTTTCTCGAATAGGCAAGGAGGAGTTTAACCTCCCTGGATAGACAAGAAGGGATTTAGTTTCTGACAACCATAGAACATGACAACTTTGCTCTCCCCTAATCAAGAGTATATCTCTAGAGTCGTGTGAAAACAAAAGACAACTTATTTTACTCAGTCAGTACGTGCATTCTTAGTTTCACCAGTTTGTAGAGAAATAAGAGATGGGCGTGGTTCATAAAAAGATGTTATTTATTGATCAGTCTCTTTTCTCATACAAGAGAAATGAATCGCTATTATTGCAATACTTATAGTTAAGTAAAGTGCATACAGTAAAAACAGAATTATAAAATAATACTGTAAAAGCATTTATATGGTTTCTTAGCCATATGATACTAAAATGGATAAAAGATATACATACATATATACATTGACTAATCGTACTCAACTGGTGCTTCTAACTACGCCTACCCCGGTATACCTGACCTAAGCCTAATACTTGGGAGGGAGTAAGTAAGTAGCAGTTTAATTTAAGTTTGCTTTGCCAAGAATCTGACTCAAGAATTCTCTGTAAGGGGTTAGTCAGTTCAGTACCTGGGATTTGGAAGGCTGGAGGGTTGGTATCTCTGTCTCAGGACTCGATATCCCAGTTACCCGCGAGGGTGGCTGGAAACGCCGGAGGCTGGATTTCTCGGCAGGAGAAAAGGCAGCGTCTCTCTCAGCGCGTCAAAAGGGAGGGGCAGCATCCGTGGGCTTTTTCTGCATCAGCTGGGCTCTCCGGCAAGTAGCGCTGCTCCAAGCTTGTCACCACCGTGTGCTAGCTTAGGGCAACGTCAGTATATTTATACCTGAAAGGTGCCGTGTTTGACGTAAGGATGGACATAAGACGTCAGCAAGAATGTCATAAGGACTGGTCGTTCTTACATTCTTTGCAGGAGTTCTCGAGCGAAATCAAAACAATGGTCGCGGGGATTTCCCAGGTCTGTTGGAGGTTTGATTTGTTTTGAGAACTCGGTGTGCTTCTCTAGGGGGCTGAAGGGATAGTGCTTGCTTAATGTGACAGCATGCGCTATGACCTAATCTGAAGACGGGTTTCTGTGCCGTTGTATGGACATTAGTGAATTAATAACCGGACAAGGGTCAGAAATAGGAGTATCAATATAGGTACCTAGATAAACACACTACACTAGAAGTGGAGGAATGTGGGGGTTTACAGTGAAAGGCACTGGTGAGCACTACACCCACGGCTGGGGAGTGCAGTATTTAGGCCCCGGGTGACTGGGGGTGAAGCGCTGTCTGGGGGTGGAGGAAGAGGCGCTATACAGGGAGCAATGCCTTTGGGTTATGCAGAGGGCCCTCGGGTGCGGGTGATATGAAGGACACACTGGGAGGTTGATGTAGTCCTGTGAGTGGGGGAGGTTGGTGGTTTAGGGTGTGGGTGCCGTGTAACAGGAGAGGGGTGGCGGAGATAAGTGCAGGGCGGGGTTGTTGCAGCCTGGCCTGCAGGGGGTTTGCGGCTGGGCCGTCAGGATTGACGGGTGCGCAGAGATGTGGTGCGGAGTGTTGGAGGGTAAAGAGGGGAATAAAAGTGCAGTGGATGGGGTGGGGGAGGGTGGCCCCACCCAATGTTTGGCACGGGTGCCACTTTACGGGCCCAAAAGTGGACGGCATTGCCCCCAGCTCGAGGTTCGTCCTGCAGCTGGGGTGGAGCAAGGTGCGGGAGATGGTGTGTGTTAAGGGTGGGGCTGGGGTGTTGGTGCTGGTCTGGTGGTGGTGGTGGGAAGTTTGCAATTCGTGGTGGGCACGGAGGGAGAAAAGATTGCATGAGATATATGTGGGGAGGTGCGCATCCTGGGGTTGGAGGACGGGTGTTGTGGTGCTTGCTACGGGCTTGGAGCGTGGTGGGGTATGCAAGGGGATCTGTATTGACACAGTGGGGTTGGTTCCAGAGGGTTGGCGCGGGCGGGATGCAGTGAAGTGTGGGGGGTTTGGCGGGGTGAGGTGAAAGGCTAGAGGGTGTGGGGGGTGGAGTTTGAGTGGGAGGTCGGTGCCTGGGATGCTGGATGATTTTTTGAGTTGCGTAGGGGTTAATGGGGCCCGCAAGGAACGGTAGGCCATGGCAGGACCGAGGGGGTAGAGGTGGCGCTATGCGTGGAGCGGCCAGGTATTGGAGCGGATCAATTTGGGGTGATCCTGCGCAGATGATTTGGTCATCTCGAAGTGCCACAGACCGGGTGTGTTGGTTAGAATGATACACGGAGGATAAGGAGGAGGGGGGTTCGATGTGGAGTCGGAATGGTGCATGGGAGTTGGTTGAGGGGCACGCGGGTGGGAGCAGCGGGGGGGAGAGGCTGCTGAGGGAGCCTCGGCTTGGGAGTGGTGTATTGGGTGGTTGGATACAGGAGCGGAGGGGCCCTGGGTTGAGAACTGCCGACATTGGAGCGGGGGAATTATGTTTGGATCTTGGCGTGTGGTCCTGGGCAGATTATTAATAACCCGCAGTATCGAAAAAGAGGAGTTCGGCCTGGGGTGATGCAACGCATAAGGGCGCTGCAAGGTCTGGGGCAGGTGAGTGGCGAGGTGCGCGGGGCCCTTGTTGAGGGTTTTTAAGGAAGGGCAGCAAAGGGTCGGATTACAAGGTAAGGCGGGGAAGCAGGCGCTGCAGGGTGAAGTTTTTGGCAAATAAGAATGGACTGAGTCTGTTAGAGTAAATTGGGTGTGCCCCAGCGCTTGGGAGGTGGGGGGCCGGAGGGGCAGGCACTACAGGGCTCAACAACTAGAAGTCATTGGTTGGCGCAATTTCTTGCAATGGCAAGAGGACTTGGCACAGGGGGGGTGAAAAGCGGGTGCACCCTATTTGTTATCCCAGAGACTCCAAGTTTAGGGCTAATCCTGGGGGGGCTGAGGGGGGGGGGGGTTCGCCACATCCGCCCAACTCTGTGGAGCGGTGGCCAGCTGCACTCACCAGGAGGTGTTCTTTCTGCCAGCCCCCTTCAACGGACTTTGCGGCATTTGTGCTGGCTGTTGTGGTGGAGGCGGAGCACTCATATGCCCGGGGCACATAGCTTGGTGGGAGGTCATGGGTTCAACTCCTGGTATCTCCAGGAAACTCATGTTTTCGTGTTGCCTAGGGGGGCCGGCGCTCGTGACAGGAGCTGCTGCTTTCGTGCTCACAGTCCTGTCTGGTGTTCAGCGTGTTTGGTGCAGGGTCTCGAGCATCCCCTGCTCGTCCCTCGCTGGCAGCAGGGCACGTTTCCTCTGTCCTGGTGGAGCGGCACTGCCCCGGTTTCCAGCCGTGTGGGGAGCCCAACAGGCGATGGTTGTGGGTAGAGTGAAGCGACTCATTACTCAGTTCGGTGACCGGAGCAATTGGGTTTTGCCGATCGCCAGGCTCCACTTTCCAGACCAGCGGACGTGGACATCTCAGGCTCTGGGGTTAGAGTGGGAGGGGGGCGATATCAACACGAGTTAGGAAATGTAATTTTCCCCGTTCTCCTTTCTTTTGTTGATATGTTTTGCCTTTCATTTCTCTGAATACCCGACTCCTATCCCCCCTAACAGCCAGTTTTCGAACTTCGCACCCAGGGTTAGTCTTATCTGTCCGGCACTGACTTGGTCGAAGCCCCTGCTGCTCTCACCGGTGGTTACACGGCTCAAGTAATGGCTGGCTGCCACTGCTGAGATCTGCTAGTCCAGGTCAGATCGGTGATTGCGCCGGCCAGCTGAATAATTCATAGCCTCACGTATCTAGCAGTTAGTGTCAAGTCTGTTTTGTCACTGAAGTTCTTTATTCATGTCTCAACACTTCACCAGCACGTACACCCCCTCTGATAGTTCTGCATCCACTTGCTACCTCTCTACGCCCATAAACACTACTCACCTCGATCCATTTCTGCGCCTTGCTGAAGGCTGCCTCAGGAGCCGGATGCTGCTGGTTGTTTCACAGTGAAATGGATCTAAAGAAAAACAGAAGCTCGCGAGTGGTATGCACGCGTGCGCCACACCGTGCCATGTGGTTTCACTTATTGCGCCCGTGTCTGGGCACGACAATTAAAAACCACATGGCCTATTGGTGTCTATTACGCGCAACATGCGCGTAATAGACACCAATAGGCCATGGGCAGGGCAACGCGCACGCCTTTGGCCAATTGCGTGCAGTCTTTTATAAAGAGACGGACCCAAAGGCCAATGGGGTAGCAGAAAAGGTGTGCGATTCCTAGGTCAGTGCTAAAACCCTGTTTGTCACTCACTAAAGGGCAACGCGCCCACCTTTGCCCAATTGCGTGCAGTCTTTTATAAAAAGACGCACGCAAAGGCCAATAGGGTAGCACAAAAGGAATCGCACACACACACGAGCGTGTGCGATTCCTAGGTCAGTGCTAAAACCCTGTTTTTCCCTCATTAAAGGTCTGTGCAATGCAGGTGCGAGACCTAAAAAAGATCACCCTTGAGGGGGCCGAGTTGGCCACAAGTGTGCAAATGGTACCAGTCTTGAAGGGAGCTCTGCCGCCGAACCCCAGAGGGTTTCCACCCAGTCCTAACGGCACAGGTCAGGGGAGCTGGCTGCAGCCAGACCTCAGAGAGTGCTACTACTGTCACTGAATGGGCCACATGGCCGACTGATGCCGCCTGAAGGCGTACCACAAGCAAAGATCGCCTGGGCCAGTCCTCGCAAAATCCCCATCCACAAAACAAAGCCCAGATCAACTAGAGCACACAGCTCATTCAGCCACAAGGAAATCAGTCAGAAAACACAGTACTGCAACAAGGGCCAGGTGGTTGGCCAAAAACATGGCACCCACAGGAGGCAGGGAACCCAGCCCAACAAGCACTGGGGCCAACGCCATGGCAGTGAGGGGTGACTGTCTGTGGAGGTAAGGACTTCACACAGTTGCACAATCCAAATACGCAGTGCATCCAAAACCCCAATATAACCAGCCACTGCACACTAACACCAGGAAACTCACCACAACAATAAAGACTAGTAACACAGCATTAGGAGAAAACTCAAGCCTTTACTTGCGCTCAAGAAAAGAATAGAGCTGCCATATGTTCGGTTGCTCGGGAATCCGTGCTAAAATCACTATGGCGAGCCCGAGAACGAAAGGACCCCATTCTTCAACATTTGTTTTAGGCCTCCAGCTAGTGGAGGCCCCCTTTCAGTTCCAAAACAAGGCCATGCGCCGGTGCCGGAAGCCAGGTTTCCCGTGCATGTTGTCCCCATTGAACCCTATGGCCCACGCACAAGTAAGCAGCAATGTAGCACCAAGTCAGTAGGGAGATTCACCTGGGCAATCCGCCACCTGAATTTGTTTTTCGTAGTATGAAAAGTCTCACCCGCACCTGACTCCCGTTGTGAACTTCCAACATCCAAAGTCTGTTTATGGAATCACATTCCTTCACAACAGAGAGAGTAGCGTGTCATCGGGTAAGAAGTACCTGGATCCCAACAATGGCAGCAGACCCAAAGCATCCTGAATCTGAGAGAGGAGCACCGGGAGGGAAAGGGAGTTCTGTAGATGACCATCACAGCCCCCACATCAGTTGCACGGATACGCACCTCAGTACACCCAGCTTGTCGAGCAAATAACACCGGACCTCACAAATACTATCTAGCTGAGCAATAGGCCCGATCACAGTCATTGTCACATCCGAACCACATGGCAACCGCAGAACAGCTTCTCAGCCCCCACCAATATGCCACAATAAAACAAACACCACACGAGACTAGGAAGGTGCCCAATGACCTGCAGGAAGCAGCCCAAAACCGAAGTTGCCAGAAACAAGGTGTGGTCAAGTCAACCAACTCCTTTAGGGTAAACCACGTTGCACACCATATGCAGGGACCACAGGGGCATACACGTGTCACTGGATATGTTGCAATTACCCCAACCCCCCAAAATTACGACACACCCCCTTCCTTTCACGTGACAGCGCGCATGATTAAGTCAAAAGGTACCATCAGCATCGATAAAATTACACACCCACACACATGTTAGGGAAAGATGGGTATAAGAGGGCCAAAGAGGCATCCACAACCACGAAGACCGTCCTACTAAAACACTCACCTTTGTCATAACGAGGGGGGAGGAACAAATGACCCACAAAATGAAAATCAGGCGACCCATGTCCAAAGACTCGCCGATTCTAAAAGGATACCCAAACTGTGGTCCCCATTCAGTACCCTGCAAAAGATTGAGCAAAAGGGACACACAGAACCCCCTCTCCCCCCCCCAAAAAAAAGGCACAGGAATTTGCAGGACCAAGTAATGATTCATGTCTCTTTCTCTCTCTAACAAGCTAACCTGCAACCCACAGCTCTTATCCAACAGATCTGCAATCAAGCCGCAAGTACACCACTTTTACTGGGGCCCGCAACCTATTCAGTAGCAACCTCCAAAGTCTCAACGAAGCCAACTAAGACTACAGACTATTTTTATGGACTCTTTACCAAGTAAGACACACCCGGACATCAGAAAGCTGCAGATGACACCTCCAAAGGATATCCCAAGACCTAAAATGTTCCAAAGATTATGTATATTGCATCTTTGTGCATCATCTGCTTAGCATCTGCCTAATCACATGGAGCCTACCTCGACAATTTGACAGCACTGGAGTAGGGACCTCTCTCACCTCACTTACACTGAACCAAATGCTAGTACGCCACATGCACCACACAGCACATTCCTTCACAACACCTGGTACCAACACATGACTGCAATGGGCACCCAGACATTGGCTAAGTTATGCTATGTCTGCTGGCTGGTACCCCATGCCATGGGCACAGACAGACTTTACTTATCCCAAGAAATAGCCCTTGAGAAAGCAAAATGGCTCATCCACCTGTACGTAAGTAGGATTATGGCCAAGATACAACCCAGTAGAGTAGAACCCCGTGGAGTAGTAGTAAATATTACCCGGTATAAAACCAACCCCACAGCGTTACACCTTTTCACTGAGCCAAGCGACATTCAAACGGAGCTACACAGGATGCGCAGGTGGGGCACCATAGGGGAGGACATTGTTCGGCCCAGAGATTTCCCAAAAAAGAGGTTCTTGGAGGTAGCAAGACCACTGCACAAATATAACCGTTCTCGCCTCTGTCTGTGGTCCCAGGGTTGCCCTTAGCGTATCTGGGTCAGTATTCTTTAATAACAAATGGACCCCCGGCATGGCGTTCCAGTGCAGGGTCATTCACCTCGAAGATACAAGGAGAAATTAGTCTAGAAGGGAAGGGTTGAATGCCAGCATAGATACCCCATGTCAGAAATACTGGGACACTGAGATAGATAGGTACATGTGGATTCATGTGACGGGCCAACCACTAAGTGTACGGAAACGTAGTGTATTCCTTGTGTTACAGAGTTAAAGGCATGATAACGATTCGGCACCAACGAGCATTGTGAGCAATACTGCACGTACTGGATATGCAATAGGTTACCTCTATGTTGATGGACACATACTGGCAATGTGGAGAGTACGCCTACACCCAGCTCATCCACAGATGGTAGGGCCTCTGCACTGTCGTAACCATACACACCCTGACCCTGGTCATCCTTCAAGAAGATCTGTCCGAGTTGTACCAACACCCACTACATAAAAAAACAACTCTATTGCATCAGGCTTGAGAAAAAAGAACTATTGATAACTTTGGCTGGACTCAGTACAAGGACATTCCGGAAGAATTCAGACTGTTTTCTGACACTCAAGTAAATGCAGGCAAATGCCCGCTGGTTACAACTAACGAGGTGGGAGCTATTTAAAATGATCAAAAATACTGAGCTTGACCTAAATGCTATGATGGAAGAACTAAGAGCCTCATGGTGATGCAACATATGTATGTGTTGGACTTGATGACAGCAATGGCTGGTGGGGTGTGTGCCGAAATCGGTACTTCCTCCTGTACTTTCATCCCCTGAAATGACCTAGAAAACGGGTCACTGACTGATATCCACCAACTGTATCGCCTACAAACTGGCATGAAGAAGGAGGGAGGTCCCCCTCAGCAGAACTGGTTTATATACTTAATTTCCTGCATCCCCCAATGGGTGACCAGATTGTGCCTGTCATTGCTTCCCATTGTTCTTTTTGTGCTATTTTTGTGTGGTTTCCTACAAGTGGGGGTTTCCGGCAGTTAAAATTAAGTCCTCAAATTAGGTAGAATGCAAGTAACTAAGGAATTAGTAATAGACACAATAGAACACAAAAAACCTCGAATAATGTGACTGTCATGAAGTATGGGCTAAAAGATGTAGTTGAAAATTCAACTTGAGGGGAATGTTAATATTGATAAATACAATGTCAATATACACCATGATAAATACAATGTCAATATACACCATGATATATGTACGTATAGTAATGAACTTGCATCTCCATTGTTGAATTCACCTGATATGAATTCCCCATAAACCCTGATTCAGAAATACGTAGTCTGGCAAGCCCTGTGACCTAGACCAGAAGCAACTGGTTGACAGATCACAGGTATGGGGAAACATAACCCTTAGACAAATGCGCGAACAGGAAAACCCAGACCGATTCCACAGATAGGCAGCAACACCTCAATGATCTCAGAGAACTGGCCCTAGTAAAACACATTTGGCTGGAGGGGCATGCGTTCCCAAAACACCAGAACGTCAGATGCTACACTAAGATAGGAACACTCAGCCAATCAGAACACAGCATGCACACTTCACGCAGTGATCGCGCGCCCCCCTTGTTGAACACTTATCCACTAGCTCTGCATTGTGTCCACACAGGGTCGAGACCCACCAGCATTTCTTATCAAGTGACCAGATTTATGACTCCGTGACTAGGCCCAGATTCCTGTTCTAAAAAGAATGTACAAATCACTTTACAACACTTTGTGAAATATATAATAGGACGACCAACACCGATGTACTTTGAGACAGTCAAATTACGAATCCGAGCACTCCAAAAATCATTAATACAATTGTGTGTCGTTTGTAGTCCACTTTAATACATGTTCAGGCCCAAAGAATATAGTCCAAGTCTAAACATTGATTTTGTATGGATGTCATTTACAGTTGTTACCAAAGGGAAGGCAATGCAAAAGCAATTGTTCACAACATTGAGCAGTTTGAAAGTCAGAATAAGAAACAACAATGGGCCTGAACGTGGATTAAAGTGGACTATAACGACACACAGTTGTAGTAATGATTTTTGTAGTGCTCGTATTTGAAATTTGACTTATTTTTGCTCTTCTCTCGGAGGGCAGTGTAGGATTATGGATGGTAACCTATCCTTTCCTAGGAGCACCACGTATATCTTGCATACACTATATACTTTCCCCTGAATAAGAGTGCAGCACGCCTATTTGTTTGCTTTATACCTGGTTACCATATATTGTTTATTTGTACTTTGAGTCAGTCTTCAGACACCGCCTATATTGCCTGCTCTCCAAGATGCTGCGTTTAATTAAACCACTGTTCCTGTTTTCCCAAACGGCTCTTGTCTTTAATTTTTTCAAGGTAAATTCATATTCGAGCAACACTGTGTGCCTGCTTAATAGAATTTGCATACATTTATCAGCTGTCGTTAGATGTGCCAGGGTTGTGCCATTTAAACAAGCCTGATGTACAGATGCGAAAGGAGATTTTAGCTTCTGTGAGTGCAAAATACTGTTTCCTTGATTAGCTGTATTAATTTGCTGTTTTTTGTGCCATTATTCTTCTTTAAGTCAATGAGTTATATTGACTGGTCTATATTTGTGACTTTCCTACACTGAAATCAAGTGTTTTAAAAACCTGTTCTTGAAATGTCACACTTCAAAGGCGCGACTGTATAACACACCGCTGGATGCACTTCCGTGTTACAGTGAGATGCGCCTGCCAAACGGCAGTTTAGTAGCTGGGTTCAGGTGTGGCAGGAGGTCTCACCTACACTTACCTGGGAATGCTGGTCCTTTTAGGAGTCGGGGGGTGGGTCCTACAGGGTGCTGTCTGGCTGGGGGAAGGCATACTGAGGTCTGCACCCCAGGGAACAGTTACTATGCTTCCTGACTGGCATGTTCTACACAGCCATGATGGGGCAGGGCGTCTTATATCTTCCTAGTTTATCATGTCTGCCATACAATCATTCACCATGGACCACACCAGTGAAGGGGTTTAACTTCCTCTTGACACCTCATTTTTCCAGGACTTTCTTCCTTTGGAGGGATTGTCCGGTGAGTTGCAAATGCTTCCGGATTCCTGGTTTCCGGTTTGTTTTCCCCTCTTAATTCCCAGCCTGCTGTTGTTTGACTGGTAAATGCAGCATGTTTTTCTGACTTGTCACTTTTTCCTCCAGCCGGTTTCCTTAGAAGGGCGCATTTCAACTTCATGTTTCCTTCACTGGCTGGCAAGGTGGCCTCTAGAGGCTGTCATCTCAACTTCAGTCATTGTACCATCCAGTCTAGATGGGGTGTCTCCAACCAGTTGATTGTAAGATACCTGTAGCTCATTGACATCTTCAGAGTAGCTCACAGCCTTGGGTTCATTTTTTTTAAAAAACACCGGCCCACATTTTTCTTTTGAAGTTAAAGGAAGGCTGTGTTTATTTTACATTACAGATAGCAGGGCCTAATAATGAGAAGTGCTTGAGTCAGATTTATGGCCCAGGGTACAGAGATGAAGAACTGAAGCACTGAGGTATTGAACTCTTAAATAACTCCTTGCCAACTCAATATTGGAGTGTGAGAACAAAATGATGTTTCTGAATACTTTTAAATGGTAGACAATTAAATGAAAAGTTACCTTAATAAGTAAGTCAACTCTTCATTTAAATTTCCTCCCATTTCTAAATGTCAAACAGCAGGCCTCTTGCTCCCAGTGGCCAGTAGACATTGTGCAATATTTATAACTAAAAAGAAAAAAAGACGTTTAAAGTGAAGAAAAATATTTGCTAAACAGTAAGTCGTAACGACTTTCTCCACTTTCAATCAAACCAGTTTAATCATATTGTTTAATGAATCATTTTCTTCACTTTAAATTCCTCCCATTTAAAACAAGCATTGGCTTAGCCAATAGGTCTCACCTTTGGGATCTTAGAAGTGTTTAGCCACAGCTAATGGTTTTGTCAATGTCTTTAAGCTCTGTTGTAGAACATTGTGGCTGCTATGCAGCATGTTGAAATGTTATTATAAAAAGTGTTCGAAACATTTTTGTTACCTTATATATAACCAGGAAAACATTTTCATCTTCAGAGTTTGACCTACGGCTAGAGAAAGAAACAGCCAAAGAAGAAAAAAAACAGGAAGGCAGTGGCATAATGGAGAAAGTAGGGGTGAAAAAGAACCTTCAAAAGTGAGATTTGAAATGTAGAGTGGAGGGAAAAAAGATGCTCCTGGTGGAATGGCCGTTAAGGCAGCCTTGGTATTACCTAAATCTGGCTCCCTAGAAAAACTGCATGTATTTATTTATAATAAACTACGGACTGAACAGTACGCATGCCGCAGCTGGGTAACAATCTGTGCCAATTACAGGAAACAGCAATGGCTGGCGCTTGTGGCCAGTCAGCAAGGAATGATAACTCCTCCCATAATTACTCAGTTATCTCCTCTCATTTTCTTTAGAATATCATGCTCACCTCCATGGCCTGTCCCAGCTCCAGGTCGAAGGTAACAACTCAGACACACTCAAGCCAGGCTGAAAAGTGAGACCATGGCATCGTTGACAGTGATTGCACCAAGGCGTCGTGCTCATTCGGCGCCCAGTCTGCATGTCCAGGGTGCTAGACAAGAGGTCCATTCTGTCATGCTCACCGTATCCCACCTTTAAAGACCCCCCTTCCTTGGTTATGTTATAGCCGAGCTTCACACCCTGAGCAGTGCACGAGCCACACTTACTCATGGCACCTTCTTTATTGATACCTAGGACCTAGTCTTGGCCGGAGGATATGAATGCCTCTATCAACTACTCATGCTGTACCACGGGAAGCTTTTCTACCTTCGCCCTACCCAATCCTTCCCTTTCTCACTGCCTCCCATTATACCAGGTAATTGATTATTTCTCCTTCCTGTCACTAATCTTAACACTAACCCCTGAAAACAGGCTCATTCGCTGCCAGCCTTTCAAAGGCACTGCGCCTTAAGGGATCCCTGGACAGACCCGTCTTTATAAACCAAACTCCACTAGCCGTAATCGCTCTCCACGAATGTATTTTATCCATCAAATTATGGCAAGCAGACACGGCTATACTGATACCCACCAATCAGGTTGGTGGATGCATATTCTTTAGAAATCTGAAAAGGGTGGTAACCTTCGAATGGTTGAAGGAACTGTTGCCATGGGATTGGTTGGAAAAGCTCCTCTTAACTGCTTATAAGATGTGTGGTCCCAGAAATTATACTTCTGTTTAGGATTGGCTGAAAATCAGGTTGTCAGCTGTTAATTGCCCCCTAAATTGTGCATCTTATTGGCACAGTGTTTTGGTATTTGCAGGTCCCCAAATTCCGGTTAATCGGCGGGCACCAGGGCCGAAGCGAACAAGACAGCCGCTTTTGCCTATCAGTCTCGGTCAGCCTGTATTCACCACTTGACGCTGTTGGAAGAAGCTGCATGTGCCTTTAGTCACGAGATGGGTGATGTTGAGTAGACTAAACTGTTAAGGCGGGTTTAGTCTGAGTGGGTTCCGCCCACAGCATCTTCTGTGCCGGTTCTGAGTGCTGCCAAGTATCCTTTCAGCTTATAATTGTATAACAAGGACGTCACCACCAGCAATCAATTACCGTCCCTGCAGCACGTGACCTCGTCACTGTCAGAAAATAGACAAGCCCATGAGTGGTGCGAGCACTGTAAGACGCGAGAGTGAAAGCTAACTGGAAACCTGATCCAGAACAGATGGCACCCTGTGTGATCCCTAGGCCATGGGAGTGAAAGGGAAGGAGGGACATGCACCCATCTTTGTACATTTGCGTGCTTTCAATTATTGATAGCAACACACAAAGCCCAATGGGATGGGTGGGAGGAGGCACACCCTTACGGAGAAGGCTCTTGGAAGTCTTAAGTGATTCCAAGAGCCCTCTCCTAGAGCAGCGCATGCGCGCTGTGCTAGGCAAGACCTAAAATGGCTGTATCTTTTCGGTTATAAATATGGCACAGTGTGTACAGACCACTGGAAGAAAGAGGCCTGGTGTTTGTAAATATAACGATTGGAAATGGGTGAAAATTCAAATACATTTTATGGAATCTAAAAAAACATAAAGTTAACTCTTATGCTTATTTTTATCCCCCCTCCGAAGCCATACCAAGAATTTCTGGGAATTATACCAAACATATCTCGCCGGGAAGGCTCTCCCGACTACAGACTCAATCCCTGATACGGAGGATATCCCGGGGTAAACGCTAATGCTATTTGATAATGTGACACTGATGTATGTAACCAACCTGTATAATCAACATGAAACCGCTGGGTATAAGCGCGCTAAATAAATGCTTTTAAATTCAAATTCAAATTCAAATCAACCTGGCAATGTAGATGTACTAAGGGTGATCTGGAAATGTGGTTTCTAAATCCGCTGAATGACTTCTATGTGGCTCCTTTAGGATAGAAAACGGTTTGCATTACTTCTTTTTTTACAGTTTGCTCTCATGTTAATGCTTCAAGAATGTGCATTTTGTAATGGTTTATCCTTATGGTCTAACCTCTGGAAGCAAAACATGTCTTTATTTTAATATATGGCCCAATATATATATATTTTTTTAAAGTTTCTTTTTATTTCATTTCAAAGTGTCGCCTTTACACACGGCACGTATCTTGCTTCCCTAACATGGGCAATTAGTTTTGTATTTAAGAGGCATACTCCTTTGGAAAAATATTTTGCAAAAACATATTCTTTGTAGTACCTTAAACAAATAGTTCCGTTTTAGTGATCATAGGTTTTCTCCACAGACCTTTGATTTCAGGGGCCAAAGCCAGGACATTGTGTATTCTTCTTGTCTCTTCTTGATCTATTTGGCAGGATTCTCCACACATAAGGTGGTTGCAGCATTTTCATAATTCACAACCAGGTAGAAAAGCGCTAAGCTAGTAATTAAGTTTCAGTATTTAACAAGAATACTACTGGTGATCTATTGGGTTTCTATTATTGCCTTCTCTCTAAGATACCTTGAAATTCGCTCTCAGCATGGCTGTCGTTAAGGCCATGCCTTGAAGAACACCAAAGTGTCCATTTGACAAGCTGTTTTGCTGCATGCTCCTAGTATAGTCTCATTTAAATGTTGGGGTATTGCAACTGCCTCCACCCGTGTAATCTCACCACATTCCAAACTGGGCATTCCCTGAGCAAGGTATGTAGCAAAGTAAGTTTGGCTCACATAGTGAACATGAAAAGTGTGATTAGGATATGTTGATTTTTCACAACTTTTTCTTTTTTTTTTTTTACATTTTCCACACAGGTATTACTGACACAGCCCTGCAACCACCATCAAAAAGGAGTCATTGAAATATAATTTTAACCACTTACTACTTAGCATCAGACAATATTAAAATCGGCTCCTTATTTCTCTTCCAGGGGATCATCATCAATTGTGAGAAACACTGACTTGTCCGCACGTGTGCCAGATCCGGGGGCACTTTACAGAATATATATCTGTATATTAGCAAACTCTTTATTACGTGACAAAAAGCACATGTAAACGGAATAAAATAGACTTTGCAGCCTTACAATGGAAACATATTGCCAAATTTCATTAGGGTTTTAATTTTTCTAAAATATCTCTATTTGTAGCAGTATAATCACTGCACCCAAAGTGACTAGAATTATCAGGCACAAACCTCTTTCTAAAAGAAAACATAAAGGGAATGTAGAGTAATGGGCTGCACAGCAAGAGCATTAAAACTGGCATTAAGCCTTTAAGGGCCTTTCCCTTACTTCAAGGCCCCATCGTGCACCTGAGGTGACAGTTAAGTCTGGTCTAACCAACACTCCACATCACTCAGAACTAGATAGATTTTCCACTAGTTTCTGTCTGGAACTTAATATGTTTTCCAGCCAGAATGCCTTCACCTTTTGTGAAATGTCTTGCATGTGGCAAGAAAAGATCCCCATGTTCCTATGCATTGTGTGCCTACCTAACGATCCCCATCCAGAACACTGCAGACCTTGTACAAAAACAATGTTCAAAAACCCCCTGAAGGACAAGCAGGGGATCAGGCTGCTCTGCCTACAGGAAAGGCTTCAAGAGACAGCCTCAGGATGTGGTGAGGGGCAAGGAAAGAATTTTCAATTTACCTCCGGGTCCTCCTTTCACTATAGGGACTACCCAAGAGGCAGATCTAAAGAGGGGAAGAAACAAAAGAAAAGACTACATTTCTGGTCGAAATCGAGGCCTTCAATGTCCAGAACAGGTACCATAACCATATGTTTACCGCTGAGACATAGTACTTTACAGTCGAGAAGGCATAGTAGGTCAATGTTGAGATAAAGACTGCCATAGATGCTAAAATGACCTTCCCCCACAACGTCAAGACCTCCATCATGTCCATCTCCATCACAGAGACATGCAGTAGATTAGCTTTGTCATCTTAGGAGGAGGTAAGTGCCATGCTTGTCTGACTCAGACTATTCTAGGGTGTGCTCACCCACTAGAGACGCATCGGCTGTCTGTCAGTCTGTCTCCCACTCAATCTCCCATAAGATATTTCTCCACACTTCTCACCGGGCCATCGGCTACTCCCATTGCACTAAAGTCACTGCAGCAGTCTAAGCCACAAGTTGTTTACAAGAACCAACTTGGCCTATGCCTAAGCAAAGACCACAAAAGGGGGCGTACTAGATCAACTTCCAACAGGACCTCTAGGCAAAGTGACCATTCTCCTTTAATACCAACGCACACCACAGATCACTTCGCCAACAGGGATTACTTTTCAACTTTTTCAGCGTCTCCTCCAGCAAGAGAATTGCTGGTAGAGGTTCTCAATACTTTTAATGAAGTATTGATAAGAGAAGCAAACAAAATTAGCAATCGCATACAACACCTACCAACAAACACTACATCTGTGATTTTTTTAAACACTGCATTACAGGACATCATCAAGACCTTTAATGCATTGAGTTCCAGGTATCTTGGAATCTGCCATGCAATTGTTTCTGGCTTCAACTTTTGCGAAGTTTGCTCCTTCCAGTCAGCTGAACAAGTTTAAAGCACTGGACCAAAACTCTCTCTTTTTTTAAGATCTGATTCTTCCCCTGATTTAGAAACCATTTCTGTGGCAAAGAAGTCACATGCTGTTGTACCTTCATCCACTGATCCTACAGATAAGGAGAGTAAACTATGGATTTAAGTGAGGAGGAAAATGAGCGCAAGCATGAAGACTGCAGGACCAACTACCTTGTTAGGACACTAGGATAAATCTCTCTGGGATTCTCTTCAAAGATTCACAGAGAACCTGGCAAAGGACGACAGACAAGACTTTCAAGTGCTCCTACTGGAAGTATGATAAAGGGCCTCTGAAAGTACAGGGGTATCTAACCAGGTCATAAGTGCTGCAGCAGATGTTTCAGACCTGTCTGCTCATGGACGTTGCCATGGAATTTGCCTCAGACTTAATGTCAGATTCAGATTAACCAGCTTAAAACCAGGAGCTAGCAAAGAATTCTTAATCACGCATTTCAATGTATTCTCTATTTGGCTCCCATGCAGATGACGGGATGGCCAAAATGAAGACTGAAATTGACATGCTGAAAGCAGTAGGTCTCGAAAAGAAGAAAATTCAGGAGACGCTGCAAGCCCTATGACAGAAAGTATTTCCAGAAGTGGGTTCAAGCCCCTCAATGGCAGCCACAACAACAAATGGGTCTTAGATTTTGTTCAGAACGGACATTCCCTCAAATTTAAATCTCCTATACTTACCATAAGACTGAAGAATTTCTTTCATTATCCTCAAAATTTGCTTCAAGCGAAAGTGAACACCTTACTGTAAACACATGTGGGGAAGGAAGTACAGTCTTACCGAAATGGAACGGGAATATATTTATGTTATTTTCTGGTGCAAAAGATTGGTCCAAAATGAGAATTCCGGTCTCTTCTCAATTTGAGACTAACAAACAAATGGACAAAGAAAGAAAGATTAAGAATGTTGGTTTTGCACCTGATCTATCCCCAATTTCATCAGGGGGAATGGATGTGCACAATAAATCTGAAGAAGCAAGTTTCCATCTTCTGATCATAAAGAACCACAGGAATTGTGGTAGGAACACAGAACTACCAGTACAAAGTCCTTCCCTTCGACCTCAAGTCAGCTCGTCACACCTTTTTAAAGAGAATGGAAGTGGTACCTGCTCACTTACAAAAGTTAAATATCTTCGTCTACCCATTTTTGGACCATCTTTAGATCTAGTAAGGAAGCATTTCCATCTGGCAGTGAACATCTTGAAAACATTTGGTTGAGATTAAACTTTTCAAAGTCATCAATTATCCCAGGGAAAAGGATTCACTACTTGGGAGTGAGAGACACAATTGTTGCAAAAGTGTATCCTTCAGCAGAGACGCCAATATATCCAACAGAAATGCTGCTGTCTGAAACAAACACTCCATTCTATGACATGACAGATTTCCTCTTTACTGGGATTAATGGCATGATGAATTTTAACTTCAAATGCCAAACTCCACATGAGGTCTTTACAGCAATACTTGGGGAATTAATGGAACCATAAATTAGTAGGCTGGGTGTACAAATTAATATTATCCCAATAAGCTTGTCAGTCACTCCCTTGGTAGTGCCAAGCAATCAAGCTTCTGAAAGGGGTACTGTTTCATCGGGTTATTCCTTTGCAAACTGTTGTGATGGGTGCATCACTTCTAGAATGGGGTGCTCACATAGACAATCTACAGACGCAGGGAATATTGACAGAGAAAAAATCCTAGCATATCAGTCTGTTGGAGCCGAGGGCTGTCCATTTAGCTCTGAAGTCATTCATTCTTTAATTCAGAATTAGTTTGCTTCTTGTTCCCCAATAATACTACCACAATGTATTATCTGAACAAGCAAGGATGAATACCCTCGAGACAACGTTCTCTAGAAGTTCACACAATTTGGAAATAGTTGTTGGTGAGAAGTTCATTACAGTGGTCTATTAACCAGGCATGCAAAATGCTTAAGCAGATACCCTAAGTCGATTAATACAAGAAAATCATAAGTGGGTCCTCAATTAAGAAGTACTGCAAAGTGTCTACAACAAAACAATGCCCAAACGTCACCACAAGGTATTACCAGCCAGGGACCATGTCCTTTTAGTCAATTGATCAGAGAGATTTCTCAACGATTTTCCTCCCATCCAACTGTTTCCAACAGCGTTGATCAAGCTATGATGTTCCAAAGCAAGAATGATCTTTTTAGCCCCAGAATGGCCTGGCAGTGATGGGTTACAATTTCTTTTCACCCATCAGAGAGAGCACACATGAAGCTGCTGTGCAGACGGAATTCTCTACAAGTTTGGGGGTCAGATCCTACATGCCTACCTACCATTGTTGAACTTAGAAGTTTTGCTACTGAATTCTTGCAATACTCATATTTAGATTTCCCACAGGACTGTCTGGACATCTAGAAAGAGGTGGAGACCTTACACTAGGGCATCATATGTATCCAGATTGAAAAGGTTCTGCGTCTGGTCCAATCAGAAAAACTAAAACTTTAACCTTATTACCTCCCAAGAGGAAGTGGTTATAACATATCTGTTGCATCTAGCAAACATCTGGCCTTTCCTTTTGTTCCATAAAGGTCCCATTTACGGAAATTAGTGCATATAGGAAATGTCCATGACAAACCTCCTTCAAAATATCAGTAGTGAATGATTTCTTAGAGTAGATTAAGAATGTGTGGCCCTCCCATTCAGGTCTCTTCTCTCCATGGAAATTAAATATTTGGCTTTCAAAACTGATTTGTGCTACTTTTGAACTGATACACAAGGTGACCCTATAACATTTATCATGGAAGACAGCCTTCCACGTGGCCCCTACTTATTTATGCAGAGGCAGCAACATTCAAGCCTTATGTTCAAAATAGCCGTATCTAGTTTTTCAGAACAGAGTTGTAATGAGAATTTACGATCCCCTACTTCCAAAAGTAGTGTCGGCGTTTCATGTAAATCAAACAATTTTGTTGCAACCCGTCTTCCAAAATACATCCAATCCAGTGGCAAGAGCTCTTAATTCGCTGGACTTCAAAAAGGTACAAAGAATTATATCTAGATAAGACAAAAGAGATCCGGCAAACTGGTCACCTATTTGTAAATATGCTCACCTTAGGAAGGGACTTTGCAATCCATTGCTACGGAAATTGTTTCTTACATACTATTCTGTTATCAACTAGTGAATACATTCCTCCCAAGTAAGCCTATAGTACAATCAACAACAGTAAAAACAGTGACTTTGGCTCTATCAAGAAATTTACCAATTCTAGAATTAGTAAAGCTGCTACATGGAGATCTTTACACACTTTTACCATTTCAGAAATATGTAAAGCTGCTACATGGAGATTGATGCATACTTTCACTAGACAGTGTTTGGATTCATATACAAGAGCCAATGCTCAAGTAGGTTAAGTGTCTTTAAGGAATCTTTTAGGCTAATATGGGAACTTTCTGCTTTTTTCTTCTTGTCAGTGATTTTTGTAGTGGCAAGAGCTTGCTATTCTATTCAGGGTTTATAACTACTGATGTAGATTCCCTGGAAGAGAAGGACAATGTCCTTACCTGTAATCCTAGTTCCGTTCCAGGGGAATCCTTATCAAAATCGTAAGCAACCATGCTACCTCCATGGACAAGAGTTTAACCCGTTGGGTGCTGATGACGGCTCCCGGCCTTCATGTGTTACGGTGGGCCTGTGCTGATGACGTCCGGGAGCCGTCCATGCCCGCGATCGGAATGTGGCGCAGAATTCCGGCCGCAGCCAGGGGGTAAAAGGAGAGGTTTCTTTTCCTTGCCATGATCTTGATCTCCTTTAAAATTAACTGATCTGTCACCTCAAATGCATGATATGGGTGAGCCCCTTAAGGGCACAGTGCCGGTTGTAATGCTCTAACTGTACAGCCTGTATGCTAGCATTCACGTACATTTCCTTTATTTTACCTTAAAAAAATGTCAAGTTGGCTACAATGACCACATTACTACAATTTAAAATGTAAAAGTGAAACAAATTAAACCTTCCCAATTCTAGCCTTTTTAGGCTGCAAAGTCTATTGTTAACACTCTATATGCCTTTGTGCCGTCTAATATAAGTTGCACATATATAAATATATATTTGTCGAAGTTCTCAATGATCCCGCACATGGGCTAGACAATTCAGTGCTTATGACCATTGGGGAGGATCAGTGCTTATGGCTTTGTTGAGGATTTCCTTAGAAGAGAACTAAGATTTCAGGTAACAAACATTTCCTTCCTGTAGACCCTTTGTGTTGTCCTGCATAATGCATGAACACTAGTATAGGCCACTTACATGTCCCTAAACATGTAAACATTTTTTTTTTAAAGGCGTATATGAGTAACACCTGCACCTGATTTTAACTTTGTATGAAAGGGTTTACAATACTTGCAGTTTTCTATAGAGATCCCATGCCAATAAGCAATGGTATGCTCTACAAAGAACAAGAATAACAAATTAAAGAAAATCATAAAGCAATAAGCAGTAAAAACGGATACAGAGTAGATAAAAAAAGAATGGTGAGCCCAGGTCCAATAACAGTTATTAAAACGTTGCTAGGGCCATTAGGACACGACAATATCTAGATGAGAGTTTCCCAGTTAGGCTATAACACATGACTGCAGCAGTTCTAAAGTACACACAGATACTCAGCAACCACTCACTGGCATATACGTCTTACAGAGGAGCGAATCTAAGGACAGAGTTGAACACATTTCAAGGGTGAGGGTTCGACATCTTTTTAACACTATGCTCCAAATAATCACACTTTGCTTAAATGATTTAATGGGTGCATCATGTGAGGTCCCACTAAAGGTATAAAGATAAGAGAGGATGGTATCTATTAGTAAATAAGAGTATTACTCGTGGGAACGTGTGTTAAGTTTGCTTTAAAATGTTCCTTTTCTCTTTCTCCCATTTTGTAAATTTGGAGGGGAGAACATACATAACAAAACCATAGCTGAGTATCTTTCAGAACCATTTCAGGGATACAAGTAACATCACAGACAACTCGACACTCTCTTTGTTTATCTGTTGTCACATCTGGACCCCTTTGTCAGTTCTGGAGTAAAGCAGGACCAAGACAGATTCCCTCAGATATTTGTGAGAGGGAATCTATGCTGATTCCAACCAAATCCTCTGTCCTGTGTCCATGTGAAGCCCACTGACATTTGGATATACACAGCGTCACTGACCTTACACTTAGTGTACTGGAGCAGCAGGATCGAGAGTGAGTGTTGAATCCAGATGGACAGAACTTCAATTGGCTACATGCCCACTCATAAAGGCACCTGCCGTCATTACTCTACACGAGTGTTTCCCAAATTGTCGGTTGTAACCCACTGGCAGGTCATGAGCTGATTTTGGTGAGTCGTGAAAGTGAGAGCAATAAATAAAGATGTATTTAAATTCTGTTTTTAACTTGACACATTTGTAGTTGATTCCACATCAATCGAGGAGCCCTCCCCGATGTTCCTCATCACTTTCAAAGTCATTGGGCGAGTCAGGGAAGACCTACAATTACACGAAGTCCAAACGCTTTTTCACTTCCCTGCGTCTGCCAAAGTCATCTGACAAGACGAGGGAGTGTCAGCATTCAAGGCCCTGTGAGTCAGCAGGACCTGAACCTGGGTCCACTCTATGATTCCCAAATTTTCCCAGAGCTGGAGCGACCCCCGCCCAGCTGAAGGAACATTATGAGGCCTTGAGCCTCATCTTTGGGTGGCCTGGCCCCTATAAAGGGCCTTGGGACCACCTCAGTGGGTTCGCCCTCAGCGTTGGTCGGGCTCCAGGGATCCATCGCAGGATATGGAGCGGAGCCCCTCCTCTGTGCCCGCTCCAGTGCCTAGGCACCTTGGCAGTGCCATACCAATCGGTATTACCGACTCCGACATGGAGCCGAATGGGCGTCGTCTGATGCAACATCCGGTGTGAACTGAAGCTATCCTTCCTGGAGAGGAGCCAGTGCCTTATTTGATGGATATGCCTGGTGAGGGAGAATTTGGGAGTGGTCTATGGACCCTTTTAGAGAAGATCCAGTTGGGGAGGAAAAATGGTATGAGAAACTGGGTGAGGCCAGTGGGTTGGACACTTCACCTAACACGGGCCTGGTTTCCCCTCCTACTGCGGCTATAGAGGAGGCAGACACTTTTGCTATGGTAGTGCGCAAGGTGGCTGAGGTCCTGAACATTAACGTACCCTCAGTGGGATTCAAGATTAATGTCTTGACGAAGGTGCTTCAGATAGGAGTCACACCCTCCGTACCCTTACTCTCATTCAACGAAGCCCTTATGGATGTTCTACGTGGGGCCTGGTCCAAGCCCTGCACAGGGGCTCCTGTGACTAGGCTAATAGCCTGCTGCCATCTCCCCGCTTCTAGGTATCCCAGTTTATCCAGTATTGGGATCTCTTTCATAGATTCACATGCTTGAATCATTGCCGTCATCAAGATGGAAGACCCACAGTAAAATAATAAAGCATTGTTTAACAAATTTCACAATTTTCACTAAGCCATCTTATTAGTAGCCTATCTAAGTCTTTTTAAAAAAAGGACCTAATGTTGGAACACAGCCAATCAGCTATCAGCACTCTCTAGAACCCTCTCAGCAGAGGCAGATTCCCTCAGATTTTCATTGAACGTCGTGTGGAAGGGAGTTTGCATGAGTGCTACTCAGTTTTTTCTCAACTTCTACAATTTCTTCAATCTGAACATCATGTCTGACAAGAGGGGTATTTTCCTCCCATGTAAGACCTGTGGCAAGAAAAGAGTCCATGTGGATGATCCACATAAAGAGTGCATTTATTGCTACCACCTAAAGCAGGAGGGGAAGGAATGCAAGATCTGGAAAACCATTTCATCTAAAACCTTCAAGGATAGAGAGGAAAGGTTGTTGCTGTGGCTTCAAACCACTAAACACCATATGATTTTATCTGATGAGGAGAGTGAGATATTCTCCACATCTCATAAAAGGGCCAGATCTAAGGACAGTTTCTCAGGAGAGAGTAGGAAACACCATAAACCTTCCCAGGACTCCAGGAGCACTAAAAAAGAAAAAAAAGAGCTAAGCACTCCTCAGAGCCTGCGTTGTCTGTGCTCTCTATGCTGTCTAGAAAGGACGAAGATTGCCCAAGAGGACTCCTCTTCAGATCCTCGTGGGCAAAAATCTAATAAGAAACCATTGGTGATGACGGTTCCTCACACGTCGACGACTATGAGTGTAAGATCGTCATCGTCGACGGCAACTGTGACGACAATGGCAATCTTGGCTCCTGTGTCTTCTATGAGGGTCTTGCTCTCCAAAAGCTCGTCGACAGTGAAAATTCTATCATCGTCGATGCTCTCCCGCCAACAATGGTTCCGTAGGCGAAGATCCCGTCGACGACTGTCTTGTTGATGACCATCACATCAGTTGCACTTTCATTGTCGACGACTACACCGCTGACGATGGAATTTGCCTTGCCGATTACATCTGCACTGTCGACGCCACAGTTGACAAGGGTTACTCAGTTTACCGGGGTGACCAAGACTTTTCTGCATCCAACCATCCTGAAATACAGTAAAGTTTCTCCTTTAATCCCATCGCATCTACTGGAGGGCTATGTTGGTGATGATGACAATGTTCTTTATGGTGTAGCACCCAGTTCATCGGAGTTGCATGTAAAATGTCAGGACGACGAGGAAGATTAAGACTACCACGATGAGTCATAATTTTATCTGTCGGGCGATATGGCTCCACATCATTAATACCATTCATATGGTTATCAGCCAGACCTGCGTTCAAGAGAGATGGCCCATCTGCCAACGTCTCTTACAGAGGACTTACAGGCTATGCTGGCGGATTACAGCAGCGTTTTCCGATGCAAAAGGATCAGTCCGACAGGCCAGTACCTCAGTCAGATCCACCAGGTTCACCAGTTGTTCAGCGCCAACCACACCTGTAATTGTTACTCACCTCGTGCCAACGGACCCTGGCGTAGGGGCTACATCTTCATCAGTCAGAGAGAGAGAGGATCCAAGTTCTGTTCTGGATTCTTGGGAGGATTGTGTCATACCAACACCCTCCCCTCCTCCACACCTGCCATTAGACTCGCCTCCTGAAAATATTGGAGGATTCCATAATTTATGTAGAGAGCAGCCAACAGATTTCATTTGCCTATGATGGTCAAGCAGATCGAATGTTTCTTATACGATTTTAAAGAGGACACTAGAAAATCGGTATGTTCCATACCAATTATTGATTATATATGGCAGGAAGTCATCAAAATCATGAAGACAACCAGCGACCATACCACCCGCGCTTCCTCGTATTAAAAAGAAGTATAAGGCTCCAGAGGATTCTCCATCTTGCCTCACTAGACACCCCAAGAAGGACTCTGTCACCTCCCAAGCGGCACAAAGACGATCCCAGAACCCTGCTACCCCATTCACTACTCCACCTGATAAGGAGGGGTGCAGTTACTATCAGGGCAGCAAATGCATTGGCCAATATCGGCGCTATATCTGCCAGATGTGGTCAGATATGGCAGAGTTAGTGGACCTTATACCAGAGGACAGAAGGCAGGAAGCAAGGAAGATACTTTTAGATGGAGCTTCGGAAACTATTGACTGCTCCCTTGATGTAGCCAACAGGGTGTTAGACAACAGGCGGGGGTTACTGTGCTTAGAAGACAAGGATGGCTGAAGGCAACCACATTTAGACCGGAGGTGCAGACAAAAGTCTTGGATATGGCTTTCGATACAGATTCCCTCTTCAGCAAGCATACTGATGATGCACTATTGGCGATCAAGACTGATACGGAAACTGCAAAATCAATGGGCATGTTGCAATATAGAAAAGTACCATTCAAAGGTCTGAACAGAGGCCTCTTATAAGGGAGGTTACCAGAAAGCCCAACAGTATCAGCCTTATCAACCGCAATACCGGCAGAGTTACAACCCTCCATCCTACTGTTAGTCATCGACACCTACCTTCTCTCACCAGGGGGCCGCAAACAAATGCCTTCCTAAGGTCGTGACTCGAACAGGAACCAATAATCACTCCCCTCCCAGCCTGTGGGTGTGAAGATTTCCAAATACGTACACCAGTGGCGAAAGATAACAGATCTCTGGGTGTTGAACCTTATAACCTTTGGTCACACTCTAGAATTCACTCAGCGCCTGCCGACTACTGCACCAAAAGGAGCCCCCCGTCTTCACTTAACTGCACAGAGCGCTTTGGTCATGCTCGCCAAAGGAGCAATAGAAGAAGTCCTGATGTCTCACAGAGGAAAGGGTTTCTATTCTTGTTTTTCTCATAAAGAAGGAATCTGGGGAATTAAGACCAATATTAGACCTCAGGAATCTCAACAAGTTTCTCAAGAAACAGACGTTCAGAATGGTAACACTCTCCGAGATTCTAAATTGTCTCAACGAAGGAGACTTCATGGCCTCGCTCAACATGGAAGACACATATTTTCATATCCCTATTCATCTGAAACATCGGACATTTTTAAGATTCACAGTGGCTGGTACCCATTACCAATACAAAGTACTTCTGTTTGGCCTCAAATCAGCACCAAGGATCTTTACCAAGTGCCTTGCACCTGTAGCAGCAGCCCTGCAATCTCAAGGTCTCTATACCTGGACGACTGATTGCTCAAGGTACCAACAGCACAAAAAGGTCAGTCAAGCTACGGATACCTGCTTTCAGTTGTTCTGGACTCTAGGACTCACAGTAAACAAAGAAAAATCTTTGTTCATTCTCTGTCAAGTCATTTCCTTTCTGGGGGTGATCATAGATACCAGTGCAAAGCCTTCCTATCACACAAAAGGTTGATACGGTTGCAAAGGCTGGCGAAGAGCATGCCAAGAAAAGAAGTATGTACCAGTACGAACATAACAAATCGCTCCTGGAACGTGTTCTTCAGCAATAGATCTAGTGGCACTGTCCAGACTGAGTATGAGGCCTCTCAAGAAAGAACTACAGAAGCAATGGTTACAAACTTCTGGATCCTTCGAGGATGTAATAAAGAACACAACACGCATGGTGGAGACACTGCAATGGTGGTTTCTGGCGCCAAATCTCTTAAAGGGTCTGAGTTTTCTACAAACTGTCTCAGACTTCCTACTGACAATGGACGCATCAATGGAAAGATGGGCAGGTCATCTGCAAGAGTTGCAGATTTAGGGCAAATGGCCTCTGTGCAGAAACATCAGCACATCAACAGGCTGGAGCTCAAAGGCATTTTCTTATCTCTACAGGCTTTCTTGCCAAGGATAGCAGGTTCCTCAGTGCTGATTCATATGGACAATACGGCCAGCATGTACTACGTCAACAAGCAAGGGGGAACCAAATCCATCACGCTATCACAGGAAACGCAGGAGCTATGGAGTTGGACGACACAGCATGGGATCTCGCTAAGGGCCGAACATTTACACGGTCTGCCTAATACACTGGCGGATATGTGGAGCAGAATGGGTCAAGTTGTCACGAATGGGAGCTGGAGCAGTTCCAGCTCGAAAAGGTGTTTCAGAGATGGGAATTACCAGCTTTAGATCTCTTTGCAACGAGAGTCGTTTGATCCTAATAGCGCCATGATGGCCCAGGCAGTAATGGTTACCGGAGCTTCTCTTGATGTCGGAATCGAAGCCCATACACCTACAACCATCTCCATCTATTCTGACCATGGACAAGGGCCAGGTTCATCACCCAACCCCGGAGTCTCTTTATTTCCACGCCTGGCTCCTGTGTTTCTAGATTTCACTGACCTAAATATCTCATAGGAATAGATAGAGATTATGGCAAAATCCAGAGCTGACAGCACTAACAAAATGTACCATCTTAAATGGAAGCGGTTTTGCTTCTGGTTCAACGAAAACATTTGCACCCGCTTCAAGTGTCTACAGAACAGATTTTGCCATATCTCCTCTCTTTGGCGAAATCAGGTCTCACTTTCTCTTCAGTGAAGGTTCACCTTGCTGCGATTTCCCGCTACAGGAGATCTCCTTAAGTTGCCACTCTTGGTGCTTCTAGTCTTGTAAAGCAATTCATGAGGGTACTCTTCCACGCCTTTCCCCCGGTGCTTGCAACCCCTCCAGAATGGAAGTTCAACTTGGTCCTCGCAAAACTAATTAAGCAGCCTTTTAATTCAATTCAGAAAGCAGAGATAAAGTTTATCGCCTGGATGGTAGCCCTCCTACTGGCTCTCACGTCTGCAAGGAGGGTTAGGAAAATCCAAGCTTTTACAATCAAGGAGCCATTTTTTTCATTTCGCTAATAACTATGTGGCTCTGTGAATGAATCCAACTTTTATTTCAAAAGTCCTGAGGCAATCCCTCCTTAACGAAACAGTAATACTTCAGTCTTATTTTTTTAATCCATCTGGTCCAGCAGAGCAAGCATTACACACGCCGAATTTTAAAAGATGTTTAAAATTCTACCTGCATAAGACAAAGGACATAAGAAAGATTGATAAGCTACTGGTGACTTACGGACAGGGCAGTGAAGAACAGCAGTAGCTAAAGCTACTGTCGCCAGATGGGTCTCCTCGGATATACAATTCCACCACAACAAGGCTAACAAGCCCTTAACAAGAAGAACTAACACACACTCCACCATCGGTAGCTCTGTTTGCTGGAGTAACACTAGAAAAGATTTGCCGTGTTGCGACATGGAAGAGTGTCCACACTTTTACGAAGCACTACTGTCTGCAATCTACGCAGCGTGAAGATACAGCTGTGGGGCAACCAGTACTGCGCCATCTCTTCAAATAAGATGGGCCTCTTTTCTGGTAAAAGAGAAATTTTATATATTTAATTAAAGTTGTATAGCTTGGCTTACTATCTTTTGCTAATGTTAATTTTATGATAACTCTAGAAATTAAAGAGTGACTTAATTGTTTTATTGTTTATTCTACTAAACAATTCATTTGATGCATCCTGAATATAACAGAATGTTAAGGCTACATGTTTTCTTTGTAGACATCTTTAAAAGCTGTCTTGATTTGAAAGGGTATCTGCATGATTACAAATGTCACTGTTATATTGGAATAACTTGTGGAATTTATGATTTGCATGTGCCCCTTTGTGACACCCCCTCCACCTATGCCACCCACTTATGATCAGCTGACAGAGGACCATCTCTCTCTTTGCTCTGTCAAGAAGTGCAGGCTCTCTTCGCCAAGGGAGCCATGGAGAGGATTACTGCATCAGAAGTATGTTGTGGTTGCTATTTTTGCTACTTTCTGGTGTCAAAGAATTGTGGAGGCCTATGTCCTATCCTAGATCTGTGCCTTCTCAATCTCTTCTTGAAGGAGAAATTCAAAATGCTCATGCTCGCTCAAGTTTTGTCTGCTCTAGATCTGGGAGACTGGATGGTAGTGTTGGACTTGCACGACGCCTATATCAACATCTACGTCGAGCCAGCCTACAAACATTATCCGCGGTTCACGGTGGGCCACAAGCACTTTCAGTTTGCCTTTTGGCCTTACCAACGCCCCTTGGGTTTTCACCAAAGGGATGGCAGTGGTCGCAGCTTATCTGTAGAGGTTGGGGATCTCAGTCTTCCCCTTCCTTGACCACTGGTTGTGAAAAGAGAGATGGAGGTCAGAGGACTTGGGTCTCTGGCGGAATCCAAGTGTCACATACACCTGTTGGAGCTTTGGGCAATTTGCTTGGCATTAAAAGCTTGTCTTCCTTCGATAAAGGGAAAACTGGTGTAGGTGGTCAGGGACAATCAAATTAAGGTATTGCAACAAGCAGGGTAGGGTTGGGTGATGGACCCTTTGTCAAGAGGTTCTGAGCGTCTGGACATGGCTGGAATTTCAGGGCATTTCTCTGGAGGTGCTCTCTAAATGTCAAAGTGACAAACTCAGCCAAAGGTGCCTAGTGGATCATGAATAAGGCTCCCTGTTTTCCGTTTTTACTGATTTTTACAGATAAATACAGACAGAAAACCATTTATTTCCCTGTCTGTATTTATTTTTAAATGTGGATAAAAACGGAAATTGGGCTGTGTTTGAGTGATTCTAAATGATATCAGACATGACTGTCAGACCAATAGCCGAGCAGATTGACAGGCAAGGGGATTACAAAAATAAAGGAAATTTAATAAAGAGCCTTAAGCAGCAGTAGATTTGAACAAACCATAATACTAAAATTTGCATGATTTCTTATAAGTGCATATTTTATCATCTGAGTGTGTATATATCACTGAAACCTGTCAGGTGGTCAGGCGCGAGTGTACTTTAACTGGTTAAATAAATGCAGAAATATACACATTTCAGCTCCATTTTTCACAAACCCTAAAATAAATATGGATAAATACTGGTAAAATTAGCAAAAAATAAATATGGATAAATACAGACGGAAATGACAAAAATATAAATACCATAAAACCGGGAGCCCTAATCATGAATGGGATCTCCACCCGGAGGTGGTGCAAGGTCTTTTTCACCAGTAGGGAGAACCTTGGTTAGATCTGTTCACCACCACCACCGAGAATGCGCAATGTCAGCAGTTCTGCATCCTGGAGTTTCCAGGGTGACTCACTCGGAGACGCTTTTCATGTTGAGTAGAGCTTCGTCCTCCTGTACGATTTACCCCCATACATAAAAGAATCATCTCATGGTGGATTGTCCTGAGCATTAAGATCTGCTATGCATTGGCCAAGAAACAGTTCCCCGAGGGCTTGTGGGCTAACTCTGACAGAGACAAGGCTGCAACCACTGCGTTAGATTGTGACGTTCCTCTCCTAGACATCTGCCAGGCGGTGACGTTGGCATCTTTGCACACATTCACAAAACATTAAGCCCTGGACAGTCAGGTCGGTTGTGATGGGCACTTCGACCGTTCGGTCCTGCAGGACTTTTTGGTGTAATCTCATTCGTAGATCAACCTTCGGGAGGTATTGCTTTGGATTTAGTAAAAATGTGAGGAATATGTGGCTAAAAATCTCTATCAGATGAACAATTTACTTACCTTTGGTAACCCCTTATCTAGTACTCTGTCTAGCTGCAGATTCCTTACCAACCCTCCCATCCTCCCCGCTCTCTGAACCGATTCAGGTGTTAGGGACATCCTTTTCAGGGCCATAGTCTTTTCCAACCAGTGGTCATTTCTCATGGTGGCTCAATGCTCCTGGCATGGCAAGTCACAAAAGAAACTGATGTCAGTGCACTGAGATGGCGCCTATATATGTACAGGGCACGTCACTTTTGGGACAGACGCAGCTGACCCAAAAGATGCCACCTACTGGCACACAGGGGTCCTGCTAAAAAATCCTACGGATCCAGTCTGATGCCTGAGCATATTCAAAGGTAAGGAATCTGCGGCTAGAAAGAGTCTAAAAAAGGTAAGGTGTTACTGAAGGTTAGTAACTTGCTTATTAGGCTGCTTTATTCTTTTTTTTCCTTTTCAAATCTATTTATTGAAAGGTTTAAATCTTATACCACAGCAGAGAGACATATGACAAGTGTTTCAATAGTGTAAATCTTGCATTATGGACTACACAAGTATAGTGGGAGCATTAACATTGTGCATCAGAATTCTAGGGTCCTAGCGGCTAAGGTAATAACTGTATCTGGGTTGAGAAGCAATAGCTGTGGGAATAGAAACAAGAAAGGAACAAGAGAGAATAGAGAAGAATAGAGCAGGAACACAGGGAACCAGAGAGAGGGGGTGTAACCAGGAGGCGGGGTGCTCTCCCCCTGTATCCCGGAGTGCGCCTGTAAACTGTGACCCCCCCTCTTGTCTCAACAGGTGTCGGAGAACTCAAGCTGGAACCACGTGGAGAACCAGTACAGCTGTGACGAGGAAGACATGGAGCACGGTCCCTTTAACTGGCCCCGATCAGGTGACGAGGAGGAGGAGCACGACATCACCATAAAAGACGCCCAGCAGCCGGAACAGGTGTGTCTATACACCGGAGGAGCGGTCAGAGTGGAGAAGAGTGGAGGTGTGGCGTGGAGCAGAGGAATCGAGCGGAACAGAGGAGCAGCGTGGAGCGGAGGAGAGGCGTGGAGCGGAGGAGAGGCGAGGAGCGGAGGAGAGGCGTGGAGCCGAGGAGCAGCGTGGAGCGGAGGAGAGGAGTGGAGCGGCGTATCCGAAGGTAGCACTGCCAGAGCAGAGACCGGGGAAGCAGCGGAGGCGTCTGCAGAGACGGAGGACGGCGGCGGCGCTTCAGGAGCGGGAGTCATCCGGGGAGAGGAAGAGAAGCCGGGAAGAAGACGATTTGGAGCCCTGTGGAGACCATCGGGAGAGACGGACCCAGGAGGACTACGGACCCACGAGTCGCCCAGCCACTCCCCCGGAGGGGCGTGGCTAACAGAGGTACGTGGAAGAGTTACTGGGTGGTTGTGGTTAAAGAAGGGAGAACCCAAAACCCCTTAGAGTAAAAGCCCCGTGCACTCCCCTCACTGAGCGGGCCGTAGTGGAAGCACTGAGTGTTCCCTCACCCCCTTCCCTAAAGCAACCGGTGGGTCAAACACAGTACTGATACCTCCTCTGTTTCGGTCTCCCCCTTCGGCGGAACCTGGGCCACGACGGATCACGAGGAAAAAGGACGGCGGAGCCCGACCCGGCGCCGAGAGGAGGGTGTCATCCGGAAAAGCAGGAAGGAAAGAAGCCGCTCACCGCGTCCTTCGCCGATCCGACCAACCTGTACAGACAGACTGTTTCAGTCAATAAAGCCTAGCTTGAACCCTACTAAGACTCGTCTCTTGCCTATTCCCACCCAGCTGGCCACAGGGGGAGTGGGAGGAGGGGAGCTATCTCAAGTGGAGCCCAACAAGGCCTCCTATAGGGGGTTAAAGTGTAGAAATCAAGCTCACTACATTGTCAATCTGGTGGTTTTCCTGAGGGGCTTCAGCACCATGGACTAGCGAAAGGCCCTCAAACCACTGAAGGGCACGGAGCCAGGGAGGGGTGAAGCAAGTGTATTCCAGTTTAGAGAAATGGTCGATCTGTGGCTGCCAGATACACATGAATTTGGGTTCTGTGTGTGTCACCCGCCATGAAAGAAGTTCCATCGCCATAACATGCCAGAGACGGGTAAACCATAGGGCCATGGAGGGTGCAGAGGGCTTCTTCCAATGGAGGGCTGGTAATTGTTTAGCTGCGCCAAGCATATGTGAGATGAGGTACCAATCGGAATGGGTCATGGCTGTAAATCGGTGTGGGGTGTACTCTCAATATAACCAGTGTATGTGATCGTTATGGGGAAGCCAATGGTGTCTTTGATGTGGCTCAGAGCTTCCGTCCAATAGAGGGTCAGTAGAGGACAGGAAGACCGAATATGAATGAAGTCCCAAGTCACAGATTGGCAGTGCCAGCAGAAGGGAGAGGAATCAGGGAACATCTTCTGCAAGCGCAAGGGAGTGTAGTTCCATATTGTCAAAAGTTTATTAACAGTTTCACTCTGGGGTATGCTTCTGTATATTTTGAGAATGTTGTGCCATAACTGCTCTGTTTTGATGGGATCTCCTCTGTTGCGTCAGTATGCCATTGTGTTTGGTATGAGTGAAGTCTGGTCGGGGTAGAGTTTTGTAGTACTTGGCCCAGCGAGCCATCATACATGCGCACTAGTGATTCAAAAGAGGTGAGTGGCCGAGTTGCCCCTTGTGTGTTCAGTGGTGTAAGCAACCAATGTTAGATTTGGTACTATTGCAATCTAGACTCATATGGTAGGTGAAAACTGTGTTTGCATTGGTCAAAGGTTTTGAACGCATCTCCCTCAAAGAGATCTTAGATCGTACAGCATTCGCCCTCTGTCCATGTCAAGAAAGACTGAGGTTGTGGAGCAGGGAGAAAGTCGGGTTGTGCGCCAACGGAGTGTTGGGGGAAGGAAGGAGGTGAGGCCCCTTTATATTGCAATTTTGTCTCAGATATCTAGGACTGTTTTCTTGGGTATGGCTATATAAGCACTACGAGGCTGGGTATGCCGCGGGAGCCAAGCCAGGTCCCAAAGCTGTCTGCAGGCCATCGCCCCATCGATATGGAACCAGTGCTACTTGCTTTCGCGTACCACCCATTCCGAAATGATTCGGAGGGTGATGCGCAGTAGTACTCCAGGAGATTGGGGCATGCCAGAACCCCCTGTCCCTAGGTAGCATGAGGATTTTGTTTGAAAATCTTGTACGCTTCCCACCAAATATATTAGCGGTAATGTCTCGCTGGAGACATGGTATGTCTGCCTGTGGTATAGGGGTTAGCAGTGTTTGAAATAGGTATAGGATTTTCGGCAGAATAGACATTTTCACCTAGTTAAGTCATTCAAGCCAGGCGATTCAAAGCGGCTTCCAAGTTCGTAGGTCTAATACGGTTTTCCTACACTCCGGACAGTTTTCTGGGTTCATGTTGATAAAGAGGGGGTTAGATTCAGCCGGAGATAGCGGAGCGAATGTGGAGCCCATTTAAAAGTGGTGAGCGATTGCAATTCGTGCATATCTGGAATAGGAATCAATAGGATCAGTGCCCGGGATTTGGCCAAGTGGATTTTAAAACCTGAGGTTCCCTCAAGAGAGCAAAGAAGCGATATCAGTGCAGGCAGGAAGTTTCTAGGATCGGTGTAAGATAAGTAAGAGAACGTTAGCGAATAATGCTACTTTGTGCTCAGTGCCTCCAAAGGGAATGCCCTTGATGTTTCCAGCTTGTCGGATAGTAATTGCAAATGGCTCAACCACAGGGGCGAAAGTGGGCAGCCCTGCCTGGTGTCCCTGTATATATGTATGGGCTGGGTGAGCAGGCCAGGCCTGTTTTCTGGAGGACCGCCTGTAGAAAGGTCCAGTCAACACCACTGAATGCTTTTTCAGCATCTAAAGAGAGCAGACATGCGGGGATATCCCATCGATGAGCTTTTTCTGCTAGATAAGCCACCCAGTGTACGTTGTCCGCACCTTGTCGTCGGTGTATGAACGCAACCTGGTCCAGGTCAATCAGGCCGGGTAGGTAGGGTACCAGTCGATTTCCCAAAATGTTAGTGTACATTTTTGCATTGGTGTTGAGGAAGGCAATAGGGCGGTATGATGCACATAGAGGGGTCTTTTCCTGGATTGGGAATGAGGGTTATCTCGCCCATGGACACAGTAGGATTAAGGCCAGTGTTGTCAGAGAATGAGTTAAAAAGACGCAGTAGACGGTCCTGTATTTGGGGTTAAAAAATGCGATTAAATGAGACCAGGAAGCCATCTGTACCCGGAGTTTTGCCAATTGGTAAGTCTTTGAGTGCCTGTTGGAGCTCAGTTAAGGTGATTGGCGCTCAAGAAGCAGCAAATGGTGTGGCTGAAGGGGTGCTCACGAACAGGCAGACAGGAAGAAGTTGATTTTTTTAGGGAGGAAGGTTCTTTCTCATATAGGGCAGTGTAAAAAGCATGGAATGCTTGTTGTTTATCGCGTTCCGAGATATTCCAAGTACCCTGCACACTTTTAACCTTTGCAACATGAGCCCTTGTTGCCCACCTATGTAGTCGGCACACAAGAGCAGATCCCACTTTATCCCCCCCTTCGTAGTATCTCTGCTTCAGTGCCAGCAGTGACCGTTCCGCCTTGTTTGTCCGGTGCGCCCTCAGTTGGCCAAAGCATGGCAAGTCGTTGTGTGTGGCGTCTAGAGGGCGCCGAGTAATCTAATCGCTCCAGCTCTTGATTTCGCAGCCCATGCTGGTTTTGACTAATCGGGCCTCTCGTCTACGTGCTATTGCAATTGAGGTGATGATGCGCCAGGTTGTCGCCTTAAGGCATCCCACAAGATAAAGTGTGGAGTTTCAGGTAGGTCATTGGAGGTGAAATAAGCCAAGATCTCCTGTCGTATCTCGGTCACGTCGACCAGATTGCCTAGCATATGGGGTGCAATCGCCAATGGGCCATTTGAGTGAATGTGAAAGGAAGAAGTAATATATACGAGGGTATGAGCGGTGAACATGTGAGTAATAAGAGTAATCTTGTGTGGACGGAAATTGGTAGTGTCAGGCATCTATAAGGCCCAGGACCAGGAGGGCCGAGTTCAACGTCGCAGACATCGCCGCAGTGCCCTGAAAGGATGTAGTACTGCTGTCTAGGTCAGGGTGCCAAACCAAATTAAAGTTCCTCCCCCCAGGATTAGTCTCCCTCCCGTGTTGTATGTCTTTTTAATAAGTTTCTATAGTAGAGGTCCTGTGACTGATTAGGGGCATATACATTAAGCAAGGTGAGGGGCTGTATGTTATGTTGATCACAATTTTTTAAAACCTGCCATCCCTGTCCTTCACAACCCTTGAGCCCTGAAGGAAGAGTCCCACTTTGCTTAGAATTGAAAGCCCAGAATTTTGGTTTCGGGAAGGTGCTGAGAATTGTGCGGGGTATTTAGGGTGGGCAATTCGATGTGTGTCAGATTGCAAGAGGTGAGTCTCTTGTAAGAAGATAATATCTGGATCTTGGATAAATAAATAACACCAGAGCGGACACCTTTTCGTAGGAGCATTAAGGCCCCTCACGGTAAGGGAGAGAAGTTTAATACAGGAGGTGGTACCCATTGTCACGGGTAAGGGGGGCACGGTATGCATGTAGAGATATCTTACCCGAGGGCCAACAGGCACATTCCAAGAGCACCCATAGGCAAGTGCGGCAGGTCACAGTGATGTCGACTATATGAGGTGGAAGAGGAAAAGGCCCAAGAGGGCGAGGGCCAAAGATGATGGCAGTTGTCGAAGGCTAGCAGTAAGCCCCACGTAAGACCCAGCTTGGAAGGGGAGCAGCCCAGTAAATTCTTATCTTTCACCCCCAATCCCCCAGGAGTGTGAAAAAGAGAAATAAAAAAAGGGGGGGGGGGAGTAAGAAAGAACATCAACAATGAAAGGACAACAGGGCCAAAAAAACTCCTCTCCAGTCCTGGAATGGCCCATTAGTCTGGGCATGGGCCATTCTGGAAAAGTCACTCTCCAAAAGTTTGGATTGAGCAGGGAGGGCATGAAAAGAATCGATGTAGACCTCGAAGCACGCCCCACCCCCCGACCCCCTGCGGCCAGCGTTCGCTAGGGCAAGGGGGGGGGACCCCACCGCAAAGTCACAGTCCATGATATTGGTGGAACTTCAGAAGCAAGCCACAGCAAGGTTTGGAGCCGCAGGTGGTAGAGAATGGCGGCACTGGAAGTGTTGAATCGCCTGGATAATTGTTCCTGGGTGTGCAAGTCCAGGGCATATCGCTGCAAAGAGTTTAAAATACACAGAAGTCATGTGTCACTGGTAGAGTTATGTTCAGAACAAATAAACAGTCTGTGTTCCAATCAGTAAAGAGAAAAGGTGTGCTTCAATCAGAGGCTGCTTGGGAGTGAGTGGGAGAATGCGTATCGTCCATAGAACGAAGATGTTGGATAACATCTTCCTTGGCTTGGGAGAAGGATTGCTCCTTAGCCTGGGTTATATGTTTAGGCCGGGGCACCAAGGACCACAACGGGCGTATAGGGTCTCAAGATGAGATGTGTGGAGTCGTAGGGAGCAAAATACCTGGCGCTTGCCCTCCCAGGTGAAAATAAACGCAAAGGGGTGACCCCATTGATATTTGACATCAAGATTGCGTTGTTTGTCTGTGACAGACTTAAAGTCTCCACAACGCTGTAGGGTTACCGGGGCAATGTCTGGGTATAATTGGATGGTGTAATCCTTATAGGTCAGCTCTGTTTTGCGTTGTGAGGCCTGTAAAATAACTTCTTTCTCTGTAAGGAAGTGCATCCTTGTAAGTATGTCTAGTCCAAAGTCTGGACGGCCAGGGGTTGTGGCGACCCAATGGGCTCTATCAAGGGCAGGTGGGGAGGCGTCCTTGTTGCTTCTAATCTCGAGGAGCAAATCTGCCATGAATGCCATGGGGTATCCAATTATCGCAGCCAATTACTCCAAGATACCCGCTTCCTCTAAAGAAAAACATCTGCCCGCAACTTACTAGGAGACTGGTGGACCTTGCCCCGATAAAACCAGTCTATTCTTTTTTACACAACGCCAAAGGCAGAAGCGAGGCAGATACCATACGAGAAGCATTTGATACAGAGAGAGTGGGGGTTTCACTAACGCCATCTGACGCTTGGAAATGGCTTCCCAGCACGTTGAATAATAAACGGAAGAATTGACCGAACGGTCCAGAAATAAATAAAGCATTAAATAACAACATACATATAATCTCTTGGAATATCGCCGGAGCAAAAAGATTGTTGGAGGACGGACTTGCTTCGGACGAATGGGACAACGCCGACATAATTGCACTGCAAGAGACATGGCTGCAGGAAGACATTGCACTGGCCGGATTCTTTCACTACACGGTACCTGCGAAAAAAGGTAAAATCTATGGCCGAGCAATTGGAGGTCTTTCAGTTTACGTGTCTACTGCTTTAAAAATCAATTCCGAACAACTTAAATCTCCAGATTCAAGCATCCAGCTAGTAAAATTATCAGGTCAAAATCCATACGGCCAAAAAACGCCAATTTTGATCAACTACTATATTCAACCAAGTCTTCAAGCAAAAAAGATAAAAAATGATTTGCTATGCAAGGAAATATTAAATATACGTAGTACAGAGCCAACATGGAACATTATATTAACTGGAGATTTCAATTCCAACTTGATATACACACCAGACGAAGATGAGATACTAACTGCAGAGAACACGCACTGGAATGCCCCTCAGCAGTCAAATGGAACTACAAAGAGTCGAAAGGACAGCTTAGCCAAACACTTAGTAACGGAGCTGGAGTACCTAGGCATGCGAGTTTTGAATGCTAGGACAGAGGAAGACAGACCACCGAAAAAAAATTACTATGGAACATACACCCAATCAATACTGCACTTTACCATTGTTAGTCTTCCATTGATCCCTCCATTACTCACCTTCTACATAGAATACACATCAATGAGTGATCATGGGATGCAACATCTTAAACTCAACTTCTTCGCGGAGACACTGCAATCTGTGTATTCCCTAGAGGGCCAACTAGGTACAATTAATCTAAAACGAATATACTGGAACAGCTCCAATAAAGAGAATTGGATCGCAATAATAGAGGCCACATTGAAAGATCAGGATAGTGCAATAACGGACAAGATACAAGCCTGGTCTCTCTTTTTAGAGAAATTAAAGACAAAAATGAAACCATTTAAAACTGAGGCTAAGAGAGAGAACCTAATAAAGAAATTGCCGCTGGAGCTACAAGAACTAAGAAGGGTATTACGAAGAAGTCAAAAAAACCTGCAACTAAACGCAGACTGTGAGAAGTTGGCCTGGTATATGATGCTCACTAGTTCTAGTGATCACCTTGTACCATGCCAAGCAACCCTTATGATGATTGGTTGTAAGTCAACCTTATAGACCAGCTATCCTAGTAGCGTGGACAAAGCAGTCTTAGGCTAAACTCTGTAAAGGCATGTGAAGCAAGCTGTTTTACCATACACAATCCCCTTGAATACCAAATGAAAGGACACCACACAGATATATATTGAAAATATATATATATTTATTTACTACAAATATCCCCTATACTCTTTATGAGCACAGAAGCAAATGCGTTAAAACAAAACACAGTTTAAATACACAAAAGTTGCACAATATGGATGCGCCCTAGGGGCCACTTAAACCATATACTAAAATAGTGGTATAAGAACCACCAATTGGAAATGAAATAGGCCTAGGGCCTGGAGAATCGCTGGAGCTGTTCGGGACTAACAGTGAAGAAGTCGGGAAAGGCCCGCGGGACTCGGGTGCAGTGCTTAAAGTGCACGCATGCACCAATGCAAAGTCAATAGTGCGTAAAAGTTACAAAGTTACTGCAAAAGGAGTCTTTCGACTGGACTAGGACTACTAAACTTTAGAGTTAGGCACTAGAAGAGTGTACCAGTGTAAGAACACCGGCGTTAGTAAGTTACCTCACCCACAGGAAGCGGGTGCACAGGTGCCAAAGTGTGTCGGGTTTCGTCACGCAGTCTGATGGTGCCTGAGGATGAAGATGCTGTAGGCGTCAAGGCGAGCAGTGTCCGGTGTGATCCAAGGGTGGATCGAAGATGTGAAGACCTGAAAGCAGAGGGGACAATGTTCAGAAGTCACTAGCCAGTGACTGGCGAGGAACCAGGATGAAACCAGGCGATGTCGGGTGCAAACAGGCAATGAGGTGCAGCTTGTCTCCGCAGCCACGTGGACACGAAGAGGTCTAGGACGTCGAGGAGTCGATCACGAGCTGTCCCACGAAGGCTCTAGCTGATGGCGGTGTCGGCAACTTGATTGGAGCAAACAGGCCTTGGCTAATGCAAGCCACGCAGGAAGTGAAGAAAGCTTAATTCTCGGACCAGCAAGGTCAGAGGTGCTGCTCCTTTTTACAGGAGCGAGGGCCAGTCTGGAGCAACCAGACCAGCAGTTTAGATTGTAGATTTTGTCGCCAAGATGGCCACTAGCCGCGTGGCAAGTGACCGGGATGACGCGTCGAGTGGAAAAGTGCAAAAGGGCCCCACGCAGATCGTGGAGATGCTGGGGGGCTGATCTTCGGCGCAAATGCTGCTCGGTGGTGGGGCTTCTCAAACCCCAAAGCACAGCGTTGAAGGAGCCTCGGGTGCTGCGCAGTCAGCTTCTCGGGGGTCTTTCAAGATGGCCGGTCCCACGTCTCTCGATGCCTCCACGGGTCTCTTCTTTTCAGGGACTGTGGATCGGGCTGTGAGATGTCTGGGAATCCAGGTCTTGTCAGGCTCTGGGCTCGGGCTCCGGCGGTGGCAAAGCAGACGTCGAGTTGCTGGTTGGTGCCTGTATTCACAGGGTGGTCACTCCTTGGCCACAAGGGAGATTCTCTTCAGTCTTCTGTGCAGCAGAATCAAGTCGAGTTCAGGATGATCTGAAGTCTTGGGACACAGCTCCTACTCTTATTCCAAATCTAGGGGCCGGATTACCTGCTAGGTCCCTCCTCTGGGTGGGACCAGGAAGGGGGGTAGTTACACCCCCTTTCCTTTGTCCAGCTTCGCGCCAAGACTGGGGCTGGAGAGCCCCAGCACCGGTTTGAACTGGCATATGCACAGGGACACCTTGTGTGCCCCAGCCATGTCTCATTCTATTCAGCCCTGTCCTACCCAATACACAAAATCCTGTCCGGGGTGGTGCTAGCACCTCCCAAGGCAGGAAACCCTTTGTCCAAGCCTCCCTTGCTGGAAGGACTCCCAGCAGCAGGAGGTCAGACTGTCTGTGGTGGCAGCATCCATTTTGTGATGCTGAGGCTCTGGTTTAACTTTAACCGGGGTTCAGGTTAGGTACATGTCGTGTCCCTCTAGAAGGGTGGAATGCTACCCCCGTCGCCAAAACTGGCGAGGGGGTAGTATTCCAATTCGTATGACACCTTACTCGACATGTTTTGATAAAGCCAAACCAAAGTTAGCAAATAACCGCGAGGATTATAATGCACTTAAGAGTATATGGTATGGCAGTATCATGGAACAGCTACAGGAAGTGGTTCCGAAAGCTGCAGACAGGCTCAGCTCATGCTAGAGCACCATTTCACATATTTCCAAGCACTCTGCCTCCAGGATTGATGAGGCCTTCCATAGGAGTGGCTGATAGTAACATATGTGTCCATTTTAGGTTAGGTACAGGCATACTATACCTAAGTAAGGGGTGATTACACCGACTTACCCCGGCTGAGTGATCATCCAGTTGTGTCAAATATGGAGGCCAGGCCAGGGGTGGCACAATACGTGCTGCAGCCCCTGGTAGGCCTTGGAATCACCTATGCCCTGGGTACACTGTTACAGGGGCCTATAAGGTGAACCAGTTCCAAGTCATAATGCCCCTAGAGTGCATAGGCATTAATTTAGAGAGAGAACAGCAGGCTGTGGGTCTGATTAGCAGGCCCACAGCCACATTAAGTCATAAACCAGTGAAGCAAAAACCACAAATTTGGGGTGACCATATGATAGCAGACCCTACTCTCCTACACAACCCCCCTCCCCCAAACACAGGGACATTAGACTAACCTTGACCAGTTGTGTCTTCATGTTCTAAGTGGAAGTACCTGGAGAGACCATCTGCATTACCATGTTCAGTCCCTGGGCGGTGCTCCACTATAAAGTCCATCCCCTTTAGGGAAATGGACCACCTGAGCAGTTTGGGGTTTTCACCCTTCATCTGATTAAGCCATAAGAGGGGCTTATGGTCGGTCTGAATCTTGAAGTGAGTGCCAAACAAGTATGGTCTCAACTTCTTCAGGGCCCACACCACAGCAAAGGCCTCCCTCTCAATGGCTGACCAACGTTTCTATCTGGGGGTCAGCCTTCTGCTAATAAAAGCAATGGGCTGGTCTTGACCATCTACATTAAGTTGTGAAAGCACAGCTCCCACTCCCAATTCAGAAGCATCTATTTGGACAATGAACTCTTTTGAGTAGTCAGGACTCTTCAGGATAGGTGCAGAGCACATGGCCTTCAGGTCATCAAATGCCTTTTGACAGTTTACTGTCCACTGAACCTTTTTGGGCATCTTCTTGGATGTCAGATCATTAAGAGGAGTCACAATGGACCCATAGTTCTTAACAAACTTCCTGTAGTACCCAGTCAGGCCCAAGAAAGCTCTGACCTGAGTCTGGGTGGTTGGATGGGACCAGTCCTTTATGGTCTGGATCTTACTCTCCAGTGGTTGAACCTGGCCTCCACCTATAAGGTGGCCCAAGTATACAACTTTACTCTGCCCTATCTGGCACTTTGTGGCCTTGATAGTGAGGCCTGCTTTTTGCAGAGCCTCTAGCACTTCCTTCAGGTGGACCAGGTGATCCTCCCAGGTGGAGCTGAAGACAGCAATATCATCCAGATATGCTGCGCAAAAGTCATCCAACCCAGTATGGACTTGATTCACCAACCTTTGGAAGGTGGCAGGTGCATTTTTCAAACGAAAGGGCATCACCACAAATTGGTAATGCCCACCTGGGGTAGAAAATGCAGTTTTGGCTTTAGACTCCTCAGCTAACCTGATTTGCCAATAGCCAGCTGTCAAGTCAAATGTGCTCAAATATTGGCAGAAGCCAATTTGTCTATGAGCTCATCTGCCCTTGGAATAGGGTGTGCATCTGTCCTGGTAACATCATTGAGTCCTCTGTAATCCACACAGAACCTCATCTCTCTCTTGCCATCTTTGGTGTGAGGTTTGGGGACAAGAACCACTGGGCTAGCCCAGGGGCACTCTGAAGGCTCAATAACACCTAATTCCAGCATCTTTTGCACCTCAGTCTTTATACAGTCCCTGACATGGTCAGGTTGCCTGTAAATCTTGTTTTTCACAGGAAGACTGTCACCAGTGTCCACCACATGGGTACACCAGTTAGTCTGACTGGGTGCCAATGAGAACATATGTCTGTATGACTGCAAAACTTGTCTACAGTCATTTTGCTGATGTTCAGTGAGGCTGCCATCTAAGGCCACACCATCAACTGAGCCATCTTCAGGGTTCTGAGTCAGCAGGTCTGGGAGAGGGTCACTCTCTTCCTCCTGCCCCTCATCTGTAGCCATGAGCAAGCCCATGTCTGCCCTGTCGACATATGCCTTCAATCTGTTAACATGGAGCACCCTGTGGGGGCTCCTGGGAGTTCCTAGGTCCACCAAGTATGTAACCTCTCCCTTCTTTTCAATGATAGTATGGGGTCCAGACCATTTGTCTTGGAGTGCTGCTGGGGCCACTGGCTCCAACACCCATACTTTCTGTCCAGGCTGGTACTCAGTCAAGACAGCCTTTTGGTCATGCCAAGCTTTCTGTAATTCTTGGCTGGCCTCGAGGTTTTTGGATGCCTTCTCCATATACTCAGCCATCCTGGAGCGGAGACCAAGTACATAGTCCACTATGTCTTGCTTGGGTTTTCTGAGAGGTAACTCCCATCCTTCCCTCACTAAACACAGGGGTCCTCTTACAGGGTGCCCAAACAACAATTCAAAGGGGCTGAAGCCAACCCCCTTTTGTGGGACCTCTCTGTAAGCAAACAGAAGGCAGGGTAGAAGGATGTCCCATCTGCGCCTGAGCTTTTCTGGTAATCCTTTGATCATACCCTTTAGGGTCTTGTTGAACCTTTCAACAAACCCATTGCATTGTGGATGATAGGGAGTGGTGAACTTGTAGTTGACACCACATTCCTTCCACATAGCTGTTAAATATCCTGACATGAAGTTGGCACCTCTATCAGATACTACCTCCTTAGGAAACCCCACTCTGGAGAAAACTCCAAGTAAGGCCCTGGCCACAACAGGAGCTGTTGTGGTCCTAAGGGGAATTGCCTCTGGGTACCTGGTGGCATGGTCCACCACCACCAGTATGAATCTGTGCCCAGATGCTGTAGGGGGATCAATTGGACCTACAATATCAATCCCCACTCTTTCAAAGGGGACCCCCACCACCGGTAGTGGTATCAGGGGGGGCCTTTGTTGTTCCACCTGCTTTGCCACTGGCTTGGCAGGTTACACAGGATTGACAAAACTCCTTTGTATCTTCAGACATGTGAGGCCAGTGAAAGTGAGGGACAAGCCTGTCCCAAGTCTTGTTCTGGCCTAGGTGTCCTGCTAAGGGAATATCATGGGCCAAGGTTAGAAGGAAGCCCCTAAATTGCAGAGGTATGACCAACCTCCTGGTTGTACCAGGCTTGGGGTCTCTACCCTCTGAATAAAGGAGCCCATCATCCCAATATACTTTATGGGCACCTTGAGCATTCCCAGCAGCCTCAGCAGCAGCCTGCTGTCTGAGGGGTTCAAGAGAAGGACAGGTTAACTGAGCCTGCCCCAAGTCTGCCCTAGAAGGCCCCCCTGTCCCCAGAAACTCAACCTGATCAGGTTCAAGCTCTTCAGGGACAGTTCCTTCAGGGGTCTCAAGATCATCTTCCTGTGAAGGCTGATCCTCACTTGTAGGCAGTTGGGAAGGCACAGCCTTTACCCTCCTGTTCTTCTTCTTGGAAGGTGCTTGGTCCATTGTTCCAGGATCCAAGACCTGAGGTTCAGAGAGGCACTTTTTGGCCTGTGACCTGGTCACAGCAAGGACATGTGATGATATCCCTAACATCTCTGCATGAGTCCTGTACTCAACTTCTGACCATAGAGAGTTCTCCAGGTCATTGCCCAACAAACATTCTACTGGGAGATCAGCACTAACCACAACTCTTTTTAGGCCAGTTACCCCTCCCCAGGAAAAGTTAACAAGTGCCACACTATGTGTAGTAGTGACATTGCTGGCATTGGTCACCAGGTAATTATCACCTGGTATGTATTGTCCATGGTCCACAAAGCTAGGTGTCACCATGGTGACACTGGCACATGTGTCCCTGTATGTTTGAGCCACTTTTTCATTAATCAAAGGCGTCTGCCTGTACTTGCCCAGATTACTGGGGCTGACAGTAGTGGACAAATCTATGTCCACATCACAAATCAGAACAGCCTGTGTAGGGGTTCTGACTCGGCCAGAATCTACCTTAGTTCTCAAGGTGATACCCACTACCCCCTTAGTTTGTGGACCAATACTGCTGACTGTACTAGTGGGTGCAGGTGCCTTAGGGGCTGCAGTGTTGGGGGCTCCACCCTTTTTACACTCACTTGTCCAGTGAGAGGTGTTTTTACATGTACTACACCAGGGTTTTCTTTGACCTTCTTTCTTCTTCTTCTTGGAAGTTTGGGACCCACCCTCAGTATTGGTTTGGGGCCCTGTTGAAGACTTCTGGTCTTTAGCTTTCTGCTCCCCACCCTTCTGGTCTGTTTTCTTTTGGTCACCACCCTGGTTCTGGTTCTGGTTCTTTTGCTTAACTCTGGTTCTAACCCATTTGTCTGCCCTCTTTCCCAATTCTTGGGGAGAGGTCAGATCTGAGTCAACCAAATGTTGATGCAACTGCTGGTTCTGACAATTATTTAAAATGTGTTCTCTCATAAGCAAATTGTACAATCCTTCATAGTCTGTAACCTTACTTCCCAGCAACCATCCCTCCAGAGCCTTAGTGGCACATTCAACAAATTCAGACCAGTCCTGAGTCTGTGTCTTCTGGGTGTCTCTGAACATTAACCTGTACTGTTCAGTGGTTAAGCCTAACCCATCAATCAGAGCACTCTTCAGGACCAGGTAGTTTCTAGAATCCCCATCACTAACTGTGAGGAGTCTGTCTCTGCCTCTACCTTCAAAGGAGAGCCACAAGATTGCTGCCCACTGCTCCTGAGGGATCTGCTGTACTCTGCAGGCCCTCTCAAGTGCAGTCATCCATTTGTGGATATCATCCCCAGCTTTGTAGGGGGGCACAATCTTACTCAGGTTTCTATTGTCATAGGACCTGTCTTTATCCTTTTGGATAATGCTGCCACCAGTGGATCCTAATCCACCCTCTCTAGGCTGCCTTGCTCTCGCAAGTTTCTCTTTGGCCAGGGCAACTTCTAGTTCTTGCTTCTGGACCCTAAGCTCAGCCTCTCTCATTTTGGCCTCATGTTCCCTTCTCTGAGGGCTAGTCAACCCCCTTCTGGAGTGACCATGAGAACCTCTAGAAGCTTGGGAGGTATTGGATTCACCTGAGCGATTCCTCCTCCTCCTTTGCTCCTGGTTAAGTCCACTTGGGGGTCTGAGTGGGTTTGACCCTGACTAAGTCCCAAATAGGCTTAAGTTAGCCTGGCTAAGCCCTCTGGCTGGCACCTGACTAAGTCTCTCATCATCAGAATCACGTTCTTCCTCCTCCTCTTCCTCATCCTCAGGCTGAGTATCTCCAGTGTTCTGGTCTTCCTCATCTATCTGGACAACAGGGACAGGGGTGTCAGTATTATCATCTTCAGTGGGAGAGCCTCCTTCAACATTCCCTTTGGGGTCTGCTTTAGAGGTCTTTAGAGCTTCAGACTGGTCTAAAAGCTCCCTGGGGTGTGCTGTAATAGGGGCTGGACCCGTCTTGAGACCTCTTAAGGTACACAGCTGCCTCATTTCTTTAAAGCTTAACATAGCAAATTTGGATGGTGCCCTTGGAGGGTCACTCTCAACAGGGACAGGTCCAGTGGACCCCTCTGCTCCAGACATTGCTCTAGTGTGGGTGGATATGTTGCAATCTACCTACACTGGTGTTTACCTACTAAACCTATCTAGTAGTTGTAGTCAGGGTGTGCTACTCCCTATCCTCTACAACAACTAAGTTCAGTAGAACTTAAGTATACTAGTCTTGTTTTATATGTACCTAACAGGTACCTGTATGATCTTTCAAATGATACTCTCAAAGATTGTAATGGTAAAACAACAGCAAGCTCAAATCCCAACCGCTGCTCACCAATGTGAGAAGTTGGCCTGGTATATGATGCTCACTAGTTCTAGTGATCACCTTGTACCATGCCAAGCAACCCTTATGATGATTGGTTGTAAGTCAACCTTATAGACCAGCTATCCTAGTAGCGTGGACAAAGCAGGCTTAGGCTAAACTCTGTAAAGGCATGTGAAGCAAGCTGTTTTACCATACACAATCCCCTTGAATACCAAATGAAAGGACACCACACAGATATATATTGACTATATATATATATATATATTTATTTACTACAAATATCCCCTATACTCTTTATGAGCACAGAAACAAATGCGTTAAAACAAAACACAGTTTAAATACACAAAAGTTGCACAATATGGATGAGCCCTAGGGGCCACTTAAACCATATACTAAAATAGTGGTATAAGAACCACCAATTGGAAAGGAAATAGGCCTAGGGCCTGGGGAATCGCTGGAGCTGTTCGGGACTAACAGTGAAGAAGTCGGGAAAGGCCCGTGGGACTCAGGTGCAGTGCTTAAAGTGCACGCATACACCAATGCAAGGTCAATGGTGTGTAAAAGTTACTGCAAAAGGAGTCTTCCGACTGGACTAGGACTACCAAACTTTAGAGTTAGGCACTAGAGCATGGGTACTCACAAACTTTCTGTCGGGGGCCAAAATGACAGTGTAGTTTGTGGCCGAGGGCCGCACTGGTAGGGGTGGGGTCAGTGGGGGGCGGGGTCAATGGGGGCGGGACTAGAGTAAAAAAATCAACTCTGTTTAAAAAAGTAGACAATGCAATCTTAACAGGCATTGCATAGCTTCATACACACTTTACCCCAATTCCGTCACAGGGTTACTTTTGGCCCATCCTTAGCCCCGCAATAGCCTGCACTGTCTTGCAAACGCAATGGTGGAAAGGCATGGACCAAAAACTGCATAAAGTCAAGAGGGCTCCCAAGGGTTTACTTTTTATTCCTGGAGCAAACTCCATGACTGCTGAGGCCAGTCTCTCTCGCTCTCTCTCTCAGTCAGTCAGTCCCTGTCTCTCCCAGTCAAACAGTCTGTCTCTCTCTCTCTCTGTCAGTCAGTAAGTCTCTCTCAGTCAGTCAGTCAATCTCTCTCTGTCAGTCAGCCTATCTTAGTCAATCAGCTAGTCTGTCAGTCTCTCTGTCAGTCAGTTACTCTCTCTCTATCAGTCACTCTCTATGTCAGTCTCTCTTAGTCTTTCCTAGTCAGTCTCTCTCAATCAGTCTCTCTCTCTCTCCTAGTCAGTCAGTCTCTCTCTCTGTCAGTCAGTCTCTCTCTCTGTCAGTCAGTCTCTCTCTCTGTCAGTCACTCTCTCTCTATCAGTCACTCTCTCTCTATCAGTCACTCTCTCAGTCAGTCTCTCTCTGTCAGTCAGTCTCTCTCTGTCAGTCAGTCACTCTCTGTCTGACTGCGAGAGAGAGTGACTGAGAGAGAGAGACTGTGACAGAGAGAGACTGACTGAGGGAGAGAGACTGACAGACAGAGAGACAGAGTGACTAAGAGAGAGAGACTGACTGACTGACTAAGAGACTGACTGACTAAGAGTGAAACGGACTGGGACAGAGAGACTGACTGACTGACTAGGAGAGAGAGACTGACTACGAGAGAGTGGCTGAGAGAGAGAGACTGTCTGTCTCTCTCTCCTAGTCAGTCAGTCTCTCTCTCTCCTAGTCAGTCAGTCTCTCTGTCCCAGTCCGTCTCACTCTTAGTCAGTCAGTCTCTCAGTCAGCCAGTCTCTCTCTCTTAGTCACTCTGTCTCTCTGTCTGTCAGTCTCTCTCAGTCAGTCTCTCTTTTGTCAGTCAATCAGTCTCTCCGCCAGTCTTTCTCTTAGTCAGTCTGCCTCACCCAATCAGTCAATCTCTCTGTCAGTCAGTCTCTCTTAGTCAGTCAGCTAGTCTGTCAGTCTCTCTGTCAGTCAGTTACTCTCTCTCTCTATCAGTCACTCTCTCTGTCAGTCTCTATCAGTCTTTCTCAGTCAGTCTCTCTCAATCACTCTCTCTCTCAGTAAATCATTATCTCTCTCTTAGTCAGTCAGTCTCTCTCCACTCTCTCTCACCAACCTCTCACTCTCTCTCTCTCCACACTCTCTCCCCCGCTCTCCACTCTTCCTTCTCTCCTCTCTCTCCACTCTCTCTCTCTTTCTTTCCACTCTCTCTCCACTCTCTCTCTCTCCACTCTTCCTTCTCTCCTCTCTCTCTCCACTCTCTCTCTCTTCCACTCTCTCTCTCTTCATCTCTCTCTCCTCTCCACTCTCTCTCTCCACTCTCTTCTGTCACTGGTAAAAGTGGGTTTCTGGAGGGCCATGGGTACATTAACTGCAAGGTAAGTGGGCTGCCAAGGAAGGCCTGCCCGCCTCACTATGAGTACCACGGGAAGCAGCAACAGCCCTGGGGAGAGGTATGCTTGGTTGTGAACCATAAAAGTACAGGGATATGTATGATTCCCCTTCAGTATCTATGTACTTTGTGGGCAAATGTAGGTGAAAACAATGCTGTCAAAATCGTAATTTAGTGCGTTAAAAAAAGAAAAAACTTTGCAAGTACAATTAGCATATCTCACAAATTGAAAGGTTGTGTACTAATTGAAAATACTTAGTAGGGCTGTGTGTGATCTTACCAAGTGTTCAGCAACATTCATTTCTAGATTGAGGCCCTCTCATGACGGAGAAGTAACCCAAAGCAGCCTTATGTGAAGTTGCACGACATTCCTGATTCTTCTCGTGATTAACTGAATTGTGACCACCTAAAATGTGTTGTGCTTTAAGTTTCGTAGCCTCTTTATTCCAATCATAAAAAATTAAAAATGTTAAATGCCCATGTACACGTGCTTGCTCTGTGAGGTGAGCTATTTCAATGATGTGTTCGTGGGATGGTCACGGTTTGAGGAATAATTTTAGCCATTCCTGCACTTGTAAGTGTGCAGTGTGCACCCACGCCAGCCCAGAGCCTGGCCGAAAGGGCTTCAGCAAATTCCCCCGTCCCCTCTCCCCCCTCCCCGTGTGGCAGCCCGTCTCAGACAGCTTCCCCGGGCACACAAAGAGCCGCACCCGAGTACTTCACTGGTCTTTTAAAGACCATTTACTTGCAAATGAGGCTTTGTTGTGTAACGCCTCTCCTTAGCGCCCCTGCATCTCCACTCTATTACCAGAACATCGCCCAGCCCCCAGAGAGCAGAGTCTCTCGGAGTCCAACCGGCGGTGTCTTACTCAAGCTGAGACATATAAGGATACAGACACGCACACAATGAATCAAAACTTTTAAAAAAATACATAAAATAATATATAAAAGTGTATTTGCGTAAAGATCCATTTTTAGCATCTGCAAATTATTTCAAAACGCCAGTGGCTCTCGTTCCATGAGACAGGGGTCGCATCTTGTGCGTCTATTTACAAATATAAACCTCTCTTCTTTTTAATCCTCACAGATTATAAATCACTACAGCTAGCAAACACCGCACTGGCCGCTGGCAAAACATCACACAAACAACACACCCCGCATAAATTCAAAGTCTTGTTTTAGTTGCAGTGAGCCGGTTGGAAATGGCCATTTCCTCGCCAGCATAAAGTCAAAAGTCATGAGAAGCCCGTCCCCGCCGGCTCGTCTTCCTAAATTAACAACTGTTATGTCTGCCTGGGGTAGGACACGCAAGTCGCCCTCTGCCGGAGTTGCCACAATTTAATGTTGTGCTATCTCTAGCCCAGGGGTACTCATAGTACGGCCCGAGTACTTCAAGGTCTTTTAAAGACCATTTACTTGCAAATGAGGCTTTGTTGTGTTTTGCCTCTCCTTAGCGCCCCTGCATCTCCACTCTATTACCGGAACATCGCCCAGCCCCCAGAGAGCAGAGTCTCTCGGAATCCAACCGGCGGTGTTTGTTGACACTTTAAAAAAAAAAAAATCACCGGTAGGATGTGTGCAAGGTCCGCGGGCCGCAAAGGAAGGCTTGCCGGGCCGCTATTGGCCCGCGGGCCGTACTATGAGTACCCCTGCACTAGAGGAATGTACCAGTGTAAGAACACCGGCGTTAGTAAGTTACCTCACCCACAGGAAGCGGGTGCACAGGTGCCAAAGTGTGTCGGGTTTCGTCACGCAGTCTGATGGTGCCTGAGGATGAAGATGCTGCAGGCGTCCAGGCGAGCAGTGTCCGGTGTGATCCAAGGGTGGATCGAAGATGTGAAGACCTGAAAGCAGAGGGGACAATGTTCAGAAGTCACTAGCCAGTGACTGGCGAGGAACCAGGATGAAACCAGGCGATGTCGGGTGCAAACAGGCAATGAGGTGCAGCTTGTCTCCGCAGCCACGTGGACACGAAGAGGTCTAGGACGTCGAGGAGTCGATCACGAGCTGTCCCACGAAGGCTCTAGCTGATGGCGATGTCGGCAACTTGATTGGAGCAAACAGGCCTTGGCTAATGCAAGCCACGCGGGAAGTGAAGAAAGCTTAATTCTCGGACCAGCAAGGTCAGAGGTGCTGCTCCTTTTTACAGGAGTGAGGGCCAGTCTGGAGCAACCAGACCAGCAGTTTAGATTGTAGATTTCGTCGCCAAGATGGCCACTAGCCGCGTGGCAAGTGACCGGGATGACGCGTCGAGTGGCAAAGTGCAAAAGGGCCCCCCGCAGATCGTGGAGATGCTGGGGGGCTGATCTTCGGCGCAAATGCTGCTCGGTGGTGGGGCTTCTCAAACCTCAAAGCACAGCGTTGAGGGAGCCTCGGGTGCTGCGCAGTCAGCTTCTCGGGGGTCTTTCAAGATGGCCGGTCCCACGTCTCTCGATGCCTCCACGGGTCTCTTCTTTTCAGGGACTGTGGATCGGGCTGTGAGATGTCTGGGAATCCAGGTCTTGTCAGGCTCTGGGCTCGGGCTCCGGCGGGAGGCGGCGGCAAAGCAGACGCCGAGTTGCTGGTTGGTGCCTGGGTGGTCACTCCTTGGCCACAAGGGAGATTCTCTTCAGTCTTCTGTGCAGCAGAATGTCGAAGCCCAGTTTTCTTCTTAATTCCAAGTCGAGTTCAGGATGATCTGAAGTCTCGGGACACAGCTCCTACTCTTATTCCAAATCTAGGGGCCGGATTACCTGCTAGGTCCCTCCTCTGGGTGGGACCAGGAAGGGGGGTGGTTACACCCCCTTTCCTTTGTCCAGCTTCGCGCCAAGACAGGGGCTGGAGAGCCCCAGCACCGGTTTGAACTGGCATATGCACAGGGACACCTTGTGTGCCCCAGGCATGTCTCATTCTATTCAGCCCTGTCCTACCCAATACACAAAATCCTGTCTGGGGTGGTGCTAGCACCTCCCAAGGCAGGAAACCCTTTGTCCAAGCCTCCCTCGCTGGAAGGACTCCCAGCAGCAGGAGGTCAGACTTGTGTCTGTGGTGGCAGCATCCATTTTGTGATGCTGAGGCTCTGGTTTAACTTTAACCGGGGTTCAGGTTAGGTACATGTCGTGTCCCTCTAGAAGGGTGGAATGCTACCCCCGTTGCCAGAACTGGAGAGGGGGTAGTATTCCAATTCGTATGACACCTTACTCGACATGTTTTGATAAAGCCAAACCAAAGTTAGCAAATAACCGTGAGGATTATAATGCACTTAAGAGTATATGGTATGGCAGTATCATGGAACAGCTACAGGAAGTGGTTCCGAAAGCTGCAGACAGGCTCAGCTCATGCTAGAGCACCATCTCACATATTTCCAAGCACTCTGCCTCCAGGATTGATGAGGCCTTCCATAGGAGTGGCTGATAGGAACATATGTGTCCATTTTAGGTTAGGTACAGGCATACTATACCTAAGTAAGGGGTGATTACACCGACTTACCCCGGCTGAGTGATCAGCCAGTTGTGTCAAATATGGAGGCCAGGCCAGGGGTGGCACAATACGTGCTGCAGCCCCTGGTAGGCCTTGGAAACACCTATGCCCTGGGTACACTGTTACAGGGGCCTATAAGGTGAACCAGTTCCAATTCGTAATGCACCTAGAGTGCATTGGCATTAATTTAGAGAGAGAACAGCAGGCTGTGGGTCTGATTAGCAGGCCCACAGCCACATTAAGTCATAAACCAGTGAAGCAAAAAGCAAACATTTGGGGTGACCATAGGATAGCAGACCCTACTCTCCTACACAGACGACCAGAGCTACTTGGAAACTTTTCTTGCTCAGAGAAAGTTATATAAAAAAAGGATTTGGGTGCATAAAAAGGAGATGAATGACGAGTTCTGGATCAATTTGCTGGCCAGCTCAAAGCTCCAGGATTCAAATAAATTTTGGAAAATTAAAAACCAGCTAACAAGATCGCGAAACTTATTAACATCAAACATCCAAGAAACCGAATGGGCAACTTTTCTATCGTCAAAATTTAAAGAAAACCCAACAACGGCACTTGGGCAACAATTCCTTCCGGTGGATCCCCATATAAACAGCAGCGAAGAACAACGCCGTAGCCACTCAACAACAATGGACTTAAGGAATACGGCACACCCTGCGACCACAGATGGCTACTACTCAACTGAGGAGATAATCACCATTATTAGAAAGGGTAAAAGCAACGGGGCACCGGGACCAAATGGTATCCCGCAAATTGCCTTCAAACACGCACCAGAATTTTGGGGTCCACCTCTTGAAAAACTTTTTGCAGATGTTCAAAAGTGTAATTGCATTCCCGAAAGCTGGAGAGGCTCTATCATCACGCCTATATATAAAGGAGGAGACAGAGTTAATCCACTAAACTATCGTCTAATAACACTGCAGGACATAGAAGCTAAATATTTCGCTTCTCTCCTTCTAAAAGACCTGGTAAATTGGGCAGAAGATAAAACAATGATTCCAATCAACCAAACTGGATTTAGAGACGGAATCGGAACTACGTCGAACATATTGTCAATAACCATAATAGCAGAAAAATGCCAGCGCACTAAACAGGAGCTTAACCTGTGCTTTAGCGACCTGCAGGCGGCATTCAATAGTGTTGATCGCCAGCTATTATGGGCGAAGCTGAGAGGATGGGCCATACCGGAGGGTATACTTAGGGGCCTACTCTTGTTCTACTCTGACACCTGGACACAAATCAAGCTAGGGGATGGGTCGCATCTATCAAGAAAAGTCTATACATCCATTGGATTAAAACAGGGTTGCGTTTTAGCACCTCAACTATTTAATCTATTCATCTCTGACCTTTCGGGCAAATTAAACAACTGTATTGCTCATGCACCGAAACTTGGCAACCTCCAACTTACTCATATGGCTTACGCTGATGACATTGTGCTTTTGAGTCTAACTAAAGTGGGCCTGTCTAGACTACTAGCAGCAACGTCGGAATTCCTGGCGGCAAACAACCTTGCTCTTAATCTGTCCAAGACAAAAACAATGTTAATAACAAACCGCCGATCAGCGCATCTTAATATCATGTTTAAAGGAAAACAGCTGGAAAGAGTATCAAATTATAAATATCTAGGATATTATATCGATGACAAACTTAACCTAAACGCCCCAAAAAAATACATGAAGCAAAGAGCTGGAGCTTTAATATTTGCATTAAGTACACTGTCAAAAAAACTGGAAGGTCCTTCGTTTACACCCGTTTTGACAGTGATGGCCACCAAAGTACTTCCTACCCTAGCGTACGCTAGTGTAGCAATGCAGGGCAAGGACGCTATTATTTTAAACAATCTTATTATAAAAATCTATAAGAAGGTTTTACAACTTCCAAACTCAGCTTCACCAGCTCAGATGCGCCTAGAATTCGGCCTAATGAATGAGTCACTGGGACGACTCTACACAAGCATCAGAGTATGGTACCGAATTAAAATGAATGCCATAAATAACACTCTGAATAGATTCTTATGGCAAGAACTAGAAAGCCAACAAAACTCAGCAGCTAATAAATATCTGACTTGTGCTCTGGAGCAAACATGCACCGCCAACCTGTGGGACAAATACTTGCCATTCACTTCATTTAAACAGGCATTAAATAAGGCGGCCAAATTTCATTCGCTAATTACTGATAAAGCCATCTTTTCAGGCCGCTCCCATTCTTGGACCGTGATTAACAGTTACAAAAAACTTATCCCGGCTGCCTATTTAGAAGCAACATATTCGGTCTTCATTAAAAAAAGGCTGGTGGCCCTGAGATTCGGAAAATTACCAACTCTGGCTGACGAACCGCCCTGGAAACAATTAGATTCAAATGTCTGTTGACTATGCGGCACTACAAAAAAAAATATTATCCACATCATATGCCACTGTAAGACTCTGAACCGGGAGTGTATGTACTTTTTAAAGAACATTTTCAGGGTCAAGAGACTATGCACCTGCAGGTCTGCCATTATTGATGCTTTGGACTCAACAGCCCCCATGATTAACTGCAAGTTATTAAAGTTCTTGATAGCCTTTGAAAATCGCTTGAAAGCAATATGAAATTTTAAAACAAAAAGTTTTTTTTTTAAATCTTGCTTTTTAAATTATATTCTGAAGACTTTTTACCATGAATGCCATAATGTCTGAGCCCTCTGCTCCTTAAGGGACCCCTCTGATACGGAGGTTGTTCCGTATGCTTCTATTCTCCAAGTCCTCCTGTTTCGTTTGGAGGTCAATGTGTTGCTCCTCGAGATTGGCCATTCTCCGCCATAGGTTCTCTTGGTCTTCTGATCGAGCATCCAATGTGTGCTCTAGGTCGTCAAGCCTCAGCTTCTTGAGGAGGATCCGTGGGGGCCAGAGGGCCAGATTTAAGCCACATAGAAGCAACCGGGTTGCCCCTGAGAAGGCTATTCAATGTGTCTTTGCCGGTTTTGGTACGTGGCATATTCCAGCAGGGGTACCCTACCTATGCATAGCTGGTGCATGGTTAGGGCAAGCGCGTACAGGGGCCCGGCCTAAGTTCTCTGATTTGAAGACTACTGGAGCAAGATACAACCCTGCAACCAGATGCAGTCGCTGAGGTTAGTTGCGGCTAAGTGTTGGGGGGTTTCAGGCCTCTTCTGAGTGAACAGGGGTGTATTCCAGAACACAGCATCGAGCCTTACTGTGTTTCTCACAGTAGGAGGGCAGTCTTGCATCTGGAAGAGGCCCAGGATCTCACAGATGCCCTGGTGGGTAATGAAGGAGAACACAGTCAGGCTGAAGGGCAGATCACCAGCATAACAATACTAAAAGTAGAGGGGATAGTGTCTGCAGGAGTGTCCAATGCCGGTGGCAGGTCAGAGCCACGTTAAAGAGCTAAAAAGGAGCTCAGGTTTAGGCAACAGTTCGTCGATCTGGTATGTGAAAAGAGGAAGGATGGGTCGCGACTAGGGGTGACACGATGGACAGTAGCTGAGGCATTATTCAGAGGAGAAATCCAGCAAGGCTGCATGCAGGGCAGCTGGGTGGTGGTACAGAGGCAGCGGAGGGGAGCAAAGCTCGCTGCACGATCACACACCCGATCAACCCTTACTTCTGAGATAGTCAGTACTCCACTGAGTACCCCGCGCTGTTGAGGGTGTCCTGGATCAGGCAGTGAGCGTGGATGCTTCCCCAGCCACTGCCAGGAGTCAAGCGTGGCAGTCCCACAGGCCGGGAAGGGGCGAACCGCAGCAGTGACGGACAACCCCAAGCAAGTGCACTGAGGCCTAGTGGGCCAGGCAGCCAGTCCCCACGCGGCAGCCAGCTCCCCACCAATAGGTCCAGTCAAGGGGCACACAACATGGAAGCTGCGGTAGGCGGGCCGGGGCCTCTAAGGCATGGGAAGAGGGATGGCCCGCAGGAGCAGTGGCGGCTCCCGGGCAGGTGCGGCAAGAGCCAAATGCTCGCGATGCGGAAGCAGTTGCAGGTAGGGCCGCTGGCCCAGGCAAAGCAAGGTTGCAGTCCCCTCCGCCAAGCAACGACGCGGTGGGCCCACCACAGTTTCCGGGCCTCGTGCAGCCATCCAGGCTGCAATTGCCATTCACGGTCCAAAGGCAGCGGCAGGAGACCGGATGATCCTCCCCACCCGGGCCTCATGCAAGGAACCAGGTTCAAAAGGTAAGGCCCCCCTCACCTTGGCAAAATAAAGACGCTGGGCCAGGGCGAAGAATCAGCTGAGCCAGCAGAAATGTAGAAGGGTTCAAGCTGCCTCTCCCTGGTGAAGAGAGCGAAGCCAAGGAGGGAGCCTCCGAGGGTGTGCTCAGCTCTGCGACCCCATGTCAGGTCCCAAAATGGCGGATGCTGTCGAGCAGGGAGCCCTGCGGTGGCAGGTATGTCGATCCACAGGGAGCTGGAGGATCGTTTCTCATCTCCTACGCAGTCCACTCCTACTCTGGTGTTCGGGCAATTCATCGTGGGGTTACAAAAGTCCTGATGCTGATGGATTGGCTAAAAAGGCTGCAGGGAAGTGGAGACACGAGACCGTGCATCTCACTCCATTAGCGGCTTACCCACGCCCCCTGCTTTATTCTTTTAACATTTGTGTTTACTTTTCTTTCTCTCACTGCAAAGTGAATGGAGTATTTAAAGTGAATAATGTGACAATGTAGGATGTTGTTTTTGCAATACGAAATTATAGTCCCATGTATGAGACTGACCGACAGCTTATTGTTAAAAAATCCCAATCCCGCTGGAATTTCAGATTGCTCACTATTTGTCCTGAAGATGATTTTAACTAACTAAAAGATCGAAACGTCGTCGACCCGCCCACAACAGGAACCCCTTCTCATTGTACATATTCATGTGGGAGTTCCTATTCTGTTGTAATTGTGATATTTCTTAGTTCACTCTCACAATACACACTTTTTCACTTATGAGAGCACCTGACAATACCTTAAGATACCATTGAAAATAATCCCTGGGGTTGTTGCTCTGGACCATGTAAGGCCAACCCTGAACCATTGTTCTCTTCAAACATATTAAAACCCAGGTTCGTTTTTCGAGGTACCCTTGTTCTCCTAGACTACTGCGTCACTCAGCGCCTACCCACTCATTGTGCCTGTACACCTTTGCTCTACTGAAGGTTTACTCTATTGATAAGCCAGTCCCTTTGTCCTTCCTGCAGTTCTGCTTTACACCTTCACTTCACTGCTTCCCTTCCCTTTGCTGCTACCTCATAGCTGTTGGTTCCTTTATTGTCATACCCCTCACTATTTCATTGCCCATGTCCCTGACTTAGCACTCACCTTTCATATAAATCGCTCAATATAGTCCTTGCGAGTAAAGCAGCCCACTCTTCCTGTCCTTACTCTGCTCCTGCCCCCTCACACTCCTCATAACCTGCAATACCCTCACTCTGCGCTCATATTTCACGTTGATCCTATTTCCTCGCTCTCTTCTGTTAACCCTAACCTTTCCATACCTCCTCATTGCACTTTTCATTCTGCTTTCCTGCTTTACTCATACAGTGTGCCAGTCTCTTTGTTTTCCCTTTCTCTGCCCCTTCCTTCTACTGTTTGTCTACTTCTGCCCATTCATCTCTATGTACACACTGTGCCCCTGTCCCCTCAGCTCTGACTCTACCTAATGCGTGCCAAAAACCAATAACTATTTGCTGTTCAATTCTGTAGCATAAACGACCTTATGCTACATCTGTGCCACGACTCAGACAGTAGTGTTGGATGACTATAAATTAATACACTTTCTAAAGTAATGCACAAAGCAAGCTGAATTGCCTGTAATAAATGTTAGAAATATTGTCCGCAACACAAGCACATAAATATTTCACTCAGAATCGCACAATTTAATAAAGTGGGGAAGTTGGGATTTATATATAATTATCCTGCTAGGCTGCTTCTGAGGCATATAACTTTGTGTATAAACTGTATCTCCCCCAATTCCACCTGTAAATGTTCCATAGCACCACTGTTGTGAACCAAGAGACTGTAGCATCCCATGTACCTAAAGTGAAGTCATGCCATAAAACAAAAGGCTAGGCGCAGCCCATGGATCCACCCGAGGACATTGCTGGATCCTTATTTTATTTATTCTGTTTACAACACGTGCCTGCTCTGAGACCGTGAGGAAGGAAAGTCTGGGCTCGGCTGAAACCCTAACCAGGGGCCTTAAAAACATACATTTAACTACAGAGACAGCTCTGTTTTACCGGCACCAATCGAAAGATTAAAGAGGCCACACTGTCAGCGAGCAGCATGCATAGGCAGCACGGCCAATGCACTCAATGGCAGGGTGAGCAAGTGATGACAGACAGGCAGGTGAGAGCGGGAGCGACGGGTGAGCATGTGAGACACTGGCTGTCATTGCATGCCCTTTTCATGCTATTCCCGGCAAATGCAGCGCCAGAGGAATTACAACAGCAGAAATAGTGCCGATTCCATGCCTGCTGATTTCCACGGGGCCGCATGGAGTGGCGGGACGTACTTTGAGTACTGCCACCTTAAGGTGATATTTTGCTTATCTGTATAGCTTTTTAAGCCATCATATAATCACCTTGAAGCCAAGAGAGAGTGATTAAGAGAAAATAAAGAGAGAGGAAGTGTTGGGTCTTCATCAATTGTGTGGTGCGCGGGTGCCATCAAGGCAACTGCGCTGGTGAAAACGTTGGTGTGTGCATTCTCAGCAATTGGTGCCAGGACGGTTGCCTCACTGGTCGTATACATTGCTCTGACAATAAAGAAGATTTTACCTGATCCTGTTTGGACCCCTTGTCTTCCTTTCAGAAAGGAAGAACACAAAGCAGAGAGACTGAGCCTTGTAAATGAAGTGAGTATTCTCTAAGACATTGGTGTCTCATCAGTGAGGGCAGTAGTGCTTTTTGGGTAACCAGCCTAAGCATCTGACCAACAGCTAAGCAGTACAGACAATTAGAAACAATGGCAGGAGTGATCAGTGAAGGATGCTGTTGGGGTGACGGTAAGAAGAATCAGATGCTGACAAAGCTTTGTAAATTTTAGAGATACTATGGTGGGTTAGATAGAATCCCACTTCCACAGGAAACTGTACAGCTGCTCCACAATGTACAGTCCAACCTCTCTTGAGACTAATACTAATAGTTTAATTTTGCTGTGTGCCCACTGTTAGAGAGGTGTTGGAAGAAGATCTGACCTGGGAGAACAGAGACCATTAATTTTGGAGATTTTAGGTCTTTAATAGGTGTTCAAGTGATAGGAGGAAGCAAGTTAGGCTCGCAAGAGAGGCTGTGTGAATTACTTCTGTTTATCCAATCTTTTTCTCAATTGTTCTGATTTAACCGCATCACTGCTGTAAGTATCCAGACTACCTTTGTTTCTAGAGGTACACTGTTATGCTTTCACTTAGTATTACCTACTGGAAGTCATATTTCATAATCCTTTTGCCCCTACTCAAGGATTTCAATTTACTATATACACCACACTATCTGTAAAAACATTTTCTAGCAATCCCACACACTTAGGTTGTAACATTTCCTCTTCTTGCACTGTTACTATTTTTAGAAATCATTATTAGTTATTACTCTCCTGCTACTAATGTTCGTATATGTGATGCATGCTTGACTGTTGGGTTTGCACAGTCATGGTCTTCAAACAACTAAAGTAGCTAAATGGACTGGACATTTCATACCCTTTGGCCATGAATGATAATACATGGTTGATCCTTTGTACCACCCAGAGCCGGTCAGCCCTTCTCTTGCTTGCTCAGAGAAGGACTTTTAGAGCTATGTTTAGTTTCTGATCCAGCAACTGCTTCGATGAACCTCTACAGCAGAAATACCAAATACAAAGCCTTGGATGGCTAATGTCCCAGTAGTTGATCCAGCTGGATAACTAAGTTTTGTGCAGTAGATGCACCATGGGTAATTATACTTTATATTCACTTGCTGTGCTTTATCATGTGCTGTTGGCACTAACATCTTTACAAATAGGAGTTTCTTTCAGGCTATGGTAAAGCACTGTCACTACCTTGTGTAGCTTACTTGGTTCTATTGTAAAGCGCTCTGACACCTTTGGGTAAATTTCGCGCTACTAAAACTGCATTAAATAAAATAAACACTGATCAAAGCAGTAGCACCCCATCATCAAACTCTGAATCTAACTGCGCACCTGTTCGGGACTGGTCTCTCGCACCACTAACCTAAGGATCTGCGAACGAAAACTAGCTCCCAAACACCTGCGGTGGGAAGAAGCGGTCGGACGGTCACTTCCGGAAGGGGCGGGCGTGTCACTTTATGTAACCAATCACAGCATTGATAAGGCAGAGCAGTCACCAAGCCCCGCCTCGGGCCGTCCCGTAACCTGTCAATCATTATGAACTAGTTGTTCGCTGCAACTTTCTCCCGGTCATTATTATTTTTTTTTTTATTATAGATTGATCGGGTTTGATTGTGGAAAGAAGCAACCTTATGTAATCTAACGGGGAATGTGACTTAAATTAAACTTTCGTCCGATGTGAGAGATTTGCCATGTATGAGGTGTATAATTCTTGGCAAAAGACATAATGCACTTCCATTGAGGTTTTTTGCTACCTTCAACTACGTAGTGATTTACTACCTCAACCATAAGACTGGACTCCGCCACCCGCTCTTGGGGAATTTCCCATCCTGCATGTTCCGAAATACTCCATCAGCCGCAGCATTCTCAAACTACAACTCCCAGATGCCCTTGCGAGGCAGGTCGCCATGTTGGAGGCTCCGGCAAAACTGCACATGAACACGATAGGGGCAGGGGAGCAGAGCAAGCACGGTCCCGCCTCCACTCCTTGATTGGGCGCTAGCCCGGTAGCCGAGCGACTGGTTGGCTGAGCTGCTCTGTCCGTTAGTGCGTCTCCATAGGACAGGGTGAGAGTGTGAGGTGAGTCTGTGCTGCTGGGGACTCATGTGTGCTGCTGTTTAAAGACATGTAAAGTGCGTGCGCTGTTGCATGGTACCCCTAGGAAAAGGGGCGAGGTTTGGAGGGGTCTGACGTGGGGCGATTGAAGCTGGGGAGCAAGGGCCTCACATACCAGGGCAGATATATGTCAGGTTGCATTCCAGTGGGGGCATAGTTGGCCTTAGGGGTCTCCTATGGTGCTTTACAGGGGCTCTGCAGGTTAGTCTATTGGAATTTTGGGGTGGGGGTGAGCCGGCAGAGAAGACGTGTTCGCAGAGGCTGGGCCTTATGCAACAACATTGTGATGCCTGTGGGCCAAACTGGACATTATAAGATTCCTATGCAGTTCGGAGCTGTAGAAGCGGTTTGAGGTGTGAGGCGTGGGAACACGCAGCATGACAGTTATGGCTGTTTGCAAATCAGACTATAGCTTTCACCTCATGGGTCTCCCCGGGACCCATATCTGATTTCAATCCGGAAAGGATTATCTTGAGAGGTTGAATGTGTGTACTATGAGCTCAGGCAGCGTTCTTGTCATGGTCTTTTCTGTTCCTCATGGCCAGAGTGTAGCACTGTAGATTTATCAAAATAGCTACCGATTGGCTGTTTTATGGTCTCTAGAGAAGTTATAGCCTGGGAGGGGGGATAGAGGTGCATGCCTATGCGAGGATGTTGCCTTGGCATTAGTGTTCTTCCACAGAGTTTTACAGAGGGCACATAAATGCATGACTGTTTTGATAGGCTGCATTTTTGGAGAGGAGCCTCGTGGAGGCAAGGGGGGCTTCAGGCTGCTTCTTAGGTAAGGAACTGATGAGGGCTTCGAGGATGCTGTGGTAGCCCAAAGGGAAGAACATGGTATGTAGAGTCTCGTGTAGCATGGCAGTGTTTTCTAACTAAACACAAAGACTGGTGTGGCCTTAAAATTCTTAGGTAGAACAAATGCATAGTGGGCTGGATTTGGGTTGGTGGTCACTATGTAGCATATCTGTAATTGGTGTCAACTGTTTAACTCTTAGGGCCAGCTGTATCAAAGGGTTTTGCCAATTCTGTGTCTATGGGAAAATGTGTTCATACATAAGGCCCGTAGTGTCCGGGGCAGGCTGACCATTGACTTTACTAATGCTCTGCATTATTACAGTAAAGTATGAACGGCTTTCTGACCTGTATGTGCTGCTATAAGGCCACCTCATCCACTGCATAAGATTCCTTATTAATATCGCTAAAGAGAGACATTCATGGTGATGTTTTCTGTTACACATTGTGTGCTGCAGCTGGCCCACCACCCTCTATGTTGTCATGTAAACGTATGCTCACTACTCAGCACACATGCTCAGTATGCATGGCTTCCCTTGTGTCGTCGTGCTTTGGCTGCTCAAGAAACCTATCTGCTTTTGAATTGAGGTATATTACTAGAAATAAATAGAATAGACATTTAGTGGAAATTTGTGTGGAGTAATACTGAAAAAGGCTAGAGCGCGGTTTTGTGCAACAGTAATGTCTATCAGTAGCTCTAGAACATTCCTAGGGAGAAGTACAGTGGATATGGGGAAATAGCGACAGGTAGCATTCCAGCCTGTTTTTTTTGTGTTGATGCATACATCATGGTAGACTGCTATGAGTGGCTGCTCTCAGAAAGCTATTTTGGCTCAGATGGGACACCATAAAAGGTTTGGCGGTATAACAATGCTTGATGGATGTATAGGAAGTGCCACTTCTGTGTGAGTTTGCAGAGGCTACTCAGTGGATGCTACATAACCAGGGTGGGTGGTCTGAGGATACAAATCATTGACACCAATTTAGTAATACCTAGCTGCAGTGGGAGGAAGAAACATTATATTGAAAGATCTTTTGGAATAGGTCTGTCTTGAGGTAGGTTGTGCCTTACTGATAAAGGCTGTAAAAATATGTGCCTTTCATAGGATGTGCTGTTTGACTGGTAAAGTGCTTCTCATATGTCTGTGCGGGGCAGGATTTAGTTTGTAGGGCGATGTACAACGTCTCATACACCAGGACTGTGGAGACATTTGACAGCCTTCCATGGGAGTCAGATTGGGCTCTGTGAGCTGATTTTCCGGTGGGTCTTATAGTCACGTCTATGTGGCGAGTGGCAAGCAGGAATGCCCAGGCTGCAGTGCTTCTTGTTTTAGTGATGGGTTGTCATACTAAAAAGCTACTATTGGAATAAGGTTGTCGACTTTTAATCTGTAGGTGAATTGGAGACTGGTCATGCCAGTTTGCACTCCCTGGGGCTTAAGGTGCAGGCTGGGCATCCTTTTCCTCAATGACTGGAATCAGATTAAGAGATTGCCTACAGATTAGGTCTTTTAATTTGCATTTCCATGCTCAGCGCTAGAACCAGTGCATGGTGAAGGCTTGCATCCGATAGAGACTTCTAGCCTTGGATTCCTTACCTTTAGAATTATCCCCAGGTGTCAGACTGGATCCATGAATTTTCCATGAGCAGTACCCCTGCGCACCAGTAGGTGACGTAATTTGGCTCTGTATGGTGTCATCCGCGTCAGAAGTAAAGTGCCTGGTGCAGGGGCGTAACACAGGCCCACGCAGCCCCCGCGGTGCAGGGGGGCCTCTAGCTCCAAGGGGCCCCCTCGGCACTGCACTGTGGCCGGAGAGCTCCTGATTGAGCCTGGAGGGGGCCCCTCTAAGTACCGTGCAGGGAGGCCCCCTCACTTTTCGTTACGCCAGTGGTCTGGTGCCTATGTACGTGCTACTCCAGCGTGCTGATGCCATTTCTTTTCTTTCCACGCCAGTCCGCGCAGATCTGGAGAGAGCTACTCCCAGTGAATTTTTGACTTACCTTTTTGACTTTTTGTCAGTCTTTTGAGATTTTCCTCCTGGTGTGGAAGTATGTAAGCTAGAAAGGCCTGCTTCAAACCCTAAGACGTCTGTTACCAGCAGATGTTAGTGATGAACCCGCACCTTGTTTGCCTGTGGTGCCTTGAGCGTGACCGCGATGCCCTGCGTCGACTGCCACACCATGCACCCCAAGGCCTTGAGGGAGCGCCCGACGTACAAAAGTCTTGATTCCAGCTGATTGTTTGCGAAGCTGAAGATCCTCGTCTCACTCAGTCGTCTACGGGCAAGTCCCACAAGCGCAAGAAGAGTAAGAAGTCGAAGAGGTCTTCCACTTCACCTTGCCCATCGAAGTCATCCGACGAGACGAGGGAGCGTCATAATTCGAGGCCTGGCTTCGCGGTTGAGCCTGGGCCGGCCCCTCACATCCCTGAGTTTCTGGGAGCCGAAATGACCCCGTCCAACTTCGCGAGTTCTATGAGGCAATGCACCTCATATAGGCAGACTGCTGGCAGACCTTCTAGCCCCCACTGGTTCTCTGCTGGCGGTTCTGCCCTGGCTCCACTTTGGCCCCTTTGATCAAAGGATGTATCCAGGCCTGTCGTACCACCGTGACTTTCCCTAGCTCCATGGGTGCCCTCTGGCGGTGCCATCCCCGTTCTCATCTCCAACACAGAGCCGGAGGGGTGTTGTCAGACTGGAGCCATGCCTTCCAGGCCAGAGCTCTATTGTTATGGGCTGGGACTTTGGGATGATTGAGAGGGGTTGCTGGACCCTGAAGAATACCAGCCCCCAGAGCCCAACATGAACTGTTATGAAGTATTGGCGGACGCCAGCGGTTTAGACACCTCTCCAGATACTGGAATACTCTCTTCCCCCCCCTACCGTGGTTCCGGAGGAGGGGGGCTTCCTTTGCTATGGTGATGAGAAGGGCTAGCTGAGGTCCTGGACCGTAACCTACCTTCAGTGGTAGTCAAGACTTGATGGAGGTGCTTCAGCTGGGAGTGACCCAGCAGAACCGCTTCTCCCATTTTTAATAAAGCCCTCAAGGATGTCTTGTTGGTGATTTGGTCCAAAACCTCCAGAGGGGCTCATGTGAAAAGGATGATTGGTCGCCGCCACTGCCTCACCCCAGGGGACTCTAACTTCCTCACGCAACATCCTACTCCGTAGAGCTTGGGAGTCTACGCCTCCACCTCCCGGATAAATCCTGGCACATTTCTTACCACCCCACAGGATAGAGAATCAAAGAGGCTGGATGCCTTGGGAAAGAAAATGTTTTCTTCCACCAGCCTGGCACTATGATTTGTGAATACCATGTGCATTTTGGGTCATTACTCCCATGCCCTATGGGATTAATTCATTCAGTTGCTGCCCATGGTCCCGGAGTAGGCCTAAGCCATACTCTCCTAAGCTATGTCTGATGGCAGAGATGGAGCAAAGTTCACAATTCAATGTGGGCTGGACATGGCCGACTCGCTGGGCAGAGCAGTTTCTTTGTCAATAGCCTTGTGGCACCACGCTTGGCTGAGAACAGCTGGCTTTTCCGGGGATGTCCTAGCGTCACTTATGGACATGCCCTTTGAGGGCTCCTGTCTCTTCGGAGACCAGGCAGACTGACTGGAGCGCTTCAAGGATAGCGGAGCAACAGCCAGGTCCTTGGACCTTTCTATGACCCCTCGCATGCCCCAGTCCTCCTTTCGCGGCAACGGAAGGGGGGGTTCCAGCTGCGTCTTTACCAGCCCCGCCACCACGCAGGCTTCCCAGCCTCTGCGTGGCCGAGTACACCGTACCAACAGACCCCTTGGTGCAAGCAGCCTGATGTTTGGCCAGTCCTCTACTACACCAGTAGCCGCAGTCTCCAAACCCCTTTAGTTTGTCCTCTTACCATCATGGTCAACCAGTGGGAGGCAGGTTATGCCATTGCCTCCCCCAGTGGAGGTCTATAACATCAGACTGCTGGATTCTTCAGATTGTCCGAAGGGACTACTCCCTCCCCTTTGTGACTGCCCCACCGCCCGTGCCACCCACTTGCAACAGGCTGACGTAGGACTATCTATCCTTGCTCCGCCAGAAAGTGACGGCTCTCTTGGCCAAGGGAGCCATAGAGAGGGTGCAGAAGTAGGTTGTGGTTTAGTCTAGCTGCTTTCTGGTGCCCAAGAAAGATGGAGGCCTTCTTCCTATCCTAGATCTGCACCCTCTCAATTTTTTCCTCAAAAAGGAGAAGTTCAAAATGCTCACGCTCGCTCAAGTCCTGTCTAACCTAGACCCAGGAGACTGGATGGTATTGTTGGACTTGCAGGATGCATACTTTAACATTCCCATCCCTTGCTGCCTATAGGCATTACCTGTAGTTCAAGGTGAGCCACAAGCACTTTGTCTGCTGTCCTTTTTGACCTTACCAGCACCCCTCAGGTGTTCAAGAAGGTGCTGGTACTGGTTGCAGCTCATCTGCAGAGCTCAAGAGTGCCAATATTTCCCTATCTCATTGACTGGGTGTTAAAGGTGGGTTTGCTACAGGTTATTTTCTCCAACCTTCAGACTACGGCAGACCTCCTACTCTTACTGGGGTTCACTATCAACGTGCTTAAGTCACACCGGACTCCCTCTCAGAAGCTCCCTTTCACCGAAGCCGTTTTGGACACGGTGCAGTTTTGGGCATATCCTCCCGAATGGCGAGTCCAGGATTATCAGGCTATGATACTGATGTTTCCACTTCTATTCTGGATTTTGGTGAGACAGATTCTGAGGCTGCTGGGCCACATGGCCTCCTGCCTCTGACACATGCCTGCCGGCATACGTGGGCTTTGCAGTGGGACCTGAAGTTCCAGTGGATGCAGCACTCTGTGGCATGGTACAAAAGATCTGCATTTTTATTAACAAACAGTGATGCAGTTAGCAGCAGACTCCTCTTCTTCCCCAACCAGATCTGACAGATGTGTCACTTCTGGGATAGGGTGGCCATGTGGAAGAGGTGGAGATCAGAGGCTTCTGGTGGAAACCAGACTCCACATCAACCTACTGGAGCGCTGGGCGATCTGGCTGGCATTAAATCCTTTCTGCCCTCCATCAAGGGAAGGATAATGCAGGTGTTCACGGATAACACCACTGCCATGTGGAACTGCAACAAACAGAGTGAGGTGGGGTCATTAACCCACAGTCAAGAGGCCCTGCATCTCTGGACGTGGCTGTAACGCCCGGGTATACCCTTGGTGGTTCCATACCTGACATGCGTTCTGAATGCCAGGGCGGGCTAACTCAGCTGAAGAAGCCTAGTGTTCACAAATAGTGTCTCCATCTGGAGGTGGCACAAGGTCTCTTTGAGCTGTGGGGAGAGCCTTGGTTAGATCTGTTCACCACCGACGAGAATGCACAATGTCAGCATTTATGCATGATGGAGTTTCCAAGGCGGGTCTTGCTCTGAGACACTTTTCATCTCGAGTCCAGCTGAGACCTCCTATACTCCTTTCTGTCCATACCACTCCTGCCCAGAGGTCTCCAGAAGATCAGGAATGACCAGGTCGAAGTCATCCTTATGGCTCCGGACTGGGCTCATAGAGTTTGGTATCTTGAGCTGTTGAGGATGGCCATCTGTCCTCTGATCAAGCTGCTTCTTCGGGAGAGTCTTCTGTTACAGCAGCAAGGTGAGAACCCTCTCCTCCCAAACCTGTCATTGCTCCGCCTTCATGCGTGGAGATTGAGCGGCGACGGTTGACAGCTTTTGACCTTCCGCCCATAGTCTGCACTGTTATCTTGGTAGCCAGGCATCCCTCCACCAAGACTGTATATGCCTGCCATTAGGGCAAGTTTGCAAAAAGAAACTGATGTCCCCATGACAGGTGCCGACTAAATAGGCACAGCACTTCTGGCGCTGAAGACACCACTCTGAGCTGAACAACGGCACCTACTGGCGAACAGGACTACTTTGCATGAACAATTTCCGGATCCAGTCTGATGCCTGGCGATATTTCAAAGCTAAAGAATCTGAGGCTAGATAGAATCTCTACCAGCTAAGGCGTTACTGAAGGTAAGTAACTTGTTCATTATGTATGTTCAGGGTTGACATGCCTTTGTCTTGCTCAGTAGTTGAGGAGCCATCCTTAAACACGGGTAGAGCAAACCTTGTGTGGGGGGGGGCGGGGAGGGGCAGGGTTGGAGGAAGTTGTGTTGGGCCCATTGTTAGGATAGTATGCAAGGCAAACTAAAGAAACAGATCTCCACTTTAAAGGGAAAAGTCTGGATGAAGTGATATAGTTTATGGATGAGGTTAAAGGAGAATGTGTCTCATACCATTGGTCAATGATGCCATACTGTGTCCTTTTAGGATCTTAGCTGCTTCTCAATTTTTTTTTTTTTGTAAAATTTTTATTTTGCAGTTTTAAGTACAAACAAGAACATACATGAAAAGGTCATCTAGGTGCTACATATTCCGCCTTACAAGGACACTGATTCAGGAGCATTGTTCCCACGGAAGTAAGTCCGTGTTCCGTGATGAAGGCCATAGCACCAACAGTTCGGTGAAGCCAGCGTCAGCAGCGGCCGGGGCGGATGCCAAGGGGAAGGGACCCCAGACCAAAGTTCTGTACCGCACAGCCGAATAGCCATGGCCCCAGCAATGAGCAACAAACACCAGAGTGACCAGAACAAGAAGAAAGTAAACAGTTCCCCCCCACCCCCCCACCCCCTCATGGTGGTGACCCCATCACACATACTCGCACATTCGGCCTCCATACTAAACCTGAAAGAGATGCAGTGACCTCAAGGATGCAGGACATACAGCTGCGGGCAGACCTTTGGACAGGAAGTCAACTAATGGGCCCCATTGGAACTGAAAATCCTTGAATTTACCCAGGAAGATGTCCGCCAACCTCTCCATGCTTAAAAGCTTCCAAAGTCGAGCATGCCACAGAGATATTGCCGGTGCCTCACTCCGCTTCCAGGCAGCAGCCAGTGTAAGCTTGGCGGCGCCCAGACAGAGCCATAAAATCTTCTTGTCGGCCCGAGTTTGATGTTCAAGACCGGGGTCACGCAAACCCAACAGAACGAAGGCAATATCGTCCTCCACTGGGTAGTGAAGGATGTCCCTGATATGCGAGAGAATCTCCTCCCAAAAGGGCCTAATCACTGGGCAGTCCCACCAGATGTGGCGGAAGTCCCCAAGCAGCCCGCATCCCCTCCAGCATAGGTCAGACGTGGCTGGATAAATACGGTGAAGTCGAGTCGGGCACATATACCACTGCGTCAGCGTCTTGAGGTGGGCCTCCCGCAAGTGGAGCGAATGATTAAATGTCGCTATGTCCCTCCACAAGGCCGACCACTCCGCATCGGAGATGTCTCTCCCCAGCATGACCTCCCACTGGCCCATGTAGCGGTGCCTAGGCGCCACAGCCGATTTAAGCAACAGCTGGTATAAGAAGGAGATGGCTCCCCTCATGACATTCGACCGCAGTATGAAAGCCTCGAAAGGCGATGGGGGTCTCGTCGCAGCCTCCATCATCACGGGTGAGGTGGCCCAGTGATACAGTTGTAAATGACGAAACCGTTCAGTATGGGCTAACCCGTAGTCCCTCATACAGTTAGCAAAGGTTAGGGGTACCCGCCCATGAAACAGATGAGTCAGTGCCCGGCAGCCTCCCTCCCTCCATGCATCAAAGACCCCCTCCCGAAGCGCCGGCGGAAAAGCTGGATTGAAGTGGATAGGCGTAAACGGCGATGGGAACGTAGTCCATCGCTCATCAGCAGCTAAGGAATCCCAGACCTTCAGGGTGGTACCGGTAGGAGTACTGATATAGGCGTTCAGCGGACGGTCCTTCTTAGGCTTCCACGCCAGGTCCCAGACTGACCTGCCAGCCACGCTCCGGTCCATATGCAGCCAATGTTTCTCAGACGTCTGCTGCGACCACTCTACCAGCACTCTCAATTGCGCCGCTTTATAGTAAAGCTGTAGATCAGGAAGACCCACACCTCCCTCGGATCTCAGCTGCCGCAACACCGTAAAGGAAAGGCGGGCCCGGCCCCCCTGCCATACAAAGCGCAGTATCTGAGTTCTGAGACGCCGAAAAAAATCGTTAGGAAGAGGGATGGGTAGGGCCTGAAATAAGTATAAGTATTTAGGGAGGAGAACCATCTTAACAGCATGGACCCTGCCCAACCAAGATATAAATTTGGGCTTCCATTTCTCCAACTCGTCTCGGGTCTTTGCAAACAAAGGCGGGAAATTGGCCGAAAAAAGCCCGCCCACCGTCGGGGTCAGGTGAACCCCCAAGTAGACTAGAGATCCATCTGCCCAAGCCAAAGGAGTCAAGGGCCGCACTCGTTCTACCTCCTCCCGAGAGAGAGTAAGATTCAAGATATGGGATTTGCCATAATTAACCCTGAATCCTGCCACCGCCTCATAGGCCAGCAGAGCTTCCCGAAGGCATGGCAGTGAACGTTCCGGCTCCGTTACCGATAATAAAATGTCATCCGCGAAGAGCGTGATTTTATGTTGCTCTCCCGTGAACGGGATCCCCCGAATCCCCTCATGCTCTCGCACCGCAATCGCCAAGGGCTCAATACTTAATGCGAACAGGAGCGGGGAAAGGGGACACCCCTGCCTGGTGCCTCTGGAGTGTGGAAAAAACTCCGACACATGCCCGTTCACTGTCACCCTAGACCTCGGGCAGCTAAAATTGGCCCGCACCATAGTAATTAATTTATCCGAGAACCCGAAGGCGGTCAAGGTGTTAAATAGGAAGCCCCAATCCACCCTGTCAAAAGCCTTTTCGGCGTCCAATCCCACCAGCACCGCTGGGATACGGAACCTGTCGGCTTTTTCAAGTAAGTGCACCACCCTGCGAGTATTATCGTGGGTCTGGCGCCCCTTGATGAAACCGGATTGATCCGGGTGTATGATCGCAGGTAACAGATCCTGCAATCTATGCGCCAGGATCGCGGAATATAATTTGGCGTCTACATTTAGTAGAGCAATGAGGCGGAATGATGCACAATGGGCGAGATCCTTCCCGGGTTTAGGCAGGACCGTAACCACCGCCTCCGCCAGGGAGCCTGCCGAGGAGCCGGACACGGCCATGACGTTAAAAAGAGAAGTTAGGAAGTCACACAGTTCTGAGGCGTAAGATTTATAGAAGATCGCCGTATAGCCATCCGGCCCAGGCGCTTTGTGTAACTTCAAGCGTTGAATGGCTTCGAGTACTTCCTCCCTGGTAATTGGTGCTTCTAGCAAACCATTCCACTCGGCGGAAATCCGCGGGAGGGGCAATCGCCCCAGGTACTCCCTCTGAGCCTCCGCGGCGAGCCCGTCTCCCGCATACAAGTCCGCATAAAAGCGTCCAAAAATAGCCGCCTTCACCTCATCCTTGTGTTGCAATACACCCGCCTCATCCCGGATCCCTCCAATATATTCGCGCTCCCTCTTATCGCGCAGCTGACGTGCCAAGTGCCGACCCACCTTATTCCCACCGGAGTAAGAATGTCGGCCCAGCCTCAGCATCGTTAGTTCAGCCCTGTTATTGTAATGAGCCCGCAGCTTCCCTCGCATCGCGGTCAAGGGTCGGAGGGTAATCCTCGAGGGATTGAGCTTATGGGCCTGTTCGAGGCGGGACACCTCCGCCTCCAGAGCCTCCCGGTCCTTACGCCGCTCCTTATTAAGACGGGCATTGAGGCCCAAGCACGTGCCCCTAACAGAAGCCTTAAAGGCATCCCAAGTGTTAGCGACCGACGTATCTGATACAGGGTTAAGCTCAAAGAACTCCCTAATGGCCGCCCGCAAGGCTTTGTTGGAGGCATCATCCCTGATCACTGAAGCCGGGAAGTACCACTTTCTCTGTCCACCGCTAGTCGACGACCAACGGAGGCTAAGCACCAGCAAACTGTGGTCTGACACCGAAAGCGGAAGGATGGTGGAGTCCAGGACATCTCCCTTAAGGGCCTGACTGATAAAAATGTGATCCAGGCGGGAATAGGAGTGATGTACGTGAGAGAAATAAGTGTAATCCCTGGCAGTAGGGTGGTAAAAGCGCCAGCCATCAACCATCCCCAACTCGCCCACCCGCTGCTGTGTAGCTGCTGAAAAAACCCCTGCCCCAGCCCTGTGGAGCCCTGAGCTATCCACCGACTTGTCCCACACCAAGTTAAAGTCCCCCAGGAGGAACAAATGACCGTCAGCAAAATCTCCCACCTTCTGCAATAAATCTTGTAAGAACTTATTCTGACCTGCATTAGGAAGGTACACCACAACAAAAGAACAAAGCCGCCCCTGAACAAGCCCTTTCACCATCAACCATCGGCCATCCCTGTCAGTGTGCACCTCAATGGGTTGGAAGTGTAGTGCAGCGCGAAAAAGGAGGGCCACCCCTCTATGTTTCGTAGAAGCAGAAGACCGGTATATAAGGGGATATGCCTTATGCTTGAGCCGCAGCTCGTCTCTGCGCGCCAAATGCGTCTCCTGAAGCCCCACAACATCCAACTGATGATCCATCACGTACTTCCATACTTTCTGCCACTTCTGAGGCGAGTTGAGCCCCTTAACGTTCCAAGTCCCTATACTAACAGGCATACCAAAAAAAAAAATATCCCCAAGCCCTCTACAGCCAGCGTACCTGGACCCCCACCGTACTCAGACCTTTCCCCAATTAGAGGACCAGCCGAGGGACCACCCTGGACATCCCATTGGAAGACAACTGATGCACCTAAGCCAACCCGTGTCCGGCGACCAAACACAGCATAAGGGAGGCAGCGGGACAGAGGCGGCATCAACAATGGACAACTCGACACCCCCCTCCGCAACCCAGCACTCATCCCCCCCTCCAACACTAAGGGGACCATGCCAGAATAGCCTACAGCAAGAACAGAGTCCAAATCTGGACCAAAAACAGCCGCCGGGCCCAAGAGGCGGCACCAACAACAGAAGCTAAGGAAAAACTCCTCGAGAGGCGACATCACTTCACACACCCAGCAGACAAACATCACCACCATCCCACCCCGCCCCACCCCTACCCCACACAAAGGGAAAGAACATTGTAAGATAATACCAAGAACAATAACAATAGAAACGATACTCATCGTGAGTTGCATCGCTCCAAGTAGTCCAAAAGTCACGGAGATCCGTCCACTCCTGGGACAGAACAGGGAGACCAATCCGGATCCTCCCAAGGTCACGATCCGGGGAGTCTTCTCCAAAAGTACTTCCATTCACCCAGACCAGGGGGGCCGATGCCCCCTCCAGCGCCGATCCGTCATCCACGAAATCTACGTCACGCTGCTCCGGAACTGGCCTGCGACACCGGCAGCGTCGTCGAAGCCACTGAAGCTACCGCGTCCACCCTTTCCTGCAGGCTGGCAGTGCGGTCCGGGCGTACCCGATCCGGAGAGGACCCCACTCTGTGCCATGAAGAAGATCGACGGCGCCGCCGAGACGGGGACGCACTCGACCTCTGTGATGGCGCCGCGTCATCCAAACCCAGGAGATCCTTCGCTTCCCGAAGGGAGCGTATCTGCACCAGCCGATTTTGCCATCTGAAGATGATCCTGAAGGGATGGCCCCAGGAGTATGCGATGTCACGCTCCCGCAGAAAGGACGTTACTGGGCGGAAATCTCTCCTTTTTTGGAGTGTGGAGGCTGCCAAGTCCTGGAACAGCTGAGGACGATGACCCCTAAACTGCAGCGATGCAATGGCCCTGGCTTTACGGAGGATGCGCTCTTTCACTTGAAAATCATGGACACAGACAAGGATATCCGGGGGCGGCCCCCCCCCTCTCCTGGGCAAACCAACGCGATGGGCTCTATCCATTCTGACCTCCTTTACATCGTCTTCGTCCAAGATCTGCAGAAACAGTTCCTGTACATAGCCTCGCAGGTCTCCTGCCTCGCCGTCCCATGGCACCGCCTTAATGCGTATGTTATTCCGACGGGATCGGTTTTCTAAGTCCTCCGTGTGCGCCTGCAGATCCAAGTTTTGCTCAGTGAGACGGAGGACATCCTGTTGGAGTAAGTGCACATCATTGGCTGTGCTCAAATCATGGTCCTCCAAAGTCGCCACTCGTTCGCCAATCCCATCAACATCCCTTCGTACCTCCCGAAGGTCGGATGCCAACTGCGCCCGCAGCTCGGAGATATCCTCCTTGATGGAGGCAAAAAGTTCGGTCATAAATGCCTTGGTAGCCGGGGCCTCATCATCGGACAGCCTCGGCGAGCCACTAGGACCGGGGGAGGCCGGCTGCTGCGAGGATTTAGAAGCTCCGTCTTTCACTACCCGCCCCTTGCGGGCCTGGTTAGACATGATGCCGGGCAGGTCTCCACCGGGCGGCGTCCACCAGACACTCTCAAAGACAGGGGGGATGGGAGCCCGGGCCCGCAGATGTAGAGGACGGCCCCCACAAGGCGGCCCAACTCTGACCACCAGGCCGACAGCTCCCAGAGAGACCTCGATCTCCGAGAACCCGAGGGACAGGACCGTACAAAAGTCAAGGGACCAGGAAGCCCCCAGCCCCCGATGCCAAGTTCCGGAGGGGAGGGTGCAGCGGACAACTCAGATACCCCCTACCCAGACGCCGGCGATGGGCACACTAAGCGATCAGTAGAGCCAGAGACAATGGCGCCGACACTCCCCCTGTCCAAGCCAAACCTTCAGAGGCAAACTCCCAGCTTCTTCACTAGCCCTTCTCCAGTCCGCAGCCAGTGAACTGGGCCAGCATGAGCCAAGTTTCAGGGAGGGGCGCGGGTTCCACCAGACCCCCCAGGCGATCACGCACTTCAGCCGGAGTTCAGCCTCCCCGGGCCCACACTCCTCCTGGGCCCCCGCAGGCCGCAACTCCCAGGGCTCTCCCACTCCGTAGGTAGCCGAGCTGGCTCCAAGGTCACTCCCCCGGCTCGGGCTGCTGGGCGCCACTCACATCCCCGTCCAGGCCAGTGCGCAGCTTCTCCTGCAGTGTCCGGGCCCCACAGCGAGTCACAGGGGCAAGCAGCAACCGGAATGCTCCCGGAGCCTCCTCCGGGCCTGACCCACGTGGTTTCCGCGCTCCCTCCAGCTCCGGCCCTCTCCTCACCTCCGGTCGGGACAGCCACACACCACCAGCGTCTTCTGGCACGCTGCCCTGCCCACCGCTGATCATACGGCTCGCCCCAGGGAGCCGGTGTATGGGGAGATCCCCAGTCGGGCAATGGGCGAGCCCCTCTCCGTCGCCGCAGCCACTCCGAATCTCCGGTCGGCCCTCTGGGTACGCGAGGCCGGGGATGTAGAGGCCGCACCGTCTCTCCGCTCCAGCAGCCGCCACGAGCGGCTCAGGGCTCCGCAGACGGCACCGGACCACTCCGCACCGTGTCGCCGACCTCCGACAACGGTCTGGAGCCAACCTGCACCGGGGACAGCGAGCTATCAGCAGCAATATCAGATCGGCGCTGGAGAGGCTCGGAAAAGCGTCTTACACCGACGCCATCCTGGCCACGCCCCTGCTTCTCAATTTTACACATAATGTGCAGAATCTATTTTGTTTTGTAAATTTTGAACTCATGCATTTTCTAAAAAGAAACATATTCTTTCTGCAGAAGAATCTCAAAATCTGTCTGCTGTAGAATTTTACAGACATATTACATTTGGGATTCTATTAAACTGCTTAAGATTCTTTAAAAAAAAATCGGATTTGTGGGAATGTCTATAGACCTCACTACCAAATTGGCGACATTGAGGGTGTGTCCTGGATGGTATGGTCACCAGAAGCAGAAACGGCTGATTGGGATTGGTTGCATGGTAGCTAAGAGGGATATGACCAGTCACTGGAGATCCTGAATGGCATTCCAGCCCCTATTTTCGAATGGATACAGTGTACGGTTTATTGTTCTATAGCAGAGGAGTACAGGGCAAGGGAATGACCCAGGAAACATGACAAGATATGGGTAACTGACGGGACCACTTCCATTTGGTTAAGCCTGGTACACAAAATGATAACTGGGCAAGAGGTTATGAGAGAATTGTTACCTTATGAGGAAGTCATGTTGGTACCATGGCTATGTCAAAAGTTAAATCCTTTAATTTATTAAAATGGATCTATATCTTTTATGGAGTTTATTTGTACAACTGAGGAAGAGCTCTCTCTAACTGAGTGAGAGGAGGTTTCCTTTTTGCAATGGTGGAAAAACTGTCACTAAACAAAATGTTAGAATTAGCACGATTATATTTGCAGATTTTCTTTTTTTCAAACTGCACTCGCAGGCTCGAATTCACAAAGATTTTGCTATGACTTAGTGTTGTACTCCTGGTTAACTTCTGAATTCCAGGATTACACCAGACGTATTCTAGGTGTTCTAGATTTCAGGAGCAAGCCAAAAGTAATACACAAACTAAGTCATACCTACATTTGTGAATGGTTTCCACAGAATAATCTCTTATGTCTAGGACGTCTGCTTGTGGATTCTGTGGTGAAATATGCCCCCGAACCATATCACTTTACGTAAGGTGTATTAATAAAACAAACAGGCTAAATCTGTTAGGTGTGTTATCTCTCTAAGGAGACATTTTTAAACAGTGTTGTGGTTTTATGGAGAAGCATGTCTATACAGTGAGGCTTTGTGCAAGCATAGCAGGGCCACAAGATTGCTAGTAGTGGTGAGGAGTTTGTCTTTAGGGATGTAGAAAGGGAAGAACGCAATACAGGTTTTTAGGTCGAGCCTGGGCAGCGCATGCGCTGCTCTGCGAGGCATGCTGTATTCGAGTATGGACTTGAAGCCCCACCCACTCTCGGACCATATTTTTCATTGGCTTGTGTCACAGTCCTTCGTAAATGCTGGCTTCTGATTAGTTAATAGGCTTGTTATTCACTCCTTAGTTTTGCGTTGTCTTCATTTGTAACCTCTTGCGAGGACTGGCCCTTTAATTTCTGTTATACAGTATGTCTGTAAGCACTATTTTCTTTAATGAGTTTCTCCTTCTGCAGGCACGACTTGCTTCCCTGCAAAATTCAGCTCACCATGCGTGCTTACACTTTCTAAGCAGCCCGCGACAATGGCGGCCGCTTCTTTTAAGTGAAATTGGCCTCTCCTTTATAGAGTTTGCGCTATTGGCATTGTAAATGACAATGCCTTTTATTTATATGTTAATTATCAAAACAGATAAATAAAAGGGATTGTCATTTACAATGCCAATAGCTTAAACTTTCGCAAATGCGAGGCATATTGCATTGCAAATTCTTGTTTTTTGGATTGCAAGTCCTTTTGTGCTTCCTGTCTAAGTAGAGGAGTGAGAAACGCCACCAGACAGTGTAACAGTATCTCTTTGCATGACTTGTGATGCTGTGGGGTAGGTGTATATAACGGGCTTTGGCTAGTTGAGAGTGTTAAAGTTGTGCTGACTGCGTGCAAACGTTATTGTTGGGCTAGGGGAACTTGCCGCAAGAGTGCAACAACATTCACTGTAATTGTTCAGTGTAGTTTGACATATTGAGAGAGTCACGTTTGGAAGTTGTTTCCCTCTTGTTCTTTACACCTATGATGGGAATCCTGTCACACGAAAGTATTTTTTACCTGTGCTGCTCGTTTCTCTTTTGTTCAAATGTTTTACCTCTTACTATTAAGCCTTGCTGAATTTGCTGTTTTTTGCCAGATCTTTAATATTTTTGTTTTGTTTTTGAGTATGTGTTTTTTTGCTGTTCTTTTGCAACCTGCGAAAAGCCCATACATATGGGTTTGCTGCTGGGTTGTACTCTTCTGGGAAAATGATTACTGTTCGTTAGCTCCAGGTTATACATAACCACATACTCTTAGCCTTAACTTAGTCGCTTAATGAATCTGTCAAATACAAGTGCTTACCCAAATTTTCACACCTGAGCTATATACATTTTGCACTATTACCTCTAAAATACTTTACGTCTGAGATATGGGATATTACCTTGACTTGAAACTTAGCCTGCAGCTTCAGGGCCACCATAAGGTCACTCGAAGCTGAGTTTTAACATAGTTCAGTTAAATCAAACACACAGGAACATGAGAAGTGGTGCTGAAACACACAAGACTGATGAGACTGCTGTGTCGGGTTCGGCCTATGCAGGCTGATGCCTTATTCTTTTTAATCGATTGCATGCTTTAATTCGTTTTGACTTGCTGTTTTAATTTGGCCTTTAATCTGTGCGTTGTCCTGTATATTAGGGCCTGTTAGAGCCCTATCCTTTTTTTGGCGGCCATTTTTGTAGTGCCTCCACGCTCTATAGAGTGAGGTCCGCTAGTGTTTGGCGCTCCTTTGTGTAGTAGGTCCTTGCCTCTGGGATATAAATGCACTGATGCACATTCGCACCTAAGGCAAGCCTGTCTGCACCTGGACAGGACCAGGGACGCTGCCAGTTTGAGTACAGACATACATCATTTGAGCTACACTAAGCTCGCCCTCATGAACCTTGAGTGAGGTGCGGGAGAAGGGAAGTGATAGACCCGAGAATAGTGGGAATTAGTGAGATGATCGGGATAGCTCAGACCGTTTGTTCATTACTGAGACTTGATCCACGGAGGACTCTGGCCTGGACTTTGAGGTTGTCACGCCACTGGGGTGAGACTTGATATGAGCGTACGGAGGGGGGTAGGACTCGCCATCATTTTTAGGGAGCAGCTAGTGCCCGTTAACACCATTGTCGAACGTTGCAACATGGGACACTTTAGAAATCAAAAACAAACTTTCTTTGAATTTAGTGGGGCTGCTGATGCCTGGTCTTAAAAAGCAGTTCATTTTAAATGGGCACCAAGTGCTCGAACCCTTTATCTCTTGGGGTAATCTCACCATTTTGGGGGATTTTAATCTCCATCTGGAAGAAGAGGGCGCCTGCAACACCAGGTCTTTCATGGATCTTATGCAGTTTCGGCTTTAGCCAATGGTTAATGGTTTTTCCAACCAAGAGACCCTGACTGTAAGCAATTGTCTTGTGATAAGCTAATCTGACCACAGTGTAGTGATGTTAAGTACGCAGAAGGCATATGTGCTGGAAAGCATGTCGGGCAACGCTAACGGTGTTAGAAAAGTGAGTAAAATCTCGGTTGGGAATTTTGCAAATGCCCTTGTGAAATTTAAAGAGCAGGACCTAAGGGGTTCAGGTTCACCAGCAAAGAATTGAGGAGGTTGCCCCTCTGATTAGAGTCAGCCCCAAGTAAAGGGGAAAAACATCTGTCCTGTGGTTTTAGGGGAGCTCAAATCCCTTCAAAGGCAGTGTAGGAGGCAAGTACGGAGATGGAGACTGGCTCCTAATTTGGAAGAAAAAAGCAAACATAGGGAGCGGATTCTCAAATACAAAAGTACTATTAAGGAGGCTAAATCAGTGTACTTCTCCCAGAGGATTATATCTGCTATTCCCATTCCTAAAGAACTCTTAAATATGGTTAGCACCTTCATGTCCCTTCCTACACATTAGGCAGTGAAAAGCTCTCAAAATGTCTGCATTAAGGTAGCTGAGTTTTTCTGAGACAAGATCATGAAGGTCTTTGCAGACTTTCCGGTACATACTGATAGCCCAAGTGATTACGGGATGGCAGAACGGAAAGAGAGGTCTATTACTTCTGGCAGTGAACGTGTTACTCCAGAACTGCGTGATCTCAGATGTTTATCCAGGTTTTCCCCATTGCCTGCAACGAAAAATAAGGCTCTGCTAGGAGGAACCACCTGGGACTCAAAGGATGATCTTTGCCCGCCCAAGGTCCTGCAGTTGGTAGCCTGACTTTGTAGTGGAGGCCTTGGAGAAGGTCTATTCTCAGGGCTTGGAGACTGGTGTGTGCTCACGGGCTGAAAGGAGGCAGTTGTCATTCCTCTGAAGAAAAAGCCTGATGGGGATTCAGGCGATTTAAAAAAAATCTGCACCAGCTAAAATCCCTGGGGAAGCATATCAACTAGGAATTGTTCCAGCATCTCTCGGATCAAGAACTCCTGGGCCCTTTTCAAAACGGGTTCAGGAGGAATCACAGCACCAAATCGATGCTTATAGCGACTGCTGATTCCATTCGCAGGCAGGTTGACCAGGGAGTGTGGCTATTCTGGTACTATTAAACCTGTCCGCTGCCTTTGACAGCATATCTCCATCTTTGTTGATGCAAAGGTTGTGACGCTGAAGGACGTGGTGCTTACTTTGTTGGAGTCCTTCCTGCTGGATACGACTCTTTACAATCAGCTGTGGGGATTTCAGAGCCAAACCTTTCTAGCTCCCCTGTGGGGTTCGATAAGGATCCTCCCTCAGTCCCACCATGTTTAATTTATATGTCTCCCCTCTGGTGAAGCTGATGCTTTCTTGAGTTTCCATCTCCGAGGTGGCTGACTGGTTTAGGGCTTGCGTTACAGAAATCAGCTGGTGGGAGCGGGAGAACTGGCTCAAAATGAATGGGGAGAAAACAGAGAACATGGTTTTCGGAATGAATAGCTTGATCTGGACCAACTGATAGTGGCCAGAAACTTGTGGTACTTTACCTGTTCCATGGACTCTAGCCACAAATCTGGGTTTTTTTTGGACCGTCAACGCCCAGGTTAATAGAGCAGTGAGCGCCTGCTTCTGGACCATTAAGATATTGAAGATCCTGCCTTTTTCCCCGAAGGAGCTTAGAGTGTTAGTGGTCATTGCACTTATTTCTTAATTGGACTACTACAATGCTTTTTATCTAAATGTCAACCAGTACTCAGTAAATAAGCTCCAAATTATCCAAAATCCGACTGCACATTTGGACCTGGGACTACCAAAACACTTGTCAGTCAAGGAAGGATTGAGAGCCTTGCATCTGTTACCAGTGCAGAAGTAAGTGTATTTTAAAGCTCTTTGCTTGACTCGTAAGGCTTTCCATCTACGGGAGTCGACTTATCTTAGAGCGGCCTTTATTTGGTATGTTCCTACTAGGCCTCTGAGATCAGCTGGATGTAGTTAAGATGGTTGTACGCAGGTCTAGGAAAGCCAGGTGGGGGGGCATGGGCATTCACAGTGGCGGCTGCCAGGTTGTGGAACGCCCTCCCAGAACAAATTAGGAGTTTAAACTCTACCTGTTTTTTTTGTAAACAGATTAAAACGTGGTTATTTTAGAATTAGACCTCCCTTTGAGTTGCCTGCTTGTGAGGTTGTCTCTGCTTTGGGTCCTTACCTTTCACATGGTTTTCTTTCGTTTTAGCGCGTTGATGCCTCCTGGTTTAACGCACTCTGTAAATGCTAAAATTATAATTACACATGGAATTGCCAAACATTGTAAGGCATCAAGCCAATAGGACAACTTACCTGTGTAAGCAGAATGACCATATTAGAATGAGAGTATCGATTTAGCATCAAGCCAATAGGACAACTTACCTGTGTAAGCAGAATGACCATATTAGAATGAGAGTATCGATTTAGCATCAAGCCAATAGGACAACTTACCTGTGTAAGCAGAATGACCATATTAGAGTGAGAGGATCAATTTAGCAGATGAAACGGACAGGATTTCAGACAGCAAGTGGGGTGAACAAAATCCTATGCAGCATTCCAAAACCATAATTGGGGTAGTTTAGCTTAGATGTTGGAGTTGAAAGATGTCATTTATACCCACTCTCTCTTCCAACCACATACCAAAATAATTGCACTTGGCTGTTCTTCAAGTTCTTAAATCATTAAGTGTTTGTTACACAATGCCCAAAGACGACTACAAAGCATACCTGCATTAGCCATCAGGTCATTATTGTGTTTGCATTTTTTTTAATGGCAGTGATGTACTTGCCCTCACGGACATTAATGCCATTAGAGAAAAAAAACACTGTTTACTGAGGCCTGATGTAGCAAAAGTATGTCATGGCCATACTGTAGGCGGCTAAATTGATATTTCTTTGGGGTGGATACCTGCAGTTTGAATAGCTAACACACCATGTCTGCAGTATAAAAGCTAACAGCAAGGGGTGCTAGAACACACTCCTACTTGATCCCTCTGTTGGTACATATTTGTTAGAAAGATGTAAATTCTATCCTCGCTTTGTCTCTGCAATTGGATGACCCTCAACAATTTAACTGGTATGCCTCGGTATTGTAGATTTAAAACAAACAGCTTTTTTTACAGTCCATTAAAGTTGGTTTGTAGTCAATAATTCGGGTGTGTAGCTTTCTGTTCTGCACAAATACATCTTGGTGAATCATTAATGTGAGGCACCACTAATTTGTTGTATTGCATTTTGGCCTGAAACCATATGTAAGGGAATCGATCCCTCTGCCTGGGTCAAAGGTTCAAGATCTTGTAATATGTTCTGAATCGATGTCATTCGCAGTGCGATTAGATGGTAATCTGCTGGTGCAGTTATTTTTGCTTTCTTAAAACGTCCTACAAAATAGACTTTCTTCAAGAGTGCAGTGTAATTTGTAGTTCAAGTGAAGATTTATAGAGAGAAGATAAACAACTTGCTTAGTAATAGAGATCCGCCTTGAGTAGATTATTATTTAGGCTGTTAGCACCCGGGGCGCCATCTGACCTCAGATCTTGCAAGGTTTTTACAAATCTGGCCCCTTGTTATGTGGAAAAAAAACAACAAATAAACAAATTTGCAGGACCATTATATAGTTTCTTAATATGAGTAACCAGGCTGTCCACCGACTGTGAGGGATTGAGGCTGCGAGGGATGATGCTGAAGGACGCTGAAGGTGCTGTCTCGTGCCCCGTGACTTCCAGCTGTTAGCTCCCCGGCTTCCAACTCTGCCTGAGAAGTTGTGTGCCCGGGATTCACGGCGGTCAGCAGACAGAGAGCGCGCGGAGACCGACGACCCTCGGATCAGGGACCGGCGTGGGGAGGAACTATCTCGGGTGCGGCATTGAGTGCAAGGCTACAAAGGTGTGCACAAACAAAGTGACATTGCTGTTGGGCTTCCAGCGTCTGCGTCTGGCATTGTTTTGTTTTGTGAAGTGGAGCGGCCAGAGACTTGCGACCAGTGGCCCCCGCAGACGTCACAGCTCCTTTCCTTGCACTATCCTGATTTTTGTCCCGGTGCATTCTGGGACTTGTAGTTGTGTATTTCACCACAGAGGTACATTGGATTCCCCTCCTGCCTTGTCAAGTGAGTTTCCCCGCCAGGACAAGGAGGAGCCTGCTCAGGCATCAGTCGGGTAATCTGAGCGCTGCAGAGCAGAATTAAGCGGAGGGGTGCTTCCTGGATTCCTGGGACGCCCTTTAGATTTCTGACTTGTTGCTATTTTTAAGGATTTGCTACCACTCCTCGCGGAACCCGCTCCGCGGGTCCCGCTTCGTCCAGACAGTGCCTGTGAAGTGTTGGCCCCTGCTGGGTGAGTGTCAGGGCTGCGAGCGTGGACCGGGACTCGCTTTCCCAAGAGTCCCGGCTATCCGAAGGCCGAGTCAGCTGGCCCGCTCTCCCTGACCGCCCTGCCCCGCCTAATTACGTCTCCACGGCCATAAGAACAGGCGAACCCCGCTGCGCGGGAGCGCCCGGGGCTAAGCCCGGGCAAAGGGCGGGCCCTCTGTGGCCCTCAGAGGCCAGAGGAGACTGGTCTGGGCCCAAACCCCTTGGTTGCTCATATATTCTTCGTAGGTTTAGTCTTTATTACCTACGGGTGTTTACCCCCTTCAAATGTCATCGACCAGCACTGACCCTATCATGTCCGATAGGCCAGGGAGCTCCCTCAATGGAACATTGGACAATTATTTTTCCAAGACTATTGTGTACGTTCCTAAGGAGAATGCTTTAGCAGAGCGGCGAGCAGAACGCCGCCGCTCAATAGAAGGTATGAAGAATAGGCCTCTGGTTGAGTCATCGTTACCAGTAATTTCCTCTACTGAAGGGAGCCAAAATGGTAATGACTGTTTACTTCTATCGGATAACCTACCCCTTGTATTTAGAGACTGTACGCCGCCAGCTAGTGTAGTGTAGTTCCTATCTTCCCAATAGGCTCTGCGCATTGGAATAGTACCTACAGCAGTAAAGGCCTAGGCCAGACGTTAACTAGGTCTACTACTGTCGATACTAGACTTAATTTTTGGGTTTGCCAGCTAAGCTCAGAGTTCGCTAGAAACTTTCTCGAATGTTCAAGGAAGGATTAACTCCCCTGATTAGACAAGAAGGGATTTAGTTTCTGACAACCATAGAACATGACAACTTTGCTCTCCCCTAATCAAGAGTCAATCTCAAGAGTCGTGTGAGCACAAGGCAATTATTTTACTCAGTCAGTACGTGCATTCTTAGTCTCATCAGAATGTAGAGAAAAGGAAGAGACGGGCGTGTTCAATAAAAGATGTTATTTATTGATCAGTCTCTTTTCTCGTACAAGAGAAATGGATCGATATTATTGCAATACTTATTGTTAAGTAAAGTGCATACATTAAAAGCAATAGTATAAAATAATACTGTAAAAACATTGATATGGTTTCTGAGCCATATGATGTTTAAAATGATTAAAATATATTTACATACACATATACATTTGACTAAACGTACTCAACTGGTGTTTCTAAATACGCCTACCCCGTGTACCTGACCTAAGTCTAATGCGTGGGCGGGAATAGAAAGTTACAGTTTAAGTTAAGTTTGTTTTTGCCAAGTGAATAACTAAAGAATTCTCTGTGAGGGGTTATTCAGTTCTGTACCTGGAATTTAGGATGAATGAGGAATGGTATCTCTTTCTCTGCTCTCGATATTCCAGGCTGCCTGCGAGGGCTACCCGGAAGCGCCGGAGCTGGGTCTCTCGGCTTGAGATAGCAGCGCGTCTCTCAGCGCGTCAGGAAGGCGGGGCTGCTGCCTGCGGGGTCTGCTTCTGCTCTCGGCTTCGGCAAGTATGGCTGCTCCGTCTTGTCACCACGCGTGTGTTTGCATAGGGCAAGGTCGGCAATATTTATACCTTAAAGGTGCCGGGATTGACGTAAGGATGGACATAGGTACGTCAATAAAGATGTCATACGACTTGCTCGTTAGCACATTCTTTACTAAAGTTCTCTGTGAAATCAAAACAATGGCCGCACGGATTATCCAGGTTGTCATAGGTTTGATTTGTTATGAGAACGTCGTATGCCTTATCAGGGGCTGGAGGAATGTCGCTTGTCTAATTAGATCTCAAGCGTTATGACCTAATCAGATAACACGTTCCTGTGCCGTAGTGTGACTGCGTCAGATAACGGTATCTGCATGATGGGGGTTTTCTTGCCTCATGGGCTGACTGTTAGTTAACTAGCTAGGTAGTTTAACCAGAATAGGGTCAGGAATAGGGGGATCGATTCAGAACCTATAGAAATACACGACACCCACTCCACGCTAACTATGGTCATATCTACTAATCTATGCATAGTATAACATAGTACAACATACTATAGAGTATAGTGTATACCTTACCACCCCAAAATACATAAATGCATTTTGAAATTTTCAAATATACAGAAAAATTGCAGTCATATATATTGTATGCACTTAAGCTATGAATTAAATGCAAAAGTAAGCACGCATTTTATGCATTATTGCTTGTTGGTATATGAGAAATACACATGAAATGGCTCTTAATATGGCTATACAGAAAGAAAAGTCGAAACCATTTCATCACATAATATATTTTGTGAACATACCAGCGGGCAGCTAAAGTCTATATAAAGTCTATAAAGTATCTAAAAATAGAAATCTTAGTTCTCTAGGAATAGTTTTCTTACTTTAAGCAGAAGATCAGTGTCCCGGGGAAAAAATATATAGAAAAATATTTTAAGGGTTTGCTGAAAAAAGTTGCTGTCCGTGAACTGGATTGTAATTGTTCATGTGACTTTATTTTTAAAGTTGAAGGCCGAATTCAGGGAACGCCGTGTGCGAGTTTACTCAAAAGTCTCTATTTCTGTTCCGGAGAGAACATCATATCATTCAGGCTTTCGAAAAAACTGTCAACAGCTTCATGGGAAAGTTCCTCTAAGTCGGAAATAGGGGTAACCATGCATTCGTGCGCATGATTGTCTCCATTGACATTCTGATTTGCATTGCTGACAGAAGGTCGTACCCGTTCGATGCTGCTTTCATCTTGAACTTCACTACTCTTCAATCGTAGTGGTGAAGATTCCAGGAATGCCGTCATCAGAATTGGCAGCCTTTGAGGGCAGCACAAAGCGTGAACCTTGGTAGGAACCAACAGTGTATCTGCATCCACTGGCGCATCCGATTGTAGCGTCAGACAGGTGTCTAACACGCATTCTTCTCCGCATAGCAGACACCTTAGTACAGGTAAAACACACCTTTGCCACATTGGTCGAAATGATAGAAACCAAGTCATGTTTAGGTCTCTAAGCCGGGAGAGTCCCAGGATTTTTGATATCCGGTCCCGGTATCCAATGGCTAGGATCGTATCTTCCATTGTCGCGAGAGTTTGATCTGTGACATGGGTTGCCATAACGAAAAATAAGGACTAGGAATAGGATTCCTGCAATTAGTCCCAGGATCAGGGGAAGTCCGCCAAAAATCGAATGGACGAAATCTGGAAAAATACCCAGTATGGCTTTGAATGGTGTTAATGCCATCGAAAATACTGTCTTAAATACCTTTGAGACCCCAGTGGTATCAGAAATATTTAAGATTTCGCTCAGGATTTCCGCGAAATGTACGGGGGAATTAGTTGATAATAATGTATGTATCTCTGCAGTCGTCCTTGCGACTTGTAGATCATACGTTTCTTTAGATGACGTGAGCCTTGTAGGCGTCTGAAGAAGCACTGTTTTCATTCTGCTTAAAGTATCTATTCGAATAGAAGTAATTTTCAAACCGGGCCATGCCCTTGCCTCCCTGTCTGGAAAGGAGCTGGGGAATAAAGAACGTCCACAGCACTTGACCTTCGCCGTCGTAGTGACGAGATAAGGAGGCCCGGGCATAAGACTACAACATCTGCGGTCTACAATAAGAATGTAACTCCCATTATAGAGTCTTTGAAAGAATGGTTCTATTTCAGTTGCAGGTGCGCCTTGCTGGTGACATGAAAGGTTGTATGAATTCCCTTCACAGGCTCCGTGCAAACTAATACCGTTACACAGAAGCGTGCCGCTTAGTGACATAGCACAATTGTTGCCACTAAGAAACGCTTTCTGTCCTTTGTTACTGACACATGCATGTGAATAGGGCAGGTTCCAAGTTGTTTTAAGGTACCCCTTTCCCAATTTCTCGTACATGCCAGCCTGTATATATTTTTGGCAGTATTGAAACCTGAAGGTTGAGATTGGAATATTTATGATTCCGTGGATTATCCATTCACTGACAGGTCGTTCTGACATTGTCATTGGTAATCTTTCTAGTTTTTCAATGCTCAAGATTGTATAATCAGCACCCTTCTGCGCCATACCGATTTGTCTATCAGTAAGGTTAAAGATTTGGAATAGTGACGTTGTGTTGATTAAACGCCAAGGCACGTAGCCTGAACGCAGATTTTGTAACGTCCAGCCAAGCTGTACAATAGAACGCAATTGTGACTGTCCATGTTGTAATAACAGTAAGTCTTGCGATAATATATCGATTGCTGAAGACACAATGCTGTCCAATGAAAAAATTCTGGAGGACAGAGTCATTAACCCATTGTCCACTACAGAAAGTGATTTTTCCAAATTAATACGATCAATTTCACGTATTCTCTCTGCTGTCTCAATTTGAGTAACCTTCCAGGCCTCATTGTATGCTGCATATACAGAGGCTGCTATGAAACGCTTATGACGCTGTTTGCGTGGTCCCAGTATGAAATCACGCAAGTCAGCACCATCAGTAAGTAAAGTTAGGTGTTGCTTAATTTCAGGCAGTGTGGAAGTTTGTAGCCATTGAAGGCATAATTTGCCCACACTGTAGGTTGTTATTATCCCTGGGTGATGTCTTTGGGGATATCTAGGGTCTGGCCTGGTCATTTTGAAACCCTGTGTTTTATTCAGGAATCTATCTTGACAGTTATTTGTATCTGTGGGCCAGATCAACCATTGTTTCCAATCAGGATGTGTTCTGTTTTGGTTAAGTATATGGTTTATGTCTATTTCTTCATCTGTTTCAGAGCTATTGCTAAACATTGTCGGCTTTGGAATAGACAGGTTATTTAAATCTTTGATTTTGGCTAAGCCAAGACAGGTGGTTTGTTGAACAGTGTCATTTAAAAAATATCATTTGTTCTGGGATCATGCAGGCTCTAAACAAAGCTTCTAAACCCTGTACTTGCCATTCTTTTGTACCCCAAACACTTTTCAAATCAACATTTTTGTCCCAATAATCAAATCCAAAAGTATTCATTTTTTCAAAGAACGAATCAGAATAAATCAATTTTGTGTTGGTTATCATGGTTTTCATCCCTGTCTTGTTTGACAATTTGTAATAAAATGTTTCAGCATTAGTTATGTTAAAACCTGAAAAATATGAATATTTGTCATAAACGGTTCTAGAGCTCCCTTTTGGAGGTGTAGCACAATGTTCCCATTGATTATAATTTAAAACATTTCTAGGTTGTGCAGATTTATGCAAGAAATGGTTACCATAATGGTTATAGCAATACATACTATCATAATTTGTAGAACCCTGCAAATAATCATGTTTTGTAAATTTAGCAGACATTACTAAGTCAGACATCATATTATTTATACTTTCAAAGTCCCAATCATCAGCAAATGAGTTTGGTTTTGCAAAATCACTCAAGGAGATCTTGATTTGGTGTGGATATTTCAGGATCTCGACCGGACCATAAATTTCATAGTCAGTGTTGTCCCAGGCTACCCCACCAGGTATTGGAATTGCTGTGAAGTTGGCTGAAGAAAGTTCTGAAGAAAGTTCTCGTTTCTTGACGTGTGAAGATGTGTGTGGTTTGAGGACCAAGTTGATGTTCTGACTTGCTGTGTCCATTTTAGCATATTTTCCCTCAATGAAGCGTCCCAAAGTAAATACCATGATGAGCCAAAGTATGAGGATAAATGCACCAAAACCCACCCAAAATTCAATCCATGGAGAAACCAGATATGTTTCTTTCAGTTGTTTCAAAAGTTCCTTAGCTTTGTCTTTAAAGGATTTTGATGATGGCTGTGTCTTTTGTTCACTGAAGCCGTCAGAGGAATCATCGAAGTTGATGAAGTAACCAGATGCAGTTCTGTCAATTGTTCCAATTGGTTCAGGATTTTTGTTTTTTGCATTTTCACTTGGTACTTCAGTATAGATTGGTGTCTCTCTGCTAAATGTCTTTATTTGGGTTTTCAGAGGTCTTAGTTCTATTGCATTGTTGCATAGTCCTTGTTGTTCTTCTGTAGGCGTTTCGAATGTGATGAGCCTCTTTGATAGGACCTCTGTACTGGTAGCAAACCTTGGTGTTCTGCTACTTATTGGGAGTCCACTTGGCCTACTGTTTGTTATCGGCCACATGTTGTGGTTTTACCAGGTCGATGGATACAACTCGGTTCTCCTTTTTTCCAGCAAGTGGCGGTAGTACAACTGATCTTGTCCCGTTGACAGACAAGACAGGAACTCCTTTTCTGTAAGAAGGCCCAAATTCCTTCTTTACCGCGATCTTCTCCCTGACTAGATCCCCGACTTTTGGAATCCAGACAGGTCTTGCTGGGACAGGTGGTGAATCTTCAGTGGTCGTTGGCTGTTGTTTCAACTGTATGTTGCTCAGGTCTTTTCTTGTTTTGTTTAAGTCCTGCAAAATAGCCAAACGGTCTTTGACATCAAAGGTTTTTTCTATTACCACTGAAGTCTGACTATCAAGGTCAGAGATCAACATCCTAGTTCCGAATAATAATTCGTACGGACTGAATCCCTTCAGAGAATTTCTTGGCAAGTTATTTAGACTACGTTGGACACTTATTAGATGTTTGACCCACCCAGCTCCCGAACCTAATATCCTTTCTATTATAGATTGCTTTCTGCCTTGGTTTTTTCTTTACACCGTCCCATACCCTCAGGAAGGAAGTGAGAAGATTCCCGCTGGGCTGTGCTCATTTGACCATGTTTCCCCCCCAGGCTGGTTTGCTTGAGTGAAAGAAATGGTCGAACGTAGCATGCTCTTAGCGTATATGCCATTTAGACTCGCAAATCTTGTATAATAGTCCGGACGTCAGCCAAGTGCTGGTGATCTACATTATAAGTGGAAACTAGCCTGTATATGTTAATCGCAAGTCATTCTTTTTGCTGGTAATATTATCTGCCTTGATACGACGAGGTATTAAACTGCTTCTCTCCCCACTGCGATCTCTGTTGCAGTTTGGGCAGTTTTTTACAAACATGGTGTAGTGCAGGCTCATGCCTGGCCACCAGTACCGTGATGGTAATTCTTCCAGAGAATCTTTTAATTTAAGGTGTCTGTGACCCTCGCCCATGTGTGCGTCTGCGATTAACAAGTGTCTCCTGTCCATGTTTGGAATCACTCTATCCCCCACTCCAGGGATTCGAGCAAAAGGGACGGAGTTTGCATCGATTATGTATGTATAATTGAGTGGATAATTGATCGGTAACGCTGAGCAGTCGCCTTTTGATGACGTTTTCACCGCCAGCAATGTTTCGCCGTCAATGTATTTTAATGTACGCTTTTTTCGATCTACGGGAGCCGGTTTACTGGCTGCCGCTGCGGCTGTTTCAGCCAATGAATTCCCTACAACGTGAACGCCATCACGCTGGTGACTCAGTGAGTGAGTCACGTGAGTCTTTGGTAGTTCTTTTTTCAAAAGAGCTACTTGTTCCCAGAGAAGTCTCTGCTTAACCTGGTTAACCGTTCTGAATCCATGTCTGCAAATCCTTGTTATATGCTTTGACGCAGAAATATGAATCTGACACTATAAGTGTCGGGAATTCGCGATCCGCATTATCTAGCGCCATTTTCAAAGCTATTATTTCAGTTTGTAGTTCTGAATTAGTTTCTACTGAGTGTGATTTTGTTAATAGAGGTTTTAATATACCTCCGCGCCACACTTCTTTTGTAATCTCACATGTGGGGTTGTATGCATGTTCTCCCCAAACGGAGGGTTGAGCATGTCCGTCTGTATAGATTACACAGGCGTAATGTCGTAGAGGCAGAATGTCGATTGGCAGAGGATACGTCTTTTCATATTTTAGATTTTTTAATTCTTCTAGTTCTGGATCAAAGTAGTAGTCTACTTTGTCCGTTGTGATTGAATTCACCCATTGTATCCATTCCGGATTCAATGTTGTTGTTGGTAAATTACACGGTGTTGTTAGTGCCTCAAAGGCTGATTCTGCTGTTCTGACTGTGATATGTCTACCGTCAGCTATGTCTTTTTCTCTAGCTATTGCGGTTTGAACTGCACGAATGATTTTTTCTGTATTACTGAATTTCTGTTCAGCTTCTGTGTACGTGTGTGATTTGAATGCAATTGGTACCATTTCTCCCTCATTAGAGGTCAGGTATGTGAATCCGCATCTCCCTGGGATGACTCGAATCACAAGATTGCGTGTGTTATCACGTGTTTCTAATTTTGTTTTAATTAGCATGTCTGTTTGTAAGGATCTCAAAATTTCTGTGTGTGTTTGAGTCCAATTGGATCTTTTAAAGTCTGGTTTAATTAGATCATAAAGGGGTTTGACCCTTTCTGCGTAATTTGCAATATATGTTCTTCCGAAATTTAGGAAGCCTAGAATTGACTGTAGGTTTTTTAGTGTTTTAGGAGCTTGGATTACGGCACATTTCTCTAGGAAATTGTCTGCCAGGCTTTTACCTTCACTTGATAGCTCATATCCTAAGAATAGGACTGTCAGATGGGCAATTCTGGACTTTTTGAAGTTGAATTTGTAACCCTCTGCAGCGAAACCAAGTATTATGGTGTTCACTCTTTTCAAGTGAGTCTCCAAGTCATCATCTGTTAAGTAAATGTCATCGACATAAGATAATGCTTCATCATCATATTGTTGTAGTAATTCTGTTACTCTCGCTGAGAATACCCCCGGGCTGTTCTTGTACCCCTGGGCTAACCGACAGAATTGTTTTTGAGTGCCATTTACTGAGAAAGCTGTTAAATATCTGCTCTCTGGTGCTATGTTTTGACAAAAGAATCCATTGGAGATGTCCAAGGTTGTTTTGTATTTTTTGCGCACTATGTTATTCATTAGTGCAGCACTGTGTGAGTTTTGCACTGCAAAAGTTTTGCAACATGTGTTAAGGTGTCGGTAATCCAAAACTAGACGGTATGAATTGTCTGGTTTGGAGACCGGAAACAAAGGATTGTTCATTTGTGAGGTGCAAGTTTCAATCACCTCCTGGTATTCTAGCTGATCTAGTATTTCATTTACTTGTTTTTTAGCTTCTTGCTTCATTGGGTACTGCCTTTGTGCAGTTGGTTGTGATTTTAACTGGACTTTGTGAGGAGGAGAATCCTCATCCCATCCTACATGATTTTTATATAAAGCAGGTGCTAAGGCCACTGCCCACTTTCTAGCAAGTGTATATTTTTTATGAATCGGTATTTGATTCGAGAAGGCAGGCATAATTACTTCTTCGCCATGAGGGCACTCCCTGACAAACTCTGGTGGCCAGTCTTTTTCAGCTAGAAGGATGTCATAGCCTTTGGAGAGGTTATCCCAAAAGTGTCCCCTTATTTTCCTAGTCTTATCTCCCTCTATACGTAATGTTATCTCGTATATTTTGTGGGGCTTGCTAACTCTGGTATCTGCAGTTTCCACTTGAAGGTATTCATTCGTGTCCACTGTCTCCAGATGATTCATAAGGACTTTGCGAGCTATGCTCACCTCTGCTGCGCTGTCTAGCATTGTCTGAGCCCACTCTCCGTTTTTCAGTTGTGTCCTCAGTATTCTCGGCATTGTTAACTACCTTGATACTGGCTACCTTCTTTTTTGGAAATTGTGATTTCTTTTTCAGTTGAGCAGGTTCCTTGTCTTTGGACTTGGCGTGCTCTTCTGATCGTCCTCTTCTTTCCGATTTCTGCGAGGAATTCTGAAAAGATTGAGAGGGACGTGTATCAATGTCTTGATATCTATCAGGTTTTTTAATATTATCCCTATTTCTAAGGTTATATCTATTCCCAGAGGGGTCACTCTGGGGTGACCTTTGTCTCGGGTTTGGAGATTTCTCTCTTCGCCTAGGAGACCTTCCTCTGGACTGGAATTTCTTTTCTTTAGGATTGGATTGTTTATTTCCATCCCAGTTCTTTTTTGGTGAATTATTATTATTATTAAAAAACATTTTTTCTGGACTTGTAGTCAGTTGCGGTTTTACTGGTATTCCACCTAGACTATCTCTGCCTAGTTCTTCATAGGATTTTTCTATGATTCTGGCAATTTCAGCTGGTTGGTCTGCTATATCTGTCTCTTTTAACCTCTGGCGGATCGCCACGTTTGCTGCTTCACCTTTTATGTTGGCTAATAATATAGCCGAGACCTGCTTGAAGTCTTTCAGTAGTTTCATACCAAGAGTTAAAGCAGGTTCTGGACCGTATTCATCTTGAATTTGTTTTAGCACATCTGGTATTACCGAAATGGATGGAACACCGTGCGTTTTTGTATAGATGGAAGCAAAGACTGTACCCCAAGTGTCACAGTCCTCAATGTGTGGTGCGATTCCCATTGGGAGACATATAGTCAGAATCCTGTGTTTTTCCAGCGGGGTGGTGTCAGGAAACACCGCCTCTATTTGGGTAATTTTCTGTGCCAACCAGAATGGTATCTGTTCCCGTTTAGCTGGAACTTTACCTAGGCAGGATTGGATGTTCTGTGGTGTAATTTTATTTGTGTTCCCCTGGTGAGGGGTCAGCTGTGGAAGTTTAATCGCTGGCTGAATTGTTGAAGTCCGCATTACATACTGAACTAATTGTCTGTGAATTTTTAGTAGTTGTTTTAGCTGTATTAACAGCTCTGCTGCAGGCATTCTTTCGATGTCTGGATGTGGTGTGTATCCGGCTAAGACCGGCCACGTTGCTCCTGGTCTTCCTAAAGGACCGAGCCTTGTAATGTGATTGTTATGTATTAGGGCGCCATCAAATAAGAGCAAATGCTCTTGGAATTTGAGTGGTACTTCCACCTCCTCGAAAGGAGTGTACGTTTCAGGAGGTTCCTCTACTTTGTAATAGTGGAAGTACTTTGTTACAGCATTTGCTGCTGGAAAATGTATCCATGTATAGTATACCTCTGTCTGCCGATATTCGTGTGCCTCAATTACGAATATGACTGTGCCACCTCTAGGTGTCAGTCCATTTTCTATAAGTTTTAAGGTTATAGATCTCCTTTTAATGACCGGAATGAGTATTATATCCGCGTCTGCTGCTTGCATGGTAGCATCAGCATCTGCTATTTCAGTAGCTAATCTAATTGCCTCTCTTTCTCCATCACTGTCTCCCATTTTACTGACAGGATGGTATTATTTTTGTTTGCAGATCAGGTTTCTTATGGAAACAGAGATTAGATGCACAATATTCTGGAACTGTTTTATCCTTCAACGTTGACTAGACCAAGAACCATACATAGGAGTTCCCTCCTGCGAGGTTTTGGAGGATATAATAACCTTTCACCCACTCCAGACGTCTTTGGAGTATTTGGGAAAAGGGGTCTGAGTGAGAAAGCACGACTGAGTTACTCTAAATGTCTTACGTTAGTTTTATCGCCCTTTCCAAACGCGTTGGGCGCCATGTAGTGTAGTGCCTATCTTCCCAATAGGCTCTGCGCATTGGAATAGTACCTACAGCAGTAAAGGCCTAGGCCAGACGTTAACTAGGTCTACTACTGTCGATACTAGACTTAATTTTTGGGTTTGCCAGCTAAGCTCAGAGTTCGCTAGAAACTTTCTCGAATGTTCAAGGAAGGATTAACTCCCCTGATTAGACAAGAAGGGATTTAGTTTCTGACAACCATAGAACATGACAACTTTGCTCTCCCCTAATCAAGAGTCAATCTCAAGAGTCGTGTGAGCACAAGGCAATTATTTTACTCAGTCAGTACGTGCATTCTTAGTCTCATCAGAATGTAGAGAAAAGGAAGAGACGGGCGTGTTCAATAAAAGATGTTATTTATTGATCAGTCTCTTTTCTCGTACAAGAGAAATGGATCGATATTATTGCAATACTTATTGTTAAGTAAAGTGCATACATTAAAAGCAATAGTATAAAATAATACTGTAAAAACATTGATATGGTTTCTGAGCCATATGATGTTTAAAATGATTAAAATATATTTACATACACATATACATTTGACTAAACGTACTCAACTGGTGTTTCTAAATACGCCTACCCCGTGTACCTGACCTAAGTCTAATGCGTGGGCGGGAATAGAAAGTTACAGTTTAAGTTAAGTTTGTTTTTGCCAAGTGAATAACTAAAGAATTCTCTGTGAGGGGTTATTCAGTTCTGTACCTGGAATTTAGGATGAATGAGGAATGGTATCTCTTTCTCTGCTCTCGATATTCCAGGCTGCCTGCGAGGGCTACCCGGAAGCGCCGGTGCTGGGTCTCTCGGCTTGAGATAGCAGCGCGTCTCTCAGCGCGTCAGGAAGGCGGGGCTGCTGCCTGCGGGGTCTGTTTCTGCTCTCGGCTTCGGCAAGTATGGCTGCTCCGTCTTGTCACCACGCGTGTGTTTGCATAGGGCAAGGTCGGCAATATTTATACCTTAAAGGTGCCGGGATTGACGTAAGGATGGACATAGGTACGTCAATAAAGATGTCATACGACTTGCTCGTTAGCACATTCTTTACTAAAGTTCTCTGTGAAATCAAAACAATGGCCGCACGGATTATCCAGGTTGTCATAGGTTTGATTTGTTATGAGAACGTCGTATGCCTTATCAGGGGCTGGAGGAATGTCGCTTGTCTAATTAGATCTCAAGCGTTATGACCTAATCAGATAACACGTTCCTGTGCCGTAGTGTGACTGCGTCAGATAACGGTATCTGCATCATGGGGGTTTTCTTGCCTCATGGGCTGACTGTTAGTTAACTAGCTAGGTAGTTTAACCAGAATAGGGTCAGGAATAGGGGGATCGATTCAGAACCTATAGAAATACACGACACTAGTACTTGCCCCAAGTTCATTGTGAATGATTTGTCATCAGCTAATTGTATTAGCATTCCAACAGTAACTGAGGCTCTGACTACCCATGCATCCTTGCCTTGTAAAAATTTACCAACTAGGGTCAAAAAAATTACACCGCTTAGAAATTTTGGCCCACCGCCTACAAAAAAAAGGAGGAAAAGGGGTGAACCGCAACAACAGAAACTGAGCCATACCGAGTTCGGGAAAAAAACTAAGTCCATCACTGGGAATGTTAAGGCCCTAATAGCTATACCCGAAGTAATTACTCCTATCCTACCATCCCCACTATCCCCACATTCAATAGAGATTGATAGTGAGGCAAACACTGACCATCTACTAACAGATATTGTGCCGCCAATAGTCTATAATTTGGCCACTCTGGATAGTATTGAAAACCTAATTAGGAACTATTCCCTAGCTATTATTGATAAATTGAATAAGGTGGAGGAACGTTTAGGGAAATTAGAGCGGGAATTGGCAAGTAATGGGGTTCCCACAAAACCAGATGCAAATAATATCGTGCAAAATATTATACCACCTACTCAACCTAGTACTTCTGCCCCAATCCCTGTCTCAAATATGACCTTGATCCCCCCACATAACAACCTTAAGCAATACAATCAACCCCGTTTATTACCTACTAATAAACCCGACCCGATTCCAGCCATTCCACCCAAAAGGCCGCCGAAGGGTCCGGGTAATATAACTCTAGGGATACCAACTAGGGAGGGAGATAATTCCAGGCATACTCGGGGGAGTTCAAACAGGGCCCCTCTCCCAGAACTCCCACCGGAAGCAGTGCCTTTCGTGGTAGTTCTTACAGGGGGTACCTGAATTTGAGGAGAACAAGCGGGAAAATTTTGCCCAATTAAAGAATAAAATAATACATTGGCTGAGGTTATATAGGCCAATTGTAGGTAATATTAGTGGCAAAATCATCCATGTCCGCCGCCTCCAATGGCTGGGGGGAAGACCTAAAGATATCGAAGGTGATATAGTGGTGGTCAATTTTAGAGATCAAGAAGCTGTCCAGTTTATACTAAATTGGCCTGCTGGAAATGCCAACAACCGTATTACCCCCCGACCACTGACATATTTTTACCCGCGATCAGTGGTATTCCCATCCCAGCACCTATTTCCACAATATCCACAAATACAAACTCACTTTAATACCCACCCCTTTACCCTGAACAATGCCAGGAACCAGCCACATGTACCGGCCCGTGATCCATATGGATGGAACTTTGTACCTACTAGGAATAACACAACATTCAATGGGAGAATGAATCATCTAAAGCCATTCACGCCATTGGAGACTACTAATAGGTTCGATATATTCAATGGGCTAGATGATTGTGACTGATGTTATTTGAGTCCAGGGGATGAGGGAAGTGCGTTATATACGTCCAATATGGAGGACACTGTTTATGGAGCGGATGTAGTGGGGAATGTAATAAACTTGTCTCCAGTTAGACATCGGAATGGGCCATTGCCACTACCTGTGAAGAGAACACACATTGTTGGTGGACTAAGTACCCCAGGAAAGGGGTATAACTTAATACGTTGGAATATCGCAGGGTGGCATAATAAGATGGACTGTCTAGGCTGGCTGGAATTTATCTCTAAATTTGATATCCTTTGTCTCCAGGAGACGTGGTCCACTGAAGGTATTGCCCAAGAAGGCTATGTTGCCTATAACTGCCCGGCGTTGAGCTCTACTATGGGTAGAGCAAGAGGTGGGCTGGTTACTTTATTGTCAGTGAGTCTTCCGGCACGAGTCAAAGTACGCGTGACAGTTGGCTCTCACTCACAGATATTATGGCTGCAGCATAATGGTGGGCGGAATGTCCTATTAATTAATCACTATAATAACGTTTTCAATCATTCTAGTTCTGTAGTGGTTGATGAACTTGAGGAGGCAGTTGAAAACTTCTGTGGGCAAACTGGTATTTCTTTTGAAATCTTGTGGGCTCGAGACTTTAATATTCATATGTGCCCTTACTCTTTCTCAAGGGTGTGTGGCTATGGAGGGGAGGATGGAGAGAATCAGGCACACTTTATACATACGATCTATGGGGACTCACTCAACACACTCTTGCTTAAATATGATCTTTGGATATTGACGCCAAAGAAAGATAGCGAGGGCAAATCGATACCAACTTTTGTGGGAAGGAATTCTGCCACTGTTATAGATTATCTTATAGCCTCCGCAAGTATAAATTCTCTTTGTACTATGCCAGAAATACTAGATTTGGCCCTCAGTGACCATAACTGTTTAACCATACACCTGTATCTGTGGGGGGAGAAGGCTGTGGTACCCCATAGAATAGTGGCGGATATAATTCCACATAGGCCAAATGGCCCTAGGATTAAATGGGGTAGACACAACGAGGCACTGCTGTTGGCTAAAATTGTGTCTGCATGCTTATGTCTTGAGCCTAATACATGTCCGACAAGCACATTGGCTGGCTTTGAACTAATTAATGCAACTACAAAAAAGATTTTGACTAAGAGCAAGGCAAAGGGACAAGAGGCCCCCAGAGGGTGGTTTAACAGGGCTTGTACAAAATCCCTACAAAAACTAAAAAATGCTCTAGCTAGAAAACCTAGGGATAAGGAAGTGGTTAAATCTCTAAGGAGTACATATAAAATGCACCTGAATTTGAGGAAGCAGGAGCTAAGAGAGGAAGCGTGGGACAATTTATCTAAGGCTGTAGATCTCCGGGATACTAAGTTATTTTGGACCACTGTTAATAGTCCCTTCCTCCACGATGAAGTAGCACCAGTGCTCTCGGCCCAAGTTAGCGAGGAAATCTGGGTATCCCATTTTTCTAGCATTTTTAACCCGGGAGGGACATCTACGGAGAATGATATGGTTGTAGCCCCTGGTCCTCCAACACCGCTTAATATCACAACCGCGGAGGTGGATAGTGCCATTCGAAGTAGCAAGGGAGGGAAGGCCCTGATGGGGTCCCTGTGGACCTATACAAGGCGGATGTAACATTATGGAGTCCCCTGCTGACCAAAGTGTTTAACGCATTAGACCTGACCTCTGCACCTCAGTCGTGGGGAGAGTCGATTATTATCCCTATCTATAAAAAGGGAGATAGGGCGATAGTTCTTGGCCTCGCTCCTATCTCCCTCCTCCTCCATGAAAATAATGAGTAGGGTGCTACTGATTCGATTAGAGGAATGGGTTGAAGAGAACGGGATCCTAGCGGACTCCCAATTTGGTTTCCGCAAGGGGTTAGGCACTATAGAACAGTGCATCAACCTAGATCTTATTATAGGCAAATATACGCGTGCAAAACAGGGTTCGCTGTTCCTCTGTTTTGCGGATTTGTCAAGTGCTTTCGATCTGGTTGACCACGGCTTATTATGGACAACCCTGTTGAATATGGGGCCCCCCCCCCCGAAATCATTTATTTTTTGGCCCATTTATATGGTAACCTTTCTGCAAATATCCGTTTTGGACCTATGGGCGAACGCACCTCAAGCATTAGAGTAAGGTCTGGAATTAGGCATGGATGCGTTCTTGCCCCTCTTCTTTTCTCCCTTTTTATTAACGCCATTGAAACAGAATTGCGAACAGTTAATGCCGACGTTCCGTCCGCTGAGGGTTTATCAATCCCAGTTCTGCTCTACGCGGACGACACGGTTCTCCTATCCAGAACCCCTCTAGGGTTGCAAAAACTAATGGATAAGTTTCAGGACTTTATTAATGGGAGAAAACTCAAGATTAATAATTCCAAAACTTTTATTTTGGCCTGCGGAAAGAAAGTAAAAAAACTAAGACCCTTTACATTAAAGGCCCAATTGATTCAAGTGGTTGATAGTTTTTGTTACTTAGGCATTACTTTTAATAGCGGGGGCATTTGGTCACATGAGATGACCAATGTTAGAGGAAAAATGGGTAAAAGTGTTTTTGGAATTTTTAAATTTGCTACCAAATTGGGCTCAAGGCGCATATTTGATATGCTATACATTTACCGCCATAGATGTGTTGCGTTGGCCCTTTATGGGTCTGGGGTATGGGGACACTGCAATCATCAATCGCTCCAAGTTGAAGAAAATAAATTCATTAAAAAACTCCTCTGTCTACCATCTTCTAACTCTACCAGCCTGATACATCAGGAGGTTGGTCTGGAACATCTTACAGATCTTATTGGTCTTAGACCTCTGCTGGTATGGAGGTCTATCTGGCTCAAAGAACAGACCAGTTTTACGAGGAAAGTTATTACTGATTGTCTTCGCCTGGACAAGTATAAATTGATTCCTTGGCTCAACTACATATGTTCTACATATGATGAAGTTTTTAAGCTAAATGTCCGTGATGACCCCCTTTGTACTTTGGACATCCCAAAAAACGAGTTAAAACACCTGTATCTGAGGGCTAAGGCACAAAAGCGCTGCTCTGTAACTAGCCAGCTCTCTACTTCTCGTTTTTATAACACATATAATCGGGCTGAACCTGGTTTTGCTGAATATCTAAAAATGATAACTATACGATCACACCAGTTTGTTCTTACCAGATTACGTATGGGGATAGTTCATTTGCTTGTTGCCTGTCCGCTCATCCAACTTCACACTGTAATCCCTTGTCCGTGTGATGGACTTTCCAAACAGAGCACTGTGCACTTTTTATTGATTTGCCCTTATTATCTACAACTCCGGGTAATATACTTGAAACCACTTTAAAAAAAATATAAGGTGCCCTCTGTGGAAACAGCTATGAGTCTTTTATTCGCACTTGCCAAACCTGATGTGTGCTTTTTTACGGCTGTATATATTTTAAAATCTATATCCCTTAGGAAAAGTTTGACTTTTTAACAGTATGTTGTAAAATGTAAATGTAACTGTAAATGTTGTGATATACAGCTGCACTTTTATGATTATTTTATAATGATCGAATAAAGTTTTGAAATCGAATCGAGTAACCAGAGTAGATTAAGAGACCAAATTACTAACACTCAGGCTTGAATTGCTCTCTAAGCAGTTAAGAATACGCCGGAATCACGTCATAGTCTCCATTACCGATCAGGTAAATTTCTGCGCATTAGGCATTCGTATGAGCTACAGGGACTACCAACAAACTTTCTATTTTTTCCTGATGGACTAATTTATCCTTGTACGAAAGAGCACAAGAGTGCTTTTCAACGCCTTCTTTTGTCACTATTTAGATCATTCTTAGCTGTTTTTAGTTCAAGGGACTTTTTGAATAAGGGTGGATCTCTAACTGTAAATGAAAACAGATCAGGATTATGGCTCCCCGTTTTATGGTATTTATTTTTTAGACATTTCCGCCTGTATTTATCCATATTTATTATTTGACAACTTTATCTGTATTTATCTATATGTATTATGAGTTTTGTGAAAAAAATAAAGCTGAAACTGGTATATTTCCACATTTATTTAACCAATAAATATGCAGTCATGCTTGAATGCCTGTCCGGTTTCAGGGATCTTAACACAAATATGCACATTTCAGTATCAGCCTTGTGCATATCTACTGCTGTTTAAGCCTCTACTAAAATTCCTTTTTTTTAACTACCTTACCTCTCAATCCACACAGTTATTAGCCTGGCAGTCTGGGCAGAGTGTATTTAGAATCATTCAAAAAGCACCCAATTTCTGTTTTTATCCACATTTTAAAAATAAATACATACAAGAAAATATGGTTTTCTGTCTGTATTTACCTGTAAAACTCAGTAAAAACGGAAAATATTGAGCCATAATCATGATCTTACTGATGGCGTGGGCTAGGAAAGAACATTGTCAATGGCCACTTTCCTTTCTGAACGAAAAGAGACTTTGGCATGTCAGAAAATTATGATATTTTGACTGTCTTCAGTTTCCAGCTTCATTTCACCTTTTTTTGCTTGCCTTTTTTGTTTTAACCGCTTTAAACCTTCATCTGCGGACTCCACCCAACACATTGATGGTAATTGCCTGTTGTAGCTTAAAAATAAAGGGCACCATTTGCACTGTGTAGTTGCGGTCTGTCTGCTGAAGAATTAGAAAAGTTTGCAAATTAAAAAACTAAAGAAAGAAACGGGAACACAAATATAATGTAGCACTCCTTTCCCTGAAACGGAAAAATTAGTGTAACTGATGGTGGAAATTCATTGACAAGTGGTCATTTGGCGAACCGATACATATTTAGTGTAAGAATCTTAACTCAGTTGCTTCCTCGTCTATCCTCTGCATCAGGATGGAGCAATTTTGAATAGCTCATAGTTATCCATTTTGCAGGCAAACTCATTATCATCAATATTAGATGCCAAGTTGAGATTAAAATTACCTGTTCATGTGTGAAAGGCTATAGAATCGCTACCTGCTTAGCAAGGAGTCAGTGACTCTACATAGTCTGTTGAATCAATTACAAGAGATTAAAAAGAGAGATCATTTAGCAGTGGAAAGACCGTGTCAAAGCATGAGCAAATGTGATTATTAAATAATTGTATTGAGTTACTGTTGAAATTTTTCTTCTAACCATTCAATACCATGAGGGGTCGCCCTTTTTCATTCCCAATCATCTGAACATTTGTCAAACGTCTGAACTTGAAATATTCGGCATGACAATCTAGTTGAGTCTGGAGTCAGAACTTTGATCTGCCCACGATCACTAGATAAATTGCATAAAATAGTACATTGGCATGAGACAACTCAGCCTTCTGTGGACAACTAAACTGTGTGAGTAAGAGCTATAGCCATAGAAGGAGAAAAGCACGGTTGCAAGTAAGTTCCACTGCTTTAGTTCATTTCATATCACAATTCATACTGACAACTGCCTATAGTTATTTAGACGTACTTTGGCCCAAGGTTTAATTATGTATAATAATCTGGGGCAGTTCCCAGGGAAGTTAGGTTATTACACAGCCCATGGTGAATGAGATCAAATGCTGTGCTGTAACCCACAAGGCGTCCTCTGCGTATTACTGCTGACTTCTGCGCAAGGTACCTGAATCAGTGCTAACAAATTGTGCAAAGTAGCCATCTTGGTGTGGAAATCCGTCTCCTCTTGGAGTGTCAGGTTGTTTGTTGAGGTTTTTCTCTTGAGATGGTTTAATAGCTACAGGCCAAAATGTTATTACCCCTCTTGTTTGAGGGAGAAATAAGATCCACCACTTTATATTGGATAAGTTATCTTAAAAACGAGTTAATGCTAGAACCTGTCAATGAAGCCAGGACATTGCCATAGTGTCCAATACATTGCAAATAGGGGCGCTAGAACAACGTTTACTAGGCCAAAGGTCTCTTTGCCACGGCATTGGGGATGCCACCATGACCTGCTCTATTTTAGTGGTTTTGTAACTTCTATGTTAACCTCAGTCAGGCTTTTTTCAAAGGACTAAACACATGTATCCACTGTAATTAATAAATGAGTTGACTGTTTATATAAGGATGGGAGATTGCAAATCCACAGCTGTTTTGCTACATGGGGATCTGGGGAATGCTCTACTGAAACAAAGCCCCTCTACATCAAGAACCAGAACCTCCAGGAGCCCTGAATGCTGATTGTATTCTCTATGCATTTTTTTCATTCTTTAATCAACTGCTGTGTGTTTTTTTATAAAGGCAAAGCAGTATGACACAGCAATACCGGAGGTATTGATGAAACCACTTTCTGTACATTGCATCTGCTTCTTTTACCGTCCTTATTAAAGCAGTTACCTGTAGCCCACTTTGGAGTATACTGACAGAGATCAAATTCCTATTTGATTTCGTGACCTGAGAATAGTATTCAAGTGAGTTTCAGCAGTTAGCTGGACCCTCCTCTTAACTCTTCAAGTCAACCATGGTGTCCAACATTCATCATTGTGATAAGTTTGGCAATTAAAAAATAGTACACTGATCAACACTGCCATTATCGTTTGCTGCTCTTGGCTGGATAACCTTAAGACAAAAGACAGTAGAGAAATGATCACTACCATTCCATGCCTTTAGTCCGTGCATAAAGAAAACTTTCAGATGTACTGCAAACCGAAAGACACAAACAACCATGCGCAGCCACTGCTCGTAAAGAATGTTAGTTAGAAGGCAGTCTAGAGCGCCAAACCTGTTCAGTGAATATTGTGGTTCGGGAATAGCTTACTAGCTTTTTCCAAAATGTCCTTGAATAAGAACAAAGGAAAAAAAATCAGCAAATACTAATAAACGTTTATATGTGTACAATTCCAGGTTTATTGAATAAATAGCACACCTCACATCAGGATCATGTATCTAATCATAAGTAAAAATGGTGCAGCCGTAACTGACACTTTAGCAGTTTGTAATGCTCTGTCAGAGGGATTTGGTTTGATTACAGGAAAAATCGAGTCCCAACCCAGAGAAATGTTGTTTTAGTTCCTATTTTCCCTTTATTTGAAACATTGACCTTCTAACAGTAGGGTATCAGAGCTCAGAAGTGACAGGAGGCTTGAAATGGGCAGTATTAGAGCCAGGCAATTCAGTGGTCCAGAACAAAGTATCTTATGGACTGTATAGAACAACTTACATATTCTTCACTCTTCACCGGAAGCACTTTCAAGGTGATTAGTACTAGAATCATTTGTATAAAACCTTTAGTACCCGCTGTATACATCTTTGTTGCTTTCAAGCATGGTTGTAGTGTAGGTACTATTTCATTTGCCTAGCTTTCCTTTCCGAACTTCTTTTACTTTTTTGTGTCATATCTCAGTGGGTTTATGAATCCTTTGGCGGGGACTTCTGTTATTATATTAATGAAGGGTTTTCATGTTTCTGGTGTTAAAACCTTCTTGCTGGATTGACTTTGATCGTTTATTGTTGGGGATCTTGCTTTCAGAGTTGAATTGTGATCAGAAAAAAATGCTTTAAATGTAGCAAGTGGTACTCGGTCTCATGCTCCTGCTCCTCATGCATTCTGTCAGTATTGTACGTGTCTGAAGTGTTGGCCCACTACTGCTTTTCCTTGCTGAAACCGGATACTGCTTTTGGTTATTTTGACCTCTGTTGGGCTTGCACAAAACCCTGCTGTACTGGTGATATAGTTGCTGATGTCTTCCATGTGATTACACTGGGTGCATTTATCACTTGCCTTAATTTTGAGTTATTCATTTTGCGGTTATTAACATCGGAACCTATATTTTCAATTAATTTAGGTTCATAAATTCAGATCTTTTGGGAAGTGAGTTAAAAAAAAAATTGTGCTAAGTTATATATTTTTCTAGTTTTATTATTATATCTTATTCTTTTGACGGTGGATGCCCTTTGTACCACTTTTTTAAATAACCTTTTCTATTGCCTTTGCCCCCATCAACCTAATATATTTTCCCATCCTGATGTTTTTGTTACCAAAAGATATGTGTTTCTGGGACTATGGTCTAGATTTGTTTTGTATCCCAGTGTTCATTTTTAGATTTTATCACCCCACCCACTGGCTTTTTGACATTCTGTGTAGATGAGACAGCAGGTATTTCCTGCCTTCAGTTGGACCAAATCTTGAATATGTGGTATTGGCAAAGGGCCTTTTGAAGAGATCCTGTACTTAGGTTCTATCCTTGTGGTTCATTATGTATTTGATTTTTTTTTTTTTACTGAACTTGGCAAGTGTGGCACCAGAATGAAGCCTACACTTTGAAGTTGACGGACCGATAGTGATGGAGTCCAGGATCGTCTGAAGCAAAAGAAGAGTTGTTTTGTAAGGACTAAATTTAAACTACATTACTTCAGGGGTTCATTGCAAGACTAGTAAAAAGCCAGAATGGGTAACATGAAGAATAAGCAATACATTAAAAAGATAAATTATGGTTACCCTTTATTCATTTTAAACCTATGTTCCTTACTGTACAGCTGGCAGCTTCTGCAGGTTCAGCCTTGTTACAATTATCTATTATAACCTTATACTCTAGCAGCTTGTAAGGAGCAAAATAGATATGTAGCTTTATTTTAGTCAGCTCTACAGTAGAAGCAAGAGATTTCCATATCATTAAGTCATGCTGTTTGTTTATAGGTGTGAATCTGGAGGACCCTATGATAAGTGCATTTTTTTGCATGGGTGGGTTGGCTTAGACACTCAACATGGCAGAAACGTAACTCTCCAGTTCCGCCAATGCGAAATCTAATCCTGTAAGTATCCCCCGTGGGGCCACCATTGGACCAGAGCCTGCTTTGTACTACGCTGCCTCCAGTCACAGGGGAGCTGCAGTTTTGAAGAACTGGAGTGCTGGTTTCCTCTGTAGGCTGTCTTTACCTTGTGGTAGTGAAGACCCGCAATTCCAGGGCCCGGAGAGTAGTTGGTCAGACTATGGCAGAGAGCACTATTCAAGTTTTAGTACATTTTTTTTTATTAGTTCTCTACTGAGAACAACACATTTTAAAATGCATTTGTTATAAAACATTAATAGGTTAATCGTTTTAGTAGAGTTTTTAAAAAGTCTTGAAACATTTGAACAAATTATAACACACAAATTCATCAGGTGGTGATTTAAGAAGCAAAATAAGGCCTTGCACTGAAGTTTTTATTACGTCTAGTTCAAAAAGGTTTAAAATACCAGTGTCTTGCCTCTGTATCTGCACTGAATCTGCTCTGCACCTCCCGACCATCGTTGCGGCTGTGCTAAGGACCTCCTGCTGGGACCCGACCGGCCAGACTGAGTAGTATTGGTGAGGCCTGGCTGTTAGACCATTTGAATTGCCATGGCTGCACTACACCCTGGGATCCTGTACTTGATTTCCTGCTCGCCGAGGCCCCAGAGGATGACTGCAGCAGGTAAGTGAGGACTGGGGGTCCAGCGGTAAGGAGGGACGCAATACTCCAGTGTCCTGGAGATTTTGTGCTGTGACAAACCCCTATGGACACCAGATACTAGGTAGGCCATCTAGCTGGACACTCGGGCTGCTCCATCAGCTTCTGTACCGTGAACTGTTATGTTAATGCTCTGTCCTATTGGGACATCGACAGAAAGGACTCGTGTGGGGATGAGCACCGGCACCAACTATGTGGACTGCCTCTGACCCAGAGAGGGACCATGTAGACTAACTTAAAGGGCAATAGAGAGACCATTTGCATCCTCTTCTGCTTCTCCATCTCACTCTGTGGGTTCGACAGGGGGGAAGCCATGAAGCCCCATGGGACAGCATGGTGTGCCTTGTATCACTTGAACCTGACTACAGCCTGATCCTTAGGAAACGCCCCCAGCATCTGCAAGCATACTTCATCGGAAGGCCTATATTAGAAGCTCTGTGTATGTTGCATAAACCTTTGGCTGCGTGCAGGCATGGTTGTGCAACCAATTTCTGCCCTACTGCCTCCATCGGGCCCAGTGGCTCTTGAGTGGCTCCATGCACACAGATGGTCTGGACTACATTCCTCCACAAGCACTATCTGCATCTGCCTGCGCTGTAGACGTGATTCTTCTGGCCCTGGAGGTGTCTGCAAGAGGGCCTAGGTCCATCCCCCTGTGGCTGCTGTTGAAGCCCTTGTGGTGATTGCAACATCATGGGTAAGCTCTGCATCTCAGGCAACCAGAGCTGTGGAAGTTTTACAGGGCCTGTCCTTCAGGAACAGTCAGATGAGCCACCTCCAGGGAAGCCTTCAAAAAGTATGAGACTATTCTTGCCGCAATCAAGCACTCCAGGACCTTACTGGAATGGAAGACCGATGATGTGGCTTACAGACCTAAGAGATGACCACTGAAAACTCAGCGGCCCTCTCCAAGACCTTCAGCCACAAACAACAGACACCCAGAAGCACTTTGAGGAACTGACAGATTGCGCCTTCTTCAAGGGGCGCGTGGACGATGCAGAGGGCATACCTCATAGATTCAACATGCATCTAGGTGGCCGAGCGGAGGGGACAGAAGGCCAAGATATTGCAGGCTACTGTGAAAACAAATGGATCCAAAATGTCATGCCTGCTGTCAAACTGACCAATGTTTCTTGACCAAGAGAGCGCACAGCGTTCTGGCATGGCGGCTCGGACCCCTGGTTGCAAAGCTGCTTCACTACAGGTTTCAGGATGCTATCTGGCACTGCTAGAAATTAATAATAGCAGTGTCCTGCTCTTCCCAGACTACACTCTGGTGGTAAAGTGTAAATATGCCTCTTTTCCTAGAGTCAAATGTAAGCTAGGAGAACTGGACCTTATATACTCTCTACTCTTCCCTGCAGACGTCTGTGAGGTTGCTGCGCACAAATCAACATTTTTAGACCATACAGAGGCATGGGACTAGGTGGAGCGACAGGCAACCACTGACAAATCATCTGATCCAGTGAGAGATGCAAGGCCTAAATGGAGATGCCAATCCAGATGAGATGATTTAACCAGAGATCGAATTACGCCAGTGGTTCAGCACGCTTGGCTTATTAAATTGATGGCGACAGACGTTACAACCTGGAAGCGGGGCATCCCAATGCAACTAGGACTCTGTGCACCCAGATAGGATTGCATTAATGACCAACGAGTCTTCCTCATCTCAAGCCTGCTGATGACTTGGTGTAGGATTCCTGTGCTGTATGTGCCTCTGAAGGCACCAGGGAATACTCATCCTCTAGAGTCCGGAGATTCAGTTATTGTCCACTGGTGGAGGTGGTTAATTTTGCCTGGTAATGCTCCTGCCCAGTGCTTTTGCATATGCCCGATTGAACCCACCACTGCTTACCTCCTGCTGCAGAAGGCCACTGTATTCCAAGTGTATTGTAAACTGGTGCCCTCCCACTAACAAAGACTGGGCCGGCTTTCTACCTCAGACCTGTGCCAGCCTAGCCCTGTATAATCTAGTACATGTTTATAATATATAGTTTAGATGGGAGCATTCTGCCTTCTGCCCTTTGCCCTTGGTGTTCTAGTAAAGATTTTGTTCGCTTGTAAAGGCCTGCAAAAAAGAAACTTGATCTCTAATCTTTATGAGGACTTTCAACTGCTGCACCACACGGAGCCCTCTTCCTGCAATGTGGTGCTGCAGCCCCCCCCCCACTTACTACATCCTGGCCTTGCCACCCTCCGATTTATAATTTCCTCAAGCATAGAGGGGCACCATTAGATATCATGAAGAAATCACAAATGAATGACCTTAAGCTAGCTCACCTGCAGAGACTATGGCAAGGGAAGGTCTTCTCCACAAATTATTCAACTTACTCCCGCTGCATGTTAGTCTGGGTACCAGCTGGGATGCCATTCCTGCCCCCCCCCCCCTCTTCCTATTCACCCTGGCAGTGGAGCAACTGGCTATCCTATTATGCAGAGGAGTTACCTACTGGGGTATACCACTCCGAGAGAACTCACTTTCCCTATATGTGGATGACATCTTGTTAAACATCAGCAACGTGGCTGAAATCTCTAATATTCTCAACACATCCGCTTAAGTCTCAGGTCTCCATGTTAATTGGCGGAATTCTTGTATCTTTCCTCTTCGTGCCAGAGGAGAGGAATGTTGGCGGAATTCTTGTCTCTTTCCTCTTAGTGCCAGAGGAGAGGAATGTAAGCCTGAATTCGGCAGAGGGACACTCTTATGCCAACCCTCTACGTTCCGCTATGCCGGAGACAGCATACATCTATATGAGAGTCACTTGTTTGATTAAAAACCTCACCAAAACTGTGACATCGATCTGTAGCCAGATTGCATTCCGGAAAACACACCTGTTTTCCATCTTGGGCTGGGCAGCCCTGTCCAAAATGGGGATACTCCTTCGCCTGTTTTAGCATTTTGTTTAGTTAAGCTTAGGCTACAAGCAACATTTTTCAGTGTGCTAGACTCCTCGCCAAGGGATCTGATTTGTCCTAGTGGCCGCGACAGAGTGGCACACTCTAAATTGCCCTTGTCTACCGACAAAGGAGCAGGCGGTCCCTTTGGGGGAAGTGTAGCCCTTGACTTCTGCGGCAACAGTTACAGAAACCCTCACTGATATGGTTTGGGATATGATTAAGCAGATTTATTCAGTAATACACAAACCTAGTCGATCCTCGCTATGAGCAAGAACTCAATTTTTAGGCTTCAAAGAAATAATCCTATGACCAGGTGCTCCTATTGGTGTGGTGGAGCAGTGAAAGTGACAAAGTGAATAGATGGTACACAAATGCTATACAAAGTGCAGATATGTACATGTGGCTGATTAGGACATTCAGGCGTGACATTACAGAGCCCCAATGGAAGTGCTGGAATCCTACATGAACTTAAAACGACAGTCCACAGTTGTAATTGTCAACGATTTGACCCACCATACACAATTATTTAGAGAAGGGTCATCATCCGGGCAGAAAATATATTCAGGAAACACCTAGAAATAAAAATCATGTGTCTATAAAAATGAAGTATATATGTTTGGTAATTCTATTGTTTGAGAATGGTCTGAACAGCAACCAGTTGACTGTGGCAATTAATCACACAATCCGGGATGTGAAGGAAAACTTTGAGGCATCTTCTTGGCTCGTATGGGAATTAGTAAGCTGTGGAGAAACATATAGTGTTCAGTCTCCTATATATACCAATAAAATTAATTATGTATATCGATGTGGAAACCTACCCGAGATGGTAAATGACCAACACTAGTCATAATATCTGTGTGGTCTCTAACAGGTGATGCGGCACGATCTCACCAGATTCTGTAGGAAAAAATTATAGTGATGTGAAAAATACTGTTAATATCTACACGTGTACATTGCCAAGCAGCAAGAATGGAAATCCCATATACTTACTCCACGTGTTTCAGGCAGCAATGTGATGGTGGCTCATTTGATCAGAAAGGCGGACATTCAGCCAGTATTTGTGGAATGGGAGACAACTAGTGTCTCAGAATAGTGGTGGAAATGTGATGACATTATGCCTAAAAATTAATCTATGTGCTCACCAATGCTCCCTTGACCAACAAGTTGTCAAGTGGGTGGGAAATGGGCCAGTCAGTAAGTGCAAAATCGATTTTATCCACACTATGTGTGGGAGGGTATACTCAGACGTGAGTTCCTTGCTCATTGCACCATCAGGATTCAAGCAAGCCGGGCCGACGAAGGCTGTGATGCCAGAAACCGGTCCCCGGAAGCTTGTCTCCTTCCCAGTATAAGAATTGGCTTGGTAGTTTGGTTTGCCCTGTTCCCATCATGCACTGGGACAGGAACAGACTAATTTGCATATAGCCAGGTTCTGAGCTGGGATGGTGCAATGAGCTAAAAAACAGGTGATGGATTATAACCATGATCTCTTGACTTGGTAAGAGTATTCTGCATCATTCAGAAACTCTGTCCATCACCACCCCCTTTTTCCAAAATCGATTTTATCCACACTATGTGTGGGAGGGTATACTCAGAGGTGAGTCCCTTGCTCATTGCACCATCAGGATTCAAGCAAGCCGGGCCGACGAAGGCTGTGATGCCAGAAACCGGTCCCCGGAAGCTTGTCTCCTTCCCAGTATAAGAATTGGCTTGGTAGTTTGGTTTGCCCTGTTCCCATCATGCACTGGGACAGGAACAGACTAATTTGCATATAGCCAGGTTCTGAGCTGGGATGGTGCAATGAGCTAAAAAACAGGTGATGGATTATAACCATGATCTCTTGACTTGGTAAGAGTATTCTGCATCATTCAGAAACTCTGTCCATCACCACCCCCTTTTTCCAAAATCCAGTCAGTAAGTGCTGCATGAATCAATCATCTAAAAGGCAGAAGCAAATAATGAAATTAGTCAAGTTTTTAAGAAATCTGAAGGTCTTTGTCTGGTAGTGGTGGGTTTAAAAGACTCATTTGGTCAGCAGACTCTTGTTATGTAAAATTTTGGAAGGGAAGCATCTAGTGTCTAAAATAAAGGCAAAGCGATATAGAGATTATTGCCGCATGTTCAAATAATGAATTTTTGAAAAGCTGCGTGTCTAACAAAGAAGACGTCACAAAGACTTACCCGTTCGAAGCCAAGTGTCAAGAGATCAGTGGCACTGCGGAAAATAAACATTTTGTTTAAGTGGAAAAATCCCAATGTAGCGAGGCAGGCTGAAAGATTCACAGCGTCTGTCGTACTTGCAGGCTTCCTTGGCCTACCCAGGTCCCGTGGTTACTGGGTCGCCCTTTATTTTTGAGGATACTGGCGAAGGAAGGTTGGGAGCTCCTAACTATGAATACTATTCACCTGCAGTGGGTCAGTCGTTGGCTTGAGAACGCCCTCTCAACGACACTGCATCCGCTCAACCCTCCTGGCACCTAAAATGCCTCCTGCGTCTTTTCCACTCGTCCCTGATGCTGACCTCCAGTTGGATGTGTGTAATTTTCCGGAGGCAGCTCACTATCCCCCTCAAGTATGACTGTGTGTGCATCTCCATCATATACTCAGTCAGTCTCCCTCATTTCACATGCATCTGATCTCCCCGGGTATCTGCCATTCAGTCTTACTTGTGATAGGTATGCACGTTGCAGTACATAGAAGTGTGTTAACTTGAAGCTGCATTGCTGGACACTCCCCATACTAATGCACGGTCCACACCCCACTCCTTGTCTGTCAGAGGCTCTGGAAGATCTACATCCCACTTCTGTCTCACAGAGAGCTATTTCCTTTGTCTATCTTGTATAAGGTCCGTGTGCAAGCGGGACACCAGTTGCCGGGGGTCCCATGTATAAAATTGCGTCGAATGTGTGAGATGTGACCGGAAAGCACTTTCAAAATAAAATGACCGTATTTATGAGTTTGGCAAACTTCTAAACAGCTATGGACCTACTCTAAAACACTCTTGAGCCTCCTGAAACGTGATGCAGTGGTCCACCGGATAAAAATCTTGAACGTGATGCACCTCTCTAGGCTCCAAACCTCCATAGTCTTGTTTTCATCTATATTAATGAAGGGTCTCAGTCATCATAGTGGCAGCTGCCTAGAAAAGGGTCTTCTATGCATCACCAATTTTGTCACCCTCTCCCGTGCCATCTGTTGAACCATTTAGGGGATATGCTTGTCTAGCTGTGAACCAGTCATCAGAAGCTCAGCAAATGTACTGCAAGTGGGACACCTGCTACTAATCTCTTCTCCCAGTTGTCGCCCAGTGCACACCAGCTAGCTGCATGCTGAAGTTGTGCAGCCAGGTAATATAGTTCCATGCCTGGGAGCCCCAGCCCCCGTCCTCCATGTCTAGCTCAAGAACATTGAGGCCTGTCCATGTCCTTTTTTCCAGCCCATAGTAGAGTGATTAACGGGCTGTCCAGCTGCTTAATCGTGTCCCTTGTTATCTCGCATTGTGCATTCTGCAGCGATTAGAAGCACCTAGGAAGAACCACCATTTTTGCTATTGCGATCCGATCAATGACAGACAGTGGTAATTTATTCCAAAAGGCCACCAAGGCCTGCAGACCCACCAGCACCTGAACCGTGTTATAGGCATATTGTTTCTCTTCTGTGCTTGCGGTTTGTGTACCCAAGTATCAGATACTGTCTAACTCCCATCACACCGCTATACCGGGCAGCAACACTCTTGACCTTCTAGTCAGTTCAGCCAACTGGAACGCTAGAGATTTGTCAGGATTCACTTTCGGACCAGAGTTTCTCCCAAATGTAATCAATTCTTTTAGCAGCTTTGGCACTGGCTCCTCTGTTTTTTGTAAATAGAGGAGTGCATCATCCATGTACAGCGAAACTGTATGCACCATGGCTCCTACCCGATATAACCCCTCTCCCCCCAACACAGTGCACAGGTGTACTGCCAAGGCATCTAAGGGTAGCATAAACAAAGGTGAGAGTGGACAGCACTGCCAGGCATCCCTCTTGATATCCCATCATCTTGAGATATACCTACCCAATCCTACCCGGGTAACTGGTTGCATATGTAGCAGTGATGCCCAGCTTAAGAATTTTGGGACGAACCCCATTTTGCATACGGACGCCTGCATGTAAGCCCAGACAACCATATTGAATTCCTTTTAAATATCTAAGGCAACCAGGGCTATGTCTGTTTCAGATTCCCGAACTGAGTGAATAACATTTATAAGTCTATGGATCTTCATAAGCGTGCTCCTAGAGTGACTAAACCCTCATTTGTCCTCGTGTATCAGTGAACCTATGACTCCTGGTAGCCTGTTGGCTAGAATTTTAGACAACACCTTCAAATCCATGTTAATCATTGACAGCGGGCGATAAGACCCTAGCTTCGTGTGGTCTTGGCCAGCATTGATTGATCAGTTCACATACAACAGACATGAATGCCCCAGAACTGCCACGAAACTTTTAAAGATTTACTTCACTCAACCTGTGTGGCAGAGGTAGCCAGATGTCCATTCAACAAGACCCTGGGAAAAGGTTAAGTGCCTAAACAATATTTCAGTAGCACTAGTTTCCTTTTCTCTTCGAAAATATTACCACCAGTTGATTCAATGTAAGCTTCAAACCTTTCCTCTCACTGGTCCTTTTCTGATTCTTCTGATGCAGTCAAAAACACATTGGTTGTTGTTACTACTTCCATATTGGTTAAATGTATACTATAACAAGAGGGTTGCAGATTTGCTTCTCCCTGTGTATTCCTTATCTTTTGATCAACTGTTCACTGTTTACATCTGTGTTAGATTCTCTAACATTGTATAGTTGTAATATTCAATTTCTTGATTCCATATATTTTTTATCCTTAGCTTAAATCAGTAAAATTTGGCATTGCAGAATATGCACTGCAGTGTATTTCTGCGCCATGTCTTACAGTGTGCAGAAACACGTTCCTAATTGTCGCTGGGTAATAGCGGGTCGGTATCAGTCAGGATTTGTAGAGCGCAGCTAATCACATGCGAGCATATACAAGCGCAGAGAAGAAAGCTGCTGGGGGTTTAGTTGAACAACCAGGCCTTGAGTCCTTTCCTGAATTCCAGTAGAGAGGATGAGGTCCATAGGTGAGGGTGGAGGGAGTTCTAGGATTTCCAGGTAGGAGAACAAGCGTCCTCTGCTGTTGATTCAGAGGATGCAAGGGGTATGTGCAAGTGTCTGGAGTGTTGGTGGAAGTTCAGGCGGTTATTGATTTATGCTGGTTCTTCATTGTGAAGGGCCTTGTTGGTGTGGATCAGCTTCTTAAATTGACATCTCTTCTGAATTGGGAGCCGGTGGAGCTTCTTGAGGTAGGAGGTGGTGTGGTCAGTTTGGGGAGGATGAGCCTGGCTGCTGAATACTGAATGGGCTGTAGTCTCTACAAGAGGTGTGTGGTGATTCCTATGTAGAGTACATTGCCGTAGTCCAGTCCACTGGTGACTGAGACTTGAGTGACGGTTCATCTGGTGTTGACTGGGAGCCATTCGCAGATCTTACAGAGCATGCAAAGAGTGAGGAAGCAGGCAGAAGAGACTACATTATTCTGTTTTTTCTTGGTGAGCTTGCTGTCCAGGGTGCGAGCGTGGGCTGTCTGAGTGTGTGTTGGCCCTAGTTCAGAAGGCTACCAGGAATCGTTCCACGGGGAGGTGTTGTTCCCGAAGATCAGCACTTCAGTTTTGTCTGAGTTGAGTTGTAGGAGGTTGTTTCACAACCAGTCAGCAATGCCCGACCTGCAGCTGTGGAAGTTGTCCCTCGTGGTGGAGGGATGTTATACTAGTGATAGGATGAGCTGGGTATCATCTACGTATAATATGTTAATTCCGTGGGTTCTGACAATGTTGGCCAAGGGAGTCCCGTATTTCTTGAACCGTGTGGGGCTGAGGGACGCTGCCTATGATCTTGGTTTCCAAGGTGAAAGGTGGTAGGTGAATTTTCTGGGTTTTTCCGGTGAGGAAGGAAGTGATCAATTTTATGGCATCTCCTTGGATTCCCATGTGGTGAAGCCTCTTGATAAGTGTGTGCTGGGATACAGTGTTGAATGCTGCTGAGAGGTCGAGGAAGATTAGGGCTACTGTTTCTCTCCTGTCTGAGGGTTCTGATTTCGTCAGTAGCAGGGATCAGGGCTGTTTCGGTGCTGTGGTTGGTGCGGAATCTGGATTGGGATGAATCCAGAAGATTGTTGAACTCCAGATGTTCTGTAAGTTGCCCGTTGATGGCCTTTTCGAGGATTTTGGCACACGGAAAGGGATCTGAGAGATGAAACAGTAGTTCTTGTGTTCGCTGGGGTCAGCAGGTGGTTTCTTGAGAAGGGGTTCGACTTCTGTGTGTTTCCATATTTCAGGGACGATGGCTTTGGGTATGGATGAGTTGAAAATGGTGGTGAGCTCACTGCTGATCATTTTTCTCCTGAGGTTGAAAATGTGATGGTAACAGGAGTCTGTGGTTGCTCCTGAGTGGACAGAGTTCATGAAGGCTGTGATGTTTTGTGTGGTGAGCTGGTCCCAGGCAGCGAGTAGGTGGTCTGAGTTTGCATCTGGGTTTGCATCTGTTGGAGCGAGGAGGCTGAGGGTGTCAGCGGCGGTGGATTGCTGTTCAAAGTATGATGTGGAAGAAGTCCGCCAACCTGTTGCAGAGTTATCAAAAGGTTTGATTATGTTTTTGGTTGGAGAACTGACAGGCTTCGATGTAGTCGGCTACGGCAGCCATTTTAGTCTTTTTCAGTAGTTGGTGGCATAGGTTGAGGGACGACTTGAAGGTGGCTCGGTCTGTGGGCTCCTTGCTGGTTCGGAATTTCCTTCCTAGTTGCTTGCAGTTGCGATTCTCAGTTCCGTGGTATACCAACTGGCCTGTTTGGTGAGTCTCTTGAGTTTGTTGGGGTTGATGGGGGCAACTGTGTCGGCACGATCAGTGATCCAGGTGGATAAATTCTTGACATCCTCCTCTAGGTTGGATGCGGTGTCAGAGTGGTAGGACTTGAGGGCGTTGTTTCCCTAACCCTGATATTTTGTTCCTGCAGTGGTGTGAGGTGCTGGGCAGCTTAGTTAGGGATTCCTGTGATGGTGAAGTGGACAATGGTAGGGTATGTCCAAGTGAGCTTGGTAACATGACTGTACTTGAGGCTGTCGCTGGCCATGAAAATGGGGTAGAGCATGTGTCCGGCGTGCAACCAATTATACACTGCACATTCACCATGACGGGATGGCGTGTAGTTTCGCTTACAATGCCCTAGATCAGTCAAGCACAGCAGCGCTGTTGTAGATGCCATTGTAAGTTGTCTTCAGGCAATGTCTACCCACCAATGCAAATTCAATTCAGCAGAAGCAGGCATCGTCGGGCGCATCACTTGGTCTGATACACTCACTTCAATGGAAGAGGACACGCCGCATTAAGCCTGTGCTGTGTCACTGGGCCCAGTGATTTTGGCATTGCTGCCAATCCTTCGCTTTACCAGTGCCTTACCGTACATCTTTCTGCAACAGAGCGGCTGGCACCACACTGCACACTCTTAGTAGTGGGCTTGGTTCTTGAAGGCTGTCTGTAACTCATCTTTGCTGTACCTACTGGTGCTGCTTCTGCTTAGTCCAGATGGCTGTTCTTCTACTCAGTACCCACTGATTGTTAGTGATAAATATGTTGAAGGCTGATGTAAGTGAAATAAAATAGGAGAGGAACTGCTGCAACTGACAATCCAAGACCTCACGCATCATCCCTTTCATCTGGAAAACACAAAGGAAACACTTCTAGCATACCACAATTAACATCTTACATTTAGGAAAACATCTCGGTTCTTGAAAGCTAAAGCTCTCTTTTTTAACTAGCATGAAAGGGTCCTGCAAAGTGTAAAATATACAGTAATAATTCACAATTTCTTAAAAGACATTAATATTTTTAATAAGAAATAGTCATTTGTCCATACCGGCTTGTAAAGAGATGTTCCTTTTTGTTGTCTTATGTTTTTGGCTATTGTGAAGAAATACCCCTTTTTGTTGCCATTTATCTGTGATGATTGGAGGTGTATCAGTTGTTTCTGTTATGGTTAAAAATTGCTGCTGAGAATTATATTGATATGGACTTTCTTGCCTATCTGTTTGCTGATGAGGTTATGGCAGTTTTGGTCAATTGTGAGAATTGGGTGATTTTTGTTTGTACTAAATAGGATTACATAGTTCTTTTCTTATAAGAGGTAGCTTGGTGATGCTTATTAGTGGTCTTCAGTTGACTTGGGCAGAAAAAGCCTAGCCTGCACGGGTGATTATCAATGGTTTAGATTGTTGTTGGAAGTGAATTCAAGAATTTAGTGGCTCGACCAGAAGGATGTATCTCTTTTGGTTTGCCTCTTCTATGGCAGTAAAATTAGTTTGGTGCAAATCTGAAAAACAGTGTCTTGTTTGAGAGCGTATCATAAGCTTCATCTGTTTGAATACTGTCTGTTTCCTTTTATATCCATATGGGTGACAGGTAGTATTTTGGAGGAAGATTTTCAATCTACAGGAAAACAATGAAGGACCTTCAGAAGAAGGAAAATGTAGCCTTGTAGGCTCACTTCAAGATGTCTGGACTCCCTGCCTTGGGCTGTGACAATCGTGCTTGCCCTGCGTTACCCGCACAAAGCAGTACTGCAAGAGAGGCGGAATAAGTCGAGTAACTCTTGGAAAGGGAGGCAGGTACCACGGTAGTGGAGTGGTGGTGGGCAACCATGGGAGTAAAGAGGTGGCGAGCAACCGCGGGAGTAGAGAGGTGGTGAGACGACGACTCAAGCCAGAAGGGAGCCTCGCTTACAGAGCTGTGTGGAGGAGAACGGTGTATGCCAGGTGCTGGATGTGGGCCTGGCTTACCTTGTGTTCAGTACCTGAGGTGAGATCTCTCGCTGCAGGGCTGACCCAAGCGGTAGGGTACTTGCCCAGGACCACTGACCCTTTTTTCTGTCTATGAGCTGCCCAGGGCAGTCGGGGGCTTCTCCATGCCTTTACGACTTATACAATTTAGCACTGCGATACTTCCTCAATAAAATACATGAAGAAGATGCGCAATGGACTACGCTGCCCACACTTCCTGTACTCACTGAGGCTGTTGGCAAGTGTAATGAATAACAAAAATAGGCAGGCATCCATTGCACCCCATTGAAGGAAGGGCAGGAACCTTGTATACTCACAACTAACTATTCACCTTTTATGAATTCTACCGCAGGCTATTTATGGACAGACCCAAATGACCTGCGTTATTATTTGGAAGACTTTCTCGAAGATATGACTCTGCCTAGAGTGCCCCTGGAACTGAGAGATGAAGTAGATGGTCGCTTATCAGTCCAAGATATTAAGTAAGTGTAGTAACCAGGCTGACACAAGGAGAACTTGACTGGTTATTTATTGGCTGCATGGATAGCACAGCCAGAAGGACGAGCTCTGCCAACAGCTCCAACAGGAATGTCTTGGCTCAATAAAGTTGCTAAGAGACCATACATTCTAGAGTCTTAACATCACAGTATTAACGGAGAACACATAAGATACAGTGCAATAGGAAGCTATAAGGGAGGTGGTGCAGGGTGAAACATTGCTACACTTTTAGTTGTTGTTGGTGCTCCTATTTCTACAGGCCACATTGTTAGTGGATCGTAGTTTTTCCAGATACCACATATTAGAATTTCAGTTTTTGGTACATACATTTTAAAGTAGTTTATCATCCATTGGTCAGTGTGTAGAAGATTAAAGGTCTTATTAAATCCAAGAATCAGAAGTTAATAAAATTGAAGTTTATTCCATGGGTTTCCAATCACAAGAGGAGCGTCTCATCAGCCAGGAGTCCGACAAGTAACTGAAGATACATAACGGACCTCTGGCATCTGAAGGCTCCATATAATTAAATGAATACATTCTCTGCATGCGCTAGCGCATGCGATACCAATACAAACTAAGCACGAGATGCAAATACATTTTAAATACATTACACTACATCACCTTCCCCCTTATACAGAAACACAAACAAGAAGTGCAATGATCAATAAGAAATAAATTCATTATATCTTGTTGGGACTTTTCTGATACGTCCACTGTGAGTACAAGGAGGGACAGCAGATTTATCAGCATTGTAAAAGGAAGAAGAAGAATTAACATCCGTGGAAGAGAGCGGATGAGAATCCAATTCAACGTCTAGATGTAACCAATGCATCCAATCACACCCCTCCTGAGTCAATAAATTTTTCTTCTTACAGATGATTGCAGCTTGATCCCCATTCAATTTCGCCAATTGTCTGACATTCCACCAGCCCTTGTCACCCAAGAAAACAGCATTTTTGTTAACTTTAACAACTTGGACGGGACTCGAAAACACTGACATCCCTTTTGCAACCCTGTAGGGTTTTTAATCATAACCCAGTCTCCCACAGCCATTTGAACTTCCTTCACATTTTTGATTCTATCAAAATTCTCTTTCATCACCGTTTGTCTATGTCTAACTGTAGCATTAAGGTCATCCTGATTCAACACACTCTGATTCAAATCCATCCTACCAAACCAAGAAGGAAATAAAGGAGAATGTAATTTTCTTCCCCTTAACAATTCGAAGGGAGACACCTGAGTGGTGCAATGAGGAGAGGTGTTATAATTCCAAATTTTCTTTTCAAGAAATTTAAAGACATCTACTCCAGAGGCCAACGCAGTTTGGATACCTTCCTTCAAAATCTTATTCCCACGTTCAATCAAACCATTGGAAGAAGGGGAATAAAGCGCCACTTTAAGTTGTTTCACATCATGAATCTTCAAAAATTTGCACATTTTGTCTGATACGAAATGAGTCCCATTATCCGTTACCAAAACTTGAGGTGCCCCTTCCAGTAAAAACACCCTTTCCAAGAAAGAAATAGTATTATCTGAATTTGGAGCCTCCAGGAACCTGTAATACATCCACTTCGAAAAGTAGTCAATAGCCAAAATAAGATATCTTTTCCCTGCAGGAAGTACGTTATATGGACCTGAAAAATCCAGACCTACTTTCTCCCAAGCAACCCCAGGAAATTGAGAAGGTTGCAATGGAGAATCATGTGTTTTCCAATGCTTATCCGACAACAAGCACTCCTCACAGTTATTTACTTAAGTCCTTACCTGGGCATCAATACCCGGCCACCAATAATGGGATTTAATTCTCATGCATGTTTTCGTTACCCCCAAGTGACCATTGTGAGCTAGTTTAACGATAACATTTCTCAAACCGCTAGGTGGAACAAATTTGTCACCTCTCAACAAGACGCCATCTTTCACAGAAAGTTCCTCAGCAACTTGAGCAAAATTCTTCAAATCACCTGATAAATTCCTCATGTCAGGCCAAATCTTAGAAGAAAACTCCAACGCTTGAGACAAAATGACATCCATCAAACTAGCTTCTTTCCAGTCCTTTTCAGAAACAACAGAACTCCATTCTTCAACGGCGTCCACCACCGGCACACATTCCACGTCCTCTTCCACCATATCATCTTCATCGTCCTTGTCCATCAACATCCTGGATAAGCAATCCGCCCTGCAATATGTCTTAACTCAAAATTAAACTCCTGAAGTTTAGAGACTAGTCTGGTTAACCTAGGAGAAAGACTGTTAGAACCAGACACCTTACTAAAAATAAAAGAAAGAGGTTTATGGTCCGATAACATTATAAATTTACGACCCCAGATGTACATTTTAAATTTTTGCGCAGCCCACATGCAGGCTAACGCCTCTCTCTCAATTGTGCTATAGTGTTTCTCAAAATCTTTCAAAGACCTTGAAGCGAAAGCAACAGTTTGCTCATTACATCCACTTGCTGACTCAACACCGCCCCCAAACCTTTCATACTAGCGTCTACTGAAATAATACAAGGGAATCATCCCTGAATGCATGAAGTGACCGTGCTGAAACAATCCACTCCTTGACCTTAACAAAGGATTCATCCAAATCTTTAGACCAAATACATTTTTGACCTTTCTTGAGAAGTAGACGAAGGGGTTCCACCACCTGAGCATAATTTTCCACAAACCTGGCATAGTATTCCGCTAACCCTAAAAAGGAGCGCAGAGAATCTTTATCCCCTGGAGGCTTGGCTTCCATAAGAGCTCTAACTACAGAAAACTTTGGTTTGATACCAGACTCAGAAATCATATGGCCCAAGTATTCTGACTCAGACACCCCAAACTTACACTTGTCCTCTCTCACAGTCATCCCTCTTCCACCAAGAATGGATAACACCTTCCTCAATAAAATGTTATGTTCATCCATTGTTTTGGCAAAAATTAAAATGTCGTCCAAATACGCTTGAACCCCCACCAGATCTTTAAATAAGGAATCCATCAATCTTTGAAAGACACTGGCTGCCGATGCTAACCCAAACGGCAGCCTCAAAATTTTTAAAGCGCCGAAGGGGGTAACAAAGGTAGTCAGTTCTTGTGAATCCTTTGACAAGGGGATCTGATGATAAGCGAATTTTAGGTCCAAAATTGAAAACCATTTGGCTCCACCTAGGTTTGCCAACAGTTCCTGAATCTTTGGGAGAGGGTGACAGTCAACCTTAATATTTTTGTTGAGACCCCTGAGGTCTGCACATAATCTGATCTCATTATTCTTTTTTCGGGCTACGACGATGGGGGCGACCCATTGGGAGGATTCAGAGGGCTCAATAATCTTGTTTTTGCATAAATCCTCAAGCATTTTCTTAAGTTCTGCTTTGACACTCAATGGCACTGGGCGTACCTTATGGAAAACTGGAGTTGCTCCTGGAATTAACCTAATTTTGTGTTCCGCCCCTTTCACTAGACCAATTCTATTGTTCAATACATTCTTGAATTCCTTCAAAAGATCCTCTCGGTCAATTTTCGCTTCTTCTATAAAACAAACCGGAAATTCCCGCACCTTAATAGGATTTTCATCACCTGGGACCAGATACAAACCCATTTTAGCTATGTCCTTCCAACCCACAATATCATTGCCTTTTATCGCTACATAGATCTTAGTAACAATAGATCTCCCTAGAACTTGTAGATTTCCCAAGAAAAAACCCAACATATCTATATCCTTCTCCCCGAAAGCTTTTGGGTTAACATCAGTTTGTGTCAACTTCATATCTCTCCCCCACTTGTCATAAAAGGTAGTATCCCGAAGAATTGTAATGGGCGAGCCAGAATCTGCCATTATATGTACATTAATGTCATCAATTGAAGCTTCACATAAAGGCCCCTTAATAAAAACAGTACCTTCATCAGCATCTACCATTAACATAAGGTTGTCTAAATTTTCACAACATTCATCCATGTCAACATAGTTAACTTTAACTGGTTTCTTTTGAAATCTACATACTTTTTGAAAATGGCCAATTTTCTTACACACAACACAGCGGTTATTAATAGCTGGACACCCTTTAAAATTCCCAATGTGGAATTTAGACCCACACCTAAAACAAAAGTTTTGTTTAGTTTGATTAAAACTTGGTTTACCCTGCCATTTTTCTTTATTTTCTTTGCCAGCAATAGCATATAGACCTTCCTCCGACGTTTCCTCAGAAACAAAATTTATTTTAGAAGAGGAATCAACCATCATTGTCTTTGTAGAAATTATAGATCTTTCAATACTAAGACTCAGATATATAACTTCTGACAGACGGATTCTTACAACTGAGAATCCTTTCTTTAACTTTAGAAGAAGCACAATTAAAAACAAATTGGTCACAAATATAGTTATCAAGCAGGGGACCAAAGTCACAAGTAATTGCCAATACTCTTAAAGCAGAAATATACTCATCAATTTTTTCATCTTCCTTTTGTTTTCTTTTATAAAATTTGTGCCTCTCTAACATAATATTGGGAGATTCCTCAAACTGTTTTTTTAGTCTTGCGATAGCTTCTACATATACATTCCATTGTCTATCACCAGATTGGCCAGAGGGAGGAGGAATAGGTACTAAACTCTTAAAAATACGTTGTGCTGCTAAACCTAAACTACCGAATAAAAGAGCAAACTTTCTAGGAGGGGAATAGTCCGTAGCATCAATAGCCAAAATATGGTTTTCAAACAAACCAAACCACTCAGACCATAACAATGTAGGTTTTCCAGGTTTTTCTAGAAAAGGAGGAGGTTGAGTGACTTCTCTAACAGCTGACATATTAAACAAAAGAAAACAGTATTTAGTAAATACAAAATAAAGAAAGTGGTGTGCAAATCACCGGTAAAATGATCGCACAAACAGAACTAACAGTGGAGAAATCCTGGTGAATTAATGTTCCCACAGTACCAAACAGAAGAAGAAATGTCTTTAAAATCTATAAATCTTCAATTTTCCAGTCGAAAAGTTTATGATGATCAAGGCGTGTGAATCGACGCTAAACGGATCACACGCAAACAGGAGAACTGAAGACTTCAAAACTTCACCAAAATGGCCGCCGGACGTAACGTGTCACGTCAAACGTCACGTATTCCCATCATGCTTAGCGGAACCTTCTGGTAACAATCACGAAGTAATTCAGACGTGAAGATTCCAGGTTCCAGCAGCAAGGTTCGGGAAGAGAATGACAGAAGATGTTTATTTATGAAAAGCCAGGTCGAGCCGATAGCGGGCGTCAAGGCAAAGACACATTAGAAAGAGGTAATTACCTTGTGTCAAATACCGTGTGAATTCAGAAGAGTTAAGGAATCACAGCCAAATCGCCACAAATTCTGCTCTCTGACAATTCTGTTCTCCGTCGAAATGCAAACACCTCTGTACAAAACACAAGTAGACTCTTTCCCAAAACGATCCACAGTTGTCAAGAAACCGAACAACCTGTAGTAATTCAATTCCTGAAATTTTCTCTGAATAGATTTCCGTAAATATACATAGGTAGTTATTAAGTCTCAAATACTGAACACGTAGAAATCGCAGAAAATCGACATAACGGACCTCTAGCATCTGAAGGCTCCATATAATTAAATGAATACATTCTCTGCATGCGCTAGCGCATGCGATACCAATACAAACTAAGAACGAGATGCAAATACATTTTAAATGCATTACAGTGGCTCCAAACCATCCGATTTGAAACATTAACGTTCTTTGTTTTATCCAGTTTAAGGATTATTTTATAGATGTGGTGATAGTTGTGAAGGTGTTACAGGTGGGGGAGTTACTGGTGATGGTTGGGGTGGTAGTAATTGGGATGGTAATCCTTGTTGTGTTAGTAGTAATAATGGTAAAGGATATTAATTGTGGCTGTAATGATAGCAGCAATGGTGTTGGTAGTAACAGGATGTAGTAGACTAAACATAGTAGGTCTTGCTGCTCAGCCTGAGTGGAATGAGTGGAATGCTGGTGAGTGGTTAGAATGGAGTGTTTGAATGTCTGAGCTTAGAATCAGTTGTGAACGGGCTGAGCAGCAAGTGAGCTGCTCCTGGTGGGGTCTCCCCTTGATACTTACCATCTAACTTTAATAAAGAGATCTGCACTCTCTACACCTCGTCTTCTTCCAATTTATCTTTTAAATTTCATTATTACACAGGAGTAGCTGAGGTGGCATATTAGTAGTTGTGGTCATGTAGTAGTGGGTATGGTAGTCATGCTGGTGGTGACTCCATGGTGGTAATGTTAGTGGTGATAATTAATACTGCATTTTCAAGTCCTAAAAGGTTGCACAGAAAGTGTCCATGTGGAAGGGGTGTGACGGAGCAGAAGCTGAAGGTGCTTGGAGTAACAATAACAAGACGGACAACTTCAACGAGTCAGATTCGCTGTGAGCAGCAGGTCACAAGAAACGTGGAGTAAAGCAGAAGTTCTGAGATTGATAAAGGCTTTTGCCTGCCAGTGGCTGTCCCTCTGGATGCGTACGCAGATAGTAAGCAGCAAAATGCTAGCACACACAATCTGAAAAGCCGGCTTTACTGTGGGCTAATAAAATCGTGATTGATTTAGTGAAAGACTTGGCCCCAAATAAAAAAATTAGCCTTTTACCTTTTACCTTTGGGTGTAGGGGAAGTGGGAGAGATATTTCCTTGGTTCTGGTGATAAGCTGGCAACTTAATCCATCCCCACTTATCACCTATGTGCAAAGGGGTATTAATTCCCTGGAACTCTTCCTATTAATAGCATTGTTGAGTGGATGTATTTAAGATGGTAGCCCAACCCAAGCTTCCTGCATGTTTTCCAGCACCACCCACACATTATACTCCATCTTTTCTTACAATCGAGTTAAATTCTTGGCTTGCCTCTTCATATGGCAAGGGAAAGCTCCCAGAATTACGCATAAATAAATGTATTTTGTCGACCTACAAAGGTGGTATGGGGATGGTGGATATTCAACATAACTACTGGGTATCGCAAATTTCAGTTCTAAGTGACTGGCTCTGGGGCTATAGAGGCGACCCAGCGAGGAGGGCGTGGCTAGCTAGCCAGCATGGTGGACGGGAATCCCTAACGCTTAGACCGTCATTGCCCCATTAATCCGGCATATTATCCTGTAGACTTGCCATCAGCATTATCACTGCCTGGGACAGGACAGCAGATGTTTTCATGAGCCTGGAGAGACCAATATCGACCGATTAGGTCCACTGTGGCCGTGTCGGCTGGAGAGGAGAAAGTACGGCGCCGACAGTGGGGAGCCTGCACGCGCGGGCATTACCATTCATACGATGGCTGCACATAACTAAGTGCCCTCACGGCAGTGGCAGACCCCCCCCCTCCAGACGGACTTGGACACTTTATAGCAGCGGGAGCACCACTGTCGGCGGGGAGACAGATCACGCTGGCCAGGGGCACGGAGAGCGCAACACCGCATCTGGTGAGTCTACGCGTGGGCGCTCTGGACTGCAAGATGGCTGCTCCCATCTAACGGCTCTCGAGGCCGTAGAAGGCTCCCCTCCGGCCCGGCCCCCAGCAGTGATTCACAACTAAGACGCCGCTGTGCCTGATGAAGCAGATTTGAATCGCCTCTCCCCTGAACGTCTGACCACGTGTGTGGAGTCAACTGCTACGAGGTGAGAGTGCCCACGGCGGAGGGGTGGTGAAGTAGACGGCGGTACGTGAATTACACCTTGAGACCAGTGCTGCCACAGTCTGAGCTGCCTCTACGTACCAGGAGCTGCATCGGGGGCGGAGTGGCCAGAAACTGTACCATCAATACAAAGAGACACCCCCCCTCCCCATCGGAGGGCCACCAAGGGCAGGCAACCTTTGGGTGATGACACCAGTGGGAGGCGCCGAGCCGAGCCGTACATAGAAGAGGGAGCAAAATAAGCCACACTAGTGGGACATGATATGCAGTACCTCAGCAGGACTGCCCAGGTGGAGGTGCCACTGTGCAACGCAGAAGGCGGCAGCCTGAGACTACACAGACATTGACCAGGGGCACAGTGAGGGTGCGAGTTGGGGACGCTGCATGCGCTCAGACCTGGAGCGAACAGTCACCCCTGGGGAACCTGACATTGCCTGCAACCTTGAAATTACGATGGTCAACAGCCTCATGCCCAGATGCCAGTATAGCGCAGCGGCCTACACCCTGTCTATCTCCAAGCACCGTGGGGACTCACCCTCGTAGTGCAGAATCAAGGCTGGGTGGTACACGGACCTCACAGGTTGGCACGAGCATCCCGCAAGCATATAGCGGGGAGACGTGAGGCTGCCGCACACCGTCCTGCCTAACCAAATCTTCCATACAGCCAGTGCGAAAATAGACCTCTCCAAATATAGCATCAACACCAGGCCATCGCTCCTCCTGGTGCCAGCCCGTGAATGCCCACAGCGCAGCATCTCGTAATGGGTGGGATAAGAGCGAAGATGCAGCAAGGTCCATCGCGAGCGAGTAGCCTAAACCCTGTAAACTAGAGGGGAGGCTGAGCCTACGGCCACAAACAACTCTGGCAGCGAAAATGGACTCTCAGCGGTGGCGAACATAGGGGAAGCGCTAGAACGCACCAGGACCTCCTTGGAATCTAAGATAGACAAAGTCACATCAGACTTTACCCTTCTCCATGCAGACCACCGCAAGCTGGCATAAAAAGTCACTGCAGAAGGCCAGACACTGACGGAACTCCAGCCCATCACGCATAGCCACACAGCTGCGCTGCAAGATTTAATAGATCGCGTCCACAATATGGAAGACAGAGCAGAAGATGCGGGAGGCTGCTCCCGCCGCAACAACATCCGCGCGGTGGGGCTCCCTGAGGGAGAAAAGGGAAGGAACCCAGAGCAGTTCACGGATCGATGGCTACGCGATTTCCTACCTCAGGGAACACTGTCAGTGCAATTTGCAGTTGAAAGAGCTCACCGCATACCGGCACAGAAGCCCCAACCTGGAGCCAGACCGCGACCGTTCATTTCTAAGTTGTTCAACTATAGGGATACAGATACGGTACTCCAGGAAACACGCAAGATGAACAACCTGCAGGTGGGAGGCAGCCAAGTTCTACTATTTCCCGACTACACTGCTCTGGTGCAGAGACGTAGAAGCACTTACACGGCTGTGAAGCGCCAGCTCCGGCTCCTGGAATGATCTTACTTGCTGTTGTTCCCAGCCAGACTACGAGTTGTCACGAAAGAGGGGACCCGCTTCTTTGATTCACCTGAGGAGGCGTGGGACTGGCTGGAGGAGTCGGGACTTTGGTCAGGTGAGGCCCTCCGGTCCTGATGGCGACAACTCAACGGGCAGAAGAGCAAAGCGTAGACTAAGACGGGGGACAATGAAGAATGGAAAACCTGGAACAATGATCCCAAGCCCGGAGTGCATGAGGAGAGAACTTCAAGAAGTTTTAGAAACGGTCACAACTATCGGGTCCACACACCCCAAAGAACGATCAGATCCCTACCCATGCGGCAAGTTAATACCTAGCGGCTCATCATCTCCATCAACGGAAGTGTCCGAAGACTTCGGCATGCCTGTGGTAACCCCACAAACTGCGGACTGCATCATATGAGATAGTAGCATAGAATCAAACTCTGCTATGGACCGCCAACTCTAGTAGAACTCTCTGTTAAAAGTTCACACTCTTGCTTGTTGTTGGGTGGCGGGGTGGGCCCACTGGGTTGAGTGACATGACCAACTAGAACGGCTACAACGCTGCGGAATCGTGCCAACCATGGGTCACATTATTAATGTCGAGTGGAATGAAACGTGGGTAGCCTATCCGCCAGACTCACCAGCTAGACCCACATATTGCCTGTCCCAAGCAATAACACAGGTGTTTATATGGATGGTATATCATACATGCAGGAAATGGGGGGGATGCCATAACGCAGCGTCACTAGAGCGCACACCCCATCAGGCAACACACACACACACACCTAGTTCACACAACTTCATAGTTACAGAGGTTTGGACGGACATCACGAAATGTCCGCCCCAGATGTTACGATGTTCTTAGTTCTTATATTGTTTTTGTTGCAGCAAACTGATACACCTACACCTCTCACTGCTCTCCGTACCCTATGGTGTGGCCTGGCCCTGGCCTCCCTGTCGGCTGGACACGCTAGAAATGACACAAGTTGATTTAATCACGTGGAATATATGTGGCATGTACACACCCGTGCGTCGTTACTCCGTATTAGCACACCTACGACGGCACTCTGCCGCATTTGCTTTCCTGCAGGAAACACACATTACACAACCAGAACTAGACAAACTGCGCAGGCGCTGGAGGGGCTAGGTGTACGGCACAACATGCTCGGCGCACGCGAGAGGCACATTAATCTGGATGAAGGCGGGTATCCCATTCTTCTGCGGGGGACACTTAATGGCCAGCAAATGCTGTTGGGCTCCATTTACGCTCCGAACAATTACCAGTCATCATTTCTGACTCCGTTATCCACAAAACTGATCCCCTGGCTATTGGGTGGGGATTTAAACTCGGTATTGGACGTGCAAATGGACAGATCCTTCCCACCCCTCCGAAAGACCACGGCTATCTCTAATGCGCAGGCGCTTTTAAACTGGCTATCACACTGGGCTCTTCTAGACCTGTGGCGCACCCTGCACCCTGCACCCTGCGGACCGCATCTACTCTTACTACTCAGCAATGCATGACCTGTATGTGCGGCTGGACAGGGTGATAGGCTCCCAATCGTTGATTCTGCAGGTCGAGGAAGCGGAATACCTGGGGTGGACACACTCTGACCACAACCCTATGAGACTACGGCTAAACTGGGAACCTGATCGCCCTCCCGTACCCACCTGGCGTCTCCAATCGGCTGCACTGGAAGACCCGGAATTCCGTGCATCCCTGGGGACGGCAGTTTCTGGAGTATTTTGAGCTCAATGAGGGGACAGCGAGGAGCGCACTAATAGAATGGGATGCCCACTAAACAGCTATCAGGGGCCATTGTCTCTGTGCCACATGGAACATACGAAAACAATTGGCATCATAGCTCACTCGTGTCGAGTCTCGGCTACTCCAATATGAACAGGAGGGTGAGGGGGGAGGCCGCCACTCAGGCTGCTTGTTAGATCTCAGGGCGCGCCATGCGGAACTCATGGAACGCCTGAGATGCCACAACTACGCGGCTCATACAGCCCCCAACCATGCTTATGCATCTAGGGCAGGCCGGCTGCCAGCCTGGCTAATAAAACAGGAGAATAGTCATACCCCCATAGGGGCCATACGTACTCCTGAGGGAGCCCTGGTCTATACGCAACGAGAGATACACAGGGTGATGTCGGATCAGTATGCGCAATTGTACCAATCCAAAGGGTGCTGCTCCATCCCGGATCTGGAGAGGTTTCTGGAACATACCCACTTGTCCACGGTCTCGGAGGCACGCCAAGAGGAGCTGGATGGCCCCCCCACACTGGAGGAGATCGGGGAGGCGATTGGGTCCATGGCGTCTGGGGAAAACGCCGGGACCGGACGGCCTTCCAGCAGAGTACTACAAAGCCTACCGGGAGACCTGGTGCACTGCCTACATACCCTTTACTCCAGCATTGGAAGAGCATTCACTACCCCCATCGGTGCACGAGGCCTACCTGGTGTCCCTGCTCAAACCAAACCAGGATCCTGAAAGTCTGGGATCATACAGACTGCTGGCACTCCTTAACGTGGACTACAAAATATTTGCCAAAGTCTTGGCGGAACGCCTGGCGCCAGTAGTACCTGAATTAGTCCACAGTGATCAAAATGGCTTTGTGCCTAACCGCAGTACATCACTGAACCTGCGGAGGTTTTTTAGGGTGGCAGTAGACCGTGCGCAGGAATGGCCCAGGGCCGGATACCTTGTGTTGGATCTCGAAAAGGCCTTTGACTGTCTGGAGTGGAGCTACCTTGCGGCGGTTTTAATGAGATTGGGACTAAGCTGGGGATCCCTCCAGATGGTGGACCTATTGTACAAGAACCCTACGGCCAGGGTGCGGATGGGGCCATACATCTCCGCTGCCATACCCGTCTGCAGGGGCACCAGGCAGGGGTGTCCACTTTCACCCCTCCTGTTTGCGCTAGCAATTGAGCCCCTGGTAGAGGCACTAAGAACAACGCTGGGTGACGGAATCCCCCTAGGAGACACAACACATCAGGTGTCATTATACGCAGATGACCTTTTGGTCTTCGTGAGGGATGTGGGAAACATTCCAAGTGAATTCACTTCTCTCTCGGGACTTAAAGTAAATGCCAACAAGTCCTTTCTTTATGCATTTCGAGGAGACACACCTGACCCGTGCTATGTCTTAGAAGGCACAAGGGTGCAGTGGAAAGCTGACACTTTCCACTACCTAGGAATCCAGATATATCGTCAGCCAGCGGATCTTATTGACGGTAACTGTGACAGCCATTAAATCGCAAGTACATTTTTGGAAAACACTCCCACTGACAGTCACTGGCCAGATCTGTACCAGGACAGCGCGCTCATACCAAATGATTCTCTGGTTGAAGAGACGGAGCTCCCCCCAGGGCAATTCTTACGTCATCGCTCCCTGATCGCGTCACTGTCCTGTAAGTGGAAGGATATGTCGGTGGAGCCGGCTCAACACCTTACCATACAATATGTTCACGTTACGGGGCGTGGCAAACACTTGGTCCGTTGGTTTGCGGCATCTTTACGTACACACGCAGCAATAAGCCTGGAACCACTACGCCAAAAATGGGAAACGGACCTGGGGTGACCACTGAAGGATAGGGAATGGGATAAGATACTGAAGAGCCCAGTGCGCATACCCAGAAACATGAGGTTTCGTCAAGTACAATTGTTTATAGTACACAGAGCGTACCTTACACCTGAGAAGATAAACAGATACTTTCACCGCGCAGATGCGGTATGCCCCCATTGCGCAGAATCGGGGGTTGGACTGGTACACATGCTTTTGAGCTGTCACAAACTGTCTACTTACTCGTGGGCGGTCGAGGAGGCACTCCGCGCATGCACAGGCCGCAGCATCCCTTTGTAGTGGCCCACTTATCTATTACACCACTTTCACAGAACCCCAGCCACAAAGGTTTCCTCCCACTTCCTGGACCGGGGCTTAGTGGTAGCCAAACGACTATTGACCAAAATGTGGAAAGCACAGGATCCCATACACATGCGAGCATGGAGGCATTCACTACTGGCCTGGGCCAAAGTGGAGGGAATAGCCATCCTAAGGGAGGAAACATTTAAAGTCCGGAAGACCCCTATTGCAACACAGTGGGAGGGACTAACCGGGGCCTTGGCGCGGAGTATGGAGGACAACCCAGAAAGATGATTTCAACACGAGATAGGCGCCATAGCGGAGACTGAGGGATAGCCCACCAGTGGACAATAGCAATGCTATATACACATGTGTGAATGGCAAGGAGGTAGGTCCTTCGGACGTATGTACAGCTGGACCCTCTGTAATATTTGTGAAAAAGTAAGTGCTGGCCATACAGGAAATTTTTGGTCTCCTTCTTTTGGAGTGACAAAATAAAGTTTTATTTCAGAATTTTGTATCGCATTATTTATTTTATACCTTTCTGCTTTTTTGTTTTCAAAGTTCAAAAAATTCGTTATACAAAAAAAGACACACCCAATTACATTTATCATACAATATGTTCAAACGTATATAAAACCATTACACATAACAAACATTACATATATCTGAAATTCATATGTACATTAACACAAAAATTTATGCATCAACATCATTAATTAAATTTGCACTGACTTTTCTATAAAGAGAAAACCATTCTCTATATTCAAAAATAAGGAGAAATCAAGTGGAGAAAACAATCTATGTACACAACAATACAAGTTAGACTGAGAGAGTCAATCAGAAACTCAGTGTAACACAAAGATAGTTGTTTAAGGCAGTTATCAAGTGCTTCTCTCCAACTGGCCGACGCGTTTCGAACTCGCTTTTTTACTTAGCGTGTTCTCGTCAGGGCGTAATGACTCTATCCTGTAAGGGTCATGCAAAAATAGAAAGGAGATTGACGTCAGTTCTTACTAGATCTATCATAGCCTGATCAAATAAAGTGCTCCAACTCATGGATTCATACCTTGAATAAACGTCACTGGTGGATGGGGTTCAATGTGCGCTATAAATTCCCGGTCGAAATATCTAAAGGGGATGGATGGAAGGGAATCAGGATCATTTATGTTTCCAATAGAGAGTCAGATGCCTTATGCCACACACACGCGAGCCTCGCTCTTACCTGCGAGTACTCGCGTCTCTTTTCAAAATTGGTTTTTTGATTTTGCCTTCGTGCACAGGGGAGCCCCCCTGAATGCACTGGAACCTGTCAAGAAGGGGAGGGATGGTCACTGAACTGTTTGGTATCCCTTATCAGTCATGTGGTTCTCAAAGAAAGTATATCAAGGTACCTTCGACTTTAGGTTTTTAGACAGTAGTCTATCGGCCACTCGGTCTTGGTTATTCGCTTCGTGACAATCGGTGCCTCCCAACGAGACGTCCGGGGACGCGCAGTGTTAGTTATCTGCCAAAACAACAGAGAAGCGCGTTCAGTTAACACACCGCTTCTTTTGCATTGCGTGAAGTACGCTCACAGTTTTACAAGGGCGGGGAGCACATACCTGGATCCCGCTATTCAATCTGCTTGCATCACTCCTGCTAGCACTCCATCAATGCGCCATGTTTGAAAGAGGCGTGACTATTTTATTGTCACATGATTGATGGATTTCTGGGACATGTAGTCCACTTGTGATTTAGAAAACGCGCGAGAGGGGCATTTGGCTGAAATATTCTAAAGTTTGATAAACTGATGTTACCAACACATGAAGAATATCAATTTTGTCACGAAATTCACAAGAATCGTATTTTAGAGAACGCACAAAGGGATCTATCTATAGATATAAAACAGGATTTTTATAGCCTAGAGATTTCTGACATAGAGTTTAATCCAGTTTGGAAACTGTTAAATCGCAAGATTAAATAGGCTTCTTTCCTTAGTAAAACATCATCCACATCCAGGACTGCTTTCGTATGCCCTATAGTATATAGGACCGTCCATTTGAAATCGGTCTCTGAATGACCCTGTTCTATAAAGTGTTGAACCATGGGTGCCGATACCACTTTGGTTTTGATCCGGGATCGATGTTGTGTAATGCGAGTATTGATCTGTTGATTTGTTTTCCCAATATAGAGTTTATCACAACCACACATGATTGCGTAGACCACATTTCTGGTCCTACAATTACTGAAGCTCTCATTTCTCCATCGTGTCCCCCGATGAGTGAATTCGCTGCCCTCAATCGTTGATTCACACGAGACACAGTTGCCACACCTATGGTGGCCTATTATATGTTTCATGCCCCATATTGAAAGCAGGTCATGTTTTGGTTTTTCTATCCTTACATCTGCCCGTACCATATGTTGGCCAATACTCCTATTCTTTTTAAAGGCAAAGATGGGTTTCGGAAATGGACATTCTAAGTCTTCCAATAAATGCCAATTTTTAAGTATCGTTTGCCGTACTTGGTGGGCATGGGGACCGAACGTGGTTACACAGACCAGTTTGTCTAAATCTTGTTTCACCTTACGTTCAAAGAGGCACTCACGTGGTGTAAATCGTGCTCTCTTACGTGCATGTTTCAGTAATTTTGCAGGGTAACCCCTGTTGGACATCTCATCGCAAAATTTCTGCGCATGTTGGTCGTAGTCTGCTATCTCAGAGCAGTTTCTTCGAATACGGAGAAGCTGCCCATAGGGAAGGTTAGTTCGCAAGTTCCTCGGGTGGGCACTCCGATGATGAAGGATGGTGTTTCTATCTGTCTTCTTTCCGAAGAGAGAAGATTTTAAAACACCATCGATACAACTTATTTCGACATCCAAAAATGTCATTTTTGAATTACTGTGTTCAATTGAAAACTTGATGTCCGGATGTTTGTGGTTTAGCCATTGGTGGAATTCAAGCAATTTGGTGTGGCTCCCCTGCCACAGGAGCCACACGTCATCGATGTATCTAAGCCACTGTTTTATATGTTTTTTGAAAGGGTTGTTATTGTCCACAAACTTGTTCTCATATTCTGCCATAAACAGTATGGCCATCTCCGGCGCATAGGGACATCCCATGGCCGTACCCTTGATTTGGGCAAAAAACTCGTCATTAAAACGAAAATAGTTCTTTTTGAGGGTCAATTCCGCAATTTCCAAGATAAATGAAGTTGGGACCCGATGAGGTCTTACCCTCATATCTAAATACAATTCAATGACCTCCAATGCTTCACTTTGTGGAATTTGCGTATATAATGAAGTCACATCCATTGTGACCAAGATCTCACTCATAGGGTCAAAATCCATTCCCTCAACTTTAGTCAAAAAGTCAGTGGTGTCCTGAAGATATGACTTAACATCACTCACGAAAGGCTTCAGAAAGTAATCAACATATTTCGATAACGGTTCCAAACACGAGTCACACCCTGAGACGATCGGTCGTCCAGGGGGCTCGGCAGGGTTTTTGTGTATTGTCACAGCCTATTTGAATCAAGTCAGATATTTTTGACTGAATTTCTTTCGTAGGGTATAGAAGATTATCAATGGACCCTACGAAAGAAATTCAGTCAAAAATATCTGACTTGATTCAAATAGGCTGTGACAATGGGTATGTGGGAAAGAAAGAGCGAGAATTTCTTATTAAAAAGTTCCCCCGCATCCCATTGTTATATTTTCTTCCAAAAATACACAAAAACCCTGCCGAGCCCCCTGGACGACCGATCGTCTCAGGGTGTGACTCGTGTTTGGAACCGTTATCGAAATATGTTGATTACTTTCTGAAGCCTTTCGTGAGTGATGTTAAGTCATATCTTCAGGACACCACTGACTTTTTGACTAAAGTTGAGGGAATGGATTTTGACCCTATGAGTGAGATCTTGGTCACAATGGATGTGACCTCATTATATACGCAAATTCCACAAAGTGAAGCATTGGAGGTCATTGAAATGTATTTAGATATGAGGGTAAGACCTCATCGGGTCCCAACTTCATTTATCTTGGAAATTGCGGAATTGACACTCAAAAAGAACTATTTTCGTTTTAATGACGAGTTTTTTGCCCAAATCAAGGGTACGGCCATGGGATGTCCCTATGCGCCGGAGATGGCCATACTGTTTATGGCAGAATATGAGAACAAGTTTGTGGACAATAACAACCCTTTCAAAAAACATATAAAACAGTGGCTTAGATACATCGATGACGTGTGTGGCTCCTGTGGCAGGGGAGCCACACCAAATTGCTTGAATTCCACCAATGGCTAAACCACAAACATCCGGACATTAAGTTTTCAATTGAACACAGTAATTCAAAAATGACATTTTTGGATGTCGAAATAAGTTGTATCGATGGTGTTTTAAAATCTTCTCTCTTCGGAAAGAAGACAGATAGAAACACCATCCTTCATCATCGGAGTGCCCACCCGAGGAACTTGCGAACTAACCTTCCCTATGGGCAGCTTCTCCGTATTCGAAGAAACTGCTCTGAGATAGCAGACTACGACCAACATGCGCAGAAATTTTGCGATGAGATGTCCAACAGGGGTTACCCTGCAAAATTACTGAAACATGCACGTAAGAGAGCACGATTTACACCACGTGAGTGCCTCTTTGAACGTAAGGTGAAACAAGATTTAGACAAACTGGTCTGTGTAACCACGTTCGGTCCCCATGCCCACCAAGTACGGCAAACGATACTTAAAAATTGGCATTTATTGGAAGACTTAGAATGTCCATTTCCGAAACCCATCTTTGCCTTTAAAAAGAATAGGAGTATTGGCCAACATATGGTACGGGCAGATGTAAGGATAGAAAAACCAAAACATGACCTGCTTTCAATATGGGGCATGAAACATATAATAGGCCACCATAGGTGTGGCAACTGTGTCTCGTGTGAATCAACGATTGAGGGCAGCGAATTCACCCATCGGGGGACACGATGGAGAAATGAGAGCTTCAGTAATTGTAGGACCAGAAATGTGGTCTACGCAATCATGTGTGGTTGCGATAAACTCTATATTGGGAAAACAAATCAACAGATCAATACTCGCATTACACAACATCGATCCCGGATCAAAACCAAAGTGATATCGGCACCCATGGTTCAACACTTTATAGAACAGGGTCATTCAGAGACCGATTTCAAATGGACGGTCCTATATACTATAGGGCATACGAAAGCAGTCCTGGATGTGGATGATGTTTTACTAAGGAAAGAAGCCTATTTAATCTTGCGATTTAACAGTTTCCAAACTGGATTAAACTCTATGTCAGAAATCTCTAGGCTATAAAAATCCTGTTTTATATCTATAGATAGATCCCTTTGTGCGTTCTCTAAAATACGATTCTTGTGAATTTCGTGACAAAATTGATATTCTTCATGTGTTGGTAACATCAGTTTATCAAACTTTAGAATATTTCTGCCAAATGCCCCTCTCGCGCGTTTTCTAAATCACAAGTGGACTACATGTCCCAGAAATCCATCAATCATGTGACAATAAAATAGTCACGCCTCTTTCAAACATGGCGCATTGATGGAGTGCTAGCAGGAGTGATGCAAGCAGATTGAATAGCGGGATCCAGGTATGTGCTCCCCGCCCTTGTAAAACTGTGAGCGTACTTCACGCAATGCAAAAGAAGCGGTGTGTTAACTGAACGCGCTTCTCTGTTGTTTTGGCAGATAACTAACACTGCGCGTCCCCGGACGTCTCGTTGGGAGGCACCGATTGTCACGAAGCGAATAACCAAGACCGAGTGGCCGATAGACTACTGTCTAAAAACCTAAAGTCGAAGGTACCTTGATGTACTTTCTTTGAGAACCACATGACTGATAAGGGATACCAAACAGTTCAGTGACCATCCCTCCCCTTCTTGACAGGTTCCAGTGCATTCAGGGGGGCTCCCCTGTGCACGAAGGCAAAATCAAAAAACCAATTTTGAAAAGAGACGCGAGTACTCGCAGGTAAGAGCGAGGCTCGCGTGTGTGTGGCATAAGGCATCTGACTCTCTATTGGAAACATAAATGATCCTGATTCCCTTCCATCCATCCCCTTTAGATATTTCGACCGGGAATTTATAGCGCACATTGAACCCCATCCACCAGTGACGTTTATTCAAGGTATGAATCCATGAGTTGAAGCACTTTATTTGATCAGGCTATGATAGATCTAGTAAGAACTGACGTCAATCTCCTTTCTATTTTTGCATGACCCTTACAGGATAGAGTCATTACGCCCTGACGAGAACACGCTAAGTAAAAAAGCGAGTTCGAAACGCGTCGGCCAGTTGGAGAGAAGCACTTGATAACTGCCTTAAACAACTATCTTTGTGTTACACTGAGTTTCTGATTGACTCTCTCAGTCTAACTTGTATTGTTGTGTACATAGATTGTTTTCTCCACTTGATTTCTCCTTATTTTTGAATATAGAGAATGGTTTTCTCTTTATAGAAAAGTCAGTGCAAATTTAATTAATGATGTTGATGCATACATTTTTGTGTTAATGTACATATGAATTTCACATATATGTAATGTTTGTTATGTGTAATGGTTTTATATACGTTTGAACATATTGTATGATAAATGTAATTGGGTGTGTCTTTTTTTGTATAACGAATTTTTTGAACTTTGGAAACAAAAAAGCAGAAAGGTATAAAATAAATAATACCAGACAAAATTCTGAAAAAACTTTATTTTGTCACTCCAAAAGAAGGAGACCAAAAATTTCCTGTATGGCCAGCACTTACTTTTTCACAAATATACACATGTGTGTGCATTATCTGAACGCAAGGGTGGACACAGTTGTGACTTCTGGGTGACAGGGGAGATCTGTGGAGAGCCAAGGGTCAGGACGGGGGTCAAGGGGGGGGCGGGAGAGACATGGTGTGGACAACACTTCTAAAAATCGGACTATGCTGCTGTTATTAGTTCTATGATTAGTCGTTGAGTTTTTATCTATAACATCTGTGCATTTATCTACGCTGCAGAACCTGAGAGGACTCTGTAAGTCATGCTTAATACACCATGTTCCTGATGTATGAAGGCTTTATTCCGGTTGAGCCTCAGTGTGTATCAAGGTTAATAATGTCATTGACATGTACGAATGCTTTCTTCCTAATCAGTCTGAATGTTATTCTGAGCTTACCCAATGGATTGATGTAAAACCGGTTTGATTGGATGCATTTTGTTCTGTATGATGATGGGTAAACTGAAACTTAATAAAAACAGATAAAAAAAAATAATAATTTGAGGCGACCCAGCAATTCATGGTGAGCAGGAATGGTTTTCCCGGTTCCTTCTCTAGAACTGTCTTTAGGGAACCAGAGATACCAAGCACTTACTACCACCTACTAACCCCCCCTATACTGCTGGTAGCAGGCACATAAATGGACTGGGTAGAGTGGAAACCTTACACAAATCATCTACTGGTAATAAGCTACAGAAAGTAAGAGGGCTGGAACGCTTCCAACTGTGGGATTATAATCTCCACCCTGGGCCACATATGGGGCAGGTTTATCACAGATCATGTGCAGCAGAGCTTACTGCAGAATTTGAAATACTCCGTTTTAGAAATATTTACAACTACTACAGGCACCAGCATTATATTGTCCCCCAACCTAGTGACAGAAATAACTACAGAACTCCTGGGAAAGCATGGAATTTAATGTCTATTCTGATAGTTGACTATAAATTGCCTGTATCGGTTTGCATCCCATCTTGAAACATGAGAGCGGGATGTGGGGCAACTACGTGGGGAGGTAGAAAGAACCAAAGCATAACTGTCTCCACATTAAATAGCCATTTCAACCCGATGGAGAATTATCCTTCTCCAGTATTAGGGGTGTCTTTCATAGATTCACATGCTTGAATATTCCCCGTCGTCGAAGTGGGAGTCCCACGGTATATAAAAAATAGCAATAATGCTAATATAACATAAATGATAACATCATACATAATAAAATAGAGATAATACAGTCTGTAAAACCTCTACAATGGTAACTTCCATAGGAAGACATTATAAAGAGAAAAACTCATTTGTAACATGTCAGTGTCATTATGTTAGTCCAAACTGCAGCCAATCAGGCTCAAGCACCCTCTAGAACCTTCTCCTCAGAAGCTCAAGCCCTCAGATTTTCTACCGCACGTCGTGTGAAGGGAGTCTCCCTGAGCTCTGCTCAGTTTTCTTCAAGTATTTCACTTCAGTTGTTTTTCTACAAGATGTCAAGTAAGAAGTCTTTGTTTAGACCTTGCTCTTCCTGTGGGAAGCTGCCTTTGTTTGAGAAGGACCCCCACCAAAAGTGTATTTACTGTTTGTATCCTGAACACAAGGTGGATGACTGTAAAATCTGTAGAGCTTTTCCAGCTAAGACTCTCAGAGACAGGGAAGGTCGTCTTCTTCTATGGTCGAAGCGCCTTCAGGATAAAGAGGATGTTTTGTCAGACGCAGAAAGTTTCCAGTCAGGCTGTTCTACTGTTGCTTCCAAGCGTGGAAGTGTTCAGGAATTACCTTCTCCTTTTTTGAAGAAGAAAAAGTTAGCTTTAACAGTGGCACAAGTTCAACCAACAGCTCCTATGGTTTCTGTGTCTACGCCCACGAGACCTGGCTCTCAGGCGTCATTTCCAACCACTATAAGTGTTGTAACACTTCTGACACCGTGGTCGTCGACGGGCTCGTCGACGACCGTTCCATCGACGAGATTGGCTGTGGTGTCTTAGTCGACCACTTCAGTGACGACGACGTCTGCTTCCTCGTCGTCGACGATGGTTGTGTCGACGTCTTCTACGTCGACGGGAGCTTCTATCTCCTCTGTCTCGTCGACGATCCCGATTGTCTCGTCGGCGACGAAATTACCGTCGACGAAAAAAACCTCGTCGACGTCGAAGAGTTCATTGTCGACAAAGGTCCCGTCGACGCTGACCGCTCCGTCGACCAGCTCGTCGACGACGGCTTCGTCGACGAAGAGGATGACGAAGGTGCCGTCGACGAAGGTGCCGTCGACGAAGGTACCGTCGACGAAGGTACCGACGACGAAGGTACCGTCGACGGTAGAGCCGAAACGCTCGTCGACGTCTACTGCTACATCGTCGACGCCCACCGTGGAAACAACTGCCTCGACGGCGACAGCTACAGCTGCGGCAGTTTCACAGGGATCACGGCCGGAACATACAGGATCCACGTCAGGAGTGGGTTCTTTCGCCACTATGCCTCTAGTGCCTCTGCCTTCCTTGGCCTCGGGCAAGGAGTCTACTCTCCACTTGCCACCTCCTACTCTCCAGCTACCATCACCAATGATGGCTACTGATCACGAAACGGAATCTATTGGGGACGACGATGTCCTTGACGATGCACATAGTCCTTCGGAATTAATAATTAAATGTCAGGACACAAGTTCTGAGGACGAGCAGGAGGAGGAAATTGACCGCCAGGACGAACAATATGTACAGGTTCCTATGGCATCATTTCCAGTATCTTTGTTTTCTAACCTCCAGCATATGCTGGACGACTACAATCGAAGATTTCCGCCAACCCCTCAGGGTACACCAGGCCCCGCTCCATCGGACACACCAGGCCCTACAAACCATCAGCATTCTTTGGAGCAGACTGTTCACCCAGACAGACCCCGTCCTACTATCCCCATGAATCCGCAACCTGTTGCGCAAGAGGAGGAGGAGTCGGACAGAGAAGAAGGGGAAGTACCCCAGGATACTGATGAGGAACAGGACCCAAATATGGCGGAATTCGATGACTATCGGATACAGACACCCTCTCCTCAGCAAGCAGATGCTGGTGATTCACCTCCGGTTGACATCGCAAGCTTCCATGTGCTGATGAATAAAGCGGCGGACCGCTTTAAATTACCGAGAGCACAACGACAGGAAGACTGTTTTCTCTATGATTTCAAAAACCAACCGTACAAACAAATTCACACCATACCTATTATAGAATTTGTATGGAAAGAGGGTATAAAAATCATGCATGCTCCTAACTCCTTGCCGGCACAAGTCCCTCGCCTGGAGAAGAAATATAAAGCTCCGGCTGGTTCCCCCGCTTGTTTGCTCTCGCATCCTAAGCCAGATTCAGTGGTCACACAGGCAGCGCAGCGACGGTCCCGTAACCCGGCGACTCCTATCACCGCTCCGCCTGATCGAGAGGGTCGACGTTTGGACGCAATTGGGAAAAAATTTTCAACCATGTCGTCTACGTCCGTTCGTGCTGCAAATGCACTGGCCATTTTGGGTCGTTTCGACCGGCAAATGTGGTCGGATATTTCTGCACTGGTTTCGCTGATACCGGAAACGTCCAGAGCAGAGGCGCAACAGATCCTTCAGGATGGCATGAGGGCATCAGAAGAAATGATCGACTGTGCGATTGACGTGGCAAGTACTGGTTTTCGAATCCTTGCCAGTGCTGCGGCGCTCCGCCGTCAGGGTTGGCTTAAATCCACTTCATTTCGGCAGGAGGTCCAGTCGAAGATACTCGACATGCCTTATGACGGTGAGTCTCTCTTCGGCGCTCACATTGATGAAGCGCTTGAGTCAATAAAGAAAGACACCGATACAGCAAAATCGCTAGGATCCTTGCAATTTAAAAAGCAGCCCTTTCGTGGCGCACGTGGACGAGGCTCGTCTTCAACCACTTTTCGAGGAGGACACACTCAGTACCGCCAGTACAATCAAGGAAATCAGCGTTATTCCAACCAACAGTCTAATCGCTAACCACAGTCGAAACCCTATAGAGGAAAGTCAAATTATAGGGGTTCCACCAACAAACGTCAATGACTCTCAAGTTGCGCAAGGAGTTGGAGGGAGAATCTCGCAGTTTTATTCCCAATGGTCTCTGATAACATCGGACCAATGGGTATTAGACATTGTTCGCAAGGGTCATGCCTTGGAGTTCACAGAGTTTCCTCCACATTCTCCACCATCAGGCCCGCCACCTCCCCATTTCAGGGAATTGCAACATCAAGTTCGTCTTCTAATACTAAAAGGTGCAGTCGAAGTGGTTCCTATATCTCAACAAGGGACAGGTTTCTACTCACGTTTTTTCCTCATTGCCAAGAAGACGGGAGAGTGGCGGCCCATACTGGATTTGAGGGCACTCAATTTCTTTCTGAAACAACAATCTTTCCGCATGCTGACGTTATCGGAAGTCTTGCGGCTTCTCTGCAGCGGAGATTTCCTAACCACAATAGATCTACAAGACGCCTATTTTCATGTGCCGATTCTCCAACACCATCGCCAATTTCTGAGGTTCAAAGTGGGCAACATGCATTACCAAAACATGGTAGATGGCGGAACCTTGATACAAATGCACCTGATAAACAAATTGCCAATATTGTAAACAATTCCCCTTATCTAAACCCTTAGGTGGGGATCATGTGCACACCGATACGACACCCGCCAACACAAGATCAGGCGTTATTCAGACTGTGGGGACCCTACGTCTGGGCGGTTATTTCCCGCTTTTTCCAGCTTCTCCGAGAACTTAGGAGGAGGAATCATGAACAACCACTTTTGATGTCAGGATCTCCGCTACAAGGGGCACTTGGTTATCCTTAGATTGCAGTGCACATCGTATTGATGGTGCACCATATATTAATTCTTACGTGATACTTGGATTTCAAAATATTTCCCCTATTAAACGTTGATAGCTTTTTTATAGTACGTTTGCCAAGACCCCGTGTATATATGATACTTCATGATTGAACTGTTTCATGAACATCCACGTGGATACTTACTATTTATATTCGAAATAGAGACTGACAGAGCGGACTGCAACCCAATTGGTTTTTACACCTTATCCTGGACATTGATTTAACTCTTGCCCTGAAGAAGTCCCGGCAGGGACGAAACGCGTCGGCTGTCCTATTTTCACTCTGTTGAAAAATAAATCATCTAAACAAAACGGACTTTTTGGACATTCATATTTGTGAAGTTATTATAATTTAATTTGAAAACTTGTTCATTCTATGGTGCACCTGTGCTTTCATTTAAAACATGCATTACCAGTTCAAGGTGCTGCCTTTTGGCCTGCGATCGGCACCTCGTGTTTTCACGAAGGTCTTGGCCCCTGTCATGGCTTATCTACGACTTCAGGGAGTGCAAGTCTTTCCTTACCTAGACGATTGCCTTCTAAAATCTCCATCCCCTCTACAGCTGGCTCGCGACACAAGTCTCTGCCTGCAGACATTCGAGTCACTGGGGTTGACCATCAACATGGAGAAGTCACATTTTGCACCATTGCAAAGGAGAAACTTCCTGGGAGCAATTCTAGACACGAGCCTATCAAAAGCCTTCATCTCCCAAGAACGACAGAGGAAGATAGAACGTCTGGTCACCATCATCCGTTCAAAACAGTCAGTTTCTGTGCGGACGTTGAAGTCATTTCTGGGGATGGCGTCGTCCTGCATCGCTCTGCTCCCGAACTGCAGGCTACGCACTCGTCCTATACAGGAAGAACTAGACCTGCAATGGCGCCAAGTGTCAGGGTCCTTCAACGACCTAGTGCGAGTCTCGTGTCGCATGAAGGACAGTCTGATTTGGTGGAAAGAACCATCCAACCTGGACGAAGGAGTTTCGTTTCTGGCCCATTCTCCGGATCTAACACTGACTACAGATGCGTCCATGGAGGGTTGGGGTGCTCATCTCCTGGACCTTTCAATCAAGGGCAAGTGGACGGCGACACAACGAACCTGGCATATCAACAGACTGGAGTTGATGGCGATTTTCCTTGCTCTCAGATCCTTTTTACCCGTAGTGCAAGGGGAGTCCGTGCTGGTTCAAACGGACAACACAACCAGCATGCACTACATGAACAAACAGGGCGGCACAAGATCTCAGCCATTGTCTCGGCTAGCTCAAAGGATCTGGAATTGGGCTCTTTGTCATCAAATTTCCTTGACGGCGGTCCATCTGCCGGGGGTTTCAAACATCCTAGCGGATTAGTTGAGCAGGTCCACGTCATCGACCCACGAGTGGGAACTTAATCAGCCTACTCTGGACATGGTGTTCCGCCGTTGGGGTCATCCCATGATAGACCTTTTTGCCACTCCACTGAATCGGAAGTGCCCCGCCTTTGCGAGCTGGCATCCCCATCCAGAGTCCAGCGGAAATGCCCTTCTCATGGATTGGAGCGGCCTGTTCGCCTATGCATTTCCTCCAATACCGTTGGTACCGAGAACGTTGTGGAAGATGCGCAGGCAACCCTGCCACTTGATACTGATCGCCCCTCGTTGGCCCAGACAGGCTTGGTTCTCAGAACTTCTTCTGTTATCCCAATGCGCTCCCATTCATCTGCATCCACGTCCAGATCTCCTGTCAATGGACGAGGGTCAAATTTGCCATCCATACCCGACCACGCTTCAGTTATGGGCATGGAACCTGAATACCTCGAATTCGCAAACTTAGATATGCCCCAGGAATGCAGAGACATTCTGGCTTCTGCTAGAGCTTCATCAACCATCAAAACGTACAAGCTAAAGTGGAAACGTTTTTGCCATTGGTGCGCTGCATCAGATATCCATCCACTCACTTCTACTCCGGAGCAGCTTTTGCCTTTCTTTCTGAGCCTTGCTCGGTCTGGTCTCTCTCATGCCACCTTGAGAGTCTTTCTGGCAGCTATTTCGCGTTTTAGACACGATGGTTCGACGTCTCTCTGCTCATCCAGAATAATCCGACAATTCTTTAAGGGTCTCTTCAGAAAGTTTCCTCCTATTAGACGCCCTCCTCCAGCATGGCAGCTCAACGTGGTATTGTCACAGCTCATGAAGCCTCCTTTTGAGCCAGTTCACAGGGCAGACACCAAATTTCTTACCTGGAAGGTTGTATTGCTTTTGGCCCTAACATCTTCTCGTCGTGTAAGCGATCTTCACGCTTTCACAATCAAGCCTCCATATTTGCAATTTAAGCCCGATGGAGTGTCTCTTCGTACCAATCCCTCGTTTTTGCCAAAAGTGCCTACTGATTTCCATCTGAACGAACCGGTCTTCTTAAAGACTTTTTTCCCGGATCCAAAATCACCGGCAGAACAACGACTTCATTCTTTATACATCAGACGTTGTCTAAAGTTTTACATTTCAAGGACTACCCCTTTCCGCAAATCCGATCAACTTTTTGTGGCATATGGAAGGATGCGGAGGGGACATTCAGTGACGAAACAAACACTTGCAAGGTGGCTCTCAGCAGCCATATCCTTCTGTCACCAACAAGCTGGCAAGCCTTTACAGTGTCCAGTAAAGGCGCATTCGACGAGAGCGATGGCGTCCTCCACCGCCTTGTTTGCTGGAGTGCCTCTACACCAGATTTGCCGGGCGGCAACATGGTCAAGTAGGCACACCTTTACCAGACATTACTGTTTGGATTCCATCAACGAAGCGGATACCGCAGTGGGGCAAGCAGTGCTTCGCCATCTCTTTAAATAAGGTGAGCCTCTATTCCCTCCTCCTTTTCTTTCTGTGATTGCTATATGCTTTTAAGCTCTATGTTTATCTTCATTTTAAGAATCTATTAGCTATCCCAGTTCTAAGGAGTTACTGCTATCTATTCTATTCAAGCATGTGAATCTATGAAAGACACCCCTAATACTGGAGAAGAACAATTGTTACTTACCTGTAAACAGGTGGTTCTCCAGTATTGGTGTCTTTCATAGATTCACATGCGACCCACCCTTCCTCCCTTCAGAGGCTCTCTTCTCCTCATGCGCTATTATTACTAGTGCTACGAAAATCTGAGGGCTTGAGCTTCTGAGGAGAAGGTTCTAGAGGGTGCTTGAGCCTGATTGGCTGCAGTTTGGACTAACATAATGACACTGACATGTTACAAATGGGTTTTTCTCTTTATAATGTCTTCCTATGGAAGTTACCATTGTAGAGGTTTTACAGACTGTATTATCTCTATTTTATTATGTATTTATGTTATATTAGCATTATTGCTATTTTTTATATACCGTGGGACTCCCACTTCGACGACGGGGAATATTCAAGCATGTGAATCTATGAAAGACACCAATACTGGAGAACCACCTGTTTACAGGTAAGTAACAATTGTTCTTATTTAATACTTGCACAGGTACTGTTACCCTCCCTACAGACAAAGGCAAAGGGGTCGGCTTAACACCCCCATGTGTACACAGTGTAATGGTGAGAATTGAGATTGGTTTCATGTGGTCTGGAGTTGACCAGTAATCCAAAAATATTGGAACAAAGTCCTGTCCACTCTGTTAAGGGTCTTGACGATGCCGGTTGCTCCTGTACCCACATAATGTCTATGTATTAGCTGTAGGAGTTGGGGGTGAGTGGGATGGAACTAGACATAACCAAATACTAAAGCTACTATTAAGAATTGGATGTCTACTGACAAAAAGAAGATTGCATCCCATTGGATCTCTCTCACCCCACTTCACGATGAAACTGAGCTTGATTAGGAAAACCCATGTTTACAGCACGGCTAGATCAGAGGTCCATGGTAGCAATATTTTAGGTTAGACACTACCTGTCCTATCCTGACTACATGTCAACTGCCAGTGTTCTGCATTGAAATCCACTCCAATAATGGTGATATCCAATATGCGTTGTGTATGTACACTTCACTTATTAAAATAATTAAAAAATATATTTTTAGCAATGTGACTGACATTGCCCTAAAGCCAATAGTTTAAGGACACTGACCCGGCCCCCCTGCCATTGTATACTATCCTGTTGGCTGAATTAAAGTGTGAATGACACTCCAGCAGAGCAGCGTTTCTGAAAGTAGCTAAGCCAATTTATGGAGTATTACTATGATATGTATGCGTTCATGATTAAAGGAGGCTGGCAAGAGCTGTTCCTAGGTCAGACTTAAAAACGACTAGTCCTGGTCTCTGAATACTTGGGGCCTGATTACAAGTTTGGCGCTGCGGGAGCAGACTGCAACTTTGGCGGCCTGCACCACCAAACCCATGTGCCCCCCTCCCACCAGATTAAGAGTTTCCTCGTGTTTGGTGGGCTTTTTTTGGTGTTACCACAGCAGTGCCTCTAAAAATGAGCACCACAATTGGAACGCCCAAAAAAGTTCCTGCGCGGCATGGACTGCAAAGTCCATGCTGTTCAGGAACCGGGGAGCATGCACACGAGGGTCACATGTTGTGCCCCTGTCTATGCATCCACATGCAAATAGGCTGCCGGCCTTTTCATGGAGGAAAGACCTCCATGACACGGCTGGCGTTCCTGAAACTCGTAATATGCTTGGCGATGGCGCCGTGGCACCACCAGCATATTACTGCGGCCCTGACCGCCACACCACCGCCAGGGACCGGCGGTTCCCTGACGCATGAGGCAGGGAACGCATGCAGTCTGACTGCCCAACTTGTAATGGGGTGGTCGGATGTCTGATGCAGCGGTGGCTGGACTGCCACTGCCGCGTTCTTGCAAGTCTGGCTCTGGCAGTCCTCAGGCATCCAGACTGGTAATGCGGCCCTAAGTAGTTTCTCGACTCAATCTAAAAAAAAACAAAAAACTCATACATAATTGTTCGGTCATATGAACCACTTCACAAGGTCTCATATTGACACAGTGAACATGTACAGAATCCATTCCACATACTTATGGTATATGTATTCCTGTGAAGTATCTGCAGCATATTCTCATGAAACTCTGTTTGTAGCCACCATAACCTTAAGTTCTGAACCTTCTATATCACTGTCCATTGAAAAGCAAGCACTCTGGGATTACACACTCTTACCCACACCACAGTATGGAGTTTGCTCAAAGTTCCACTACAAAAAGCCTATTTGTACAACATGGGCAAAATCTACTTCTCTCGGTCTCCAGTACATTTAATATGGAAGCCTAATCTTGCAAATAACTCCAAATATCATCCTAGCTAAGAATTTGTCCTATTTTTGGAAATAATCCCCTAATAGAGTTGCATACATGCAAGTTAGTCTGATCTTGTCTTTATAAACATACAACATCACTAATAACTGCACATGGGCCCATGACCAGGCGTTTCTTTTCGTTTTATTTGGTCACAAAAATAATTTAAAAAAAGAATACTGGAAGTGCTATTCTATTATCTGCCTAGTCTGTATGTGTAGTCGGATCACATCTCAACTTGAAAGGTTCACAAAATGGTGATTTGTTGGTCTTTCTACACTAATAACCTCTACGTTTGTTGATGTTGTGGCGAGGGTGGCAGAAATGAAACACTGTACAGATGTAAAAAATAAACACAATTACATCACTGTATGTGACTGTCAGAATATTGTGCAGCATCAGGCTAACGTGAAGGTGTACTGTGACGTCTTTGGAAACCTGTGAATAGAGAAACAGATAAGCATGCATTATTTCTTAATATCATTTCGGATTACTAGCTTAGATCTAGCTGGCAGAATGTTGATGTGTCATACGTAAGCCTAATTTTAAAATGGGAAAGATTTTTCTGTGCAAAAGGGTATGAAATATGAAAGCAAAAGAAATATAATTTAATAGTTGTTCTCTTACCTATGTTAAAACCATAGTTTATGGCTTTGGTATGGGAGAAGCACCTTTGAAGTTATTGAAGAAGCCCAAATAGCAAAGTTACCCCGGCTGCAAAGGAAGAACTGTTTACTACTAAACTAGTAGATGTACTTTCGTCTTTGATTACTGCTTAAGCTCCTCTCCAAAATACTATTGGTGGCTCTGCTTCAGTATTAATTAATTTTTTTCATAACGGCCACAAGATTGAGGGGTTTCTGCTAGGAGAGCTCGGATATTTTTTCCTATACAGGTCCACTCCAACTGAGAAGTTGATGGATCCATACCCACAGACAACTTACTGTACAGCCATGACGGTAATAAAACAGAATTCACTTTTTTGCCCCTAAGCAATTCAAAAGGGGTAACTCCAGTAGTACAGGTTGGAGAGATATTGTAATTTCACACTTTTTCTTCCAAAAATGTTCCAACATCAAGACCAGCCGCAATTGCTGTTTGAACGCCTTCCTTAAGAACTTTATTGCCTCTCTCCACCAGACCGTTTGAAGCAGGAGAATTCCTTGCCACTTTCAAATGCTTGACATCATGAGATTCCAAAAACGTACACATTTTATCCAACACAGTGAGTTCCATTATCTGTAAGTAAGGATTTAGGTGCTCCTTCCAACAAAAACAGTTTTTTTAAGAAAACAATAGTATTATTTGTATTGGGGGAATCCACTCATTTATAATACATCACTTTGAATGGTAATCAACAGCCAAAATCAAATACCTAAACTCCTCTGCTAAAACAATATAAGGGCCCGAAAAATCAAGGCCAACTTTAGCCCAAGGTCTCTCAGGAAACTAGGTGGGATGCAAAGGCAACTTGGAGAGTTTCCAGTGCTTGTCCGCAAGTAAAGTATTGTGCTCCTGAGGCGGTAGCCGGGAGCTAGAGCTTTTTTAACTTATTTTTAACCTTGTGTATTTTGATTGTCACTTGTAAAAATAACTCGCTTTGATACTTGGCTTTAGAACTTACCCTCCTCGCTCCTCATTGTGTTCGTGCAGCGGATTTAGCGCTGCCAAGACGCCTCCAGCCAAACACTCCCTGCCGCCATCCCGGCACGCCCGGAGGCCACGCCCCTTGTCGGAGGCCACGCCCCCGTCGATCACTACATAACAGACGCTGACCACTAGCGCCTCACTGTAAAGTATTGTGCTCCTGAGGCGGAAGCAGGGAGCTAGAGCTTTTTTAACCTATTTTTAACCTTGTGTATTTTGATTGTCACTTGTAAAAATTACTCGCTTTGACACTTGGCTTTAGCACTTACCCACCTCGCTCCTCATTGTGTTCGTGCAGCGGATTTAGCGCTGCCATGTAAAAAAAATGTAAAATGTGCTGGATTTGTAAAGCGCACAGCTGCCCATGAGCGTCCCGGCGCTTGCTTAGGGAACCCGTCCTGGTATTCCCCTGTGAGAAACCCCGGCAGGGTGTCCACAAGGTGAAAGCCAGGCATCCCGCCGTGAGGGGCCGTAGTGGAGATTAAGCAAGCTATTGCCCAGAGTCGCAGAGTGTGACCCCGTGAGTTGAGTAGGCACCAGAGCGAGAATTGTCGAGTCCGTGGAATTTTGAGCCCGAGACCCGCCGAGGCGGGGAATCGAACCCTGGTCCACGGTCGATCTCAGCTTCCGGGTCTGCCGCCTCTAACCACTGAGCCACGCTTCTCCATGACGCCTCAAGCCAAACACTCCCTGCCGCCATCCCGGCACGCCCGGAGGCCACACCCCTTGTCGGAGGCCACGCCCCCCGGCCGCCACCCTACCCACATATCCATAAATCATGTGCATTTTCCGGACGCGCAGCGGGCGCGACGTCTGCGCGCCGAAGGCGCGCCAAAGGTAAGCCCGTCTGCGCTCGTCCGCGTCCGACCGGGGCCAGGGGCCCTCCATTATGCCCACACTATACAATACTCCTCCGTGCAGCTGGTTAAACTCCAAGGCCCGTGGCCTCTGGACGATACTGTGATCGCACGAATCGACAGGCTGGGACTGACTGCCCCCCACTCTTCCCCCCACCCCTTCCCCTCATCTTTTCCCCCTACCATCTGTCCCTGTCCTGACCTACCGGCTCGCCCTCCCCTCACCGCATTATCCGCCTATTACCTTAACACCAGGTCAGCAGTTAAGCACTGCCATGACCTCTTCACCTTATTGGACCTGCATAAACCTGTTCTCTTATTCCTCACTGAGACTTGGTTTTGCGACAACTCCCTTCCCTCACTATTAGCCGCGCTCCCTGCCTCATATTATGCTTTACGAGCCGACCGACCCCCCGGCAAATTGGGTGGCGGCGTCGCTCTGATCGCCCATAGAGAAATCTCCTTCCAACCTCTAGTTTTCTCTTCCATTGGCTCATCAGACTTCCTAGTTGCTCGTTCACTTTCCTTCAGTACCCCGCTCACCTGTCTTCTTATGTACCGCCCTCCCTCACCTTCTCAACTCTTTCTTCCTAGCTTCCAAGACTTGGTGACCACCCTAGCAGTAAATGACTCCTCCATCTTGGTGCTAGGTGACTTTAACTTTTGGCCCTCAGACCCGGCTGAATGTTCTACATCAAAAGAGTTCTCAGAGACCCTCCGCTCCCTCAACTTCGTCCCCCTCGTTCACTCCCCTACCCATATCCAGGGCCACATCCTTGATCAGATCTGGTCCCTTAATTGTCCAGTAACTTCTCTGTCTATCTCCCCTTGCACTTGGTCCGACCACTTCCTGATTTCATTTTCCCTACTCCTCAGCACAGCCCTCAAGTCACCTCTTCCCAAAAACATCTGGGCGCGCTCCTGGAACCATGTGGATGTGGCCTCGCTGTCCGCCACACTTTCCGCATCCAGCCCGGATCTCTACGGGCTGTCGTCTTCAGCGGAAGCCGACTCCCATCAATTCATGGCTTCGATCAGGCTGCGACTCAGTCGCTCCCTTAAGGCGGGTGTCATCCAGGCGCACCAACGACGCAAACCGTTGGTTTAACGAGGAACTGAAGGCTCAAAAACTCAATGTCCGCCGTGCGGAACGGACCTGGAGGCGAGACTATTGCCCGAAACTTAAAAATCAGTACATCACCCTCTTGGCCTTGTACAAAAAATCTATCTTGGCGACCACGAATTCTTATTTCTCCTCTAAAATTCTAACTGCCGAAAATCAGCCCAGAGAAATCTTCTCCATTGTGCACGATCTCGCCTACTCTGATCGGGCTACCCTTAAACCCTCTCCTTCCCAGCACTTATGCGACTCCCTCAACTTTTTTTTTTTTTTTTTTTTTTTTTTAGACAAAATTTTCAACATCAAAGCAAAAATTCCCCCCCCCCCTCCTTTTTTATCGACCCCGAGTGTCCCTCAGTCGCAGCTTGCCTCGGCTCCATCCCCCCTCTTACAGAAGAATCCTTCCTCGCCCTTTTGCCCACGGTTAAATCAGGTTCCCCTCTAGACCCTTGTCCTGCACACATCCTGAAACAGATCTACTCAGCCTGTGTACTGCCCCCTCTCACTTTCCTCAATAGCTCACTGTCACAGGGCATCGTCATTCCACCTCTCAAATCGGCCATCATCTTGCCCATTCTCAAAAAACCTGGCGCTGACCCTTCAGTTCTTGTCAACTATCGCCCCATCTCACTTTTACCCTTTCTGGCGAAGGTACTGGAGCGCCATGTGACCAGAGCGCTCAGCACCTATGTGGAGGAGAACAGGGTACTAGCCCCCCCGTCAGGCTGGGTTCCGCCCCGCACACTCCATGGAGTCCGTAGTCTTATCGGTCCTCGACAACCTCAGAGAGGGCATGGACACCAACCATCCCCAGGCCTTGGTCCTCCTCTATCTCTCCGCCGCATTTGACACGGTTGACCATGCCATCTTACTTTCCCGTGTCAGGGCGGCGGGGATTGGAGGGTCGGCCTTGGTCTGGCTGTCCTCCTTCCTGAGAGACCGCACCCAGGCAGTGCGCTTGGGTGACTTTTCGGCGGACTTCCGCGCAGTTCAATGCGGGGTCCCCCAGGGCTCTTCCCTTTCCCCTCTTTTATTTAATTTGTACATTGCCCCCCTCATATTTGCTCTTCAACAGTTGGAGGTCTCTGTCTACAATTATGCGGGTGACCTCCAGCTTATTTTTTCTTTATCCTCATCCCCCGAGTCCATGTCCAATTTTCAGTCCGTTATGATTTTCATCCGGGACTGGATGAACTACAACCACCTGAAATTAAACCCCGATAAAACGGAGCTGGTGTTGACAGGTGGTTGCTCCAGTCCCTGGTCTTCTCTCTTCTGGCCCCCTTCCTTAGGTACCCCCTTCCTCCTCTGTGAAAACTCTCGGGTTCAAACTGAACGTCCAACTCACCCTTCATTCCCAAGTCAGCTCTGCTGTGTCCTCTTCCTTTCTCTCACTTCTCACTATTCGCAAAGTATCTTGTTTTTTTTCTTTCCTTGCCCTTAAGCTCATTGTCCTGGCGATGGTTATCTCTCGCCTTGGCTATGGCAATGCCCTTTATTGCGGCATGCCCGCCTATAGCATGCGACGACTCCAGCTGGTCCAAAACCAGACGGCCCGCCTGGTTTTCAACTTGGCCAAATCACATCACGTCACTCCCCTCCTCAAGTCCCTACACTGGCTCCCCATTCGAGAACGAGCCCAGTTCAAGCTGGGCTGCATCACCTTTCAAGCCCGGCTCGGCACAGCCCCTGCTTTTATCTCTTCAGAAATTAAACTCTACGTCCCTGCCAGGGAGCTACGTTCATCCGCCCAACAACTGCTCATAGTCCCTCGTTTCAAACGCAAAAAGTGGGGAGGCACGAAATTTTCTACACTTGACCCTGCGTTTTGGAACTCTCTCCCGGCTCACCTCAGATCCTGCCCCCATTACACACTCTTCCGTAAGGCTCTAAAAACTTTTCTCTTTACACAAGCCTTCTCTTCATAAACTGCTTCTCTCTATTCTCCCTTTTCTTCCTGCCCTTCTGGGTCCAGTACTTTATAGCGCCATGAAACCGCCAGGTGTACGCGCGCTTTAGAAATATTTTAAACTCAAACTCTAAACACTCCTCCCAACCATCCACTAGACTTCTATTCTGTGCCTCCAACGTGAGCCACCAGTAATGCTGCTTTATCTTCTTGCAAGTTTTGGTCACACCCAAATGACCCTCTGATAACAGCATTTCTCAGAATAATAGGAGGTACAAATGTATCTCCTCTTAGAACAAAACCATCCTTAACCCAGAGTTGATCAGCAACTAATGCGAAATTCCTTAAATCTCCAGTTACATTTCTTATTTCAGGCCAATTACCGCTAGAAAACTCGATCACTTTGGACACCATGTCATCCAAAAAAGCTCTCCTCCAATCTGTTTCAGAAATAAACTTTTTCAGCAGCATCCAAAACAGCTACACATTCCACCTCATCCTCATCAAAGTTTTCTTCATCATCTTTCTCCATTGACATTCTTGACAGACAGTGGGCACAAAATATTTCCCCCCCTTGAATGGGTTTCATATCAAAGTTGTATTCCTGTAACTTTGACACCAAACGAGTCAACCTAGCCGACATGGTATTATTACTTGACACTTTGTTGAATATGAAAGAGAGTGGCTTGTGATCAGTAATCATTTCAAATTTCCGACCCCAAATATACATATTGAATTTTTGGGCCACCCTAACACAGGCTAAAGTCTCCCACTCTATGGTACTGTAATTTTGTTCCAAGTATTTGAGAGATCTTGAAGCAAACACTACCGTTTGTTCCTTGCCATTCACTCTCTGGCTGAGAACAGCCCCAGCCCATTCATACTTGCATCCACAGTGATTATAGAAGGAAAATCATCCTGAAAAGCATGCAAAGCTTGTGCTGAGATAATCAATTCTTTTACTTTCTCAAGCACACCATCCAGTTCCTGAGACCATGTACATTTCTGAACCTTCTTGAGCATAATACGTAAAGGCTCCACAACTCTGGCATAGTTACCTACAAATCTAGCATAATACTCGGCGAGCCCCAAATAGGAGCGCAGAGCATCCTTATCACCAGGTGGTTTAGCTTCCTTTAGAGCACTGATGACAGAAAATGTAGGTTTGATACGTTTATCAAATATCGTATGACCCAGATAATCCAATTCTTTCGCTCCAAATTTGCACTTATCCACTCTTACAGTCATGCCATGGTCCCCAGGAGTAGACAAAACCCTCCTCAACAAATCATAATGTTCATTTACATTTTCTGAGAAAATGAGGATATCCTCTAAATATGCTTCAACACCCACCATGCCTTTCAACATTGTATCCATTATTCTCTGGAAAAAGCTAGACGCTGATGCTAGTCCGAAGGGAAGTCTCAGAAACTTGTATGCACCAAAAGGTGTGACAAACGTCATTAGTTTCTGAGACTCCCCTTCTAGAGGGATTTGGTGGTAGGCGGACTTCAGGTCGATAAGAGAAAACCACTTAACCCCCCCTCTCAAATTTTCCAGAAGTTCGTGGAGTTTTGGAAGGGGATGGCAATTGATCAAGATGTTTTTATTTAAACCCCTCAAGTCTGCACAAAGCCTAATTTCCCCAGTCTTTTTGCGGGCTACGACTATCTAAGCCACTCATTGTGAAGACTGTGCGTGGAATGATCTTTTGGGCACATAAATCATCAAGCATAGCTCTTAACTCCTCCCTTGCACTTAAAGGAACAGGCCTGACCTTGTGTATCACTGGCTGTGCATTAAGTATTAATCTCATTTTATGTTCAAAATGTTTTATACAACCCACTTGATCTTTGAACACGTTCTTAAATTCATCCAGCAAGGGTTTACAATTCACTACAGATTCATCCACGCTATGCACTGAGATTTCTTTCACCTAAATAGGACTGTCATCACCGGGGACTAAATACAGTCCCGTTTTTGCTAGATCTTTCCAGCCCACTATGTTCTTCCCCTTTTTTGCCACATGTACTTTAGTAACAATATTGTGTCCCAACACCTCTACTTTAGACATCAAAAAAACTAACATATCAGTGAGAGAAACGTGACGGATATCCCATCCCCCAAACTACAAGTTCCATAGGATATAATGTAATTGTAATTTGGCGGACGGGATATCCGTCATGTTGTGACGGAGTAACCCTATCTGCCAAACTCGTAATCAGGCCCTTAGTTACAGGTGAAATCACAGTAGTTCTTTTAAGCTAGTTCCCGAATTAAAGGCAATTGTTTTGGGGACACTTTCTATTAAGTTTCATCTGGCTTAATACGTCTTCTGATAACTGTGTGTGCATTAATATCACATTTTATTGCAACATTACATTTAATACTGTTTTACTATTACTAGGCACTCAGTATGAAGGCCTAGGCGTACTTACTCTGTGCCCTTATGTTTTTTCTCTATTCTAATACTAACCTATCACATGGTGTAAATGTTTTTCTGCCTGACTACCCACCTGGATTACACTGGCCTAAGGAGCTGTACTTTGCCTCTGTGTCCTCAGCTAGAAGGGCTAGAGTAATTGAACCTTTAGGTGAAAAATAGGGATATGTGTGATGTAAAATACATTTCTCACACAGTAACTACAGTGTCTCTGCTCGTGGTATTTAAAGAGACCCAAAATATGACAGTATGTATCAGTATATGCATTTATGCATATGTCACTGAAGGACCAGAAATTAAACTAAATTAATGAAAATGTTACCATATTCTCATTTTTTGTATTCTTGCTAGGAGTAAAAAAAAAAGAATAGCTAGAGCCTAACATAATTATAATTAGATATAGATATTGTCGGGTGCATTATTTATATAAACAGTAGTGAAAACAAATGGATGAAAGAAATACAGATCTAAAGGTTTTGCATCATACAATCTTAAAACACATGGTAACTGAACTTAACCTTAGGACTAGGCCTACCATCACCATGCTGTTGGGAAAAGTAAAGAGTAAAAAATATTTTCAGGAGATTCCCAATCAATCCAAATGATATTGTTATGGAAATATTATAAGGCCTAACAAGACATTATGCCTTGAGTTTAATTTGCTTACGAGTAGAGCGAGAACCTAAATATCACTGTGCTACTTGAAACCTGGAGGGAACATCTAGATCTAAATATGCCATGGAACCCTTTAATAAATTGTGACCCAAACCTTACAATGAAGTAACAACACTGTATTGAGTTCAGTCTCTGGGTACTTGCTCCTAATACACATTAATACAGTACATAATGACATCAGCATATACAATTTCTGTTATTTTTTTGTCTTTCATCTCCAGCTAATATTCCTTTCTGAGCATTGGAGCTGCCAAGACCTCGCCATATTCCTACACATGAAGCTTCAACCTTATAGCCAATCCTAAATTCAGACAGGTGGCCATTGCCCAAGGAATCCTGAAAAAGCCTGATCTCCACTGTCTTAAAGATATATGCGCCCCAGGTCAAAGCATAGTGTGACGAGCACGAATCATCTTTGTATGCAGTCTTAAATTCCAGTAAAATTTCCCTCGACATATTACACATGTTCCCTTCACATGCATAGGTAACAGAATAACTAGTTTTGAAAACATTGTTAGAACCTTGAAGCAGAAGGGAAGCTGCTGCGAAAACGTGGGGGAGCTCAGTAGCAAAGTCCAAACTGCAGAAAAAGTTAAAAGTCAGAATCTACACCAAGCAGTCAGCCTTTGTAGACCTACAAATAATATGGTTTAGCTATTCCAGAAGTCCTGGTAGGCACAAGCCCTGGTTTAGTAAACACTAGAGAAAGATAAAACCTTAGAATATTTAGAAACAAACTCAGCCCAAAAATCGGGGTTAAGACATGAATTTGCAAGCTCTGATAGAGAGATAGTATAATCTACAGTTGGTTCTGTTGGGGGGCACAATTGCGTAGCTTTAGATAATTAATACAGTACAACAGATATACCAATTTCAAATTCAACAAGTAATTAATTCTAGATGTTAAATAATAAATGATAGAACACAGCAAGAACACGTTGTCGTTAGTTTGGTATCAGTGTTTTTACTCTTTTTTTTTTTTTTTCTTTTTACAAGGAAAAGTGTATATGGCTGTCACATAAACAATTTTATATCAGCAATATGAGAAAGGTGACTCGTGAATATTAGTGCCATTGAGTGACAAAGTGAAGTCATAGGTGAGCTATATACATGACAAAAACAAATGACATAAAATACATCTTATTTGATAAGAGGCTTCTGTCCCTTTATATGATTATATCGCATGTATTCCTAAAACCCAAAGTGATTTTTATGGACTTGGGTCAAGAAAACTGCTAGGACATGAACAGAGCAGGTTTCTTGCTGTGTTCTGTCATTTACTATTTAACATCTACGATTAATTACTTGGTGAATTTGAAATTGATATATCTGTTGTACTGTATTAATTATCTAAAGCTAAGCTATTGTGCCACCCTAGAGAACATGCTGTAGATTATACTATCAACACCCAGGTTCTGAGCGACACAGGGTTACCACATTATCTTTACTGATAGAGAGATAGGCATGTAATACTTTTGAGTGAGGTCTATTATAAAGTTGCGGCAAAGTTAGGGATTTGTGGATACTGGTAGTGCCACATGCAAAACATAACACAGCAAGAAGTTCAGTTATAAAGCAGGGGGGCTGCACAACATTGGATAGGCAAATGGATGGTAAAGGGAGTCTAAAGTGCAATAGAAAGGATACTGGTTTGGGAAATACTGGTGACTTTGGCTCAGTAGACACATACACATTTTCAAACACGAGGCAAGGCCAGGCTAGCTGAGCAAACTTCATGGGGATAGGGCACATGCATTCCATATGGGAAATGGAAACCAATTAAAAATCAAGATCCAAGGCTTTACATGTCTTCAACATGCATCACTTTTCATGTACACTGGAGTCCCACTGGCTCTATGTACATGCACCTGGTCTGAATTGTGCCTGTTATGAATAAGAATATTGACTGTCTGAGCGTACATAGAAAGCTAAGTTTCAAGGAGTAAAGAAAGTTAGCTCCGATTTTGGATTTTTTATTTTGGTCATCACTACATGCAGGGGTCCATAGTACATACCTCCTTTTAATTTGCCTATCTCTCTTTTCATTAAATGAGATGCAGCCCCGCCCAGACTATACACTATTTTCAGTGCAAGGGCCTTTAAACCTTTTGTGAGGTAGAGATCCTATTGAACTAGAAGCGTCTGTGAAGGTGTGTAAAACAGGATATAGATTGATGTTTAGGATAAGTCTTACTTCGAAGCACCAACATTTGTTGTAAAGACCAGACAACTGGTTTAGAGCTGTTTATGGAAATGCTATCTGATGGTGTATATATAGCAAATTATATGCTAGGATCACAGTCCATATGTTCGGGCTCAGCCTTTTAAACCATCCGGGCAGGTTTTTACACGTTTGATCTCGAAGAGCTGATGTGAATGGTAGGATTTTTGTACTTTCAATAGGTCCAGACCCAGTGGATTGTAATGGGTTACTGTGCATGCTTGGTGGAGGGTCGGTTATTGCTGGGGGTTCTCTGTGTTTCCATGCTTATTGCACTGATGAGTTTAACTGCTGGGCGATGTCACCCTGAGGCATGGTGTGCAGTGCCATCAGCATGCTGATTACACAGATGTATCTCTTTCTTGCACTTTAGGGGCTGAGATCTTATTCCTGACTGACTTACTGGCGGAGGTGGCCCGAAGGATGGAACGGAATTGGGTTGAAGTTGAACCTGAGCCCAGACAAGATGGAAGTAAGAAATCTGCCTCAGATTGGGTCATGGGGTTGCTGAGCTTTCATTTGGATATGTGGTTCATCCACTATTCATGTCAAGGATTTGTAACCCTGGCATATTGTTTACCTTATTGTGTTGTTGAATGTTGTGATGACAGCCCAGTAGGACTCTTCATTTTATCCTATAACACAGGGCTGTGATCTCTTTTGTTGCTTTGTGATCTGAAAATATTTATAATTGCCTTAGTGTTGATGAGCTTGTCTTACTGTCGAGCCACTTGTGCAGGACCTCTGCTTGGACTGGTGTAGAAACTTTTGCTAGTTTAGAATGTGCTGAAATTGTCAGACGTGTCCCGGTTTGAGCACATTATTCCGGTTTGCTATGATTTGTTTAAGCTACAATTTAAGGTTCGGATTTCAATTTCTGTTGGCTCTATTGTCCGAAGTATCTACATTTAGAATTAACAATTGTATTTGCAGAGCTCCTGCCAAGGGCTTATCTGCCTTTGCTCCACCTATCGATTTGTAACTCAAATGGAAGTTCCTACCTATGCAAGTGCAGACCCTATAATATGGAAATCCATAATTTTGCTTTTCTAATGTGGAAATCCATAATTTTGCTTTTCTAATGTGCTGTGTGATCAGAACGGCAAAGTCTCTGCATGGATTTATTTTTAATAAAAACTTTTCCTTGAAGTCCCTCATGTTTGTTTTTCAGTTTCCTTGATTGTAGAAGAATAAAGTGCCCCATAAGTGGGCACGTTGTTTGTTTCGCAATAATTATATAAATCAAAATTAATTAATTGTTCCCTCGCGCAAGGAAAAGACAATGATGAGACGTACTTGGGACTTGGTTGTAAAATATTGTGCAGCCTTTGTCTGGCTTCAATTATGATGTGAAAGTTGAGCTATCATCCTGAGCCCAAAGCTGTCGCTATATCAAGTCTAGTCAGTTTGGATTACACATTTTAATTTATGGGTTGTGAGCAAGAAGTATTTGCAAAACAACTTGTGTCCCATGATAGTAAATCTATTTTACACGCTTAAGCCTTGCATCATAAACACCATGAATACACCTAAAAAGGTGTTTCGAGAGACTTTTTAAAGGACACTGTGCCTTTCAGGTACTTTTGGCCAGCGCTCAAGGTCCATCTCAACGAAGCTATGGGGATGCAATCATAAACAATGGCAATGTACTAAACGTGAAGATCTGTGCAAGGGCAGATTAAAGAATAGCGAAAGTGCATTAACTAAATACAGATAAAAGGTCGAGGGGGAATGGAAGTATTCTGGATACAATTTAATGTAAACTTTATCAGAAATATGTAATAGTCCAAGGTCCAACTGGCATTAAAATCAATTAGTTGTTTTATTACTAAACAGTCCTTAAGTTAAAGTCAGTCTTTTTTGCATATACGGTAATGAATTTCTGACACCATTTGTATTTCCTACCACCAGCTAAGTTTAGTCTAGGGGTGGGGATGCTGGAACTCATAGTTGGTAGAACACAAAACATGTGATGTAAATGCTGTGTTCCGACCCAGCAGTAATAGTACCTATAGAGTTGCATGAAGACACGGCAAATCTTCTGTGTACTGGAACTGAATCCATTAACCAGCTGCTGACTGCTACTTTATCCACTGAGTGGCCTGCAGCTTTAACCAGTAACTTTGATTTCTCAGGATAATGCATGTGCTGAATTCTGTCCACAAGGAACTGCTGCAAAGAGAAGACCGTGGTGTACTTAATTCACACATCATCTGCTGGGAAAATTCAGTATCTCATTGGGAGGTAAAATCTTGCCTGAACCCAGTCGCTTTTATAAACCTCAAACAGGAACTAATCAGTAGTCGGGATCTCTTCCAACTCGAGTAGTAAACAGTTTATAGTCCTGTACGTTCTCTGCTTCAACACTGTTTTACTGCAAGCCTCAAAAAAGAACAAACCTCCTCATGAGTGGCGGCTGATGCATTAGTAAAGTGGTGAGGCACATAAGCTCTATCCAGCACTCTGCCTCCGACCTTGCCAACACCTGGGCCAGACTTTCACATCAGGCATGCATGCATACATACACGTTTACTCGTCCATGCAAATGCAATCCCTAGCACACAGGCATACACAGAGTTTTATTGACAAAAACTTACCTGAGATATACCTGCTTTGTCTGACTCACTCTGTGGGTCTGCCTCTAGCTGTAGCAGCTAGAGGCAGACCCACAAGCTTCCACCCAATCAGAAGCTTGAATAGCGTGCTCTATTTCAGCCTTTTGATAGGGCAAGAGGGCATGTGATTGACGAGCCCTGAAGGTCTATTATCTGACATGCTGCACTGCGTGACACTAGTGCCGCTAGTTGGATATGTTTTGTGTGTGAGGCCGGTCTATAACAGCTCCTGATTGACACATACGCAAAACAGATAGAGAGCACTCTTGTACTGGCATAAAGTAAACCATGTGTGAGATCGTTTGTTCTCATATATAAGCTGGGCAGTGCTGAGCAGTAGCGGCAGAGGGTAGACGCTCTGGTCAATTTTGTTAGCCTCCTGAATGGTTCTCTGTGTTTTGCCATCACTGCTTTTCCTTGGGTGCAAGCTAAACACAGCCGCCTCATGTCTCCTTGTAAAGCTTCCTAAAGTGTTTCCAGGCAGTAGGCTTTCTAGTGCTTTCTCATTCCATACCGGCTGACAGTAGGACCATCAAGGTCTCCTTGCTCTTCTGATATAGAGGTTTCAATGTGTCTGTGTTAATTTGTCATAAATCATTTAACAAGAATATTTAACTGGTACACCTGCTGTTCATGATGTACCTTCTAGAGCATAACTCCCAAAGAATAAAATATTATAAATGCCACTGTGACTAACATATAGTGTGGCTCTTCCAATTATTACATAGCTGCACCCAGAGGCACAGTTGCCATCCATATTTGCCATATCAGCCTACAACAGAAAGAAAATCAGGATGTAACACCAACTCAGTAACAATGGTCATATTATTATTAATGCGACCATGGAATACACATACATTGTTTGTATACTTGGTTATACCATAACCTTAACCTGGTAATCAGCGGCTAACATTCTCTTGACATTTGCACATCTCATACATGTCTATTTAGCTTTAAACAAATGCTGTTTCATCTCATGGTCTATTTACCAGGGCATGTTCTGAAACTGCTCCAATGTGGCAGGGGCATTATATATAAACCAAAATGTGTTATTCTTTTTTAAAAGTGACCCAACTGCTCTCAAATGCAGCCTTCCATTTTTGCATTCTGTGTTTTGGCACTAGACGACAGTATCCCTTTTACTCTGAGCTTAGTTAATATAATCTCTTTGTCAGTCCAATATTTCTTCAGTTAATGGTACAAGAGATCCATCTTTATTAATGTTATTGTCTAAACTTATGTAATCTATAGATGAGACGAAAGGTCAACAATAGAAGATGCTGAATGATGAACGAGTTCCTTTGTAGAGCATTCTTCAATTTACACATTTAAAACCTCCTGTTGTCATATTAATGTATACATCCTTTCTCCTAGAATATTCTTCCCGGGTATTACATGAATTGCACAATCGTAGGAAAGTCAATGTGGGGATATTTTATCTGCCTCCTTTGGGCTTACCATGCCTGCAAGTTCATAATATTTATCTGGCAGTGCTGCGTCTGCCACCCCAGCACTCATCTTTAACAGGTCTTCTGTCTATAATTCAGGTATCATGCCTGTCTTCATTTTCCAGACAATCCTCCACCCCTTCAAAGATAACCACACTTCTTGCTTGTCGATATAAAAGAGGATCATGTCATTTAAGCAGCAAAGGCATTCCTAGAAGCCTACAAATCATATTGAAATAAACCTCCTTCCGATGATGCTCACCTAGCGCTGTTAATACCCTTATCTGATTGGTTATTCATTCTGTTGTCAGTGTGTTCCGATCCACATCTCCCATAATCACTTGTCTTCCTTTCACATTTCAATGTTTTGTCAAAGGTATGCAACAGTAAGTTGTCTATCTGCTTCTAAATCTGATGGTGCCAACACCCTTTTACACTTTACCAGCAGTTAAGCACATTTTCAAAAATAAACGACTTAATATTAACCACAAAATTAAATGGGATGGGACTAAAATATCCTAGCTTAGCATGTCGCCCACACTTAACCCTGAATCAAGGTATTCACCGATAGTGCTTTCTACATTCACCGCAAAATGAAGTTTGTCCCCACAACAAAGGCACACCAGGTCTGTGCATCATCCGCATTTCGCAGCTCCCCTTACTGGATTGTGAATACTCCCTATTGACTCTTTGCCTCCTCCTTGAACTATGAAGAGATATAATTGACAGCCCTTCTCCCATCTGTGCTGCTGTCTTAAGAAAAAGACCACAAATTATCAACCTGTCTAACGCACTTTAAATGCATTATGTCATGTGTTTCCCTGGAAAGTTCAGACTCGGCCATCTGGATAAATAGGAGAAAATGATCAATGGTGGTGGAGGGTAAGCCGTTTTTTCCTGCTCATTCAAAACCTGTAGTTCTGACTCCCAACATGTGGGCAAGGCAAATGCCCCTCTCTAGTGATACTCACATAATTGTCTGGCGACAGCTGCCCTGTCAAGCCACACCATAACGTGCCACACAGACAATCGTACTCTCTTTCTAGTTGATTTCCTTGATTTAAACAACTTGGTTTGTTCATGCATTGATTGCTAGGTTGGAGTTGGCATTGTCTGTAATGATACTTTTCACTCCAGATTGGCTGGGGTAAACATCACTTTACACTATTCTGGTCGGAATGGTTTCAAGCATTGCCACAAGGCATTAACACAACAGGCATTTGTATTGACGTATGAAAATCAGAGATTTAATGTGGTTCCCAAAAAATCTTTCACGTAAGAAACTGTTTACCTTTCACATTAAATGCTTGGCAATCTCTCAACAGTATTTCTTATTTTTTTTATATAAATCTTTTTATTAGAGAAATACAAAAAAACCACAAACGGCAGATGCCTTACATTACGGAGTAGTAATTGCAAACACAACAGTGATGGACAGAATGTGGATCAATGTCACACATTCACCCCAGTCCAAAGATCTGGGCCCAAATCCATCGTTTTTCCACTCCACACCACCCTGGGTTAGACAATGGCGATATGCAAATCAGCGCTGACCCTGTGCCCCATGGGAACAGTCCAGTCCGAACTACAAAAGCCATGTCCTTCCCAGAACGGAAACAAGCATCCGAGGACCGGCCCGGTTTCGAGGTAACACCTCATCAGCCCGGCTAGCTTGATTCCAGTGGTGTGGAGTGCCTGGGACTCACGTCTGAGCATCCCCAGTACACTTAGAGCGGTAATTGCAAACACAACAGTGATGGACAGAATGTGGATCAAAGTCACACATTCACCCCAGTCCAAAGATCTGGGCCCAAATCCATCGTTTTTCCACTCCACACCACCCTGGGTTAGACAATGGCGATATGCAAATCAGTGCTGACCCTGTGCCCCATGGGAACAGTCCAGTCCGAACTACAAAAGCCATGTCCTTCCCAGAACGGAAACAAGCATCCGAGGACCGGCCCGGTTTCGAGGTAACACCTCATCAGCCCGGCTAGCTTGATTCCAGTGGTGTGGAGTGCCTGGGACTCACGTCTGAGCATCCCCAGTACACTTAGAGCGGTAATTGCAAACACAACAGTGATGGACAGAATGTGGATCAATGTCACACATTCACCCCAGTCCAAAGATCTGGGCCCAAATCCATCGTTTTTCCACTCCACACCACCCTGGGTTAGACAATGGCGATATGCAGATCAGCGCTGACCCTGTGCCCCATGGGAACAGTCCAGTCCGAACTACAAAAGCCATGTCCTTCCCAGAACGGAAACAAGCATCCGAGGACCGGCCCGGTTTCGAGGTAACACCTCTCATCAGCCCGGCTAGCTTGATTCCAGTGGTGTGGAGTGCCTGGGACTCACGACTGAGCATCCCCAGTACACTTAGAGCGGTAATTGCAAACACAACAGTGATGGACAGAATGTGGATCAATGTCACACATTCACCCCAGTCCAAAGATCTGGGCCCAAATCCTTCGTTTTTCCACTCCACACCACCCTGGGTTAGACAATGGCGATATGCAAATCAGCGCTGACCCTGTGCCCCATGGGAACAGTCCAGTCCGAACTACAAAAGCCATGTCCTTCCCAGAACGGAAACAAGCATCCGAGGACCACATTCTGTCCATCATTATTGTTGTTTGCAGTTACATTACGGAGTAATCAACAGTTATACAGATCAACAGTGGATAAGGTACGGAATCTCATAAATAAACTGCAAAATATCTAGCTACCATGGCATGCGAACGGTAGAACACAGGATATACCATACCGGCCCAATTGACAAATTTCGTAAGAGCCGCCACCCTGAGAAGCAGAATTTTGAGGGAGAAAAAGAATCCAAAGGTTCGAGTGGCAGGCAAGAGTAAGAGAATTGAACCATAACAATGCAACGATCTCCCTTCGTTCGCAGTAATTAAAGGCAAAACATTTTAAAGGATTTCTTGCGCAGCTTCACCCCTAGGATCCGTCCACTCACTAATCAATACAACCCCTAAGGAAGGCATCTGATGACAGAAGGGAGACAGGATAGCATACATGAAAAACTAAAAGAAAAAAGACATAACAACAAACCCCTACCCCCCACCCTGCACCCCTGCATAAGGCTTCCACCCCACCCCAACTAGCAGTGTGCCTGTCGCCCCAATTAACTGTGTTCTAAATATAGAAAGAAAAGCGGGGGAGGAAATTGTCATACGGCTCCCGGTCCCCCCTCCCCCCGTCGGAAACAATGACCCCTGTATATGTAACCAAAAACATTCAGGATATTAAAACATAACTAACAGGGGAGGTGATAAGCACCGCCCAAACCTCCGCTAGAATAGTGGTAGCAAACCCATGTCCTTTGAAGCGAAGTTACAAGCCCCTTTCAGTCAATCGCAACCTTGGCCCTTACGGTCTACAGCACGAACTCCCTCCAGCGGAACCACTCTCTCTACAGGATAAGCGAGATGGAAAAAAGGGCCAAAAATATTCAGTCCATATGAAGTCAATGGTAGTAGTCCATCACAGATCCCAGCCTCACGTGCGGACCCCCTATCCGACAGCAAGTCCCAAAACCGTTTCCTCCCAAGACACGATGACGCTGCCGGGGGGGATGAAGTCATTGTTGCGGTTCGAGAGTAGTTAGCGAGAGGCTCCAGGAACGAAGGGATGAGCGGTTCCGTCATCATCGGAAGAACTGATAGATGTTGAAATGCAGTCCCAGTACCACAGTTACGTTCAGCCATTTGGTCACTGACCAAGGGGTCAAGCACTGGATCCAACACTAGGCCATCATCCATAGGCAAGGTAGTTTCCGTGGGATGCCCCGCACTTTCGGGCTCTTGCAATGAATCAAAGTCCGGTCTCAGGCGCTCAGTCCCTGCTGCACAAACGGATATCTTATAAATCAAGACATCCAGATGCGAATGTAAGGCTCCGATAGCCATCAGGACTGTCCTCAGCGACGGTTCGATTTCCGTCCGACCCATCTCCGTTCTGTGATGACTGGCAGGATTTTGGTCCCCAGAGCCCGGTCCTCCGGGGAAACAGGCCAGAACGGAGCGGCCGGTCACGGAAGGCAATCGATCTTGCACCGCTCGGCAGTCTATTCTCCGCTACCGCGGACGGGGACCCCGGTCCTTCGAACCAGGGGAGAGGGCGTACCCGGTCTCCGGGACGGGGGACTCCAGAACGCGGCCACAGGAGCGTCGCGGCACCTCTTTATCATTATTAAGCGAGCCAAGCGACTGCCGCCAGAATCAGGCAAGAGGACCTCCGCAGCGAGAGACCGGACCCAACCTGGGTATTGTTCAACTATAGCCCGGCCGGGCCAGTACCCGAGGCCCCGGCTCACCAGCCGGGTTAGGCCGCAAATTGCTACACGGTGTAACTTCGTCAATCAAGTTCACAAAACGATCGGGATTGCACCACCGGGGTCAGCAACTATTCATCCACCTTGAGGTCGGGCGTTAAATCAGGATATTTAACAGGATCATCCGACGGGAGACTGAGGTCAGCGGAGCCGGGAGCCTAAGCGGCCATCTTGTTCGCGAGCGTAGCTCCTCCCCCAGTATTTCTTTTTTTTATTTGATGTGCTATCTTTTACTTGACTCGAACAGATTGATCTGTTCCAAAATGGGCTAATTTCACTTCAAGATTCCAGGCCTTCATTGCATTTTTTCCTGTCGCTGGGCTCCTTTTAAGTGATTATTTAAAAGGTTTGTAGTTGTTCTTTTCTGCTGCATGTGCTGTGGAACCATCAGATTATATGTGAAAATGGCTTAGCCACAGGGTGTAGCTTAGATTTGGCCTAGCTAGTCTCCACACACAACCATGAATATGGTGGTTGTTTCCTAATCGTACTTTAGCAAATTTCCGTTTGCAAGCTATTGTGGCTGGTGAAGCAGAAGTTGAAGCCTCTTAGACACCCTTTCAAAACCTGTTGAGTCGGACAGTATTTCTGAAAAGCAAGTTGCGCTTTCGAATTTTGGAGGCCAGATCCTGCCCAGGGATGTTTCCTGGATTTACACGATCCATATCAATTAGTGTGTACTGTGGTGCACTGTGAAATACACTATTACTTTGTACCACAAGGCTCAGTCATCAGCTAGCTCCTTGCATTGCTCCATCAGACCCCACCAAACTTGTATATGGATGCATTCAAGTATTAGGTTCTCTGTCCATCAGGCAGCTCTCTAGGTACAGATCCTTCAACAAGCTGGTTGGTTAGTACCAGAGCAGCATATACTAGTAACTAAAACTGCTAAAGAAAGCACTCCTGCAGCCCAGATCCTGTATTGATCAAAACAATTGCTCATGTGGTTTAGCCTCCCAATGTACAAAGCAATAGTTCTGCCACGTTCTGATATTGCTTGTTTGGTACAAGTCTCCATAAACCATCAGAATTAAAGATATTGTCTTTAACTAATGTTTCTTGTAGCAAGGATCTGTTATACTTAATGGGCATAGTTTTGCCAGCCAATGGTTACACTTGGAACACCATCTTCTTTTTCTATAAAAGTAAAACTGCGGAATTTATCCAAGGGCATATGACTTACTATATCATTGACAATGTAACCCATAATGCTCCACTCCAAAGACATCTTCTGCAGAATGATTTGTAATCATTTGGTTTGAAAGTGCATATTGCATTGGGAAAGAAACAGCCTACAGCACATACTGATCGTATGCCACTGAAGCAGATTTCAGAAAACAGTGGACCTCGTGGGACGTGTTGTATGACGATAAATCCTAAAAAGTAAAATGTTTTTCTGCCTTTCTGTGAGAAGGGCCACCATACTGTTATCTTTGTCAGTCTTTTGCATGCTTTATGCTCAAAAACAAAAATACACGAGAATTTTAACAGCATTTCTCTTAATCACCACATTAATTTTTTTGAAGTTGCCATTCATGAGAAAACTCAAAAAGGTAGACTTTTAGTTTTGTCTTCAAGGCAGTTATCTTCTCTTCTGCCCTAAAGTCAAGACAGTGTGAGTTTCATAAACCAGTCGCCCAGCTTTCAAACCTCCAACCCCCAAAATCTGGATGTTCTCTGCTTTGGTAGTCTTGTGCAATAACAAACTTAAATATCTCATTGGTTTGTGTGATGGTATTCACCTGATGATACGTGGAGTTAAGCGTTTGCTTACATTTAAGAAAAGTGCAAAGATACTAAAACCATCTGCAATCCTCTGCTTGCTTCTAGTGCAGGTTTTTCTGTGTCATATAGGTATGGTCCCATTCGAAAAGTCTTGTTGTGAGACAAGTCCCCAGCTTTCTCCACCGTCTGAATTCAAGTGAAGCTTGGGTAGACCCATACTAAAGGCATTTGTTTACGCCAACCAGGTGTTAACCGTGGCCCTTACTACTGAAGCTCCTAATCTGAAGCTGCAGAATGTGAAATCACATATTTAGAAAGTAATTCCACTGATTTGCCCTTCCATGCAACACAGTGACAAAGTGTCTTTTACATTTTTCACTTTTTGCTTTTAGTTGATTGTCTGATGACCAGCTGAAAAGAGAAAACCCTTCAATTCTTTTGATTAAAAGCACCTCAACTGCTAATACTTGACGCGGTTTCTCTCACATGCTATGATGATAGAGCGGCAGAACATATTCAAGTTGATGGCCCAAAACATCTTCATGCAGGTTTTGAATGTATCAGGCAGATATTCTGTACAAGGACATTGATGCATACCCAATTAAACCCTCCCCTCCTAAAGAGAGCACAATGTGTAACTCATTAATTCAATAAGCTACAAAGCTTTAGGTTTTTAGGTCTGGTGTTAACTTAGACCTTACTCCCTCTCGCCGAGACAGGACACCATGGACATGGTCTCCTAACCACGCAGCACTTTACCTACAAACACTTGTACACTGAGGACACGTTCAGGTACAACCACAGTCCTGGCCTGGGATATCGACTATGGACATATAGGTGGTCCCCTGTCACTGATGCCATCTTTTAATCTACACGTCCCGACACAGACGAATACGTGCGCAGCAGTGACAAAAATCATTTTTACTTGGCGAGATATCAGCAATTCTACCTTCGCCCTGAAGAAGCCCATTTTTGGGTGAAAAGCGTTGGCTGTTTATATCTGAAAAACGAGCAGAATTGAAATAAACCTACAGGCTACAACAACGTCTATTCATTGTTTTTTTCAATTTGCACATATCACTTTTTCTAGCTGTTCTCAATATATATTGCCTCTATTATCCCCTCTGTGCATACATCTTATTAACATGTAGAACCATTTCACCTTAGTACATCAGATTATATTATTTTAATGCATTGAGAAGTATATTTTTAATTGTGATAGATTTCAAACATGAAATCAGAAACATTCATTCTTCCCTCCATCCTAACAACAATACCAATAGTGAGCTAAGAGGCAAAGTCAGTTGTTTTGTGCGCCCTTTTGGTGGCTGGGCTTCCATGAACAACATTATAGTTTATTAATTCAAGCACAAGGGAAGGTTTTGTACAGCACACATCCTGAAGTCATGTATTTCGAGATCTACATATGTCATAAGGAAGAAACAGGAGGGAACTTAAAATAAAACAATAGCGTAGGACCACACAGTTTGATTAACGGAAGAAGTCTGGATCAATCCCAATTTTTTTGTTTCACATTGTGCAATTTAAACTTCAGACACTAGATGTATATGGTTCACTTCCCATACACTAACCTTACCATCGTCCACCTTCCCCCCGTCAACCTGTTGGTATTCATGCGACCCTCGACGGATCACAGACAAAACTTTGTGGCCCCTTGCGAAAATGTTTGCAAGGTTAATATTGAGATGCCATTTGAGGTTTCGAGTCTTTGGATACAGCACGACAGAACAAGCATAGGTCATCAATATCCCTTATTGTCGTTGCACCTTTTTGGCTGATGAGTGGATAATCCACTCTGGACCAAAAGATGAAGCTAGTCAAATCCCTGGGTGCAATTCAACAATTATCTGAATTTCACACAGGCACCAAGCTAACTTGTGGTATTCAGATTGTATATTGGAATAAAAAGGAAGCGTACCAGCAAAAGTTGTTTTCAAGAAAGGGGATGAATTAGAGCAGAGGTCTTCAAACTTTTTTGCTTTGAGCTCCCCTAAGCAAGTTATTTTGAATTTGGGCCCCCTCCAAAACTTTATGACAAGGATTGGGAGAGCGGTAGAGATGGGCTGAGCACAAGGGGCGAGATAATTTCAGTGGTACTATAGTTCACAGTCCACACTGCATGTGAGACTTAGAAAACAGCAAATACATCGAACAAAACCACTAATTGACCCAAAAATACTGCTCCCCATAATTGGGGTGTTGTGAGCCCCTCACACTGCTGGGCCCCAATGCAACTGCGCCTGCTGCACCAATGATAACTCAGGTCCTGCGTAGCAGGCTATCACCTCTGCTGCTGTCACCTCTTCCCCACCTTGCTTAACCATCATGGCAACCTTGCAACATGCTCTCTGTCCCTTTCAAGAAAAATCAGAAGCTCCCACATGATATCCCTCTTTTTTTTTTTGCAAGGGTGCCCTAATGCTACATAGGACAATAAGTCCTCTTAACCCCTTTTTAAAGTGAAAGTGGTAACTGTGATGCAGTGTGCCCCAGAACCCTGGACTGCTGCACCTACTTCACCAATGATAGCTTCTGCCATACAAAGCGGGCTATCTCCTCTGCCATTTGTTAAAAACAGGGCTCCCATTTTGCCACAACCCCTCCCTGCCATCTCTTTGAGGTGCCTCCTCTGCTTCAATTTTCCCCTCTCTGAGGCTGAAAGCAATACTGACATACAAGTGTGCATTGGACCCTAATGCAAGCCAAGGAGGGTGGTAAAACTGCCATGGTTGGGGTTTACTTGTCTCCTCATGCAAAGGGGCCCTGGTGCCGATCTCCTCTGCTAGCAAGGACCATGGGCCTCCACAGCACCCCTTTCATAGTCAGGAAGACATAATTGTGTGACAGTGGTCACTTACACCCTTGTCTCAGTACCTGTTACACTAATGATTGCGACGGCCCTTTTAAAAATAAAAAAATAAAAAGCCCCTATAAACCACACCGTCCTAGGGAGCATCTCTCTGAGTAAGTAATCTCTGTTCATTTGTAAATGAAAAAATGAGCCCCCACATAGTGCCCCTTCTTCTGAGCCATATCTTTGTCACTACCCATGGATCTTGGAACGTTTGTGTTTCTCCTCTGTCGTTACTAATTATGACTTACATATTCACAGTGCTTTCTGTCACAGGCTGGGACTTCATAGCACTATAAATACAAAAGTCAATATTCCACAGTGCGCCAACTAGGATACAATTCTGTGCCTGTCTGGTCTCACACAAACACACAGACATCTGCATGATCACATTAACCAATGAAGGTGTGACATTTGGTACAGTAAGATTACTTTTTTTTGGTAGTTTTATATAGCGCAAATTTGGCCCGAAATATTGCAGCGCCTTACATTAGCACAAATTACATTACACAAGGTGACGTTTGTTGGTAGGCACAGGCGATTAAGTGACTTGCCCAGAAAAACAGGATGTTTAACCTACATTTACTTTTTGTTTCATTGTGTGTGGGTTACTTTATGAAAGGAAGTAGATCTCCAGGCAGGTAGGTGAGGAGAAAGTACTTTATTGATCCAGCCACAGCGATTCCCCCAGCAGCAACTGCCAATATAAGAACATTCCCCAAAGAATGTTCCACGCAGGGAACACTCAAGCACCAAGGTTCACTGATCTTAAAGAACCAGATCCCAACACACCTCCCCTCCTTCAACAGAAACAAAGACAGAACAAATAAAGGAAAAATATAAGAGAACAGGGGAGAGGAAGAAGGAAGATGAAACCAAGATGAACAAGCCAGAGAAAAAAAACAAAAGAGACATAACAACAAACACAACAGACAACAGCATAAAATAACACATGACTAGAAAGAACAAAACCACCCACAATCTACTCCATATTATAACCATGAAACTTGACAGGTAAACATTTTGTCCTGGATGACACTCTCATGGAAGGAGTACAACTAGGAAGAACAATTTCACCACTGCCAGAAACATCTGAGGATACGGAAGGAAGATTAGTGCCCATTCTTCGGTTGACCTCATCGATCATAAATTTAGGAACAATGGAAATACAAGATTTATTCCACACCCTGCCATCCATCAACACCACCACCACCCGTTCTTTCACTGCAGACACCCTAATAGGAGATGAAAAACTAGACTCACCCTTGCGGAGAAACCCAGGTTTTTTTAATCTCACCCAATCACCCACCTTGACATCCAGAGAACAACGCACACTCTGTCTAGTATCATACTTCAACTGTACAGCAGCTCTGACATCAGTCACACCCGACAATTTACCAGACTCCACTATTCTCCGAGACATCCACTCTTTATTCAGTTTGGAACCAGCTACTCTGCCCCTAAGCAAAGTGAACGGGGCAATTCCAGTGCTGATATGTTGTGGGCTATGAGAACTACTCCTCATATCACAAAGTGCCTTGCGCCAATGCAATCCATTCACCAAGGCAAGTTGCACATGCTCCTTAACGACACGGTTAAACCGTTCAACCAAACCATTACTCTGCGGGTGATACAGAGATTTACAAACATGTTTAATCCCCGCATCCTTGAAAAACCCCTGCGTTTCAAATGAAGTCAATTGAGTGCCATTATCAGAGACCAACTCTTCCGGAAAACCCTCCCTCAAAAAAACATCAAGGAAGAAACCAATAATGGATGACGAGTTGGCATTATCAACAAACCTCACCTCAGGCCATTTGGACATGTAATCAATCAGAACAAGCGCATACTTGGGAGAATAACCAATGAGACCAAAAGGACCAGCAATGTCAAAAGCTAGTTTAGACCAAGGTACATTCTTTACCACATTGGGTTCCACAGGAGAAGGTCTAGTCACCTGAGACTTGTCACTTGTAACACATGTACAACAGTCACGTACAAAATGTTCAACATCCTTATCAAGCGCAGGCCACCAAAAATCCTGTCTGACCCTACGCTTCATAGCACGAATTCCAGGATGGCCTTCATGAGTCAAATTAAGAATTCTGCTACGTAAAGAAAAAGGAACAACAATTAAACCACCCCTACGCAACAAACCATCCACGACAGACAATTCGTCTTTGACCCTCTTGAAAGGAACCAATTCAGAAGGACAATCCTTGTCACACGGCCACACACCAGATATATTATCAATGACCCGCACAACCACGTCATCCTCAGTTACAGCATCCAACCACTCTCGCTCGGAAAGAGCGCATCCCACAGTGTCATTCAAAGAACACACCGCACACACCACCTCCAACTCTTCGTGCACAGGAACATCATTCTCAGAACAAAGAGGCAACCTAGACAAGCAATCGGCAACATGATTTTTAACACCAGGCACATACTCAAGGCGGTAGCGAAACTCTTGCAATCTAAACTGCCATCTAGCAACACGTGGCGTGGCCCTACCACCACCCTTTGTTGTGAATAAATCAACTAAAGGTTTGTGGTCGGTCCTCAAAACAAATTTCATTACCCCACAAAAAGTTTTTGAAATGCTGCACACCCCACCACAAACTCAATGCTTCTTTTTCCATAGTTGAATAAGTGCCTTCCGCACCCCTCAAAGTTCTAGAAGCAAAGGCAATTGTTTCCTCATGACCATCACTTCTTCTCTGAAGAAAAACGGCACCAAGACCCACATTACTGGCGTCAGTGGAAATAATGCCTAAATCATTAATATTGAACAGTTTGAGTGGACCAACTTGTACAATCTCATTCCTAATGGATACAAAGTTGTTCTGACAATCATCATCCCATACAAATTTGACATTCTTTTTTAGCAAATTGCGCATAGAGGCAGTCTTGGTCGAAAAATTGCTGACAAATTTGGAGTAATATTCGACAAGCCCCAAGAATGAATGAAGCTGATCCCTATTCATGGGCGTGGGTGCATTCTGAATGGCATCAATAATCTTAAACTTAGGTTCAATACCCTTGTGAGAAATATGGTGACCTAAATAATCAACACAGTCTTGCAAAAATTTACATTTGTCAGCCCTCAAAGTTAACCCGCTGGCCTTAATAATGCTCATAAAACATGTTTAACCCTCGCATCATGCTCAAGTTCATCCTTTCCATGAATAAGAATATCATCCTGGAAAAAAACAACTCCAGGAATATCATTAAATAAGTTCTTCATTAGCCTTTGAAAAACGGCCGAAGCCGAAGGGCATCCGGATATAACGGTAAGCACCTTCATGGGCTACGAAGGAAGTTAAATGCCTGGATTCTTTGCTCAATTCGATCTGATGGTACGCAGAAGAAATATCCAGGGAAGAAAAGAATCTAGCATTATCTAATGTGGTCAACAATTCATTGATATTAGGAAGGGGTTGGCGATCGACCCAGATGTTAGCATTAAGGTCGCGCAAATCAACACACATACTCAAACAGTTGTCTGATTTCCGTGCCAAAACAATCGGTGCGAGCCATTCAGAACCCTCAATGGGCTCAATTACCTCAGCCGCACACAAACGTTCTAACTCTTTTTTGAGTTCAGGGCGGAGACTCAAAGGCACCTTGCGAACTTTGTGCGCAGCAGCCTTAGCATTATCTTTGAGAATAATCTGATGTTGGAAACCTATGAGCTTTCCAAGCTTCCCATCAAAAACTTCAGGAAACATCTGTTCCCACTTGACACAAGACAACTGGGTCACAATATGAGAAGATGAACTAGGGGCAGATTTATAAAACTCACTACGGGAAATTACCATATCCGGCTGATTGGGGTCCAGCACAATATTCAAATTACCCTGTCCATCCCAACCCAAAAGATTGGCCCCCTCTTTAACAACAAATATAGTACCAGAAGTACGATCAGAATGAAATTTGAGATTGGCAACGAATTTCCCTAAAACCTCAACCCGTTTTCCCCCATAAGCAAAAATTTTGATACAGGATTCCCCAAGCTGCACATTTCCTATTTTATCACAATCCGCAGCGTTCACCAACGTAAAAGGAGAACCAGAATCAGCTAAAAAGGTCAGACCAGTATCATTTACAGAAATGAGGCAGGAAGGTGATTTCCTTCTGTGAATACCGCCTAAAGCAGCTAACTCCACCACACCATCCCCAAGAGATGCAGAAGAGGACAGCATTAACAACTCATAGTTCTCTTCATCAGAGTCATCAGTAATGGTCTTTATAACTTGATCTTGATTTTTCTTGGTGGAAGCGACTTTACACATTCTGGAATAATGGCCTTTCTTTCCACAGTTGTAACAAGTCTGGTTTAGAGCAAAACAAAACTTGGCATTACCTAGATGAGTAGTACTGCCACAACGGAAACATACAATGTCCTTAGGTGCGGCCTTATACTGGTTAGGAATTGCAATGGAAGACCGTGGAACTCCAAAAGGAGGCTTAGTGGAAAGCGGCAGCTTGGTGGGTTTGGAAGTGGACTTCAAAAGTTTAACCTCGGCGGAAGAGGTAGGATTGCTCATTTCTTTCACGCAAAACTGAGAATGTTCAATGGATCTAGCCAGAGTTAGAGCAGTTTCTAAGTCCGGATCATCAGACGATAACAGTTTCTCCTGAATGTTCTTGTTGGATGTTTTCTCGATCAATTGATCCCGAATAATTTCATCCCTAAATTCCCTATAATTACAATTATCAGCAAGGATGCTGAGCGCGGCCACAAAGTCATCAATTGATTCATCAGGAATCTGAGCACGTTGGAGAAATTTGTGACGTTCAAGAACAACATTCCTCTTTGGACTAAAACGCTTGTCCGAAGTTTTGATGACCGATGCATAATCATCCACCAACAAGGAGTCACCACTATCTCCAAAAGTCACAAGGGTGCTCACAATTTCCACAGGTAAAGTTTTCAAAACACTTCTCCCCTCAGCACAAAGATTGTAAATCAATAAGGCTTTTTTTTTTTTTTAGAAGTAAGTCTCTCCATCAATTGCCTCCAAATACGCCTCAAACGTGTCCTTCCAATCATCCCACTTTACAGGAGGCGTGCCAGCAGACTGTAAAAAGGGCGGAGGAGCTAAAATGTGATCCATAGCGGCACGTGGGTGAGTTGCTGCCCCACAAGGATACTTTAAAAATAGAAAGAAACAAAACTGCAAGGAAAACAATGCATTAAATAATGTGGGTCCAGCGAGAGTTTTTTTTAAATGTTTTTCAGAAACAGTTTACGATATTGTGGGGTACCAAAATGTATTGGTTAGATAATCTTAGTTTTGGTGCATCTTGGTCAAAGGAAAACCACAACCTTTGAAGAAGGAAAGGGAGGTAGAGACCCCCTCTTCCAAAATGATCAAGCCAGGTCCAGAGCACACATATGGAGTTTAAATTGTTGTGAAATGTATCACATATTCCAACAAAAAAGGGGATGAGATCGTCACTAGAGAGTGTTGTCACAACGAAATGTATTCTTTTTCACAGCTGTTGCTCCTATCAAAAGGAGATCAACCAGCAAAAATTGCCAAACGACACATGTTTCGTCACGGCTGGTTAACTGTGACTCTTCAGGGCTGATCTCAAGTGAGACAAAGAGGTATCAGAGGACCGGTGATACTTCCAACCCGGTCACAGTCGGGTTTGCGTGTTCAAACAGAGCCGATTCAATTGTTTATATCGAGAAAATCATCTCACGTCCAAAGTTTGGAGAGGGGCAGACGAGCGGGTAATGTCGTCTGTAGAGCAGTGGCTGTTTGTCACCGCTCAGTCGGGGCGTGGAGTGGTTGCCGGGTATGCATTAAATAATAATGCACAGAATAAGTTGCAGAACCGTGAGCAAATGATCATGAGACAGTGAACATCATATTAACAAACCCAATGCGCTGTAGAAGAAAGCTGTGCACATCAGCGAAGCGATGAAAACTGTGTGCCACAACAAAATCGGCAAGTTACTATAAAACTGTGTACATCAGCGACATACTAGATATTAACAAATACAATGCGCTGAAATGAAGGCTGTGCACATCAGCGAAGTGAAGGAAACTGTGTGCAATTGCAAAATTGCCAATAAAACAGGCTCGAAATGGCCGAAATTATGAAGATGCAAAATGCGCACACCTAATCATGAAGTGCACGTTAGCAGAGCGCTTTCAAAAGTAAGCTGTGCGCATCTGCGAAGTTGCCATGGGAATGACTCAAAATGGCCGCACGCGACGTTCAAACGCTGCGTGATGTCCGAATTGAAAGTCAGGCAATCACCAATGCGCAGGCGTGAAAACGCGAGAGCCGGCAATAGCTCGATCGCGCAAAAACATAGAGTACCTTGAAGTAACGACTTCACGGATGACGGGCATCAACAGCACAAGATGAACGAAGAGCGGGAGACACAGGAAACGTGGGCAACACCAGCATTTGAAGCAGAAATGCGGGCATACGAGGCAGGAGCAGGAAGTTCAAAACGGCACTTCGACATCCGGAACATCAAAGGGGGGGCTGGAGGCTGGAGTATCGTCGCCACTGAAAGGAAGTAGATCTCCAGGCAGGTAGGTGAGGAGAAAGTACTTTATTGATCCAGCCACAGCGATTCCCCAGCAGCAACTGCCAATATAGGAACATTCCCCACAGAATGTTCCACGCAGGGAACACTCAAGCACCAAGGTTCACTGATCTTAACCCCTTCGACGCTCATGACGAGCTGGGCTCGTCATGAGGTAGCCTCCTCGCACGCTCATGACGAGCCCAGCTCGTCATGAATAATGGGTTTTTGTAAATCCCAGCGCAGCAGCAGAATATCGACCGCACGCATGCGGTTAAAGAACCAGATCCCAACACTTTATTACCTTTTGTAACTGTATAAAATAACAAAATCCTTACATAATAGTTTGTTCTTCTTAGCCACCTCTTTGAACTTGCCACCACACTCAATGACCCCAGCGCCCATAGCAAGGGGGTTCTATACTCTACACTTCAAGTCTGTTTGTAAATGAAAACGGACTGGAAATGCGTCTAATAAAGAAGGCCACACTTCCAGGGCATCTTCATTTACAATTCTTTGCTGAGACATATGCGCCCCCCTGGGAATGCAGTCACGGACCCCCAGGGAGGCGCGCCCCACAGTTTGAAGACCTCTGAATTAGAGGCTAAATCGCAATAGCAGAGGTGCCTCGTTATAGTGACCCAATTTAAATAACTCTTGCACTTCTGCATAAACACTATACTGGACTAGTATGTCTCTGGGTGCTCGGCTACAGACCATTGCTGAATTGTTTCCTTGACGTGAAGAGGTAGACCAAACCTCATTAGCCCCTGTTGCAATGCAGGCAAATATGAGACAATATAGTGCTCTACAGTTTTAAACTCAGAAGATGAATCCCTTCTCACCCTGAATGGCCGGCAGCTAGATCCAAGAACCCATGACCCAGAATCTGAAGAGTAAAGTTCGATGGGGAAGCCTGCCTTTGAAGTTTAATTTGCATAGAAGGTTCTGCCATCTCATAAATACACTTTGTGTGGGTTATAGGTGGCACTTGAACTTGTCTCTCTTCTCTTAGCCAGTGAAGATTTTATCATACTGGTGACACATGTTCAGGTTTCTTAGGCCTAGACAGAATCCTTCTATGGCACGTAGGTTTTTCGAAGGGGAGTTTTGTGGCGCATAATTGTAAAGCAGTATCTTAGTTGAGCCATAATTCGACCAAGGAGTCTAGTGGAGCACGACTCCATCAATCCTATTGTAGTGATCCCTTTTCACATAACCTCCTCTCATACATTAAAAGTTAATTTGGTATTCAATAGACTAATGATCACACCATTTGAACCCATGACTAAAATATTTGGTGAAGGAGTTATCACTTTTACTTTTGTGAAGTCATAGAACTATTCCTACAGATGTGCAAAGGCAGTATTATAATCAGAAGTCGTCCTGCATATATACCCTAAATTATCTATTTTGCACATCAGACTGTACAACTGTCTACATTTCATGTTAGCGCTCACACATAAGTGGAAATGAGATGACCTACTATTAAGACAGAATAAATCATTTCAGAAAAACTTTTTTTTTATTTAAGAAATGCAAAGGTAGATTGACTACTTAGGTTAGTTAGTATTGCTAGTTTCATTGAATATTGCATTCAGTAACATTACTCCTTAGTGCATAATACCCTACAAATAAAACCATTGTCAATTTTATAAACACAAAAAATCAAAATACCAGCATTTATTGTGAGCTACTAGTGTGGACATATGTAGACGTATATTCTTAACATTGTTTTGGAATGCTTAGGCAAAGCAGAAGCCGTAATTGAGCTGGCAATACTATGAATGTGATTTCTACTGGATTACACACCCGTCAACCTGAGGAAAGTAGTACTATTTTGAATCAATGCTCATCATATTAATATCTAATAGATTCACTCTACAAAATAAACAAGTATAACTTACAACAGTAGGTTTGCAGCTTCACATTTTAAGATTCATATGTCCCCTCGCATTTAAGGAGTAGCACTGTATGATGAGCTCTTCACGTTGGATAAAACGTGAAGGAAATGGTTGTAATATAAGGTTGGTGTGTGACTGAGTTTTTGATTTCTTTTGAGTTTTTTTGGTTTCTTTTTAATTTTACAGAAAATATATTATGTTGTGCCCAAATTTTAAAAGCTGCTGAATCTATAATTGGGTTAAGCTTCAAAATCAATGTTAAAGCATAGTAATTTGTTTTGTCCCGAACTGTAGCTTCGGTGCTTTAACAGACGTTAGTGCCAGCGTGCTGCCCTCTTTATGTTTCTGATCAGTACACTTAACAACTAAATTGAGACTCCATTAAACTGTGTTAGGACATTATTTGGGATGCCGGTTTCTTCCTACCCTCATGCTCCGGAGGCCAATGACAGTCCAGAGATCCCTGGCACCGCTTAACAGCCCCTTGCTAGCTGTCACTGGGGAGTGCGTTCTAGGCTTCCAAATCGTGCTCCGGAGGGTTCCATTGTTCCTGCTGATCAAGGCAGGGGACCAGCCAATCGCTTCTCGAGGCAATCCGAAGGCTTTCCAGAATTTCTTGGCACAAACAATGGCTCTTAAGATGACAAATAGCAAGACACAACAATGATGTTTTAATTGGTAGTGTCTAGGTTGACATTATCTATGAAAATACGAATCTTTCACTGAAAGAAATGTAGGTTGCCTCAATTTAGCTCCACACACTATTTTCACCAGTCAACACAAGGAGCTTGTATTAATGACATTCTGAACCACCAATTCTCATGCAACACATCCTGTGACTCCTAACATGGCAACTATGAGATATCTGGTTGAAAAATTATTTCTGTCCCGTTTGTTCTGCTTTTCCACTGTTTCCAAGGCATTGATTCATAACTGCGAGGGGATGGCCCAGGACCTTCCTTCTGAGGGCTCCTTTTGCAGTAAACCACACCTAAGATGCTATATGAAGTGTAAATAAAACTGCTGTCATCCTAAAAGGCAAAATAAGGGAAAATCAGCCTTCACGTGAATTTCTTTTTCATCAAACCATTTATTTAGGAAAAGATTTGTCAACAATTTTTATTTAGGTGTGAGTTTTATCTTTAGATTTAACTGTACTTCTAAAATCACACAGTTAACGTCTTAGAGGAGAGATGTAGTGTGTCGCAGAGTCATCATGCTAAGAGACATGTTATGGTTATTGTGCTCTAGTTCACTTTTAAAAGTTGCATTGTGGCCTTACAGAAGATCCCTGCAGCGTCTGTCCCTTTATTATTTAAAGCCCGTCACTTGCAAACGAGGAATTGTCATGTCTGCTAAAACACTTGAGGGTGGCCTCCAAGTAAAATACATATACAGAAGTTAGGGTTCTGGAGGAGCAGCGACTAGCAACATTTAATGAGTGCCATAAAGGGCACTTTGATCTCATTTAAGTTTTAATGCCTCTGCTCATTTGTAGATCAACATTCTACACCTTTACCTTGTTGTGGTATCGTACAATGCAGATATACATAGACCACATTTAGCCTTTTAACATTTTTGACTACTGGTTAAGAAAATGTAGGCGATAAGTTTTTTCATTTTGCATTTAGTTTAGTACCAGAGATTGGTAACGTGATAGAAAAATATTATGTGGTGGATGAAAGAATTGGCACTGATTCTTATGCCTCTCAAACCAAGAGATCTGTGGTGTCTTGTAAGTTTCTAGAAGGGCAAAAATATAGGTATGCCTCTCGTAACGAACACCAAAGCATGCCTAGCCAGTAGAAATAGCATCTCATACCAAGACATTCTAAATGCCTACTTAGTCTCGCACTTATGCTCTGTTGACGGGTTAACCTGTCATTGAAGAGAGAAAGTAAGGGGTAAGGGGTATTTGTCCAGACTTGATTTACTTGACTAATCAGCATTGTTTAGAACTAGCAAACATGAGCCTTCCAAGTCTCCAAAACTTTACTGAGTGGTGAGTGCTCTGGGGTGTAAATTGTCCTCCTTTGCATGCTCAAAGTGGTCATCACAAAATTATGAAGGGCATTATATTTATTTGCTGGTAGATGTGTACATATTACCATGTTCTGCCATGTAAGATATCTGTGAGAAATATATACATCCGTTAGTACTGTGAAGGAAAATTCGTAATTCTTTAAAGAATACAGAGGCAAGAACTAAGGTAAGCGTATAAACAAAGTAGACCACACAAGAACTCAATAAACTAGTTTCAGTCAAAATGATTCCGGGGACACTGCTGAAGTTTGTGTTCACCACATTTGCCCTGTTTATTAATTGAAGTTGACCTCTTTCGTTGATGAAACTTCATTTACATATAGACTAAAATTTCCATCTTCCATGGATTACTCCGTCTACCAGATGTAGACCACCACTGTTTGGCATTAGCATTTTTAGTTTTGCTGTTGCCCCCTCCTGTAACTGATAACTGGTTTTAGCTTCTGTGCGCAGATAAGGAGTTAAAGCATTAGCAATTTTACGGCAATTTAAGAATTTTGGAGATTGAAGAGCTAATAGTTTTTTTATTAATAGTCAAAGAAAGCTTTTAATTAAATTCTATATCAGGACCTGGATGTTATCAGTATACGAAAAAGAATGCCATAAACATGATTTTACAGAACATTCACAACCTAAACAATATCCTCGGTTCTAACCTTTTGCACCGAAGCTTCATAGCCATGGTTCCCAGCCCTGAGTGGACACCTAAATGACATGTGCCAATGTGCATACCACCTACATTCTCAATAGAAGCAGCTACACTAGGGTGACACATTTACTCGTTGAAATGGAAACCGGGAATTTGAACACAACTCCAATACTTTTTGTTAGGAATTCATATTTTCAAGCAGTGAACCACAAATGTTTTGGAACTTTCTCAGTTCTTTAGATGCTGAATATATTTATGTGGGCTGTTACGTCTGCTTCACACCCTTTAAGGAAATGGCACGTGACGCTCTTTCCATTGTAGTATGGTTTGCTGAAATCATTGATCTCTGGGTTCACCATTGCTTATGTTTTCCCTACTTAGCTATCAAGAAATTCAGGATATGAATTAGATCAATTGAAAAAGAATTGTAACCCTATCCCTGATACCTACCTGATAACTCGCCTTTGCTGATCTATAGCTGAAGATGGTACCCAAAGCCAAGGAGTTCTGAATGGAGAAAGCTTTCTCTAACATTCTGGTATATTGCATCTTGCTCTGAATCATTCAACACTGTCGGTTGTATAAGTCTTTCCAAACTCATCATGTGGGGGTCTGTCGGAATGAGCTCTGTAAAAAACAGATTGGAGGATCCCAAGAAGGTTCCAGAAGAGAATGCAACACACTTAAAATGTCAAAAACAGATTGATTAGAACCAGTGATTTATCTTGCCTCCAGGTCTGAAATATATAGATGGGCATCATCCTGCATGAGCAGAAAGTGTGGCCGATTCCCATTCTGTGCTTAAGAAAAAGATTTACTTCCAGCACCTACTGATCAGTATACTTGTTAATAATTCATCAGCATGTGGCCATTGACGCTGTGGACTCTGCCTGGAGGGGATCTCCCTTACTGGGCAAAATTGGTACAAATCCTTACTCCAGTATTGGAACTTTCGTAGATTCACATGCTTGAATCATTCCCTGTCATCATGATGGGAGTCCCCGGTACTTTAAAATAGGAGTAGTACATTCATAGGTATAGACTAGAAAAAGGCCTGGGCCTCTTAGTACATTAACCTATCGAAGTCATTATTACAAAAATAGACCAAAGTTTTGACTTAACAAATCGGTATGAATCGCCTTCTAGAACACTCCTGAGAGAAGCTCAGTACCTTCGAATTTCTACCGCATATTGTGCTAGGGAGTCTTCTCTGAGCACTGCTCAGCTTTTCGCATCTACAACTTCTAACAAGATTATTTCTGGACTTTATCCTTCAGGGAAGTGATTTTATTTGATATATATTCTCAAGCCGATATATATTCTACTATTTATATCTGTTATTTTGCCACCAAATCTGACTGAGTTATGTCAGACAAGGCAAAAAAGTCTCTCTTTAGAGTGTGTGCCACCTGTTTAAAGAAGAGGCTATATGTGGAAGACCCTCATAAAGAGTGCATTTATTGTTTATATCCATCCCATAAGGCGTCAGACTGCAAAATTTGTTGCACTTTTTCAAATAAGGCTCTCGGAGACCGTGAAGTGTTGCTTCTCATTTGGGTCCAGAAGATAAAAACCAGGTCTGATCCTGTGTCCGACTCGGAGAGTGAGCAGTCTACCTCCTCAAACATTTCCCTCAAAAGGGAAAAGGATTCCTTACATTCAGATAAGGAATCCCATGTTAAATGTGCCAAGAAGTACTCGCAGGATGTTTGTACTGAGAGCAAGAAAGGGTCTCACAGATGAGAACAGCCTTCAAAGACTGTATGCGAGCCCAAAACTTCACCTCCATGACTAAAATTGACATTCAAGAAGCCTTCTTCAGAGCCGTCTACGAGCACTCTGCCATCTAGAAAGGGTTCTTCAGCTCCCTCGATGACGAGGGGATGAACTTCAGAGACGTCGTCATCAGCATTTTTCTTCATGGCCCTCTCATCGTCAACGACATCTGTATCGTCATCCACTCAGGCCCCGATTTCATCAACCATTCCTCTGGCATCGTCAACAGATTTTGTTGTTGTCTTTGAAATTGAAGCCGCCGACGGAAATGCCACCATCGACGAGAACGTCATAGTCGACAAAAACTCCGTCGTCGACGAGGACACCACCGTCGAATAAATCACTGCCGATGAATGAATCACTGCAGTCGGCAGCGGCGAAGACCCCGCCGTTGGCAGCGGCGAAGACCCTGCCGTTGGCAGCGGCGAAGACCCCGCCGTTGGCGAAGACCCCGTCGTTGGCCGCGGCAAAGACCCCATCTTTGTCAGTGGGGAAGACCTCGTCGGCGGCAGCGGCAAAGAACCAGTCAGCGGCAGCGGTGAAGACCCTGGTGGCAACAACAGCGAAGGTCGGAAGAAAGCTATGACCGGAGATGAACCCTTAGTCGTCGAGCCCACCTTTATCGACGACGATACAGCTGTTGACTGGAGCCATCTCATCAATGAAGACTCCTTTGTCAATAAAATCAATGTTGGTGGCCGATTCACCATTGCATAAGAATACTACTGTACCTATGGAGACAGAGATGACCCCAGAACCTACTTCCCCCAGTAAAATTACACCTCTTCTGCCCAGGCACCTTCTAGAGGAGGAAGATTCCGAAGATGAGGGCCCATTTGGAAATGCATATAGTCCATTGGATTTTCATATTAAGTGCCCAGATGATTATGATATAGTGGAACAAGACTACTATGGTCAGACCTACTATGCCCAGCCTGAAATGGGGCACCGGCCATATCCCAGTAGATGGTCTAAATGCCATCTGCCTTACTCTCTCAACTTCGATTTATGTTAGAAGATTACTGCAGACGATTCTCACCTTCAGTGCCTGTTGCTGAATCTCCACATCCAATGGGGTCACCAGTGAAACGCTCCACTCCTACGTGACTGTCAGTTCCAAATACTCCACAATCCATTCCTTTCCAGGAAGCAATTTCTTCAGACGAAGAGCGGTAAGAGGGATTAATTTGCGACTCCTGAACGGAGTGGGATGATTACTCAATATCTTTGCCTGTTTCACCAACACCTCCTCCAGTAGACTCTCCGCTGGAGGACATAGGAGGTTTTCATAATCTTTTGGAACACGCAGCAAAAAGATTTGCTTTACCAATGCCTTCTAAAGAGTCTGACTGTTTCCTTTATGACTTTAAAGAACCGTTTTGCAATTCTGTCAGGGCTATACCAATTATTGATTACATCTGGGTAGAAAGTATTAGAATTATGAAGACCCCAGCTCCTATACCAGCGGTGCTGCCATGTCTTGACAAGAAATACAAGTCTATGGAAAATGCACCAGCGTGTCTCACAGGACACCAAAAAAACGGATTATGTGGTCATGCAAGCTGCTCAGCGCTACTCGTAAAATCCGGCAGCCCTCTTTTGGCTCCTCCTGATAAGGATGGCAGATGTCTAGATTCCCCCTACAATAGGTTTCCGGCAATGTCAGCACTGACCGTGAGAGCGGCGAATTCTCTCACAGTCTCAGGGTGCTTTGATAGCAAGATATGGTCAGACAGAACTGCCAGAGGACGCCAACGAGGAGGTAAAAAAGGTCTTGCATGAGGAAGAAAGAACATCAAATGAAATTATAGATTCTGCCATGGATGTCGACATCACAGGTTTCTGGCAGTTTGCAGGGGCGGCATATCTTAGAAGACCAGGGTGGCTCAAAGCCACCTCATTCCGCCCGGAAGTTCAAAATAAAATCTTAGACCTTCCATATGACAGATAAGATCTTTTTGGAAGTCATGTGGAAGAATCCCTTAAAACAATCAAGGCGGACACAAATACCGCCAAGTTTTTGGCGACGCAGCAATTCCAGAAAACTCATTTTCATGCATCCCGAGGAAAAGGGCATTCTTCCTATAGTGGGGATGGGGTGGGAGGGGGCTGGGGCGGGTGGTAGCAGCAATACCGATACCCTGCATATTCATTGAATAATCCTACTTAACGTTTCCAATTCCAACAAACACAACCTCCTCAGACATCCTATGTTAGGTCAAATAGGGGAAAATCAGCATGGGCAGGCAAGGGCATTGGCCGTCGACAATGATATGGTACAGGCTTCGGCTCCAGCTCCAACTCCTCTACCACATTGTCCTCAATTTCTCCCATCAAAAACCTCATACCTTGCCGGCAAGTTTTCTAACCACCTTCACCAATGGAAAACCATTACCAAAGAACTGTGGGTGCCATGTCTTGTGCAATTCGGACACAAACTAGAGTTTATCCAAACACAACTGGCAATTCCACCATAACCCTTCTCCTAAAAGTACCTCAAAGCTCTTCAACAAGAGGTCAAAGCCATGCTCCTAAAAAGGGTCCCAGTCTCCAACAGGGGCAACGGTTTCTACTCCAGTTTCTTCTTAATCAGAAAGAAGCTAAGGTAGCGGCGACCAATTTTAGACCTCAGAAGCCTCAACGTCTACCTGAAAAAAAACAATCATTTCGGATGATCACATTGCAGGAGGTTCTAAAGCTTATAAACAAGCGCAATTTCATGACCTCGTTAGACCTCCAAAATTCTTATTTCCACATACGAATTCTCCCAAGGCACAGGAAATACGTGAGGTTTCTGGTTGCTGTGCGCCATTACCAGTTTAACGTGCTCCCTTTCGGTCTCAAATCTGCACCTAGATTTTTTACAAAGTGCCTTGGTCCGTTCGCAACGTTTCTCAGACAACAGCAACATCAAGTCTTCCCATATTTGGACGACTGGCTTATAAAGTCACCTTCCAAGACAGCAGTGCCAGAGTCCACAAAGGCCTGCACAGTTCTCTTTCGGCGATTGGGTCTCACTTTCAATCTGCAAAAATCCAAACAGAGCCCATCGCAAACAATTGTCTTTCTGGGAGCCAAGTTAGACACAGTGTGCTTAAAGCCGTATCCTATGGAGGACACACCGGCTTCTCATTCTCCCAAAATTCAACAGAAAAAAGTCACTTTCTGTCCAACTATACAAGTCTCTCCTGGGGATGATGTCATTGTGCATTCCACTGATCCCATTCTGTCGCCTAAAAATGCGACCCATTCAGGAGCTGGACAAGCAGTGTGCACAATCCAAAGGCTCCTTCGACGACATCATCAAGATAACTCCTCCTTTGGTAAAAGGCTTGGCATGGTGGGCAGACATAAACCATCTGTCAACAGGGCTGTGTATCTAACACATGGTGGCACCCTTTGTGATTTCCACGGATGCATCCCTGGAGGGATGGGGAGCTTACCTCCCAAGAGCGTCAAGTGAGTGGCAAGTGGCATTGGACTCAAAATCAATCCCATATAAATTTATTGGAACTAAAAGCAGTACACCTAGCCCTCCAAGCTTTTCTTCCCAGGATACAGCAGTCGTCAGTGCTCATCCATACGGGTAATACCACAATGATGCACTGTATAAACAAACAGGGCGGCACAAGATCTTGCCAGCTTTCCAGGGAGGCAAAGAAATGATGGGAATGGGCTATAATTCACAAAATCTGCCTTCGAGCGGAACATGTTCCGGGAAGACAAAATACGATTGCGGACACACTCAGCAGGCTCACAACATTGTGCCATGAGTGGGACCTGCACCAGCAAGCCCTGCACAAGTTTTTCCTAGGCTGGGGCACACCAGAATTGGACCTATTCGCAACTCCTCAGAACCGCAAATGCTGGTACTATGCAAGTTGGCATCCCCAACAGGAGTCATGGGGGTCAAACATCTTTGCTTACACTTTTCCACCCCATTTCTCTTCTCCTAAGAGTCCTCATGAAGATAAAGATCGAACCATGCAGACTGATTCTCATTGCTCCAGCATGGTCAGCACTGGTAGAAACAACTGCTTCTCCTATCCCAGGTCTCGCACTTCCGACTTCCAGTGTTTCCCAATCTTCTGACTATGAACTAGGGGCAGATCCTACACCTGGATCCCAGGCACCTCCACTTATCGGCATGGCTCCTGAGTTCAATGAGTTCCAGCACTTGAACGTTTCTGGAAAATGTAGAGATATCTTAGGCAGAGCCAGAGCGGATAGCACCAACAAAATATACTGTCTCAAATGGAAACGTTTCTGCATCTGGTGCCATTAAGCAGGAATACATCCACTGTCTTCCTCTCCAGAACAAGTCTTACCGTACCTTTTACAGCTAGCAAAATGAGGCTTAGTGCATAGTTCGATAAAGGGTCACTTAGCAGCCATTTCCATTATAGAAGATCACTTTCCTCTCCACCTTTGTGGTCTTCTACAAGGATCAAAGAGTTCCTCAAAGGACTGCTTCATGTTTTTCCTCCTATAAGGCCTCCCATCTTCGGTGTGGCAGTTAAACATTGTTCTTTTGCAATTGATGAAACCTCCTTTCGAACCAATTCACAAAGCGGAGATCAAATTCCGGTCATGGAAGTTGGCTTTACTTTTTGCCTTGACCTCAGCCAGATAGGTCAGCGAAAATCAGGCTTTTGTTATAGAGGAACCATTTTGCAATTCAAAACTGACTGAATTCTCCTCCGCACAAGTCCAAAATTCATACCCAAGGTTTTTTTCTGATTTCCACCTTAATGAGGTTGTGATACTAAAGACTTTCTACTCGAATCCATCGATAACTGCAGAGAGGGTTCTTCACTCGTTAGATGTCTAGTGTTGCCTAAAATTTTATCTGAAAAAAAGACACAAGTTTTTTGCAAGACTTAACTATTTGTTGCATACAGTGCTCCAAGGAAAGGTTTTCCGCTTTCCAAGCAGAGTATTTCTAGATGGATCTTTAGTGCCATACAATATTGCCATCACAAGGCAGGCATACCAGTGTCTTCAAGAGTTCGAGCCCTCTCCATGAGGGCTGTGTCAACGCCTATAGCTTTATTTGTGGGTGTGTCACTTTCTGAAATTTGCTGTGCGGCAACTTGGAAGAATAGACACATTTACTGGACACTACTGCTTGGATTCAGCAGTTCTAAACGACATGGAAGTGGGCCAAGCAGTACTTCTTCATCTGATTCATTAAGGTGAGCCACCACTGCCTAGCCCCTAACCTCCTACCTTTATTGCTGTATTACATTTCTGTAGTGTAAACTGTTTACTCTGTTTAACGCTTAAAGGAATTTGTTCCTTAATTGTTATTCATATGATTATAGTTGTCATATTTGTTAGTGATTACATATTCCTATGGTAAATGTGCTACTCAACTGCTTGCTATTCTGATTCTAGTATGTGAATCTATGAAAGTTCCAATACTGGAGTAAAAAATAAGTAACTTACCTGTAACTGTAGTTCTTCAATATTGGAAGCTTTCATAGATTCACATGCGCCGCACCCTCCTCCCCGGGGGAAGCTCACCTTAGTCTATCTCAGCATATTAACTTTAGCACTAGTGCGCGAAAATCTGAGATACTGATCTTCTCTCAGGAGTGTTCTGGAGGGTAATTCATGCTGATTGGTTAAGGAAAAACTTTGTTCTCCTTTTTTTTAATAATGACTATGATAGGTTAATCAACGAAGAGGCCTAAGCCTGTTTCTAGTCTGTACCTATCAATACACTACTATTTTAAAATACCGGGGAATCCAATTATGACGACGGGGAATGATTTAAGCATGTGAATCTATGAATGCTTCCAATACTGGAGAACTACAGTTACAGGTAAGTTATTTCTTGTTTAGTTCTCCTAACGCCCTTGACCTTCTCACTTTTAAGTGACTAATATACCAAACCACCAACACATTTTCCATACATAGAATGCAACATTGAACTCTGTTTACTGTCTGACTTTAAGTAGCAAAAGATCTTGCAAGAGTTCCAGAGATTTGGTATGAAATGTTTACTTGCCTGTCCTCAAGATCTCTCTGCACCTCATGTGTCTGCTGACATTAAAGTCTGTGAGATTTTTCAGACATCACTCTTTCCATGTAATTTGCCAACCACTAGACTTCCGTGTCTATGCGTTCTGTAAAAAGTGTATCCACTTTGCGAAACTGAGCACCATACGTAACCCAGAGGTCCCTCAAAGGAGACCTATGTGGATGACTCCACTAGATCCATCATCTTAGACAACTCCTACATGGAAAGGTTTCCCCTTTGTGAATTGAACATCTCATTATTGCCATCTCCAAATGTATTCTGAAGCTAATGAATGCTGTTTATTTCCTGATTGCCTAGAAAGGCTTCTCTGTTTATCATGAGCCCCAGATTTTCTAGGATTGATGGCACCTACTAAACATGTCTTTGTGACTGTTCTGATACATAGGGAAAAAAATGATGTCCTCGAGCTACACAGTCCTTCTCGTGCCCAAGCTTTGAGTGCTTGTATCTGCTTTCAAAAATGTTATGAAGATGATTTGATCTATGCATACTGTGTGACTTCTCCATCCTTTGTAGTACGACTCCCTCATTGTGTAACAACGTTACAAAAATATATATATTTTTTGAAGAGTCACGCAGCAGAAGAAAGACACAAAGGTAGACTTGAAAATCACCAAGTCTGATTCCCTCCCCATACGAATTGGAGCTACCACCTGGTTTGCATATTGTTAAGAGGAACCATTGTGGATAGATGCTCTACTTCTTAAATATGCCTCTTAACCGCGCAAGTTCAGGACTTTGTTAGGGTGAGTACTTGTTGAAACTCTTATACTATTCTCTGCACGTGGATCAGGTTTTAAAGTCTATAGGATGCCAGAAGGTCCTCAAAATGGTGCCTTTGCTTTCAGTTCTCACCCTTCTTCAAATATCACATCCTCCCTAGTTGATACACAAGGATACACAAGGATGGTAAACTGAAAAGTTATCTGAATTGAGCACTACAAAAGTCGATTTGAAACTCTTGAACTGTTTATGGACACAAATAATGAAAGTTAATTTCTGTAGGCGGAGGGAGTGTGGGAGAGCCCACAGCCTCTATATTGTCTGCCTCACCTTTACGGCATAAGAAGAGAAAGATTCACCAGTTATGTTGATGGTTGTTGTTTTGACAGTGCACCATCATGTGATCCAATAATACAGTACAAACTGAATGTTCTATGCTTTTATACTGTGTGACAAGAAAATATATAGTGTTCCAGACAAGATTTGCAGATGTACTTCCCTATAGTAATGAGGAACGGCCAAGTGGATTATGTTCTAGTCACTAGGGCTATTATGTATCAACACATTTGTCGATAGGCACAGAATGGGTAAAACACTGTCATACTTTAGGACCCATGTCTTGAAGTGTTTGTATAGTCTGCAGAAGTCACTTGTTATGGTGTGGGCACTTATCTATGTTACTTAATCCTGAGAGAGCATTTAATACGTTCCATTGTGGCACAACTTAGTTACCTTTTGATGATTGAAACCTATGCATATATGTCACTTTATAAATGTAGCGAGCTAGTTCAGATCCTGACTGCTATTGTGACAGTGGAGATCCAACCTTTAGTTGGACAAGGAAAACACCTGTGCTCCTGGTCTTTAACTACTCTGTGAAAAGTTGAGGGAATGGCTTGAATATTATAAACTCAGAATATCAGTATTTCAGAGTGCTGGCTCCTATAGACCTGCATCTTGGGTTTGGTAAACAGAAGTCCAGCCTTGGCCAATCAATCAGGATACGAGTACTCTGGAACAGCTTCGATTTTATGGTTGTCGTTTCATTGTGAGGAAACACGAAGCCAGATTTCTAGAGGATGCCGTAGAGTCAGTAATGATCTCTCTTATGTGCAGTCAATGATTTTATCTGGTAGTTGTTTCCTATGACATACATTATGTCAGAGAACTAAGGAGACCATTCTCAGGTCCAGGTGCTGGTGGAGTAGTGTATATGCCTACCTTTCACTAAGTGATGATCTTTGTAATTGGTCTTCTTTGGCTGGGCATCACAGTCAAGTACCGCACTCTATCGTAGGTTGAGCACCTGAGTTGGCCCACTGCTGTCTTGGGCACGCTACAAATGCAGAGAAGATCTACATTATCATATTGACATATTTTACCCTATGAATATACTTACTTCTCATCCATTGCAGACCATGTCAGCACTTTTGTTAACTCCCAATTGGAGTATGTCACCATGATTCAATCAAGGAAGGTAACTTATTTCTTCTCTTGGGGCTTCTTATCTGACATTCTAACTCCACAAAAAAACTGCTACACCCTCAGAGACCTCCACATCACAGCCAAAGCGACCATCACAAGAGCACCAGGAAAAGAAGAACTCTCTGCAAATCTCTCAACATTTGTCATTCTTCTCACAGACCTAACCATACCCTACTAAATTGACAAATGTGGTGCTTTAATAATTAAATTTTAGATCAAACGGGCAAGATCAGACAGTATCAAGTTAATCACTAACATGTATCATATCACATCTCAAAGCATAACCAAGTGGAACACATCCAAGCCACTCTCAGTCAATGACCTCCGACACATTCCTAACTCTGTGCAACCCACCAAGATGTAATGCTGTCGTCCCTTACTGTGCAGCCACTCCTGCTCAGCTCTTCTGCGCATCTTTAACAAAGTGCTTTTTACCTGATGCGTGTAAATCTGGATAGATTGTCTTGCTTCTGCGGAGAGCAATCTTTGAACATCTTGCAATCTACAGGCCCAAAAACTTCCCAGTTCAGCTTCAGATGTTGTTGTGGCACAATGACAGCAGACGTTCAAGTTGTGAAAAGCACCCTTATCCAGTATTTGGGTGTCTTTCATAGATTCACATGCCTGAATCATTCCCCGTCGTCGAGACGGGAGCCTCCGGTAAATAAAAAAGTAATGTCCTATAGACATACATAGAGAAAATAGGCCCAAGGGTCTCCCCTTAGTGGCCTTTCCTTGTCCTTATGTAAAAAGGACCAAACTCTTACAGTCAGCCAATCAGCTCCGACCTCCCTCTAGGACCTCCCTGGGAGGAGCCCCAGTCCCTCAGATTTTCTACCGCACGTTGTGCTAGGGAGTCTCCAGCTTGAGCTCTGCTCAAGATTACATATACTCATCTAAACTTTCTTCAAAAGTGATTCCTCGCTCTCAACCCTTCAAGGATTCTTCACTACACTGTTTGCAGTAAGTGGCTACTTTCCACAAACTTCTTCCATGTCGGAGTCACAGAAGAAAGCCCTGTTCAGGGCCTGCTCTTCCTGTGGGAAGAAGAGGATCCATGTGGATGATAAGCATGAGTTATGCTTGTACTGCCTTTACCCAGATCATGTCTCGGACAACTGCAGGATCTGTAGGTCTTTCCCTAAAAAGACTGTGAGAGACAGGGAAGGACGCCTTCTCATCTGGCTGGACAGGCTGAAGGTTAGAGACAATCTTGAATCTTCTGAGAGCAGTGTTTCCAAAAGCTCAGAAGTCTCTAAAAAGAGGCCTAGGGTATCTTCCCCGGGCCCCTCAGACACTCCTCCTAAGAAGACAAAAAAGTCTTCAGAGGCGAGATCTCCGTCATCTTCAGTGTCTGTTCAGGCTGATCACACCTTCAAAAGACCTGCTCCATCGTCTACCAGACAGACCCACAAAACAACCTCTGTCACAACCACTGTGTTGACGACATCAGCGTCATCGCCTTCAGCGTCGACGACGACGACTACTTCCTCAACATCATCAGGTAGACCTGTTTCCTCTATTATATTACTGCAATCGTCGTCGACGACGAAGACCCTGTCGACGACGAGAACCACACCATCGACGACGGCATCGTCACTGACGAGCCCACCGTCGTCGAAGAACTCACAGACGAAGACACCGTCGACGGCGGGCTCGCCGTCGACGAAGGTACCGACGACGACAACATCGTCATCGAAGTCGTCGACGACCAAGGTACAGTCGTCCACGCAGTCGACGACGACACCGTCGACAAAGACACCGTCGACGCCGACACCGTCGACGAAGACACCGTCGACGAAGGTGCCGTCGACGAAGGAACAGTCGTCGTCGACGAAGGGACCGTCGACGAAGGAACCGTCGACGAAGGAACCGTCGACGAAGGAACCGTCGACGAAGGAACCGTCGTCGTCGACGAAGTTACCGTCGACGAAGGGGTCGACGACGAAAGAAGACTCGTCGTCGGAGATGGCATCGGAACCATGGAAAAAATCCGACCTAGTAGAGATGCCGACCCTCATGCCACCGCCGTCGACGACGCACTCGACGTCGACAGGAACGCATGCTGCGTCTAGCAAGTCTAGAAAAACGCAAATTACCCCGGAAACCACGTCTCCGAGCAAAGTGGAGATGCAACCACCTCACGACATCTTCCAAAGTGAGGAGTCCGAAGAGGATGACCACTTGGGTCCAGCTACCTCCATCTCGGACCTCAACGTCAAGTGCCAAAGCACAGATGAGGAGCAGGAGGACCTAACTTTTCAGGAACACTCCATCCACACTAGTGTCCGCACGGAGGTCACCCCCATGATATGCCTGCCGGCAACTCTGGTCAATGACCTGCGGTTCCTTGTGCAAGACTACAAGCAAAGATTCCCGGATGCGGACAGTGGTCATCAGACACCGGTAGACCATACACCAGCGTCTGCCCCAAAACGGTCTCAAACTCAACCCCAACCCCACCGTGAGACCCAGCCTCAGGTGATGGACTCCTCGGACGACGACGAGGAGGAGGAAGAATTGGAGGAAGGAGAAGTCCAGGAAGTCCACTCGGTCCACTCGGACCAGGATGGAGATAACGAATATGGAGATGACGAGTATGTAGCGCCATCCCCGGCTTCACCTGAACCGCGACAGGCGGATTCGCCACCTGTGGACATAGCAGGCTTCCACAAACTTGTGGAACGGGCAGCGAAGAGATTCCATATGGTAGTGGAATCAACGGAAACGGACTGCTTCCTGCATGACTTCAAAGAGCAGACACAAAAGGCAACCAAATCTATTCCAATCATAGAGTTCTTGTGGGAACAGGGCAAGAAATTGATGCTGACACCCGCTTCCGTGCCTGCGGTTGTTCCGCGCCTGGACAAAAAATATAAAGCCCCACTTAAGGCGGCGGCTTGCCTCAACGGGCACCCAAAACCTGACTCGGTGGTCACGCAGGCGGCCCAGAAACACTCCCGCAACCCTTCCTCCCCACTGTCCGCTCCTCCGGACAAGGAAGGCAGGAAGCTGGACACGATAGGGAAGAGATTCACGTCCACGTCGGCCATGAACATCAAGATCGCAAACTCCATTGCCTTGTTGGGGCGCTACAATCGCCAACTCTGGGAGGACATAGCCCCATACCTGAAGGAACTGCCTGATGCCGTAAAGGGGGAAGTCAAGGCTCTCCTGTCGGAAGGTCAATCTTCGGCGGCGGAAATAATTGACTGCGCGATAGATGCAACCATGACTGGCTTCCGTCAACTAGCCGGAGCAGCTGTGCTACGCCGTCAAGGATGGCTGAAGGCGACGTCGTTCCGCCAGGAAGTGCAATTGAAGGTGCTGGACATGCCCTTCGACGGCCAGCATCTCTTTGGGGACAAGATCGACGAGGCACTGCAAACTATCAAGAAGGACACCGACACTGCAAGGGCGCTAGGCACGTTACAGTCCCGGAACCAGTCCTTTCGAGGGAACCGATCCAGAGGTCAGTCCTCTTATCGCGGTTCCTACCAGAACCGGTCCTCGTATTCCTCTACCAACAAAAATCAGTACCAACATAAACAACAACAAGCCCGTCAATCTTCATACGGACGATCTACCTTCAGGGGCAGGAATTCCAAAAGGGGCACTGGCGGACGCCAGTGACCGATTACTCCAGCCAGTCCCACCACCCTCTACATCCTTTCAAATTGGAGGAAAGCTGACCCATTTCCTCGACAATTGGCAACACATCACCACGGACCGATGGGTTCTCCAAATTATAAGATTCGGACACTCTCTCGAGTTCACTTCCCGTCCTCCCAACACACCTCCCAAAAGGCGGACGCACAAACATCTACGGCTCCTTACCCTAGAACTCGCTATAATGCTACAAAAAAGAGCAATAGAACGAGTTCCAGCATCCCAGAAGGGGAAGGGGTTTTATTCACACTTCTTTCTTGTAAAACAGAAAGAGGACAAGTGGAGGCCCATTCTAGACCTTCGGGCACTCAATGCCTTCCTACGGAGCCAATCGTTCAGAATGGTGACGATTCAAGAAATCCTGGGCACTCTCGAACAAGGAGATTTCATGACATCCTTAGATCTCCAGGATGCTTACTACCACGTCCCCATCCTCAAGCGTCACAGAAAGTTCCTGCGGTTCGAGGTGGCGGGCCGACATTATCAGTTCAGAGTCCTACCATTTGGCCTCAAGTCCGCGCCGCGGATCTTCACGAAGTGCCTAGCTCCGGTGGCGGCATATCTGCGTCAATTGGGTCACCAAGTCTTCCCTTACCTAGACGACTGGCTGGTGAAAGCACCCTCAGCCGAGGACGCGGCAGCGTCCTCCTGCGCCTGCACCAATCTTTTTCAGAGGCTAGGATTAACCATCAATCTCAAAAAATCCTGCACCACCCCTACGACAAGGATCACCTTCCTAGGGGCTGTCCTGGACACGAAGTGCGTGAAGGCCTTTCCCTCGAAGGAGAGGGCGGACAAGATACTATCTCTGGCCACGGCTGTGGCGACAAAACCATACATCAAAGTGCGCACTTACACATCCCTCATGGGAATGATGTCTTCGTGCATCCTCCTTATCCCTCACTGCCGTCTCAGGATGCGCCCATTGCAGGAAGCTCTCGCAACCCAATGGACCCAAAGCACTGGCTCTTTCGAGGACATTGTGCAAATCACACCAAAAATGTCCACAAGCCTAGCTTGGTGGAGGAATCGAAAAAATCTGAATGTAGGATTACCGTTTCTCCTTCCGGCGACACCTCTGGTGGTCACCACGGACGCCTCCTTGGAAGGATGGGGCGCCGTTCTACAAGATCTTCGAATCAGCGGCAAGTGGGACCCTCAGGAAAAACTGCTCCACATAAATCTCTTGGAGCTGAGGGCAGTCTATCTTGCTCTACAGGCATTCCTGCCACGCATCCAGAACTCCCCAGTGCTAGTCAAAACGGACAACACCACGACGATGCACTACCTCAACAAACAGGGGGGAACGCGTTCGCTCTCTCTATCACGCGAATCGCAGAAAATCTGGAACTGGCTAGTGTTACACGGGATCCAACTCAAGGCGGACTATGTCCCCGGAAAAGACAATACTATCGCGGATGCCCTGAGCAGGCAAAGATCCCTCTCCCACGAGTGGGAGCTGAGCGACAACGCCCTGGAGCACGTCTTCTCTCAATGGGGAGTCCCGAACATCGACCTGTTTGCCACCAAAGACAACGCCAAATGTCCGCACTACGCAAGCTGGCATCCCCAACAAGGGTCTCTGGGGAATGCATTCTCCATCGGATGGTCCAGCGCGTTTGCGTACGCCTTTCCTCCGTTTCCAATGATCCCGAGGCTCCTCAGGAAGATGAAGGCGGAACCATGTACCCTAATCCTGATTGCCCCGTTCTGGCCGAGACAACACTGGTTCTCGGATCTACTTCGACTTTCCATCAGGTCACCGATCCGTTTGAGGCAGCACCCGAACCTCTTAACAATGTCCAACGGTCAGGTGCAACACCCGAACCTCCAATCACTCAAGTTGTCGGCCTGGCTCCTGAGCACAGGGAGTTCAGTGGACTAAATATCCCGCAGGACTGCAGGGATATCTTGTCGAAAGCGAGAGCGGATAGTACAAACAAAGCCTACTCTCTCAAGTGGAAACGGTTCTGCATGTGGTGTGTGGATCGGGATCTAAGACCACTCTCAGTCACCCCTGAACAAATACTACCGTACCTACTGCATTTAGCACAGTCAGGCCTGGCACATGCATCCATAAAGGTTCACCTCGCAGCTATCTCTAGATTCACTAGGACTTTCACAGGACCTTCTCTGTGGTCCAGTAGACTAGTCAAACAATTCCTGAAGGGACTCTACAGATCCTTTCCGAGGCCTCGGAAAGTCCCTCCGACATGGCAACTGAATCTGGTACTCAACCAACTCATGAAAAGTCCGTTTGAACCCATTCATCGAGCATCCATCAAACACATCTCCTGGAAAACAGCACTCTTGCTCGCTCTAACATCAGCCAGGAGAGTTAGCGAGCTGCAAGCTTTGTCCATTCAAGAACCATATCTGCAATTCAGACAAGACAGGGTAGTGCTGAGACCAAACCCTAAATTCATACCTAAAGTCCCTTCGGACTTTCATCTCAACGAGCCAATTGTTCTCAGGTCCTTCTTTGCAAATCCGTCCACAGCAGCGGAAAGAGCGCTGCATTCTCTGGACCTTCAGAGGTGCCTAAAATTCTACCTGGACAAAACTAAGGCTCTCAGGAAATCTTCACAGCTGTTTGTGGCATACAGCAGACCAAGAGTGGGCCTGCCTCTCACGAAGCAAAGCATCTCCAGGTGGATATCCTCAGCGATTGCATTCTGCCACGACAAGGCCGGACGGCCTTTAACTGAACATGTTACTGCTCACTCCACCAGGGCAATGTCCACGTCCGCAGCATTGTTCGCTGGGGTGCCAATCTTGGACATTTGCAGAGCGGCGACTTGGAAGTCACCGCACACTTTCTCCAGACATTACTGCCTGGATATCGAACTTCAGAAGGATGCGGCAGTGGGCCAGGCAGTGCTTCGCCATCTCTTTCAGTGATGTGAGCCTTCCTACATCCCGCCATCCAGGTATGCACGTTCCTTGCTATTGTGATGTTACTGTTATGCTGTCCACATGTTGTATGACGACACATGCATTGTCTACTGTGACTACAGAGCATTTCCATCACGCAGGTGCATATCTGATTGCTAGCTATTCTGATTCAGGCATGTGAATCTATGAAAGACACCCAAATACTGGATAAGAAATGCGTTACTTACCTGTAACAGCAGTTATCCAGTATTGGTGTCTTTCATAGATTCACATGCAACCCTCCCGCCTCCCCTGGAAGGTCTCACATCCCTCTCTAACAATATTACGCCAACCTAGTTGGGTGCGTACGAAAATCTGAGGGACTGGGGCTCCTCCCAGGGAGGTCCTAGAGGGAGGTCGGAGCTGATTGGCTGACTGTAAGAGTTTGGTCCTTTTTACATAAGGACAAGGAAAGGCCACTAAGGGGAGACCCTTGGGCCTATTTTCTCTATGTATGTCTATAGGACATTACTTTTTTATTTACCGGAGGCTCCCGTCTCGACGACGGGGAATGATTCAGGCATGTGAATCTATGAAAGACACCAATACTGGATAACTGCTGTTACAGGTAAGTAACGCATTTCTTCTCATTAATATCACCAGCAACTCTCTGCCCTCTGGTCCTGCTATATTACTATCCAGACAACAAACAATCACCGTTTTTGGGGCTGAAATGTCTCTTGTTTGGCTCTGGAGAGCACAACCCACTGCTGTCTTGGAGGCAAGAAAAATCACGGTGTCTCTCGGTAGGTCTTTATTATGCCACGGTGACTGTTACTGTCATGTGTTTTCACTGAGTCTCCCAGGTAATACGTTGATTCCACATATCTTGACTTTGAGATAGGAGGGGTACCCAAAGCGCAGTCCTTCTTTTGAAGTTGACGCCTGCACTCTCATCAGACTGAGACTGATGATACTGCCTTTAGGAAAAAACTGCCTGAATGTCTCACCTATTTAGATTGTCTTGCCTTCTTCAATTGGGCCCTTCTTTCCATCCGTGTAGGACGTGCGAGGAGAGTGCATACTTGCTGTCAAAGTAGGTGGTATGGTGAGCATGGATGTTTGTATGTATGTTGTGTTTCACTGTATGTACACCTTATTTCTTCTTATAGTTCCTTAGTGTGGCTATCTAAAGTAAATGGAGGAATTTTATGAGGCTGTACAGATCCCTTTACCGGCAAGAAACTATGGATGTTACCTGAACCTTCCCCCAGAGTTGTTTACTGTACCTGGGCTTGGCTGGATGGTAGGTTAGTAGAATTGTGTTCTGTTTTGACTCTCTTGGGGTATAGTACTAGAAGATATTAGCCCATTCATCCAGGTATGTCACAGTAACAAGGTTGCTGCTGCTGGAAATGGCAAAACCTTTTTCCTTCTTTTTAGGTCTCGCCTAGACGAAAGCAAAGCGAAGCTTTGCTGTCTAGGGCGAGACGACTTATGTTGTTACTTCTGGGGGAATGAGGACAGCAATCTTCCACGCGCTTTTTCTTCGAGATTGTACCTCGTGAGCGCGCACGTCGTCACTCACGCATGCGCACAAAGAAAGCCATCCACACACTGCATATACACACACGCACCCCCCCTTAAACAGACACATGCGCACACAGACAGACACAAACACACTCAAACAGACACACACACACGCGTACACCCCACCCCCACTCACCCCTCCTCTCACTCAACACACTCACCTGTTCTGGCGGTGCTCGGCGGCGGATCTGCATCTCGGGCGGCGGTAGCGCTTTGTGGGGCTCTCTCACCACATGAGAGCTCCGCCTTCCCCATGCGCCCGCCCGCTCTTCACCCGGTCCCCCATCTCGGGACCGGGACTCAATGCGGAGCCTTCGTGGCAGCTCTGTCTCCCTCTCGCCGCAATGGGGCGGGACTTCCGGTTGGGGCAGCGCGGCGGCCCGGCGGGTATTTGTTTTATCTGCCTCCTGCTTTTTTTTGTATACTACTGACCGCACTCCGCCCCAACATTTAATCAGACTCTGGTCAAGGATGGAACGTGCCTGGATTACTGATGATGCCACACTAATGACAGGTAGCGCGACAATCAATTCAAAGCTAATTAACAATAACATTGACAATCCTGACAAAATGATTGCCTGCATTATCCAACTGCATCAAGAGGCCAAGTAACTGGTGAAGACTGCTCTAAGCAAATAATCAGTAATATAGCAACACTGTAAAAAGGTGCCTCACATTCTGGACCATGCATTTTACAACTGCGAAGCGCTCCAGCAGCGAGCAGGCGCTCCTTGCGTGGAGCTGGCTTTGCACCTGAATGCGCACATTGTGTTTATCCTCAAGAAACACTGCTTAATGAGGCAAAGCATCAATTACTTGCAAGGGCAGCCTAGAGCAGTTACTATCTTTGTCACTGACAAGTGCCCCAAGTCACACAGGCAACTTCGACTTTCCAGGAAATAGGTTCAAGTCAACACACGCCTGGAGCTATCTTGCGAGCTGCACTGATAGGTTTGATGAGTCTGGGCAGCCTGGGAGGAGAGGGGGCAGCATGTGCAGCGACCCCATCCACAACCCCCCCCCCCCACAGCAGCCTCCCCGTGGAAGCACAGCTGAGCAGTCAGAGATGAAGGCGGGATAGACTCGCTCCCTGCCTGCAGCGCCGCTCCCCTTACCAAGAGCACGTCCCTAAGTGCAAATCAGATCAGGAAGTGTCACGCTTCTTCCGCAGCAGAGACAGGGGCCATCAAACTGGAGCTAAGAATGGAAACGGGATTAGCATCTGACCCACATAGGGCTAGCAATGTAGGACGCGAGGACCGCACATCCAATACATTTCAAGAGCGTGTGATCAGGAGGTCAGGCTGCCCAGTCCCTCATCAGGACTGGTTCTGATTTGTGTACTGGCTTTAATGCAAATAACGCTCATTAGTAAAATACAAACATTCTGCTCTGGGTGCAGGTTTGTCTGCTTGTGCCTCTGTATTTAGACCTGAGTAGTCCTAGGTGGTGATGTAGCTTTTGACACTGTGGTCCCATGTGTTGAAACTGAGCTTGTGCAGTCTCTGCCTGGTGCGACACGTGCATTCAGACTAATTCCTTAAGGAATGTCTTGGTGTGAAATATGCAAGTGAGATAGAGAGGAGCTCTTGTGTAACATTTACCCAAAACATGGACGGAAAGCCAAGTGACATAAGTTTCATTTCGTGGTGAACGCCAACCCTTTCTAATGTTTCAGCGATGTGGAATTGGACTATGTTTGTTTTGAACTGGAACCTGGTTTTAGGGTACACCCGGCATCACTGAGGAAGAAGTGATCATGGTGGTAGTCGTGGTTCTGCAGGCAAAATGATCAGTAAGGCCGGGAGAAGGTGTTCATTTCTGCACTCATAAAATTCAGCTAGAGTTTGGCAACTTGTGTGTTCGGTGCCCAGTAAAGCCTCAAATCTGAAAGAATGATTCCTTTGCCATGCACACCACCCATTGCAAACACACCCCTTGACCCCTTTAAGGCATTCCTATGACTTGTGCTGAACAAAAAATGACTTGAATACTGAACATCTAGGATGTGTGTTCACTCACTCACTGCTTCCTCAGACTGAGAGGGTCTGGTGTCTAGGGTGGCAGCATTTATTTATTTATGTAAATGTTTTTATAGAGCTGCTCACACCCCTAGGACATCTGAGTGCTCTGCAGTAAGTAAGGAAGATAATGCTGACTGATGGACAAAGTCATCAAATGGAATGCAGTGTGGTATGTACAAGGTCATAAATAGATACACCTACATAAACCGATTCTTCTAAGTATAGGCGAAGAAAAACACGGGCGAGTCCCATCCAATGTATGCATGGCTGTGAGAAAGTAACAGAGCATGCACAGCGTGGAGTGTCTTCGCAAGATGTAGGTGGAGTGGGGCAGGTGGAAAGGATGAAGATGCAGTGCAGCAATGGGGGTGCAGTATGGAGGACCGAAATGGGGGTGCAGTATGGAGGACCGAGTAGAGCGGGTTTATGATGAAGGAGGTGGCAAATATAGTTGGAAAATACATTTCTCGCTCCTTTTTCGGTCGCGCCTACCACCGTGCAAGCGGTCTGGTTGCGAAAGGTCTGTTATGGGTTTACCAAGAAGATACAGGGGCTTGCAGCCAGCCATTGCTTACCATTGGCTGGCTGTGTTGTCACTCGCTTGCTTCTTTCTCAGCAGCTTTCCTTTTCCATCTTGAGCTTTTCCCTCCTTTGAAGCTTCGCCTCTTTACCATACTCTTGACTTGCTGACTAGTGTTCTTCCATTGCTCACTTTTAGGAAGCTGTTTAAGCACTCCATCAGGGTGCTTGTGTGTTCCAGCTCTTTCCCTCTTGTGTTTCTCCCTCTAGCCGCCAAACCATCCCAGTGCTTTGTTTGCTCTCTCTCTCTCTCTCTCTGCTGTTTGCTCTGTCTCCTGTGTACTTCTCCCCACAGCTTCCCCCTGTCCTCCGCCCACTCCCTACGTTTGTTGGTGCTTCAACTCTTTGCACGTTTCCAGCTCACCTGTTGCTCCACCACCTGTTCCATTATTCCACACAAGCCTTATATAAAAGCCGCTTTGATTACATTGGTGTCAGGGGCTGCTCCTCTAGAGGACACACTGCTGATCCCAGTGGGACAGACAAAGACCCTATTGAGCAGGGAGCTTCAATGAACTTCACCTGAAGGTTGTTTGTGGCAGCTGGACAGAGACAACCAAAAGAAGTGTTTTTATTTTGTGCTGCTCTCAATATTATACACTCACAGAGGCTTCTTGACCGCAGAACCCTTGGCTCATAAACATACCGGTTCAAAATCATGTGAGCATTCTGCCTGTTTGTTTTCCACTGTATCATGCTGAAGGCCTCCATTACCTGCTGAAGGGCCACTCCTCCTCCATCCTTCCCTTGTCATCTTTGCCATATGGTGTCCCTTGATGTCGCCCTACAGCACATCCCCTTCGTCTCATGAGGTAGTGGGCCTGCTACTGCAACCTGGTCCTTATATTAACACACAGTTCTGCATTTTGTTCTTAAAAAGATTATGGGTCAGGGGATGCTTTGAAAGAAGAAATGCATTTGGCACACTTCACTTAAAGAGGACTTTGCCAACACTAGCTACATCTCTTTGCATTTTCTTGCTTTTATTTAAAGCTTTCGGAACCTAGAAAACCTACAGCCATTCTCACCCCACAGCGCGTTCACCTAACTAAACATTGACAAATGACCATCGGTTTTGGTGTATTTATTAAAAATAGTACAGGAGCTGGCTAAAGACGACAACCAATTCTGCACCTATTTAGTTGGTCTTTTACTTTCCTGTGTGCATATATAAGATTGCAACATATAACGCACAAACCTTGAATAAAAAGAAAAAATGCAGTTTAAAGTAATCATTGGAAAACGATTACTCTTTAATGGCATGATCGGCTCAGTTGGTTAATACAACTACTGCTGATGCCTATATCTGTGTGTAACCAGTCGCAGAGCTGTATCTTGGTTAGACCGTGAGAAGCAGTAACATATATTTATATGCTGCAAGGTCCCTGCCTGCGACTGAAAGCACTGTGAATGAGCAAGTTATTATTGTATTGAAGAATTCTTTTACCCACAGAATAATATAGCCTGCCCCAAAATGTGCAACACCCATTCATTGGTTATCATTGCTTGACTTTGTCGCTCTCATTTGTTTGCTTATTTGATGGCTTTGCTTGGCCATCTTGAGTTTGTCCATCCCCTGCAGCATAGCCTCTTTACCATCTTTGATTGGCCGGCCTCTCTCCTGTCACTTTTTAGGTCGAAGCACGACCTGCATTCAATGCGTAAGCATTGATTGCAGTGCTTCGACAACTATTGTGATCCGTATTTGAGAATATAGACACTGCTCAGACGCGCGCTTTTGCAGTCTCAGTTTTGACCGTGGGAGCGCGCGTCTGAGCCGCGCTTGCGCAGACGAACTCCCAGCCCCTCGCTCGCATCAACGGCGCACAGACACAACCAGCCTCCACCCCTCTGCATGCACGCACACACACACACACAGGCGCACACACACACACACACACGCTGCCGCGCCCCCCCCCCCCACGGTGATTGGGTGTCACGGGCCCCCCCACCCCACTCACCGCATCGGCGCCCTCGTTTTTGTTTTTTTACTTTACTATTTCGTGATATTTACTTACCAAACAAGCCCCCACACTCCTTCCCCACCCCCCAAAAAAAGAATTCTCCACTCGAATTCCCACAGTATTCTTCAACACAATAAAATGAAACTAATGCACGGTCAACTTTCTGCAACAAAGTACCCCACAAAGATCGGTAAAGTTGCACCAACTCACCAGGCCAGCTGGATGCAGTGCGGCCCTGCTCAGAGCCTCCCTCCGGACCAGACAGCCGCCGCCTGTAGCCAACAAGCCCCCCCTCGGGCTTCTTCCAGCGCATCCCAAGCTGAGCTCCAGCCCCGCGAAGTGGCGCCACACATGTTAGGGAGACCGCTGCGAGCAGGCAGCGCCTGGATGAGAGCGAGGGCTCCGGCCGGAGAGGAGCGAGGAGGCGAACCAGCGACCCAAGTTCCTAAACATGTCCGGGCGGCGAGCGAGGCTCTGGTGGCGTGCGTGGCTCTCGCCTCGCTCTCTCCCTCCTTCCTTCCCTCTCTCCTCTCTGCTTTCCTCGGGATCGGGGGGAGGGGGATCCTCGGCGCGCGTCAGGCCCCGCCGCCCGCCTCCTCGGGCTCAGGTTCTTCAGCTGCAGAAGCTCCCCCAAAGCCTGCGCTCTCCACGCCCACAGCCCCCGGGATCCGTAAACATAGGTTGGGGTGCGCACCTTTCACTCCCAGATCCACTTCCACCAGAGTTCTCTGAATGGGAGGCGCCGGTAGGAATGTGGGAGGCGCCCAGAAGCCTGGTGGAAATGAGCGGGGAGGAGGTCTGCACGCCCTGTGATGCGCCGCTGCCCCCGTTTTCAAAAGTGAGAGCCGTGCAATGTCACGGAATACGTTTCTCTTCGGGCTAGCCGAGCATGATGTACTGGCCAGGGAACCTCTAGAGGAGAAATCGCTTTCTCCGACTCTCCTCCCTGCTAATCACGCGCACTGAAGTATGTCGACGCTACGATATTGGGTACTCCCTATTTATAGGGCTTGGGGGAGAGAGGGTGTTTGTTTTCTCTGTCTGTACTTCTTTCTCCTACTTTTCTTTTCCATTGTCTATCTTTACGTTATCATTCTGTCTTTTTCATCCATGTACTATTCTATGTATGTGTCTGCACCTATAAAAAAATTGCGTGCCGCTGCCTCTGGCTGCTTTTTTTCACAGGTCAGCGGCACCTATCTCTGGCACAGAGTTCTGCAGTGTTCTCTTCTTTCCCCTCTCACGCCCAACCCCACCCCCACCCCCACAACCAGCTGGACTGGGTGAGGAAAACTCGGACAGTATGGCTCAGTGACTAAGTCTAGACCTACCATTATGTCTTGGGCACTCATTACACTGTATGTGTGTTTCTCTAGCCCAGCCTCTCACTCTAACAATGCAATAGGTCTCGCATTTACGAGAGTTTATGCTATTGGCATTGTAAATGAGAATGCCTTTTATTTATTTATTTATTTAAAAAAACACATTAATAAAAGGCATTGTAATCTACAATGCCAATAGCTCAAACTCTAGTAAATGCGAGACCTATTGCATTGCAAATGCTTGTTATAGTTTAGTCTCCTCTTTTCTTTCATTGCACTCACATTTCCACTCCCACATCATACTGCATCTTTGGTTGACAAAAGAGATAGCTGTATCAGTCTGAAATTAATAAATAAATAGTCCGGTATTAGTATGATCCACCTCAAGAGATAGGCTTCTGGCAATAACATCCTTGTCTGGGAGTTCTGATTTGAGAAGCCCCCAAAATTGAACATAGCAAAAAATTGAATAGCTAAGCAAAAATACTGTTAAGTTCAAACCACTTTATTCGGCTAACCAAAGCCATAAAAGTACACCACAGTGACCAATTTACATAAAAGACTGAATAAAAAACATATTAATACATTTTAAATTCATTAAAATAAACCACATACAAACAATAAAATAATGCCAATAAAAACAAATGACTTCTAGTTCATTAGTCTTACGATAAAAGCAATTATATCTATATATGAACTCAGTGAACACTTTAAAATATCTAACACCCTTTCTTCCTATATCTGCCTGCCGCCAACAAAAAATTTGCAACATTAAAAATCTCCCATGGGTTATTTAACAACTGCATATATAGTAGAGCTGGTCTGTTTTTTGTTTTTTTTAAATATTTTCATTGTCATTTTGCACTTTTTTTTGCAAGCCATACAGGATTACTTCAACAAAGCAAATACATCAAATACACAGATACATAAGATTTAGCAGTCAAAAAAAGAAGTAAGAGAAAGATACCGAAAAATAGAATAACACATTCCAGGATCAAGGAAAAGAAAAGAAAAAATGCATCATAGGATATATACAATGGCAAATTATAATAATCAAATCAACTCCCCCTGAATCCATTGCCGAACAGGGTCCCAGATTTTCATACCAAGGGATCTTTTCCTTTTACCTTTTGTTCTATATATAGCTTCCTCTATATTATGAGGCTAAGAGGCGTGCTCTCCATGCTTCAAATGAGGGAGAAGAGGGACTGATCCACTCTTGAGTGATACAAGCCCTCGTTATGGCCATAGATATAAATATAAGAGCTTTTTTACCCTCTGGTTACCCCAATTAAAACATGTTCCCCCGTTAGAATGAATGAATACCCAAGCACTATGGTGAGAAATGTCTGAATTGCCTCTAAAAAAGGAGCTAACAGTGGACATGCAAAAAACATATGTATCGTGTCTGCAGCTTGACAACCACACCTATTACATGTTGTGCCAACCGTCGCGGCCCAATTTGAGATTTTTAAGGGCGTATAATATAAGTCATATAGGGCCATGTAGTGCTGGGTACGGGCTCTACCAGTGACCAAAACGGAATTAGCCAAAGCAATTGATTCTTCCAGGTAGATAGTTTCGGTACCCAGCTTCTCGGCCCATCTTGCTGTATAGACCTCTAAGTCATCTGGACATGTGATCAAAAGAGCTCTATAATAATGACCGATCCTTTTTTTAGTAAACAGGTCATCAATAAGGGGGATCCTAGCAATGCCAGAAACTTCCAGGGATGACAAGGAGTTAAAAAAACTATGGATCTGTAAATATTTAAAGTAGTCCTGATTTGAAAGATTATATCTAGATATTAATTCCAAGAAAGTAAGTAGCCGACTGTTCTGCCATAGATCATTCACACATTGTATTCCTTTATTGCGCCACCGGGAAATAACCGAGGCCTGAAACAAGGATGGAAATATTTTGTGAGCAGAGAGGGGTGAATAAATCGAAAGTTTCCTAATTCCCAGTTGATGTCTGACTATCTTCCATGCTCCCATTGCTGCTTTCAGCGTCTTAAATTTGATTTTTTTTATAATAGCTTGGCTCTATATTTTTTAGAAAGCAGCCGCGACACTCTTCTCCCAATATAAGTTCATAAATGGAAGGGAACTGACTCTGAGGAATCCTTACTTTTTCTCCGATGATCAAAGTAGAAATAAACTGTAGGATAGACGCAGCATAATAGTACAAAAAATATGGAATACCCCAGCCCCCCCTGGATTTTGGTAGGATCATCTTTTTATAAGATCTACGATGTTTTTTGTAGCCCCAAATAAACTTGGATGTCATTCTTTCCAATTGTTTAAAATAAGTCATGGGAAACTGAAGTGGAATAGACCGAAACATATAAAGAAACTTGGGGAGTATAGTCATTTTTAATACATTGTTCCAGCCAAATAAGGATAGATGAAAATGATCAATCCGTTCAAGTGTAGTATTTGCTTTCTGAAGCACCGGGTTGAAATTTATAGCTGGGATACCTGATACAGGGAAGATAATTTTAATACCCAGATATGTTGCTACCGGTACTAACGGAATCGATGAAGGGGGGGTCTGACCTACACATAAATTTTGAGTCTTAGCTATATTCAGCTTATAGCCAGAAAAGCCCCCAAAGCGAGTAGCAAGGTCCTCTATCACTGGCAAAGCTTTCTGGATACTGGTTGTAAGCACTATTATGTCATCGGCATAAGCGAGCGCTCTATAGTTAGTGTTCGCAACAGAAACTGGTGAAATTTCAGATGCTGAGTTCAATTTATTTAAGAATATATCTAAATAGAGAGCAAACAAAAGTGGAGAAGAAGGATAACCCTGACAGGTGCCTCTAGAAATGGAAAACCCCCCAGATTTTTTGAGCCAATTTTTTTACAAGATATGGGTGATAAGTAGAGAGATTTTAGGGCTGAGATAATCTGTGGACCAAATCCTTTAATTGCTAACATCTCCCACAGATATGGCCAGGCTACCCTGTCGAATGCCTTCTCGGCATCCAACAAGGTAATGCCAAGATCACATCTCATCACTTCGGCCCGATCCATTAAGGTAATTACACGCCTAACATGGTCTGAGGTATCCCGGCCAGGAAGAAAGCCATGCTGCATCGGCGAAACTATTGTGGAGATTACCCCCGATATGCGAGATGCTAAGATCTTCGAGAAGATCTTACTATCCGCGTTTATAAGCGAGATCGGTCTAAAAGATGAGGGAAGAAGAGGGGGTTTGTCTTTCTTTAGAAAGGTCATGATTGTAAAATAGCTCCATGATGGAGGTGCTATCGCATTTTGAGCCTCTACACATGTCTGAAGAAAACCTTGTTTTAAAAGATGTCTAAACACCCTATAGAACTCTAAGGGTATGCCATCTGGCCCCATAGCTTTCCCGGTGGGCAGGGAAAGGATGGCCGCCTCTATTTCCTCCCATGAAATTTCGGCATCTAGTGCTGTGGATTGAGCATCAGTTAGCTTAGAGATGTTATCAGACCCACAAAAATTTAGCGAAGAATAGGATAGGTTTTCTTCCGTATAAAGTTTGCTATAGAATAAGCGAAAAATCTCCAAAATTGCTTCAGGTTGATTACGAATTTTTCCCGAATCATCCTGAATCTCCTTCACAGTATTAAATATTTCCTGCTGCCTGAGTCTCTTAGCCAATTGCCTCCCTGTCATTTCCCCCATTTCGTAAATTTGAGAACGAAACACTGTAGCCTGCTCAGCCAGTTTCCTCGCAAAGACCTCGTTCAGCCTGGACTTATGTATGGCCAATCTTGATTTGATATGCTCAGTATTTTGAGCTCCAATGATAACTGAGACTAATTTGGCCTCCCATTCTTGTACTGCCTTATAGTAGGTAGCGCGTTTAGCCCGAGAGGACCTTTGTTTATTGATAGAATATGACAGAGTTTCTTCCCGGACTGCAGCCTTAAAAGAATCCCAGACCATTTGGGTAGTAGCTGTACCTCGATTGATATCAAAAAATTCTTTAATCCATGTAGACATATATTCAATATACAGAGGGTCGGCCAAAAGTTTACGTTCAAATGTCCAGGAATTTATATTCGGGGATGTACCAGATCCTTGTGTAATCTCTATTAATATAGGGTTGTGATCTGAAACTATTCTCGGGAATATCTCATAGGTGATTTTGTTTAACAGTGTCGAAGAAATAAAGAAATAATCTAGACTAACCATCTTCTGGTGTGGAGCGGAATAGAATGTATACCCAGGTGACACATTTCTTATAATAAATCCCACATCCGCTAAGCCAAACTCTATAGCTAACCCTCTTAATGCCTTGTAAATCTTATTCTTAAGCCCAGTATAGATGATCTCTGAAGTTAAATCGAAGTCTCTATCAATATGAATATTAAAATCCCCACACAGGACTAATGGAGTGGACCATCCTGCTAGTTCTATACTTAAAATTTTTTAAAGGTCGGGGTCTTCAGAATTTGGGCAATAAATTGAACAAATAGTTAAGCATTTACCATCAATAGAAAGTTCTGTTATGACCCATCTTCCATATTGATCAGTTTTAATACGGTTACAAGACCCAAACCCTTTTCTAATAAGTACTGCCACTCCCCTGGTAGTAGTTCCTTGACTCGTACATACCAAGAGATGCATACCCAAATCATTAAACCATTTTCTATTATTCCAGCTCAGATGTGTTTCTTGTAAGCATAGAATGTCTATCTTCATGCTTTGGATAATAGTAGAGCTGGTCTGACTTGCACAAATCCCTTCCCCTTTAAAATGGGTCTTAAAAACTTTCTCCTCATGGGGCTAAAATGCTCACAAAACATGGTCAGTTCTTCTGTGGCTGCCAAGGATTCTCAATGTTTAGTCTCAGACAACAGCGTGGGAAAAAGGCTTCCGTTTAATTGCCAGCCTCCTTTTCAGATTAAAAAGGATACCTGAGGCAAGGTCTTACTAGGGGAGCTATAGACTGCTTACAGAAGACTGTTTGCTTGGTGGATACAGACTGCATCCTCCAGAGCAGAAACCTGGCAACTAAGGGGCTGTTCATTAGGACTGGGACCTGACCCTGCTAGAAGTGCTGCCTGGAAGGTCCTCAATGAAGGAACCCTCTTGGTGACCTGGATGAGCCATGGAGGTAACCAGATGGAAGAGTGCTGCCTAGAAAAGAAAACCAGGGCCAGTGAGGAAAGGAGAGGAGCTTTCTGCAGGGATTTGAGATCTCACAATTAGATCGCCACAATGGTTTCGGAAAAACCTGGACTGTGAGCGTCGATTCGTTTTCCTGTGCTGCATTTCGTGAGAGCATTAAGGATTAGAAAGGCTGCTTCCTGCAATGCATCGACCCCGATTAAGGCGCATGTGTTTTGAAAGAAAGCTTGTGACTGAAAATTGTGGCTCCTCAGAAACCAACATTGGCTACTTGTGCCATTGTACAGAGAGTATTTCTGCTGCAGTGACTGATACGTTTAGTGTCACCTACCATCACATTTTTGGAGTTGCTTTCTGTAGATTTCCTTAGCCTCAAAATAAATTTGACTATTTTGGAGAAAAGAAAACCTGCAGGCTTGTCTCGCCAATTTTGCTCAGTTATGTTTTGGTGGACTAGTAAGTTGGGAGCTAAACAAACATGTCTGAGAATCTTTAGTCTCCACAAACCCCAAAATCGCCACATTCACAAATGTTGGTATTTTACTAGTTTACAACATAAACGAATGTTAATGTTGTGCTATCCACCTGCAATTAAAATGAGTAGCATTATTAGTAACGCCAAACATAGATGGAAACATGGCAAATGTTGGACACACTCCTAAATACGTCTTCTTGTGGGGGGCACTCAATTGGTTGATTTAGTAAACCTAATTTTCAGGCTATCTAGCTTTAGGAGAAAAGTTTATTCCAATGCAATATTCTTAAGGTTATAAATTACGCCACAGCCAGTCTTCTGATGTTGATAAAATACTTTGAGGTGATATATCAATCCTAAAAGCAATGTGAGCCCAGCCACCATGCCTCGTTGACACGAGCTGGTTTTCTGGGCAACACTTAAGGGTCTTCTTCTTTCGGAGATGAGGCTTTTTACTTCAAGAGGCAGGATCGGACTCCAGCGTGAACCAGGATGTCCAAAACATCTCCAGAAAATAACGCAGCAGAAAGGCGAAAAACTAGAGACCAGAGAAACCATCCAACTGACTAGGCCAAGCAGCAGGCAGTCAACAGGATCTGAAATGAAACTGGGCCCTAAAAAATCCAGTAAGCAAGCAAGCATAGATTCAGGAAGATCTTTGATGCAAATGGCCAATCGGATCTTCCAGTATTTCGCGAAATAATCGTAAAATCAGCTGAGGAGCGAGACGACCGCAATATATATCTTTTCGGCCACAAAACACCATACAGCCATAATAGCTTGCCTGCTTCCACCTGCCATATTAGGCGTTACAGAAGCGATCCTGTTTGTGGGCCCTGCAGGATATCACGTTCACAGATTGCATTCTCTGGCATGTGGCTTGTTTTATTTATTTTGATAGATTTTGGGGGGAAAGGCTTCCTTTTTTTCTGCTCCGAGACTGCACTTTGGAAGGGAAAATGTCAGAAAAAGAAATTTTCAGCAATGTGTTTTTTTTGTTTTCTCTCATTGGGTCCATTTCAGATGGGAACGATTGCAGAAAAGGAAAGGAAGAGTGTTAAAGTCGCGGTTTTCAGCAGGTGAGGAGGAGCGAGATAGAGACAGAATGAGGGGACAGAGGAGAGAGCTGCCAGCGGCCTCAGTGAACATTGACAAATGTGAGCTGCATGGGACTAGTATCACAATAAGATGAAGTTTTGATTCTGTGTCGGTGCCAAGAAGTTTTGTGGGTCCTTGTGGACATTGTAGGGGCGCATTTAAGAGTTATTTGATTAAACCTGCCTGAGTCTGCCCATAAAATACACAGGTGATCCGCTATCATCTGAGACACCTGACTGCTCTTCCTCTTAACCACTCTGTGTGCATGTCTGTCAGCTCATCACCTGAGAGCCCTGACTCCGCGTAGTGGTACGGAGTTAAATGTCTGCCTTTAGATGGAGCTGTTTTCTATTTTACACTTCTGTTTCAATATTATTTTATAAGTTAAAGGCTGTAGCAAGAGCATTAGATGAACTATGCACACAATAGAGAAACAACCTTTGTTTGTTAACCGAATCATCACAGTTGACAATTTGGGTAAAAACGCAGGCCGCAAGCCTCTGCTGTGAATAGCATATTCCTTTAATATTATCTAAGTAAGTAAATTATTTATTGCTGATTAATAAAAAACGTTGCAATATATACAATGATAAAAAAATTGCAAAAAGTATAGATAAAGTAATAGCAATTTGTTTGATAAAAATTTGCAGTGATAATGTTGCCTTTTAGTTAAAATCCAATGCTAACATTAGCTGCATTTAAAACATTTATGACGAATGACAGGCATGTTAATAGCTGTAGTCAAAATGCGATCTAATGCAAAGACTTTTGCTTCGAGAAGTTTATGGTACTTGTATTGTGGCCAACTCTGAAACTAGCGGAAAACCATCAGCAGTATATTTAGGGAGCCGGGGTCTTCTGTTTAATATTATATAGGTTTTCTGAGATCACACAGTGACCAACTCCAACTAAATGATCCCTCGGCTGCAGAAGGTGAGCTGTGCCTGCAAAAGATGGACCTACCTGGCTAAATATTATATCTGTATTTTCACCATCAGCGACTCCACTGAGAGTACTTCATGCTTTCCTTGACACGCATTTCCCATCAGAGCAATAAGCTTTGCTTGCAAGGTGAGTCCAAACTGAACCAGTGAGCACGGATGAAGGTGACTGCTGCTCTTTCCAATCACATTATATGGATACCAGGGTCGGACCGCGTCAGAAAATGGGCCAGGGCATCAAAATATGAGTGGCCCCTATTAGTGCATCAGATAGCTCAAAAGTGGCCCACATCGGCAAATAGGGCAGTTTAGTACTTTGGAGACACTATAGGTGTTTTGTAACGTATGCATGCTTTTTTGTTTGGTGCATCCAATGTTTCTGGTAAAATCAATAGTAAAAACCTGCCCACCATACCATTAAACAGGCTCAGAAACATCCAAAAAACGTCCCATGCACTATTTTATAAAACCAGCCCCTCTGGCACTGTCTAGGCCAGTACAACCGTAATGGATACTGATAGTCATTCGAACTTGACTTGATATTTAGGAGCACAAACCATTTTTCCTCTACCACTAGTGAGAAAAAATGTACAGCCCCCTAATGTCTGCTAAGCACCTCATAAATGGGTTCCTTGTATGTAATATGTACAGCATGTAATATGGAACATCTTTATGAGTTGTGTGTTTGGGTCGATGTCTGTTCATGGTAACTGGGTGTTGAATGTCTTATGTTCTTCAAGGTACTTGCATACAGCACACAATGATGGTCCCATGCCAGTTATCATGTCCCTGCAGCAGCTCTTGGGGTGCACTTTTGATTCCCTGTTGCAGTTCTATCTTTTCTGGTGTTTACATTTTTTTTATATTTAATTCTGTGTGCAGACCCCAGCCAAATATCTTAACGAGAGTTAAACAAGAATTCTTATTCAAAAAATAAAACATTCACAATACAGTGAAGATGCAAATTAAAAAAACAAAACCGCAATACTGTCCTCTGATCCCAAAACCCTTGGCATACTACAAGTCAGATAAAGGAATGGTTCAATTTGCGAAATCTAATGAGTAAGAGGCCAGGTGAAGAAGTGGAAGGGTAATCTAGGGTAACTGCACAGCAGCTGCTGGAAAACCCTGAATTTGCCTTTGCAGAAAGTGGTAATATCAAAATGTGGTGTTATACAGCAGATGGCTCTGGGGCTTGAAACCGTTTGCGCCAAGTTAACACAATGCCACAAAAAACAGGATGACAAGCAACCCTGTGGTATTGTGCTTGACTTAACCTATGATCCAGAATGTTCCACAAAGGAGACTATAGCAAGCAAACACTTTCAGACACTTTACACCTACCTATGTCAAAGTTTAATACTCTGCTAAAACAGTTTCCATTGATTTAAGGCTGAAAGGAATTATTGCGAGTAAAATAAAGTGCTGCAATAATCCTGCAAAATTTCCATTTTTGTGCTGCAATTTTTTCATTCCTGTGCTGCATTGTGGGGGGGGGTCTCTGGCCAATTAAGTTCCTTATAGAAGGGGGAAAACAGGAGTGACCCGTATTTATTTATTTATTTTAAATGGGTTCGGAAATTTGGTTTGAGAAAATAAACATAACTATTACAATCATTCTAGACATAAATATTATTCTGTAAAACAACACAATTAAATATATTGCAAGAAGCGCATCCAATAATGCCCTTATTTCTATTCATAAACTTTTTCCTGCATGCCGTGTATGCCAGAAGCTGACATGCAGGAAGTCGCCCCATAATTCTGTGTAGGGTCGGGAAACCCGACACACGTGAGGGAGCCACAAGAGGGTGTTGGTTTGAGGACACTGTCCCACTGGCTCGGCCCACAGAAACAACCCTCAGCTCCACAGCCTGTGAGCGATCGAAAGGCATGGAGATGCTCCTTACATTCTACCCCCTCTTAGCTACCGGTTTATGAGTATGTTATAAGTCGAATCGTCTAACAAATCGGGCAACATGAAACATGTTCAGGTTCCCAGGAATGATCACAAAAATTATATCCTTTCCAGTCGATTAAGTATTTCAATATTCCCTTAAAATATTGTGAATTACAAATCTCTTCAACTTAATACTTGGGTTTACCATCAGTGAGCACAGGACTAGGTCTCCTTTTAACAGAACGACCTCTGACATAAATAAGGTATCCGATAGAGACTTCTAGCTGCAGATTCCTTACCTTAGAATATTCCCCAGGCATTAAACTTGATTTGGTACCTTTTGGTGAACAGTACCCCTGTGCGCCAATAGGTGTCACATTTCGGCTCTACATGGCATAGTCCGCGCCGGAAGTTACGTGCACAGTGCCTATATAGATGCCACCACAGTGCTGATGTCAGTTATTTTCTCTCTGCGCCAGTCAGTGCAGATCCGGAGAATGGTAACCCCCAGTTACTTTTTGACTGACATTTTGTCGTTCTTTTGTCAAATATTTTTTTAGACTTTGACTCCTTGTGCAAGATGTCCACCAGAAAGGCAGGTTTTAAACCACGCAGCGCCTTTCACCAACAGATGTCGGTGACAAACCCGCTTTTGGTTTGTCTTTGGTGACTTGATCAAGACCACAATGCCAACAAATGCAAGGATTGCTGCGCCCTGCTCCCTGAGGAAGTGCTCCTCTCTGCCTGATGGTGATAGACTCTGCGAAGTTCCAGATCTCGGTCACAAGGAAGGTCCCGAGATGATTCGCAAAGTCGTACCCGGCGATCTGCGTCCCATTCCAAGTCATCAGGGAAGTCCTACAAAAAGATGTCAAAGAGGCCTTCGACTTCACCATGCAGTCTTTGGACGAGTCACAGGGTCGTCGGTACTCGAGGCCTAGGTTTGTGGTGGAGACTGCGCCTAGGCCATCTCTGCGCCTAACTGAATTTCCGGGAGTCGAAGTGCCGTCGCCCAACTTAAAGAACCGTCTTGGGGCCCCACGAATCCAAGAGAGGCCTTTCTGGTCTTGCGCAGCGGGTTTGGCCCCCAGGGATCCATTGACTGATCCAGAGAGGTGCCAGTTGTGCAATCTGGACCATCCCCAGCGCTTGCTCCAGTGCCGATGCCACCGACGTCTTCACCCAATCATCATTTCCGACTCTGATATGGAGCCGGTCGAGTGCTGTCCAGTGCCAGTCTCTCCATATCGGAGACAGTGCCTTATTCATTTGAGAGGCCTGGATTGTTTGATGGTTGGGGGAGTGTCTGCGGACCCTGATGGATATTAAACATTAAAAGATACCGGGGGCAACTGGTACGAGGATCTGACGGATACCAGTGGACTGGACACCTCCGCAGACACTGGCCTGGTCTTTCCCTCTACTATGGCCAGGGAGGAGAGTGCCCCATTTGCAATGGTGGTGCAGTAGGTTGGCTGAGGTCCTGGACCTTACACTACCTTCAGTGGAAGTCAAGACAAATGTCTTGACGAAGCTGCTTCAGCTGGAAATTGCCCCCACCAAACCATTACTCCCATTCGGTGAAGCCCTTATCAACGTCCTACTTGGGGCTCCTGTGCATAGGACAATTGCCCGCCATCGCACCGCTCCAGGGGCCCCCAGTTTCCTCACCCAGCACCCCACCCTAGAGAGCCTCGTGGTCTAGGCCTCCACTTCCAAAATCATCCCACTCTACTAGATAGGGAGTCCAAAAGGCTTGTATACCTTTAGGAAGAGGATGTTCTCTTCTGCCAGTCTGCTACTGTTGTGGGTGAACACTGCATGCATCTTGGACCGATCCTCCCATACAATCTCAGACTCGTTGCGCAAGTGCTGCTCACGGTCTCTGAGGAGGCCAGAGCCATACTCTCTCAAGCAATTGCTGATGGGAGGAATGCAGCCACGTTCACCATAAGATATGGGCTTGACATGACCAACTCGCTGGGCAGAGTGATTTTGTCCTTGATGGCCCTTAGGTCCTATGCCTGGTTGAGAATCACTGGCTTTTCGGGAGATGTCCAGGCTTCGTTCATTGACATGATATTTGATGGCTTTTATTTGTTCAGGGAAATGGCGGGCTCAGTGCTGGAGTTCAAGGACAGCAGGGCTATGGCCTGGTCCTTGGCCTTTCCATGGCCCCTCGCCAACCTCAGTCCGCCTTCCGCCCCTTTCATGCCACGGCAGGGCTTTCAACTGTGTCTTTTTGTGGCCGAGGACCCAGTTCACACAGACCACGTGGGACAGGTAGCAAAGTCAGGACAACGCACCACTCCCGGCAGCCAGCCATAGCCTCCAAACGCCTTTAGTTTGCCCTCCTACCAGCATGGATATTAAGTTTGGGGGGGTAGGATACGCCATCACCTGCAACACTGGAGGTCAATAACTTATGACCGCTGGATTTTGCAGCTCCTCCATAGGGGCTACTCCCTTCCCTTTGGGATCACTCCCCAACCCTGCAACCTTCTTACAAGAAGCTGATGGAGGGCCACCTCTCCTTGCTCCGTTAAGAGGTGTTGGCTCTCTTGGCCAAGGGAGCTATAGAGAGGATGCTGGCATCAGAAGTAGATCGTAGTTAATATTCCCGCTACTTTCTGATGCCCTTCTAGACATACTTCTTCTGAATCTTTTCCTGAAAAAGGAGAAATACAAGATGCTTCTGAAAGTCTTGTCTGCGCTATAACCTGGAGACTGAATGCTATTGTTGGACTCACAGGATGCATATTTTCACATCCACGTCCTGCCTGCCCTCAGGCATCACCTACGCTACACAGTTGGCCAAGAGCACAATCTGTTTGCCTTGCTCCCTTTTGGCCTTACCAGCACACCTCGGGTGTTCACAAAAGGGACGGCGGAGGTCCCAGCTCACCTCTGGAAGTTAGTGGTTCCAGTTTTCCACTTCCTCGCGATTGGTTGTTGATGGCGAGCTGACCCCAGGCAGTTGTCTCCCACCTCCAGACTACGGCAAACCTTCTACTTTCACTGGCGTCCACTATCAACTTGACTCTCTCAGACGCTCCCTTTCATTGGAGCTGTTCTCTACACAGTGCAGACATTAATGCTCTTTGCTAGATACAGGCAAGCTAGAGAATTTATGTAAAGAGCCAAGCCAAAGATCTGACTTGGCTTTAAGAATCGAAATGTGAGCATAGTTGGCAAACAACTTTGGGTCCGTGGTCTCTCGCTTTGTCTCATCCTCCCTCTGTCACGCTATGTGCCTTGTCTTTCTTTTTCCTCTTTTCAGTCCCTCGCTATCACTTTCTCTCCCATTCGCTTCTTCTCATTCTCTCACTTTTTCGCTCCCCTTTTCTTTCTCCGCTTTCTCTTTGCACCCACGTGTTCGCCCTATTCCATCTCTCCCCTTTATTTTTTTTCTCACTTGCTTTTATTCCTTCTTCCTCTGTGCCCTACTGCCTCTTTCTTATCCTGCCTTGCCCCCTCTCTGTTGCTGCATCATTGAGAAATTTGTACATTTTACAACTTCCTACTTTCTCTAACATGCAGGAAAGGTGGGACAGAGTCAGTAGGGTGTGTGAAATTTGCACAATTTATTTTTGGATGCTTACGCAAAATTTCAGCAAAATTTAACGTAATAGTGCAAAATGTAAATCTGTAATTTTGTCCTATATTTTAGCACAAAATATGTCCTTGCATCAGTTTTTGGCTCGCGGACGCTTTTATGAATGGAAAGTGATGACTTTGAATTGGTGTTATGGCATAATTTTACGATTTTTAGAATTTTGTGGTTTTCACATAAAATGCTTTTGTGAGTGATAGCCAATGGAAAATCATTTTGAAGTTCAGACTTAAAATTAGTTGAAGGTATGGGTGTAGAGTGATTGTTATTGCTCTTTGAATGCTAAAGGCCTATATTGCTCATACTATTTCTTGTGAAATTAATAATTACCCCCAACAGTCACATTTTACACTGTGTTTTAGGGAGAAAGGCTCAAGCCTGGTTCATGGTAGTACATTTGCTGTAGAGTAATTTCTATTGCCCCAAAGCAACTACAAGGAGATAGGCGGCATACCCTTCTCAAGGCACCTGTTTAAAAGGTACTATGCTTATGGGGTTGCGGAGTTTCTTTCTTCCAATTAGTTGCGATTCGAGAAGGAACGGCTTGTGAGTAGTGTCTTCTTAATTTGTATGTGCGTATTTACAGTGTGAATGAAGCAAGGGCAGAGAAGTTCTGCAGTGCTTGCAGTAATATCCATGTTGAGCATTGAGGGTGTTTCTAGTGGAGCACAGAAATTCCTTTCAGCATTTTTATTACCTCATTTTTGCAATAAACAGGCTGGAAGAAAGCAAGGGGATCTCACTCTCGCCCTGAAACCGGTGGAAAGACTGAGAGCAAGTCCCAAATCCTACTATCCCATAGGGTCCAAAAACAGGAGCAGAACTGGGGGGTACCAGTCCCACTCCCTAATACCCAGGGGCTATTGCTATATTGCTTAATCATTGGACTTGTGAGCTAATTTATCAAACGTATAAACTTTAAAAACATATCCCAAAACTAAAAATTCTCTTCCCAGGCTTCCCTAAAAATCAAGCTTCTTAATTCCTTCCCTGCTCCGATCTAACATTTGCACCCTTCATATCGATTCCAACCACTCCCTCCTTGAGGGGGATGCTGAGATACCAACTTAATGCAAATCTCCCGTCTGGCTAATAGTATCAACACAAACAGCAGATTTCTCTGTTTGCTACTTAAGTTAACTCTTAACCCCTCCTCATTCACAACCCCAAACATAATTAAACTTATGCTTACCTCCAGGTTTGTGCCCATCACTGTTGAAAGGACTTCACTTACATCATGCCAGTATACCTGGAGGTTGGGGCAATAGCAAAACATGTGCAGATCATTGGCTTCCTCCTCCCAACACCTAGGACAGCTCTTGGCCAGGAATTCAGGTGAAAGGGGGGGGGGGGGAACACTGGCATCAGCCCTACAGCCGTGGGACTCCAGTACAAAGCGGGGGATAAGTTACTGTATGAGAACCAGGAACATAGGCATACATCCCGATCCTATCTCAATTAAAACCCCAATACCGGTACCAGTTTGTGCCTCACAGAGCCAAAAGGGGAAGCAATCTAAACACCCCTCCCCGTCCGCTGTCAGTGTTATCTAGGGAAAAGGGCACAGGTACAAAACTCAAAATCACCCCCTCCTTTTTTAAGGTTCAAGCCAGATTGCCACCTTTAGACTCCGCTGCAAGCGAAGCTATCACCCGAGGAAATATCCCTGATATGTCAGCAAGGGAGGTAGGGGAGAGAATAACCAGGGTGGGCATCGCCCTGAGCAACAAATTTCAAGTGGTAGCAATAAGGGACCAGGAAGAGGCTCTGATCCCCAAACCACAAGGGAGGCAAGAATATGCCCAGAGTCAATCCCCGGGCCAGAGTCAGAACTTGTGTCAGAGCAAACCTAGTGATAGTATCGGGGTCTTGGCTGTGCCGCAAAATCATAAGGATACTCTGCCAATCTCTGGGGTGGAAAGGCTGATGGAATCTATGATCTCAGAGATGAGAATGAAGTTTGCCACTTCCAAGAAGAATCTGGGTAAAATCCAGGAGTTATGCAAGGCCTTGGAGGAGAAAATGAACACCCTGATGAACCGTGTGGCAGCAGTAGAAGCATCCTTGTCAGATCTAGGAAGAGAAGTTGAGGAGAATCTGAGCTAAATCCAGGCATTAAAAGCAAGTGAAAAAGACGTGAAGGACAAGATGGAGTCTCTAAAAAGTAATGCCCGGAGAAACAAGCTGAGACTATTAAATATTCCGGAGGTAAAGGAGGGTGAGGACATCAAGAGCTTCGTGGTGGAACTATTTAGGGAGTTCATTACTGGCTTGGAAACATCAACACAGTAGAAAGATATTCAGAGGGTCCATAGGGAACCGTTTAGGAAAAACGGCGCAAGGAAGAACCCGCAAAAAATCCTAATCAACTTTCAGTCCTATTCTCCAAAAGAGAAGATCCTGATTGGGGCCTTCAAGGCTGGCATATATAAAAAGGAGGATTGGTCCATTAGGATCCACTCCGACTTCTCTAGGGTTATCCAAGATCACCAGTGGGAACTAGACAAACGCATTCAAGAGTTAAAATTATTGGGGGCAATGGCACAAATGCGGTTTCGAGCCTCGTTAAGGAGCATGTGGCGAAACCAGATGTATAATATCAGAGATCCTAAAGAAGTGGAGTAACTCATAAATAAGATAAAATCACTACAGTGTGTGTGATGTTGTGGACAAAGCAGGCAGGGTCTCGAAGGGCGAACATGTATCTCCCAGAGAAAGAAGGGAGGGTTCTCCTGGGGAGGCTTGAGGGCGGAGGCACATTCTTTTTGAGGCACACATATTACAGGGGTTTTGGGAGCATGTAGGGAAAAAAATAGAAAAAATATGTCCGAGTTTGGGGATGGAAGAGATTTTGAGCGAGGGTGAGGATAAGGAGCTGAGTGGTTTTTACATCTCTAGGTTCAATGTTGATTAGTATTTTATCGTGGAATGTAAATGGGATGAGGGTCAGGGGTAGGAGACAAAAGATATTAGAGTATTTGAGAGTGGCAGAAAGTCATAATATCACCCTCCAAGAGACCCATCTGCTTACGTCAGAATGGGAGAAGGGAATAGGGAGGCTAAAATGTGTAGATGCCTCTATCTGTACAAATCAGAATTGTGGTGTTAAAGGTGTCGCCATTATATTTAAAACAAGAATTACAAATGCAATCGGGCTCGGATTTATTTGAGTTTGAGCTAATGGCATTATAAATGCCAATGTATTGTTGCTATGTGTTGTGGAGTGTGTTCATGTGGTGTGTGCCAGTGATCTCCTTGTGAGTGTGAGAATATTGCACCGTTACTGCCTGTGATGTCCTTCTTGTGAGTGTGAGAAGCTTGCACCTCTGCTGGCATGTCTCCTTGGGAGTGTAAGAACTTTGCACTGGTGCTGCCTGTGATGTCCTTCTTGTGAGTGTAAGAAGCTTGCACTGCTGCTGCCTGTGAAGTCGTTCTTGTGAGTGTGAGAAGCTTGCACCGCTGCTGCCTGTGATGTCGTTCTTGTGAGTGGGAGAAGATTGCACCTCAGCTGCCTGTGGTCTCCTTGTGAGTGTAAGAAGCTTGCACAGCTGCTGCCTGTGATGTCCTACTCACTACTCTACTCTGCACTCGCTACTCTACTCACTACTCTACTCACTACTCTACTCACTACTCTACTCACTACTCTACTCACTACTCTACTCACTAGTCTGCACTCACTAGTCTGCACTCACTAGTCTGCACTCACTAGTCACTACTCTGCACTTACTACTCACTACTCTACTCACTACTCTGCACTTACTACTCACTACTCTACTCACTACTCTACTCACTACTCTACTCACTACTCTACTCACTACTCTACTCACTACTCTACTCACTACTCACTACTCTACTCACTACTCTACTCACTACTCTACTCACTACTCTACTCACTACTCTACTCACTACTCACTACTCTACTCACTACTCACTACTCACTACTCTATTCACTACTCACTACTCACTACTCTACTCACTACTCTACTCCTACTCTACTCTCTACTCTACTCTCTACTCTACTCTCTACTCTACTCTCTACTCACTACTCTACTCACTACTCTACTCACTACTCTACTCACTACTCACTACTCTACTCACTACTCACTACTCTACTCACTACTCTACTCACTACTCACTACTCTGCACTCACTACTCTACTCACTACTCTGCACTCACTACTCTACTCACTACTCACTACTCTCCTCACTACTCTACTCACTACTCACTACTCTTTACTCACTACTCTACTCACTACTCTTTACTCACTACTCTACTCACTACTCTCCTCACTACTCTACTCACTACTCACTACTCTTTACTCACTACTCTACTCACTACTCACTACTCTACTTTTTACTCACTACTCTACTCACTACTCACTACTCACTTCTCTACTCACTACTCACTTCTCTACTCACTACTCTGCACTCACTAATTTACTCACCTCACTACTCACCTCACTACTCTACTCACTACTCTGCTCACTACTCTGCTCACTACTCTGCTCACTACTCTGCTCACTACTCTGCTCACTACTCTGCTCACTACTCTGCTCACTACTCTGCTCACTACTCTACTCACTACTCTACTCACTACTCTACTCACTACTCTACTCACTACTCTACTCACTACTCACTACTCTACTCACTACTCTACTCACTACTCACTACTCACCACTCTACTCACTACTCTGCACTCACTACTCACTACTCTGCACTCACTACTCACTACTCTGCGCTCACTACTCACTACTCTGCACTCACTACTCTGCACTCACTACTCTGCTCACTACTCTGCTCACTACTCTGCTCACTACTCTACTCACTACTCTACTCACTACTCTACTCACTACTCTACTCACTACTCTACTCACTACTCTACTCACTACTCTACTCACTACTCACTACTCTACTCACTACTCTACTCACTACTCACTACTCACCACTCTACTCACTACTCTGCACTCACTACTCACTACTCTGCACTCACTACTCACTACTCTGCGCTCACTACTCACTACTCTGCACTCACTACTCTACTCACTACTCTACTCACTACTCTACTCACTACTCTACTCACTACTCTGCACTCACTACTCACCACTCTACTCACTACTCTACTCACTACTCTACTCACTACTCTACTCACTACTCACTACTCTGCACTCACTACTCACTACTCTACTCACTACTCTACTCACTACTCTACTCACTACTCTACTCACTACTCTACTCACTACTCTGCTCATTACTCACTACTCTACTCACTACTCACTACTCTACTCACTACTCTACTCACTACTCTACTCACTACTCTACTCACTACTCACTTCTCTACTCACTACTCTGCACTCACTACTTTACTCACCTCACTACTCACCTCACTACTCTACTCACTACTCTGTTCACTACTCTGTTCACTACTCTGTTCACTACTCTGTTCACTACTCTGCTCACTACTCTGCTCACTACTCTGCTCACTACTCTGCTCACTACTCTACTCACTACTCTGCTCACTACTCTGCTCACTACTCTGCTCACTACTCTGCTCACTACTCTGCTCACTACTCTACTCACTACTCTACTCACTACTCTACTCACTACTCTACTCACTACTCTACTCACTACTCTACTCACTACTCTACTCACTACTCACTACTCACTACTCTACTCACTACTCTGCACTCACTACTCACTACTCTGCACTCACTACTCACTACTCTGCGCTCACTACTCACTACTCTGCACTCACTACTCTACTCACTCACTACTCTACTCTACTCACTACTCTACTCACTACTCTACTCACTACTCTACTCACTACTCTACTCACTACTCTACTCACTACTCTACTCACTACTCTGCACTCACTACTCTGCACTCACTACTCTGCACTCACTACTCACCACTCTACTCACTACTCTACTCTACTCACTACTCTACTCACTACTCTACTCACTACTCTGCTCACTACTCTGCTCACTACTCTGCTCACTACTCACTACTCTACTCACTACTCACTACTCTACTCACTACTTTCTACTCACTACTCTACTCACTACTCTACTCACTACTCTACTCACTACTCTACTCACTACTCACTACTCTACTCACTACTCACTACTCACTACTCTACTCACTACTCTACTCACTACTCACTTCTCTACTCACTACTCTGCACTCACTTCTTTAGTCACTACTCTACTCACCTCACTACTTTACTCACCTCACTACTTTACTCACTACTCTGCACTCACTACTCACTACTCTACTCACTACTCACTACTCACTTCACTACTCACTTCTCTGCACTCACTATTTTCTCACTACTCTACTCACTACTCTACTCACTACTCTACTCACTACTCACTACTCACTACTCACTACTCACTACTCACTACTCACTACTCACTACTCACTACTCTCTACTCTCTACTCACTACTCTACTCACTACTCTACTCACTACTCTACTCACTACTCTACTCTACTCACTACTCTACTCACTACTCTACTCACTACTCTACTCACTACTCTACTCACTACTCTACTCACTACTCACTTCACTACTCACTTCTCTGCACTCACTATTTTCTCACTACTCTACTCACTACTCTACTCACTACTCTACTCACTACTCACTACTCACTACTCACTACTCACTACTCTCTACTCTCTACTCTCTACTCACTACTCTACTCACTACTCTACTCACTACTCTACTCACTACTCTACTCTACTCACTACTCTACTCACTACTCTACTCACTACTCTACTCACTACTCTACTCACTACTCTACTCACTACTCAGTACTCACTACTCAGTACTCACTACTCTGCACTCACTACTCTGCACTCACTACTCTGCACTCACTACTCTGCACTCACTACTCTGCACTCACTACTCTGCACTCACTACTCTGCACTCACTACTCTGCACTCACTACTCTGCACTCACTACTCTGCACTCACTACTCTGCACTCAGTACTCTGCACTCAGTACTCTGCACTCAGTACTCTGCACTCAGTACTCTGCACTCAGTACTCTGCACTCAGTACTCTGCACTCAGTACTCTGCACTCAGTACTCTGCACTCAGTACTCTGCACTCACTACTCAGTACTCACTACTCAGTACTCACTACTCAGTACTTTTACCGACACTGGAAAATGGGAAGCGACAAACAATATCTTTTATTGTCGAAATGAATATTTCTTCCCAAAATGAAGGCCTCCAAGTGCCGAATGTGGCGTAAAGGCGCCGGTTGATGTGTGGGGAGCGTTAAACCAGCGGTGTTTTCAGTGGTTCAGCTGTGGAGATAATTTTAAGTGTATCCTCAACCCACTTTCGTGTTCTCGGACAAACCGTGGTAATTTGTGACTTATTCACGTTGAACATGGATGAAAATTGTTTTGGGACACGCATTTGCCCGAGGGCTTGGTCCGACTCTGCAATGCGTCCTCGAAGTGTAAATATTTATTTTATTTTATTTTATGCGATTTTCTACAGCGCGAACATTACCCGAAGGTGTCAGAGCGTCCACATCCAGTTTCATTCTACTGCTTAATGACGCTGGGTGTCATCAAATGCTGGAAGCTGCGTTCCTAGTGAATTCACATTTGTTTTAACGAGTCAAAAAGTCGGAGTAAAGTGCAGAGCGCTGCACAATACAGCCTAATGGTGCGAATACATAAAACTCATCGTAAATGCTATAATGGCCCTGCAGGGGCCATCCACCCCTCAAAATCTCGCTGGCATCACTGCCCACCGCTACATTTCTGTTATTTGAGGGACTATTTCCACTTCCTTCTTTCGAGATATTTAGTAAATAAACACAGATGCTAAATAAATGCATGCTTTGCCGCGTGCATAGGGTGTACGTAGTTCGTGGCAGTCTGGAAATGCCCCCTTGGCCCCTGTAATGTTCCGTGGTCTGGTGGCCTCCGAGGGTCGTTCGTCTTTCCGCGTTCACGTCAAATAAAGCTCCCGGCTTCAAAAACTAGGGAGACGCTGCTGACCGCCGGGGGATCGATGGGAAACAAAGGGCAGATTAATAGAAAACCGCGGCCTCTTTCGCAGTCATAAAATCATAAACAAATCATTAAAAAAAGCGACGACGCACCCGCGCCGCTGATGGATAGGCGTCTCTTTACGCTTGCTTTGCACTTTGTTCGGCCGCATTAGTGTTGCGGAATCTGTGTACACTGTGTATAAATTACACCGCGGGATAAAGTAATTTACCGGCCCTATAAATACGCCCTTGTTTAGCTACTCTGTTACAGGGCCCGGGGTGCCAGGGGGAAAAAAAGCACGCACTTGAAAAAATAAAAACAAGTATAGTGCCTCGTTGTTAGTTTACGGTTTTGTCATGATGTTATAGCATTTTTTGTTTTCTTTCATTGTCTCTCTGTTGTTGCCTTTATGGTGTCTTGTTTGTACTTTTGTAATTTTTGTTACTGGTTCTTAAAGCTCGGCTTACGGCACTATAATTGAACATTATAAATAAAAATAAACTCAATTCTTAACAATTTGTTGCCTGAGAGTCAAACTATCAATTTCATAAAGATTTATTCGGAACATTTAAAAAACATGTCCATAAAAGCACATATGGTTACAGATACAGACAATTCATACATATTTCATTAAAGAAAACACATAATATAAAAATAAGCAATTATTAATTACGGACAATACATTAAACAATACATATCTCCATAAAGAGAAACACATAATACAAAGTATCCAGAGGGGGAAGGAATAAATATTTAAAATGTGCAAGTGTACAAATATTTAAAAACACATGCTTTTCCTGGCGCTAATAGCTTTAAGCAAAAAAGAAGCAGTAAAAAAGCAGATGTCCGGGTGATTCAGGTTAAAAAGCAAACTCATGGCATCCGCGATATTTCTCACTCCAAATCTATTTAACAAAGGCTTCAAGTAGAATTTCCGTAACTCCCTATACAATTCGCATGTCAATAAAAAGTGCTTAATACTTCTGTTCTGTTTTATTATCACATACACATGGGCCGATAGGGCGCTTTTTGATGTTAGGGCACGCAACCAGATAGTGTACAACACCCATCCTCATTCTGGTTAGTACAAACTGGTGCGTGCCTCTGGTTACATGTGACAAATATGGACTAAAACCAATGAATTCATTCATGCTATTGTACAGTACACATGTGGTTAACTTAGAATCCTCTAGAAAGTGCCTTTCATTACGGTGATTTAAAAAGATTGTTTTCACATTAGATTTGGGGATGTCCGAGAGACTGTGAGGGTCCATCAGCACATTGATCCCAAATAATTTTTGTGAACATTCAATAACATATTTGATCCAGGGGATCTTCAGGTGCTGGTCCAATAAAAGACAGTCCTTGATAATAGCTCTATTCAAGGAGGTACCATCACTTAGCCAGATAGAGCGCCACAGTAATAGGGGCCTTAACATAATCAAATCACTTAGGGCTTGAATCCCTGTTTCCTTATGAACCAAGGAGTTGGAGGTAGACTTGGGTAAACACAAGAGCTTTTTCAGGAAGAGATTCTCCTCTACCTGAAGGCTCTTAGCAGATGAAACACCCCAAACGCCTGCCCCGTATAGGGCTGCAGAAAGACATTTAGCTTGATAAATTTTTAACATGTCTTTAATACGTCTATTCCCCAGCTTCTTGGCGAACAAGAAGACCCCGTTGGAACTCCTAATCATCTTAGTTCTGACTACTTTATGTTCAGTGGCCCAGCTCCCATTATTGGAGAAGGTAATTCCCAAATAGCAAAAATGTTCGACTTTTTTAACCGGGTCACCGTCAATTAAATAGTGGGTATTGCCTTTAATTTTTGCTTTTCCAGACCTGCACTCCATTACATATGTCTTAGACTTATTAATCACCAGTTTCCTACTCTTAATAAAAGATGAAAAACAATCCATCAGACAAAAACAATCCATCAGACAAACTATCATTTCCCAGTCAGAAACCTCTGAGGTATTTAATTGACTTTTAGAAAAATGTCTGATGCTCTGAAGAACCGACGCCAGCAGGGTGAACGTGTATCCCCCCTCACCCCCTGCCCCTTCCACACGTGACGGGTGCAACAATAACACTCATGGTTCGTCAGCAATTTAAATTTCTCATCTCAGTGTGACGCATTTCATCTACTTTCAATGGAGGAAAGGCTGACACACCGCACTGCTGTGATCACGGAACCAGCCGGTATCTGCAGTGATGACTCAACCCTCTGAGCTGTCTTGCCAGCTAAAAGGTTAATTTTCTCACTCATTCCTGCCACAGAGAAGACCCCCTGTGGAGTTTTTGACATTTTAAATGTTAAAGATGTTGACTTGAAGAGTAGGCAAATAAGTGGCCTGACTACTGTGCCTGGCCGAAGGTAGACCGCTTCTGGGCGCTACTGCGTAGATTAATGCTCTAAAAAGGTGACACAACTTCGGCACTGAAATCGTAAGAGCGAGGCTCACCACACCTAGCCAGTGTGCATCAGACTCGGTTCGATAAAGAACAGCGTTGTGCTGCGTCATGTTATGGTGATAAAGGACTATATTATGTAAAAAAAAAAAAACACCATAGCTCTGAGGACCTGGACAAGTTGGAATTGTAGACAAGCAGAAAAAAGGCACAGAAGAGGATGGCCCACCAAAAAACGGCCTATCGGATGTTTGTTTACACGCCATGATCATTCAACTCATGGCCTCTCAGCTGAGTCTACCCACAGTATTAATCGGAAACATCCTTCCTGTGATTACCATGCTGTCTCTTGGCAGTCGGTTGGCAGTGATATCCCAGCGCCAAGAAGCCTTCTTGGTGCTATACGTCGCTTTTAACAAGCTGCTCTAATGTTAGGATCGCACTGCTCTCCACTGGGTCTGAGGCTGCGAGCGGTCACTCGCGCCCACGAGACAAGGTGTCAAATGTTGACGTGTTCGATTCGGTGGTGTATGTGACCCTACACGCCCCTTCACGCCCACCAAGGCGCTTCCTGCCCGGAGACTCAACTAATACTGCCCTAGTCACAGAGACGGGATCCTCAGCCGCCTGTCGTGACGTGGGAACGGGGGTCAGACGGCATGCTGTCAGAAGAGAATGAGCAAACATTGTGTGATTGAATGTTTTCTATATTCACAAACAAGGCGAGAGGGGCGTCTAAAAATATAAACAAAAAGAGTAAACACCTCAAGAAAAAGTGTAAGGAAATCGGGAGGGAAAAGGAAAAGATAAAACAAAACAAAATCTTCCTTTGTATGATGAACCACGTTGTCTGTCCTCTTTACCTTCTCTGAAGCCAATCAGCCCAGGCTGTAAATATTCAACATTCCTGCGCGTCAGCCAGACCGGGAGACTTAAATGTTAAACGCGCGCATGATACATGCAATGCAATGGTGAACGCGCTCGCACCATCTGGATTGCATTACACGGGCCCTCTGACAGCTCCTAATTAAGATTAATCACTCTGCCGTGCTCGTTCTCGCACAGAATATGCCATACAACTGCAATAAATGACGGACGAAATGTAAATATACCCTATCACGTCAAGCCTACTAAATAGACAGCACAGCGAAGACGAATCACTAGGCAGATGCCAGAAAAAACGCCGACGCGCACTAAAGAATCTAAAGAATGTGCCAGCCAGACCCCTTTCAGAACTTTTTTTTCTTCTAAATGCATGACCTCGGAAGCTCCGCCCCCCACTTCGTGGAGGCGTAGGCCCGAGCCCTAAAAACGGCTAAAGTAGTAATAATAGAGACACACTCAAGTCAAGATCCAGGACGAACAACTTTTCATTGCAGGATATTAAGGCCCGAATTTGGAGGATCTCTCCCTCTTGCAATCTTTGTATAACCAACGACTGGAGTTTTCAGCTCCTATAATTTTGGGTGGTGATTTTAACCTGTTACTGGACCCCAGGAAAGACAGATGGCCAAACATAAAAGCTTCAGTAGAATCGAACTTACCCTAGATGAGTGCAGGATTGAAACGCTGTATGCAAGACTTTGGGTTGTTGGATGTATGGAGGGAGAAAGGGGTAGGGGAGCAAAATTTCACATTCAGAAACAAGAGACATGGTGATGCCTCTAGGATGGCCTATTTTCTGGTGGAGAAAGGGGAGAGTAAAAACGTTGAAACTGTGGAATATCTCCCATCCCACCTATCAGATCATTCAGCAATTTGCCTGAAATTGGAGTTCGGTGAGGCAGGCCCCGCCCACCCTAGACAGAACTCCATTGCTAGATCAGCAGGTAGTGATGAAGCTGTAAGCAATACCCAGGGATTATTTTTGTTTAAATGATGCGAGTACTTTAGTCCAGATAACCTGGGGTGCCTATAAGGCAGTTATCAGGGGGAGGTTGGTTGGCATCGCCACATTTAAAAACAAGACAGTCCAGAGCAAAATACGTTTTTTTTTTTTTTTTTTTTTTCAGAACAAAATTTTATTAGAGTTTTGTAGTTGACAGAATACAGAGAATCACCGCTCCCTAAGAGTCAGAGAGGCAGTGTGCATAAAATGATCATCATAATCCAGTTATTCAATCAACATTCCCCCAAATTCCCACCCTCAGTATTCCCCACCCGGTACCCAACCCCACTCCGCACGGTGTCTACATTGTCCATAAAGATGAGCCTAGTAAGCTCAGTATCTGCTTGTGTACCAGTTCACCCAGAGTCAGTTAAGCAAGTGTTCTGCGTCAGTGGCCCGCGGCGCCGGAGGGTCCAGCAACAGGCCTCTGTAATCCGCCCATCTTTTCCAGATCCGAAAATGTTTTTTGGGGCACCCCCTGGCCTCAAATACTGGGCGTTCTAGCCCCATGGTAAAATCCATGCCCTGTTTCCACACTTCCACCAAGGGGGCTCTAGGAGCCTTCCAGGCCCGAGCTATGTCCCTTTTTGCCACCGTAAGGCCCAGGAGAAGCAGATGAGGTTTATACACATTTCCCCCCACTTGTTCCATGACATGGAGGAGGCCTAGCTTCGGTGAACGGGGAAGATCCCAGCCCAACACCTCTGCCAGACTATCCCACACACCTGTCCAGAATCTCTGCAGTCTCACACACTCCCATACCGTATGCAGAAAGGAGCCAACTGAGCACCCACATCGCAGGCAATCCGGGGAGGCTATCAGCCCCGCCTTCCACAATCGCTCCCTCGTAAAGTACGCCCTATGCAGGTATTTAAATTGAATGAAGCGCGAGCGCACCGCAACCGCTGCTCCCCTTGGGGCCTCCAGGGCTTCTCTCCAGTCTTCCTCCTCCAAGACCCCCAACTCACCCTCCCAGACAGACCGCAATTTATCCAGGGTGGGGGAGCAGTGTGTAACAAGCGTTTGATATATGGTAGATATTTTCTTGGTCTCCAATTCCCCCATGAATACCTTGGCCTCCAGGGGGCTGAACTCCGGCAATGATGTTAAGCCAACTATTGCGGGGGACAGGGCGTGTTGGAGCTGTAAGTATCTAAAGAATTGAGATTGGGGCATATCAAATTCGTCCCGTAGGGCTTGAAAGGACTTAAGGACCGAGCCCTTCATGACGTGGCCCAGCGCCGAGATGCCTATTGCGTCCCAGCCATCGAATCCCCATAGGGACGCCAGCTCCGGCAACCTCCCGTTGTGCCACAACGGGGTTTCCCCCGTCAGCCTATTCCACCACCCCATGCGATGGAGGGTGTCACGCCACACCCGGAAGACTACCTGAGTGACCATTGGGAGCCCTTTTCTGATGCCTGCCGAATATAAGATAGTATGCAGCGAGTCTGGGTCCATCAGATATCTCTCCAGGGCATAGGTCGGGTCGCCCCGGTCCCCATACCACCACTCATTGAGGACCAAAAGGTGTGACGCTTGATAGTAGGACTGGACGTCGGACGTGGCCAGTCCCCCACAATAGGTCGAGAGGAAGCAGGTGCGGAGTGCCACCCTTGCTGCCCCCCCAGCCCACAAGAACTGACCCAGTGCCGAATTCACCTGCCTAAACCACTGCGGTGGGATAGGATACGGATGGTTTTGAAGTTGGTATAGAATACGGGGTAGAGCTACCATCTTAAAAATGGCTGAGCGGCCATAAATGTTTAAGGGCATCCTGGACCATATCTTCATGTCAGACCGTATTTTGTCCCACACGGGTAGCACATTGCGGGACCACGAGACTCCCGGCACATCCGTCAAAAAGACTCCCAAATATTTAATGCCTCCCGCCGCCTCTTGGAGGGCCGACGCCCAAGAACCCAGGTCTCCACTGCTCCCCAGGACCCATAGTTTCGATTCCGTTGAGTAAAATAAGTTTGATAGAAATAGACTGTAACAGCTGGATAAAATAGACAGGATGGGAGAACAAGGACAGGTGAGACAGGGGATAGTACAGTTGGGGAGGAAATAAGATAAAGAAAGGAAGAGTTGTATTCTGGAGGGAATAGTCGGGAGGAAATGGGAGGCAAGTAAACTCTCATTATGAGGGGTGCGGTAAACTTCTGGCATGGACATTAAAATCCGAACAAAACCTTTGTCAATAATTATCTTTGACGTGGCAAAGGCTTTTGATAGGGTGAGTTGGCCCTTTTTACATAAGGTTGCGGACAGTACGAATTGGGAGAGGCATTCAGGAGGGTCTTAAAAATAATTTACCAAAGTCCGACTGCCAGGATATTGGTAAATGGTAACCTCACACAAAAGTTAGCTATTTCAAGAGGTATTGGGCAAGGCTGCTCACCCCCCCCCCCCCCTTTTTCGATTTGTATATTGAACCGCTTGCTAGCAAACTCCGGGCCAGCCAACAGATCCTACAGTTCAAGTGTCAGGGCTGGGAAAAGAGGATATCGCTGTATGCTGCTGACTTGATAGTATTTACAACTGACCTACTACTCTCACGCCCCAAAATTTCAGTCATCTTGGATAAATTTGGGGAGGTTTCAGGGTATCATGTAAATTGGCGGAAGACAGAAATAATGGAGTGGAATTCCCAGAGAAATAACCCCCTGGTTAAGGATACAATAAGATATCTGGGTATTATGGTAACAAAGAATTTAGATAATGTTGCACTGGTGAACTTTGAGAAAGTTGCAAGGGAGACTAAGAAATTATAAAAATCCTGGGCAGGGCTCCCTCTTACATTTTTGGGACGATCAAACATTCTGAAAATGTTCATACTACCAAAATTCACATTTTTGTTTGACTCAATGCCTCTGGAATTTAAAAAAGTTTGGTTTGATAAACTACAAGGTCTTTTGAGTAGTATTATTTGGGCTTCCAAGGCGACTAGAATTGCCTGGAGGAAACTCTGTAGGGGGAAGCAGCAGGGAGGAATTGCTAGTCCAGACTTGATTCAGTAATGCAACACATTCTAGTTTAAAACAATGAGAACTTTGCTTCAAGAGCTCCAAATGTTCCCTCCATATTTACAAGCCGTGAGCTAGAGGGGGGCGGCTTTTTGTATAAATTTGGGCACCCAAAATTTTTCCAAAAAGTTAATCTGACCTCTGAGCAAAGCCGACTCGCGCTGCTTTGTAGTCTGCGCTGTGGACTATCACGCATCAAGGAACTCCTGCATCTTCATACAAGGACTTTGTTCTACCACGATTACTCAGCAACACTGACGGCTGCGGCCAGACTATCCTGAATGCTAAATATAATTAGGTTAGAGAAACCCATTGATGAACAGTAATCCATCTCATCATTGATGACACTGGAGCCCCTCCAGGCCCGCGAACACCGTTAATCAGAGTTCCTGACTACACTATCAGCCTACACACCCTGTAGTGTACCATAACCTGCATCCAGTGCCGTGCTATTTATTGACTGGCAGGCTCTTCCCCCACTCACAATTGGGTACCCGGCTGGGTCCCACTGCGAATATCTACTTTTTTTCTACTTTGGCTTACGCGTGGCACACCTCACGTGGCTGCGCAGTCAAATCACCAGATGTCCCTACATCCCCAGGTCCTGATGAGACCCCACACTGCACAGAGGGTCGAAACGTCATGGACACAAAAGGAAAAGCGAACCATTAACAAGCGCATATCACTGTATATAGCTGCTGTTTACTCTGTATATCTGCTTCTATTTTTTTCTTAGTGCAATGCAACCTTTGTTTTATTATTTATTTATGCTTGGTTGTTTCTTCTGTCTCATTTGCAGCCATGGAAGCTCCCACCAAGTGCAGAAAGTGTGCTATTAAGAGCGTCACATTAGTGTTGTGCAGTGATTGTGAGAGCTTGATGTCCTTCTCCAGAGAAGTCACAGAACCTCTCTTTAGTACTGTTTGTCATCACCCTCCTCAGCACCCGACAGACACCAGCCATCAGTCAATCCACCCCACCCCTTCCCCAGGCACTCTTTGTTAACAGAAAACAATGTTTTACGTGGGGAAGGATTGTTGTCTCGCAGCACCAAGCAGTAAAGCTAAGTGCTGCTATCCCTCAGCCTGCCAATGTCTGTTTCATTCAACAGACACCATCATGTGTGCTCGTGACACACATTTCTAGTCTTTGGGCGCAGGGTTCCTTCCAGGAAATCACAGCCTAGTGTTCAGTCCAAGGTTTCCACCGAATCACTGCTGCTCAAACATTTCCCAATGTTCACAGGATTTGTTTTCACTTCTTTGATTGGCTGTGAGCAGAAGGGTAAAGATCTCATCCTGTTAACCATATTTACAGATGGAACACGCATTGGCAAAGCCTCTGTGAGATCTGTTGGTGTTTGCAATGTTTATTTTGATGTGATGCACAGCAGAGCTGGCTACGTTGCATCATGACTTAAAGTAACAAGCACTGGCATAGCCAATAGGTCTCGCCTTTCGGACCTTATAAGTGTTTAGCCATGCAACAGTTAATGTTGTTGCACCAAGGATATTGTGCTGGATAACTAAACACTTATAAGGTCCGAAAGGCGAGACCTATTGGCTATGCCAATGCTTCTTAATATATCCATTCTATTTTTTTTTTTTTTTTTACTTTATCAGGAAGGGATTATTAGGCAGCTCTATTACACATTTTGAAGGGCTTATTTCTTATATTTACTGTTTAAGGTATGTATTGATAAGAGGAAGTATTTACTTGGTTATAAGGGAGAAAATAATACTGGCTTTAGTCGATTTTTCAAATTTTTTGAAAACATACATCCAAAGACATAATACTGGCCCCACAATTCGAAACAGTTCAGGTGGCAACCCTAGTTGGCTGGAAGGTACATTTCATAAACTGGCACCGTATTATGTGTAAAGTGCTGGAAGGGGGCCACCCTACTTATTGAGTAGTCTGAGAGGTCACAGGTTTCAGTCATAGATAGCCCAAAAAAAGCAAGCAGGTCGGGTTGATGCGTTTCCAGGACTAGTTTACGGACTGTGACAAGTCAGTTTGGAGTCCGGTACAAGTAGAAACAGTCCAAAGATGTCATAAAAACCACAGCAGATAAGAATGTTGGTGTTTCACAACTGAACCTGCCTCCACAAGGTGATTGTGCTTTTTTCAATTTCTTTCTTTATATTTCAACAATAAGTGACTTTCACACTGTGGAAAATGTATCACTCTGCACCTGGTGGGGATGGGGCACTCGGAGGAAAATGAAGATCCAAAATACTCTAGGAAAAAAAAAGTCAAGTTTGCCACGGTAACATTTTAAGAAAATTGCAATTCTGTTGCCATTTTTAACCTCTTAAAAAGGCACCAGTTTGCGGAGGTGATAACAAAGCTAATTAAATTTTATTTTTTTGCACAAAATATTAAAACAATTTAAAGAAAAAAATGAAAAACGAAAATAATAAAGTATATGAAAGGACCCGCAGTTGGAGGATGGGGTGTAGGCTGTTTGGAGTGGGTTGGGCACAACCCTGTGGATAATCCCTGCTGCGTTCGGCATTTAGTGATCGGCACCAGCGTGGGTTGGGGGCATCGGGTGAAGGTGGCAGGCAGGGCCCTGTGACAAACCACCGCTATATTCAGCCAAAGGTCCTGTCCAGCGTGCAACAGAAAAGGGAAAAAAAGCCTCTCTTATTAATAAATAAAAATTGACTTAAGGATCTGATTCGAATGCAAAAAAACATTGAAATTCACCAGTTATGGTATACAACGTGCACAGTTAAGGCATGTGTTGCACACACATATTTTCTTTAAATAGGTTATTATAATATCTGATGATATTGAAAATACAGTGAACATATTTATGCGGAGTTCTGCAAAATGTAACCAGTCCCAACATTGCCATTGAGCATTTGAATATTTTTTAGATGCATAAAAAAAAAAATCTGCAGCCCGCATGAGGTAGGAGACTGGCGCCCGCGCACACCACAGAAATGCTGCTTGACTCTGCAACTTCCTCGGCATTGAGGTTTCCTTCGTCTCAGCACTAACCATAGCCCAGAGGAGCCGCTAGTATCTAACAAAGTCTGTGAATCATGCGGTCTGGCACACGTGGCCACAAAACGTGAAAAAATGAAAGTAGGGATTAGAGCTGTCCGGGTTGCATCCGCTTGTTGTGATAATGGTCCTGACCCGCGCCGCTCAAATTGGTGGATGGGATTGTCCTCCATAAGAAAACAAGATAAGTGAATACTGACAGAGCTGCCGACACCTGGGCGACCACCACCTGGACAGAACAAAGACCCGCCAACGACCGCCGGTTTGAAACAGAGTGCGTAACTTCAGAAAACTGCCCCGTTATGTTGCAGACACTCCCTTGAAGTCCCTGCCCAGGCAATGGTCATATGACAAATGTTATTAGGTGGTTATTAACAGGCAATTATAGCGATTTGTTGGTGCAGGGAGGCGAGGAGGCGGAGTGAGGATTAAAGATGGCACCAGTGTCGCTGCGCCTGTGGCAACTGAGAAGACAAGCGCTTCCCTCATCCTTTAATTTACTGCTATTAGTAACACCATTACTTACAGAGCTCCAAAGCGCAAGCAGATAGCAGCAGTGAGTTCCACGGAAACACAGCTAAATTATTATCATTAGAATTCGATCTGCGCGGTGATGCCGACTTGGGGTAACAGACGCTTCATGGGAAGTAAACTCTGCAAGCATCATCTTCAACCACAGAAGATAAAGAGCGTGAGTCAGACAGGAGGGATTAAAGACAAAGTCTAATCAGAAAACTCTGTGTACAAAAGGTCTGAGATAAAAAGCATTGGCCATGTAGCCGTGAAAGTGACGCGGCCGCACGGCCTTGAAAGTGAAACTGATCAAGATCGCGAACGCGTGTTGTTGCCGTCCTTTCTAGCGCGCGAAAGTGAAAGCAGGCTGGCGAGTGGTGTGCGATGTGAGCGCACCATGACAAGCGAGGAAAGCCAGATGGTGCCTCTGCTCGTCATTGTGCGCGTACCGCAAGCTTGAGGCCAGCAAAAGCGTGTGGTAGCACTTTTAAAAGCCCACTTACTATATGCCTCGCAGAACAGCGCTGGCTCAGGCGAGACCTAAAAAGGAGCAATATGATGTCCGTGCTGGACGTGTCATATCGCTTTTTCTTTCTTTCTTTCAGTCGTATTGCCCAGCAGCTTGTGCTGCTGTGCAACAGTTCTAATTTAACATTGGGAAAGCCAATAGATCGCGCATAGGCAAAACATATTGGCTTTGCCAATATTCGTAGCAGGGGCAGGCTGCCACATAATGGACAGCTGTAGTGGGAAACAACACGAGGGACGAAGGTCTTGGCAGGAGGCTGTGGTGTTATGTCCAGTGCTATAGACAACTGGGGAACCAGCTTTGTGTCTCTGTGTCAGCTCAACATTCTGTGATTCTGGGCAAATCACTTTAATCTCCCCATGCATAAAAAAAAATGAATCTGACCTTGTGTAATGTAATAATGTGATCCTTTAAAAGCGCTCTTATACCTTCGGGTCGAGTTGGCCCTATATAAAAGTGCAAAACAAAAAAGAACATGGATAGTCTGAGGAGGGCTGGTGGCAAGCAACAATTGGGAGGGTGGAATGTTCTAATTAGAAAAACAAAGGCTTCTCGGAGCTCTAGGGGGTGAAAACCCTTGAGGCTTCAAATTCTTAGTTTCACAGTTTTTGCTGTAATTCTTCAACCGCTAAAAGCCGTGTTGAACATTCACTGCAATAGCTGTAAAAGGGGGCTTACGTTTGCCCCTGGTTCTCCTTCAGCTCGGCTCAACTGCTTTTTCTCGTTCAGCCGAGCTAGGGAAACCAGGAGCTGAGCAGCATCCCCTCCTTCTGAGGGTGCAGTAACTTTGTGAGTTATGGGAAGATGCAGGCTGAAGGCTCCAGTGTGCCCTGCAGTACAGCCTCTGCCTTCGCTTTTCCCTGCCCACTTCATATATTTTGGAGAGGCAGGGAAATGGGAGAGGCAGAGGCTGTGTATCAGAACATTAAAATGTTGAGAGCAGTGGACCCATACCAGTTAATATAGTTTTCAGTGGAGCTCCCGACATTCCAGTGTTCTAACTAGTCATATCTCCTGTTGCTTTCTCTGAAAAACGCAATGTACAGAAATGTATCGAATGTCACAGTAAACCACTAATTTAACAGTTAATAACCATAGTAGTAATCCTAATAACTATAATGATAACATGCATACTCTATAAAAGAGGAGAGGGGGTGATGGATAAGACTCAAGTAGGGCAAAATGCTGGAGGCTCCCAGCTAACAATCCATCAACCAAAGATTTACACGTGGGTGGGGTGTTGCTTTAAGAGTAAGGTATTTAATTCCTTCCTCTACCTAAAATGCATAAGTGATTGAACTTGCCGAATTTAATTAGAGAGCCAAACAGGAGAAGACCTAGAGTCCTTCCTGCATGTTCTTGTCTTCAGCCTGATTAGTTTGCAACTACAGGTGTTACATTATCCACTGTAGTTGATGATTTTGCTTTGCTGATGTGGTTGGATTCTTGCATGTCTAACTTTGTAGGTTATGCAGCCGACTTACAAGTTGGTGGGGTCTTGTAGTTGGTGCCAGTTGAGTTACTTGATGGTTGGTGAGGTTCTTTGACACTTCCGGAGTATTTCGATCACTTGGGCAGTGGAATGAAGAACTCTTTTCAAAGTTATCAAATCTGTTTGTGGGCCCAGAGAGTGGCCCCCATCCAGGTGAGTTACAACCCGGGCTTTTATTGCTATTCCCAAGATTGTTTCTCTTTAATGGCCAACACTTTGGAAAAAAAACGGATAAGTTCGTAGCAAGCTAATTGTGTATTTTTTAAGGCGTGTAAAATGCAAGAAAGGCGCCAGCATATGTGAGAGACTTAATGAGCAGGAGGGTAACCAGAAACTTCCTTCCCAGCTTTGAAAGACAACATTCTATAGCCAACATTCCAAAACCGCATGGGTAAATCCAGTACATCTTTTGCCTTTTAACTCCATCTCATACATAATACACAAATCCTCAAATAGAATCCCTGCACATAAAACACACATCACCACCACCCTTGATGCCCCATGCAAAAACGCACATGAACAGAACCACGGACATGTCAACACGAACACCCACAAATCCAACATGTATCATCAAACATTATTACATGATTTAATGCTCCAGATTACATGTTATAATCCTGCAATTCACTTGAAGGAAAAAGATTCCTCAATCTTCTCCAAACAAACAATACGGATGGTGAATTGTTAGCTGGGCATCCAGTTAACAATTCACCATTCCCAGCTCAGTTTAATCATCACTCAGTACCCTTACAAGATCATAGGAGACAGCTGATAATATTCCTTACTTGCAACACTTCCCATCTTCTAAGGAAACCACAAAATCTTTTACACTTATGACTCTTGAATGGAAGTGCCCATTTTTCGCCACCCAAGCGGTGTCTTGGAAACTTGACCCTTACCATGTCACCCACTGTAACTTATTACCTTCGATTTTCAGCACCTTCGTGCTTCTCCTGAGCCAGCCTCCTCCTATGATTCATCTTCTACATGTACCCCAAACATAATTCCTTTTTCCCCATCCACAAACTGTTTTTTAGGCACAAAGCCTTCCCCTCAATAATACAGAAGGTGACATTTTGGATGCAACCTTTGGAAGTTGTGTGAAAAGCCCACATGAGAATCTTTAGCTCGATGATCCCATTGGCCAGGGACACCTGTATGTTGTCCTTGATTACTATATTTTTGCAATGTTCTGCAATCCTCTGCTCCTGGGGTGATGCAAGGAATGTGTAATATTATTGATACCCAAATTCACAAGGAAGTCGTTGAACTCCCTGAAAGAAAATTGAGGGCTATTGTCAGTAACAACCTCACCTGGCATTCCATCCTTGGAAAATAAATGCTAAAAAAAGAAAAACTCTGACCCTGAATGTGGTTACACCATTTCCAAAAATGACCTTCGGCAATTGAGAATAATAATTGCTGGTTACTGCTTCACACTTAACTTCACCCATTAAAACATTAAATAAACCAACAATATCAAACCCAAACCTGGACCAGGTTCCAACAGACTTGGAAAGGTGACATGCGACTTGTCACATACCGCACAAAACATACAATGTCTCACAAACCAATCAATGGATTTATCCGTCATGGTCACCAGAATGACTCTCTGGTCCGCCTCTTCATAGCCTGAATAGCAATGTGCCTTTTGTGCACCAGTTACATCAAGATGGGTTGGATTGTAAAGACAGTGATACAATCAGGGTATCATTGTTTCCAAGTTATCCATAATTCATTAATTATTTCTTGAGGAGGCTTGTTATTGAAAGCATCACCACTAGGACCACAATTCATTGAACTGGATCATCTTCCAATTACAAGCTTCATCACTTTTTCACAGTTTCATCCTCATCCAATGCTTAGGACAACTCAGACTCTGAGATGGCACCCTGGGCGATGCTAGTCAAGGTGCTCCTGACAACCCCATCATCTTCTAGCAAATTCTCATCCAGGGAACTCAATTCTAGTGGCAACCTAGAAAGACCATCTGCCATAATGTTTCTAACACCAGGTATATACTCAATCTTATAACTGAATTCTTGCAATCTGCATTGCCATTTGACAATCCTCTGTGCGAATTTGGCAGCTCCTTTAGTTGTCAAAAGGTTAACTTCTTGGAAGACTTGCAAATTTTAGCACAGTGACCCTTTTTGTTGCACCCGTTGTATGCTCTGTCCTTAGCTGACTGTTCATTTCCCAATGCTCGCAACTGCCACAGCAATAGCAAGGTTGTCTTGTATAGCAGAATTCGCTACATACATGACGTTTTGGTCGCTGATTAATTTATCATGTAAGGAGCCAAAACAACAAGTCAATGCCAGATTTTTTAAGGCGGAAACCTATTCCTTAATTGTTTCCTCCTTCAACTGCTTCCTATGATAGAATTTGCATATGTGCATTCTGACGCACACAGTGGGGGCATAATAAACATCCAGGTCTTGCATCGCATTTACAAAAACATCACCGTCACATGTTTTTTTCCGATGCAATCATAAACTCGCCACCCCAATAGACCCATGAAGTATAAAAACATTTTTTTTCTTTCTATCGGGAGTAAAGTCATTATCCTCATCTAGAGTAGAATTTTACTTTAAAAAGTATTCTTTCCACTCATGCCATTTAAGTGAGTTCTATCTTTAGGTTGGAGTAAAAGATTGAGGTGGGGTCAAATTCGATGCGCTTCTTGAAGCCATGACCAAATGAACACAAATAGACTAGACTAAAAAAATGAGTAGTAAACCCCAGGCGCCTTAAATATATATAGAATTATTTAGCATAAATGACCATCATTCTCCTGCCGCGCAGCGGGCGCGCCAAAGGCAAGCCCGTCCGCGCCCGACCGGGCCCGCCCCCTGCTCAAAAATCTACGATGCGTCTCACTTACTCTGAAGCGCAACTTAATGCGCTAAGACCCATGAACACACAGGACTGTTGCACCCTCGTTCTGGATGTGCAATACCCTCGGTCTTGCCCCCACTGCACTTTTTTCCTGGATGCTCCTCAGTTATGTCAATGTTGTGCACCTCGTTCTACTGTTTTTTTAAAGCCCAATTTTACGTTTCTTAGCCTTAATTGCCGTCCTTTATCTAAGCATAAACGAGAGATCTTTGACCTCCTTGTTGATGAGCTACCTGACGCATAGTTTGTTACCGAGACATGGCTTCACGATAGTTCCGGTCCGGACATCGCTGAAGCACTGCCCTCCAACTATGCCATCGTCAGGATCGATAGACCCAACAAAACTGGAGGGGGCATTGCCATTATATTTAAGAATATCTTTCAATGCATGCTTGAACACATTACTTTGAGTAATTGCGAGGCAGCGCACTTTAAACTTGCCCTTCACCCTAAGTTCACCCTCACAGGACTATTGGTCTATCGCCCTCCCGGCCCTGTAAATACTTGGACGTCCCAACTATCAGATTTCATAGCCTCTATACTTATGAACTCCAGCGTTTTCCTGATCGTGGGTGACCTTAATATACATCTGGAAGATCTTAAAAACTGCGCGGGTAAAAATCTAATGGCTGATTTTGCGGCCATGAATATTACATTACATAACTGTGGCCCCATGCATATAGGCGGTCACTTACTAGACCCTATATTCTCCAACCTCCCCCATTTACACTGTTTCACTGCACTACCCCTTCACTGGTCTGACCACTTCCTTGTCAAATTCTATCTCACTCTCACTGATGTTTTACTCCATCCTAGCGTGCCATTAATGTCTAGCAAAAAAGACTGGAAAAAGCTAGATATTGTCTCCCTTAAGAATGTCCTAGACACACACCTTCCTACTGACTTGCTCATGTTGGATGATGTGGAAGCAGCAGCCGCCAAGACAAACACCTGGCTCACCGAGGCTATTAAAGTCTGCCTTCCCCTCTCCCATAAAAAATTGGTAACTCATAAAACACCCGCATTCTAGTTCAACGAAGTATTAAAAGCAGATGAGGCTAAATGTAAAAGACTAGAATGTATATGGAGAAAGGACTATTCCCCCACAGCAGGTTCCGCCTATAAAAGAGAACTGAAGCTTTACCATAAGGCTTGTGCCCTGACTAGGGCCAGCTATGTTGCGAAAACCATTTCAGAAGCAGCTAACAAATCTAAAGTACTCTTTGGTCTTGTGAAAGATCTTGCGGGCTCTCATACCATAGCCAAATCTCCACCTCTGAATAGCAACCAATGTGACGAACTTGCACAGTTTTTTACAACGAAAATAGATAATATCTACCAAGGCATGCCTGATCAGAACTGTAGCAGCTTTTCACTTTCACCGGCCACAGGCCTGAGAGATATAAATCATCTCTCAATCCCCACTCATGCTCCTTTACTTTCATGGCCTGACCTCAATCCTGAAACTCTCCTTGAGATTCTGGGTAAAGTTAAATCGGGTTCACCTACCGACCCTCTTCCCATTCCCATACTCAGATTATTGGACACCCCACAGTTATCCATGATCTGCAAAACTCTCAACCTATCTTTAAATAATGCTATAGTCCCAGCTTGTTGGAAACATGCCATGGTAACTCCCTGGTTGAAAAAGCCCACTGCCGACCGCAAAGTTCCATCGAATTTTCGCCCAATCTCTCTGCTGCCGGCCTTCTCCAAAGTCTTGGAGAGACATATCCATCTCACCCAGTTCATTGCAACCAATGACATACTTCATTCCTCCCAATCTGGTTTTCGCCCCGGGTTTTCCACCAAAACTACTCTCATTGGCGTTACTGAGAATCTTCGGCATCTTTTAGATAGAGGAGACACAGCTGTACTGATCGTACTCGATCTCAGTGCAGCTTTAGACACCATCTCTCACAACATACTCCTCAGATCCCGCGCCTCTATGGGCATTGGTGGCCAGGCCCTTGACTGGCTGGCATCTTTTCTGACCGACCGGACTTTTCAGATTTTTTCCAACATGGCCACCTCCAGAATCCATGCGTCTCCTCACAGAGTTCCTCAGGGCTCGATTCTCAGCCCCCTCCTTTTTAATTTATATGTCACACCTCTGGCTCACATTGCGGAACGTATAGGGCTTACTCTGTTCACCTACATCGATGACTCTCAGATTGTTTTTTCTCTATCACAATCCGACCAAGCCTCCACCTCTCTCCTTCAGTCAGGTCATAGGGAAATATCCAACTGGATCAACCTTAACCTACTTAAACTGAATGGAGAGAAGACTGAAGTCTTGGTCCTTGGTCAAAAGCAAGACCTCTGGAGTTCAAAGCATTGGCCATCAGAGATGGGCCCCCTTCCATCCCCGTCGGAACACGTGCGCAATCTGGGAGTGACCATTGACAATGGCTTAACAATGCAATATCAGGTTAACAAAGTGGCAGCCACCCGCTTCACTATTTTACGTTGGCTGAGGAACATTTTCTGGATGCTGCCACCTGACACCCAGAGGTCCGTAATAAATGCCCTGATAACCTCTCGGCTGGACTATGGAAACATTCTTTACCTAGGGGCAACCAAGGCAGTTACGAGACTCCTCCAATTAGTTCAAAACGCTGCTGCGTGCTTGCTTTGAGGCAGTCATAAAGCTGATCACATCACGGGGCGCCTCCGAGACCTCCACTGGCTTAAAGTGGAGAATCGAGTCAAATTCAAAGCCTTGAGTTATATGCATAAAATAAAGACAGGTTATGCACCCAGTTACTTGCAATCTCTTGTTAAAACCTACTTACCTGCACGCTCTCTCTGCTCTTCATCACAGCTTTTTCTGCTGCCTAAATACAGACTTGCAAGAATGGGTGGAAGGTCTTTCTCCTTTCTAGGCCCTAGACTTTGGAATTCCCTTCCCCTTAACATCCGTCTTGAGACCTGCTACGTTCGTTTCGGTAGAGCCATTAAGACCTGGCTGTTTAATCGATAATTTTTTAGTTTTCTTTGTCCTAGTGCTCATTGTCTCTTTCAGCGCCGGGAAACCCATTGGGTAGCTGTCGCGCTCTACAAGCCCAATAAATAAAATAAATAAATAAATTGACAATGGTGGAACTTGCAGTATAAATAATGCTGGGAAGACAGTTTCTGTGCGTCTCAGTGCCCTGTGAGAGACCAGGCAAATTGTCCTGATCCCTCAACACTGCATCGAGAAATGATTGTTGCTTCGTGAAATTAATTGGAGTGCAGGGCCGGACTGGAAACCAAAACCGGCCCTGGCAAAGTGCTCGACCAGTCCCCTGGGGGTTTGGGGTGCGGCCGAGCTGTTTGCCACGGCCGGTTTCGGACGATGTCATTACAGCGGCTGATATTGCTGCTATGTTGCAAAAACGGACCTGTAACAAAATCGGCCCTCAGGGGCCCAAAACCAGCCCCCAACCCTGGCGGCCCACCAGGGAAATGCCCTGTGCCCCCTACGGCCAGTCCGGCCCTGTTGGAGTGGCATGTAAATTCATAGACTGGAATCAGATACCAAGTGAGCATGTGGAGGAGCCTTACGACGTTGCATTACGCTGGGAGACTAGTACGCGTCAGGCCCTATCACTTCAAGGAATGAGCTGCTTGGGTCAGCTTCTTCACTTTCCTCCCGATCTCGACATTAACTCTTACATTATAGAGTTCTCATGCACTGGAATGTAAACTGGCTATTAAGTCACTACTAGAATACTATACAAAAACTTGAACATGAAGAAATTACATTACAACCGGTACACCTTGCTTATTTATCCCTGGAAAGTGGTGAGGCAGTCTTTGTACTAGGGGATGAAATTCCTGATAGGACTTTAAAGTAAATCTAGTGTCATCTGCATAATTGGAACTAGACTTAGACCCAGTTGTTTGTTCTTTTAGGCACCCATGCGCAGCGCCTAGGATAATTGATCCAACACTTCTCACCAATGCTGGGAGACTACCCTAAAAAAGAAAATAGTTTGGCTAAGCTTAATACTGTTGCTTGGCTCTAAAATCTGCTCTTGAATTGAACTATGACAATTGGCGGCCCATTGCTGAAAGATCAGGTGACACATCTAGGACTGTGTAATAAATCAACTTGATAAAGTCAGCCAAGGTGTAATATTCTATCATTTCCAGAAGGAGTTCATCCAGCATCTTGCCAGTTATCTCAGGCGATAGCTGACAACGGGTTTAAAACTACATTATGTACATTATTTAACCTTCTTGGTCACAGGATCTCTCATAGGACTCTACTGCACATATTTCGCTTTTGATCCCATTACACAAGCGTGTAGTTCTGTTTCCATAAATATATTACCAGTGAGTAAATTGTAGGCATTCTGTGTACAGTACATAAGACATCAGGTATGAGCAAGAGTATGTCGGATCAGGAAAATAATCTTATATTGTGAGTAGTCTTTCATTACTTTGTAATATGTCCTAGTCTGCTTACAATTTCTCTCAGTGATACAACATGTGCATACGAGAGAGTAAGCAGACATGGGCTATCCACAGCTATTCTTCCCTGTGATTCTACTGTAGACTGAGCAGTAAACCCCCCTCTCTACTTCACACCACATACCATCTGTAGGAACTTTAAACATTGCTTCAGCAGGGTATTCGAGATGTAAAGGAGTATTTCAGTGTGGAGGAAAAAAAGCCTTCCTTCTAAACCATACTGTATCGCTAATAATCGACAGCAATTAGCATTCTACAACATTGCTTTGTTCAATGATTTCTATTCCAACTTCGAGATGTACTGTGACATCGCTTACTGGATGATCCTTTCACTATAGTTGCATTAAATGTATTGATTTGGATTATTTGGACTGTAGCATTCCAAGATACTTCACCCATGTATTATGAGCCTCTTTCTATAGAGACAATCAGAGGTGTTCCTTTGTTTGTGTACACCTTAATTTAGGGGTTGAATCGATCTGATGGAAGAAATGGTTGTTATTGATTTAATGTGGTTTTAGGTAAGTCTGTGATTCGCCGTGAGCATTTAGGTAGTGATTTCACTGGTTTTCTGTCCGCTTCTCTTTAGTTTACTCAGGGAGCTATGAACCTGTTTTCTTATCATTGCCAAGTTGAAGTGAATGCGCTTGTTGACAGGGAGCCAATGCAGTTGTGTCAAGGCTTGGGATGCAGTTTTGTATTTTTGTGATGCCCAGCAGCAATCATGCTGCCACAATTTGAAATAGTTGTAGCTTTAAAAAAAGCGATTTTGGATATTGGTGAACAGTGCATTACAGTAATCCAATTTGGAGGTCATACGGGCAGTTACTACTGTTTTTTGTAGAACCAATGGGATGTACGGCAAGACCTTTCTAAGAAGGTTCAGAATAAAAAACCATGAAGAAGTGATGTGATTTATCTGACCTTCAAATAAGAGTTTTGTATCAAACGATCCCCAAGTTTTTCACCTTAGCACTTATTGGATGGCTTTCATTATTCTTGTTTGCTTTTCTCTTGGAGCCTAGCTTCTTTGCTATCCTTCTGATTGCAAGAGTTATATTATTCTTTCAGTGCTGCCATTCAGAAACAACATTGTTTATTTTATATGAGTCTCTATTGGAGTGCATATGTTTTCTTGCTTCCTCCCGTGCCACTTTTCCCTCACATCCCCGCCCGTGCTTTCTGTGTTACTGTGGAGTGCATATGTTTTCTTGCTTTGCACTCTAATTTTCCATTTATGTGTTTCTGCCTCTGTCCAGTGTTACATGACTAAGGAATGACTCCTGTAGGAAGTCTCACTGAAGGAAGACACGAAGAAAATGAGTTGATTGAAGATGAGATTTATATAAGCTCCACTCATCACGGAGTCCCGGCTTGTAATGATAACAGCTCCCTTAACCACCTTACTCCCAGACATTCCACCTATTCGAAACACAATAAGATCCCCAACATTCCCATGATACACGAGTTGGTCACGAGCTAAGAACAACAAGCATGCTCTTGACAGCTCGCATAACATTACATGAATAATACCCAACAACTCCCCTGTGGTGAGGTGTGGATTGCTCTCAGACAGCGCACAAAATGTGTAGGTGTGGAGAGGTGTTTTTCTTCCTTGAAGCCCCTTCCTGAGCTTCAAGGCTGACTGCCCTGTCATGGTCAGCTGTAGCTCATACCTAGGCTTGCCTACATTTGTCTTTGGAGTCAGCTTGACTACAAACCCAGTTAGGGGAAGGCTGTCCCAAAACTGGGTTAGACTGACCACAAGGGAGGGTTTGCTGTTTATAGCCACACCTTTGGTTGGGCACATGCACTGACAAGTGGAGGAAGCGTTCTGCCGTGTTAGATTGAGGGAGAGATGGGCACTTTGGGATCGTTTGCAGTAAAATGCACAGGGCACACTGTAAAAGTAGGTAGGTTGAACCCTGTTTTTTTTTTCTTCACCCTACTGGTTAGGGAGTACCCAGGAGTTTCCCTCTACCACAGTTTGACACTGGGCATTAATGTGGCTTCTCCAGCACCCTCCTCAAATCCCTTCGGGACCCATGGAACAACATGGTGTTGTAATCCTCTTTCCTCTTCTGTAGTGCTGCCTCTTCAGAACTCCCCTACCGCGCCAGGATACTCCTGAGTAATTGAACGCTCTATAAAACCACCCATAACATAACATAACTTAACCTGCTGGCTGTGACCTGAGAAGAGCCTTGGAAGACTGGACCTACTCTTCCTCTTGTACCCAGGATACAGAAGTGGACTCCATGGATAATCATGCTGACCACCTGTTAAAGCTGCAGGGACACAAAAAGCTTCAAGAGGCCTTTCCGTGCTACTGCCCAAGTGATCAGGACAATACCCTGCTGTGGTCTCTCCCTGTAACCCTGTGAGTTTCCAAGTGTCTCTCCTGAGGTCCTGGGGGCTTTTGAACTACACTTCTCTGGTGGATTGGGACCTAAAGAACTAGTCAGAAGGTAAAGTCTTTGACCAGGCCAAACCTAGTTGGATTAAATGACCTGCTCTCCCTCATGGTCAGCATCCAGCTGCGACTAGGCCCTGTTCTACCACGACCATTTATTAATATTGGCACTTTGTGCTACATAGCACTATTTTTACTCAAGCCTTTAAAAATTAATAACTCGGGTACTTCTTATTGGAGTTTTATCATTTTAGTGCATAAAAAAAATTACTCTATTTTTCGAATTTGTTTTGGGATTTTTCTTGTTTTCCATTTCGCCTTTATTACTGTTCTAGTACTGCATAAATACTTTGCAAATTGCCATTACATTAAGCCTGACTGTTATGTGCCAAGCTACCAGATAGTTAAGCACAAGTTTATTTAATAACTTGTGATTTACCCTGACCAGTATCGCGATTGTTTTTTGAGGTAGGTTCTCACTCTCTCCCCCTCCACTTATACCCACATATCTTACAGCTACAGCCGCTGATACTATATCTAAAGAAGTACAGTCTGGGGATCTTGGGATTGCTACCCCCCTGGGAATTTCCTCCTTGATATGTTTTCCCCCCTTAGAGGTGTAAAAGTATCCATGTACTACCATGTACTAAATGGTAGAGGATGTTGTTTGCTAAATGTCTCCCCTCTCTGTTTTAACCTATCTAGCGACAGTGTTGCAGTTTTGAAGTGGGCTGTATCTTAAAACCCCCACCATTCCCCCACTCTTAGCGTAAATGCCCTACTTTACAGCTGCAGTTTGCACTGCTCTCACCCAGGTTGAACCATATGAAGGTTTTCTGTCTTTGTAGGTTATTAATTCAGATCCAATTGGCTAAAGGATCCCCTAGTTATTGCACATGTTTGAGTGCAGGTTCCTCTTACTGATTTGGATTTCTGGGTACTACGACTTCAGTTGTAAGTATGGGCTCTAACAGCATTCTTGACACTTTGTGGCTAAGCAGTAAAGGATTAGCTTTTCAATGGTTTGGTAAGGTTCATACGGAATGAACATAACAAAGACACATTTTCAGTTTGAGGTATTACTTCCATTTGTGCCTTTTAATGGATACTAACAAAATCTAGAAGTCTCTAACATAAACTACTCCAAAGCAAGAGGAGCAAAGCAATCTTTTAAACTAGGTTCGTTTTATTGAACCTTGGTAAACTTGTACCAAAGTATATTTCCTCTAACTACTAGGATAGTTTTTGCAAAGCTGCAGAAAGGTTTGGGTCGATTGGTCTTAAAGCTCTATTTGCTAATTCCACCCCCAGCTCCCTTAAACTTAAATGGATGCATGCTAACCTTTGTGGAGTTCGCCACCAGGAATCGCTAAAAAGCTGGTCCTGGTGCTGAGGCTGGATATTATGGGAGTCTTGATGAATTCAAGAGATGATGAGAATCTGCCTGTTGTAAAATTGTGCGGTCCTCAGGGACCAGTCCTTCCTCGCTCTCATTGACGTACATGCTGCTGCAAGCTAGTGTTGAAGGGAATAATGGATAGACCAAAGAAATATGTACCAATTCAAAAATGATGGTAACCCATTCGCAAATGGGAAAGGGTTGCCTTGGGACCTCTTCCTATTTGAGAATTGAGAATGTTAAATAAATATTTTTTAGAGCATGCAGTGAACCCACAGACTACTGCCTACTCTTAAAAAATGAAACAAACGTTTAATTTTTTTTTTTTTAAACGCATCTCATTTTTCTTTTCAGGAAACAGGCTGCATTAAAAAAAAAAAAGCCTGCCAGCATCCCAGTGATGGCTGCGATTGCTAGTGGGTTACAAATCGCAACCTACCTCATTAATCTTTGAGGTAGGTTGATTTTGCGATTCAAAGGAACCGCTATTAAACAAATAAAATTGTCATACATTAGGAAATGTGATTTCCAAATTGTGATTTGGTAAGAATCGCAATTTGGAAATCGAAAGTCCTAATGTTGATCTATCTAGTCCTTATTTTGTGATGATTCAAACCGCGTTTGAAATGTAAAGTTGTCCCTCATGGATTGCAATGCAGGCAAGCAGGCAGAATGATATACCAGACTGTTGAATGAGTGAGGGAGAAATTCTCCTCTGGGAGAATTAAAGTCCACTGTTGTATACTTTAACGTTTTGGTAACAATAGGACAAGCATGTATTTTTAAACGAATTTGTAAAAAATAGGTCAGGCAGACAGCTGCCCTGTCAAACCAGATATAAAAAGAACCAATTAAGCAAAGTTGTTAACCACATCCACTGACTATGCACCCACTATCATCCGCTGAGACGCACAGTTCCCTCTATGGAAGTGGACACAGTGCGCAAAGTAACCTCTCTTGGATCAGGCTGCTCAACTCTCTCCTGTCGCAGATAATTTGTAGGCTTCTTGCAGTTAGGCAGCTGTCACATTTGAGACGGAGTTAGCTGCCCGAAAAACCATACTTTTCTCGCCAAAAACATTATACTTAAATCAATATGTTATTAGCTAAAGAATATTCATTTTCATTCTTTTACTACATGTTAGGTGCATAAATTACTGCCTCATAACACTCACAGCCATGGCCAGACCGTTTGGCTTCGTCAATGCTTGTTTCATATTGCAGGGAGTAGTTTAAGGAGGTAAATTAAAAGTTGCTGGCAAATATGACCCTGTAACCTCTATTAGCCAAGGCAAGAAGCTCTGCTACGCCTCCACTTGTGAATCATCTCATCCTCCTCATCCCCCCCACCTCCTACTTGTACTCCCTCAAGTGAAGGGTCAATGGGAATGAATGCGCACAGGTTCTGGTGGGTAACAATTTTAATCTTTGATACTGGTGGACCATAAAACCCAACTCTTGAATTTGTATTGTGCAAGCTGAGTTAACAGTGGCATACACAACCCTCCCTGTGGGAGTACTCTGGCACAAGTTTGAAAATCACCCTCCAGTACTAAGACATGCCCTGGCCTTAGGGTCAGTGCAACAGTGGTGACGACTGAACTGTACTTTAGTATATGCCGCTGCTAAGGTCAGATTCACTTTCAGAACGTGATATTGCGTGTCATGTTCAATTGTTGGACACCTTTTCCAAGTCCAGACAACCACTGGCACGGATTAGCTCCGCCCCACCCCCGCTATCGACCACCACATCACCAACTAACTTAGATGGATTAAAGGTGGTGGTGTCACAGCAGTCTGTCAGGTAGAGCTGTGAAGCCTGGCAATAGGAATTCCATCAATATGTTGTAACACTGCTGCTGCTCAATCAATCCATTTGTAAAGCGCGCTACATACCCGTGAGGGTCTCAAGGCGCGGGGGTGGAGGGGCTGCTACTGATCGAAGAGCCAGGTCTTGAGAAGTCTTCTGAAGGCCAGTAGGTTCTGGGTCTGTTGTAGGCCGGTAGGGAAGAGTCTTGGCGGCGAGGTAGGAAAAGGATCGGCCGCCGGCGGTGGTTTTCCGGACGCGTGGAACTCTGGCGAGGTTGGCCGAGCGGAGGCTGCGGGCGGGGGTGTCGAAGCTGAGTCGGTCGTTGAGGTATGCTGGTCCAGCGTTGTGTAGGGCCTTGTGTGCGTGGATGAGGAGTTTGAACGTGATCCTGTTGTTGACGGGGAGCCAATGCAGGCCTCTCAGGTGGGGTTGTGTTGTGTCTGCGTTGGGGGACGTTTAGGATCAGTCGTGCCGAGGCGTTCTGGATGCGTTGCAGCCATCTCAGGAGCTTGGTTGTAGTTCCTGCGTAGAGGGCGTTCCCGTAGTCCAGTCTGCTGGTGACTAGGGCCTGGGTGACGGTTTTCCTCGTGTCGGAGGGAATCCATTTGAAGGTCTTGCGGAGCATTCGGAGGGTGTGGAAGCAGGAAGCGGAGACGGCGTTGACCTGCTTGGTCATGGAGAGGGCGGAGTCGAGGATGACCCCCAAGTTGATTGCGTGGTCGGTGGGGTCTGGGGCTGTCCCCAGCGATGTTGGCTCACTTGCAGTCACACCCACCTTCTGCGCAGTGTGTCCCTTGGCCTGCATTTGAGCAGTTAGGGACTAGTGCAACCTGTGCTACTAGTGCACACTGTGCCATTGTAACCAGTTGTGATGGTGTGTGCCAAGACCCTCCAGCTACCTGGGCTTCCGCGTGTTCTCCTGCTGTATCCCACACTTAGCCATTATTACCAGTTGTGATGGTGTCTACAAACCTGGTTGACCGGTCATCAACCTATCCCTTGGCAAGAATGCATTGGCACTAGAGGTACCGACTCCGTACACATCTAAGAGAGATGTCAACGCTATTGCAGGACCCTTCCTGAGCTTTAAACTCTAGAAGCAGTGAAGAACGGCTAACTTGTGTCTCTTCAATCAGTCTTTTTCCTCCGTGCTACCAAGGTGTCCATTAGACTTGCCAAGGAGGCATCCCTGCTACTGCAGGCTGTTCATGCGCCATAACTGAAGGTATGACAGAGCGCAAGATGGTGCCTTTAAGAGATCGGTGGGTGGGCGCAAATCATAAATTATAATTTGGGTACGAAGACTCTCCGACAAGCGAGTAATGTATTTAAGACTTCGTATACCTAAGAAACGGTCCAAAGTTTTAGAGTCGACTTGGGTGGAAGGAGATGAAGAAATTCATTTTTCATAATTATTTTTGCAATGATTACCCTTTTAATTTGTTTCATAAAAACAATTAATTTATTACGCAAACTGTAGTTGCACATTTTTCTGTTGCAATTGTTTGTTTTTATAGCCCATTTAAAGTTTCACGCAGTTAAGATTTCTTTGTGTTCTCGGTTACGTTATTTTTCTAGTCATAGCATGCCACGAATTCTTGGATTTATTGGGAAGGACCGGACATAAGGTTCCAGAGTGGTCATCTTGTAACAGAATAATGTTGACTGCAAACAAGAACACCTTTCCTTTTCCTTTCTCTGTTTCAGTACCTTGAGAACCAAGATCTTCCTAAACAGCAAATGTCAGGATGGATTGATGCAATGGTAGCAGGCCCCCCTTTTCCTTCCAACTGAGATACATTCCACTATTTGAGCCTGTTAGTTTACACTTGCCGTAGGATTTTTATATGTGAATTTCTTTTGGCGAATAAAACCCTGTCTTATGCCAAGTCTGTTATTCCCTCCAAATATCTTTGTTAGTCTCTAACCAAAGAGACATTTAAGTGTGGTAAGATAAACCCAGAACTGTCATCACCTTTCAACTAAGATTTGTCACAGTTCCTTATTTTATGAATACGAAACTGATCGACCCTACTATCCCTACTCCGCAATGACTTTTGCTTTTTTCATTGTCCCCCCCAGTGAAATCAGCTCATTTCACAAGTGAATTTGTTGGTGCTGTTTTGTTAGTTAATTGGGAGTGAGAAGCGACGTGTGTAAATGGTAAAACCTTTGCTGGTCGTATTGTATGATCTCCAGGGGTCCAGTGAATTGATAATCTTAAAACATTTTGTAATGCCTTGTCCGATTTGAAGGGAAGAAATGTGGTTTTAGATTGACTGCTTAGGTAAGTGTGAACCAACAGGTTTAAAGTTTCGCATCCAACAGGATACATCTTACATTAATTTGCAGTAGTTTGCACAGATACTGCTACCATCTGCTGAAAAACATGGGAGAGGAGTTATGTTAAGACTTTTGTGTTAGGGGTGCTTTTGCTCTTCACCTGTCATGTTGCGTTATGTATCAGGAATTCTGTAAAATGTTGTAGGCCACCTTTGGACTGCTTCAAGGTTTTTGGTCTCTCTTTAATCATATCTTCTTGACTGTACCGTGCTAGGTGCAGGTTGCACAGGAGACATGGCTGTCTGCCTGACTGCCTTGTTTGCAGGGAATTCCTCTACAAGGACTTAGAACTATACTTTGTAGAACTTGGCAGTGAATTCCTCTACAAGGACTTAGAACTCTACTTTGTAGAACTTGGCCTTCGGCTTCTGGTACCTCATGGTCTTTGTGGCTGATTCCTACTCTGATGATTTCTGCCACACATGGGAAACGTAAGCGGAGCTAGAAAATAGCACACGTAAATATGCATAACGTAAAATAGGGCATACCAATACACACTAATGCATAGACGCCGCTCACTTGCGCACAGAACTGTCACTATGCAGAAAGTAATGACGCTTGGATGCGTCAGTCGTACACCTGCAGTTTCATCGCTGAAATACGTCTAGGCACACACATGTAATATTTCAATGTATAATCAACAGTTATTCCCCTCTTTGCACCCTGCATAGATGCGGACTCTCAGATGGTTGTCTAATAGAGCGTACATTACATAGCACACCGTAGAGTAGTGTTATACCTACACCTAAAGACCATTTCGCGTTTCAGCGACTTTGATAGAACCGGCACCATGATCTCCTCTAGATCCCTAACCATTACTTGTGAGTGAGGGACACATACATGTAAGAGTCATGAAAGGTCCCTCGATTCTGGCAGCACTTCTTAGCCACTTATTTAACCTCTCTATTAGCGAAGGCATTCTGCCAAGTGTCTAAAAAAACTACTGCTCCCACTCCATTTCTCATAACTCCTATTTCATTCTTGAGAATCTGGTAAAAACTATATTGCTTCCGTTACATCATCGCTCATTACTAAATGCAGCTCAGTCTGAAATTTGAGCCAAGCGCAGCAGTTTCACAGCGTTAGTTACAATCCTGGAATCTGTCTTAATGGAGGTGAAAATAAAATGTGTGTCACAGTGGTAATTGATCATTTAAAGACCTTCAACACTTTTGATGATGGCATCGATATTAGGTACTCCCAGCCTTTGGCTTACCTGCAGTCAATTGCAACTAATCCCTTGAAACTGGGAGCAGCGTAAACTAGCATTGACAGAGCCATTAGTTTGGGCTTTGGTATATTGAACATTTTCTGAAGCTTTGCTAACACAAAAGCACTATAGCTTGGGTAGCAGAGGGCAGGCTGCTCTCACACAGATCAAGTGCAGTGCCGGCAGCAGCAGTTCATGTTAGCTTCACATGTAGGACATTTATAGCATAGATGGCAGCAGGGCAAGCTCGTGTCACGCAGAAATCAGGTACAATCCTGACAGCAGCAGCTCATATTAATATCGTATATTTACAGCATAGATTGCAGCAGGGCAAGCTGGCCTCTTGTGCAGCTCTAGTACTGTCCTGACAGCGGCAATGCATGTTACAGTCATATCCAGGACAGACACAGTATAGAGAGGGGCAGAAATACAGCGTAGCAGCAATTCACACTTGAATCACAGACCGGGCAGGCAGCAGTAGTATTCCCTTCATTACAGCCACCCAACAAGTGCAGCACAAACAGCTACAGTGCTGGCTTCCCTCAGTGGAGGGAGAGTCCGACAGCAAGCATTCTAAAAGGTTCAAAGGAACAACACAAATAGTCCGAGAGAAGAAGTCAGGTGCAACTAAGAGTGATCTCATAAAGCAAATAGTACGCCTTTGGTGCTATGGTTGTCCGCACATGATTGGAATTCGAAGACACTGCAACTCTTTTGATCAAGGCCAGTGATGGACCAGGAGAGCCCTTGTCTCTCTCTCGCCATTACTTCCTCCTCCAGCAAGATAAACTGAGAGTCAAAAGAGGCTAGGTGGGTGCTTTCAAAAGATCTAGGCTAGTAGACTGCAAGGGTGAAGGAGGGACGATGCAACTAAGAAATACGAAAACCATGATTCTGGCACTGTGATTATGAGCTAGGCCTTGCATATAAGATACAGCGGTATCGCTTTTTGCTTTACTGGGGAAGCCTTTCTCTCTCCACTTCCAATGCAAGATGCGATGGCAAGGACTGGAAGATGTCCAACGAGCTCCTTTTTCTGGGTGCTGGTACTCGGAAACTCTCCCTCATGTTTGCCTTTTTTTAGCTTTATTCTGAAATTTATTCTTCCAGCAAACTGTAAAGTTCCACTGCCTGATCCCAATCAGATTAGTGCTTCATTTTTTTGGCTCTTGAAGGGCAACTATACTGCAGCTCATTTTCCCTATTGAATATTCTTTGTACTTCACATAAACATGGTATGTACGTTTAGGGTCTTGAATGTGAGATGCAGTTGGTAACGCATTAGGAAGCAATTTTTGCCATTGCTTAACCCATAAAACTTTAAGTTCTCCAACATTGGATCTTTTAAATATTCACATACTTGAATCATTCCCTTTCATCAGGCTGGGAATCTCCGGTACATTAAAATAGCAGTACACAGTGTTAAACTATACAACCTATAGTATAAGGCCATAGACATGAAACATCACAGTATGTTTAGTGACACATCCACCTCATTTGAAAGAACCCAAACTTCAGCCATTGAGGTGGAAGATTAAGCACCCCTACTCTCCCTAAAAGCCACCATAACTCGTATTTCTACTGCAATTCATGTGTGAGGAAGTCCCCTGTTGGAGCTCTGCTCTACCCTTTCAGTGAACCCGAAATTGTTTCCTATCTGGAACCAATTTGCATTTGAACCAGCCCTTTCTTCAGCTCTGTGAGTTGTTTTTCGGAAAAGATTGTTTCAATTTCTAGATCAGGGAGATCTTTGGTCTGACAAACAGCTGTCAGTATCTCTGACACGAGAAGAGAGCTCTTCATAAAACCTGTGGCAGTAAGAAGATTGACACTAGCCACACTCTTAGTGTATTTATTGCCTTTATCCTAAACGCAAGTCAGCGGATTGCAAGATTGGTAAGTTTTTCCTCCACTAAGCCTCTTGAGGACGGAGAAAGGAGGTTGGCATTATTTCAAAGGAATAAAGAGAACTTTCCTTCCTCTAAAGGCGATGCTACCTCATCAGGGTAAGAGTCTGTAAGAAGTGCCCCCTTAAACACGTACAAGAATGCAGCGCACAAGGGTAAACTTGTTCAGTTGCGTTTAGCGTGACTTTTTTTGTATAGCGCTTGCAGCCCTGCTCTGCTGACAAATCTGAGTCTAAGCGAGACTCGCCTGTGGCAAAGTAGAAGAAATCCTCACAGGAAATATCATAGACGACAAGACTGAAGACGGCCAAGTCTTTAGCTTTATTGTTGATGACGGCGTCACCGTTGACAACACTGTCAATGGCGAGCATTCTGTTGATGAAGGCATCGTCGACGTCTAGTATGCTGTTGACGGCAAAGAACATGCCTTTGACTATTTTGTCGATGAGGAAGACCATTCCGTCAACTACCCTGCTGTTGATGACTTTACTGTTAACGGCAAAGATCTTACTGTCAATGATGATGACTATACTGTTGACGGCATCACCGTTGGATCCACACAATAAAAGAAGATGGGAGGAAATGTATTTTCACCTGTATGCATGATAAATGTGCCACCAGTGCAATTATTGCACTCATATCAAGAAGGGGTAGTGATTATGCTTCACTGACCGCTTATAGCCTAACACAATTGGATGTGAGATATGTCCCAGATTTTGAAGAAGACATGCATGATGAAGAGTCCTCCAGTGAATGTGTGTCAGCAGTAGTACAAGTCTGGAAGTACTCAAATAGATTTAAGGCAGAAACCACCTAGAAGTTTCAAAGAACCAGATGTGGTTCAAATACCAATGACCTTATCAACGTTGCAACAAATGATTGATACTTATACAAAATCATTGCCATAGAAATCATGTAATACTTCTAGCATGGGGTTACCTGCTGCCCCTATCCTGCCGCCCCTATCCTGCCGCCTCTTCAACCTGCGCCATTACCAGTTTCACCTGCTAAGCAGCGATCTCTTCTACCTCTTCTTCCTCCAAAGGGATCGGTCCATGGAGATGACATGGATGATGTTTACTTTAATGGTTCTACCCATTTAGATGTAGAAGGAGAGGAAGGCGAGTTGCCACCAGACGGTGATGGAAGGGAAGATGATGACCGAGATGTTATTGTCCCTGGTGGAAACGATGGGCCCATTGCACAAAATGCTACAGATGATATCTCTAAATTTCATTCTTTTGATTGAAAGAGCTACCTAGAAATTCTACCTACCAATGTCCTCTGTAGATCAACTATGTTTTCTATATGACTTTGAAGAGCAACTTTGATAATAAGTTAAATCCATACCTCTTCTGGATTTTGTCTGGTCGCAGGTCTGAAATTAATGAAGACTCCTTCTACCGTTCTAGCTGTGATACCTTGTTTGGAAAAAAATACAGAGCCCGGATTCAGCTCTAACTTGCCTCGCTGGTTATGCTAGACTAGATTCAGTCATTGCTTCAGCAGCTCAGAGAAGGACCAAGACCCCAATAATACCATTGTTTAGTCTTACAGACAAGGAAAGCAAATGTATTGACAATCTGGGTCGGAGAATTTTGTCTGTCAGCAACTTCACTTTCCGGTCCAGGGAACACATGGTTTGGCAGTTTGGGCTGGACTGTTCCCATGAGGCACAGGGTCAAGACTGATTTGCATATAGCTGTGTCTGAACTGGGGTGGCGAAGTGAGCTAAAGAACAATTATGGACGCAACCCAGATCTGTGACTGGGGTGAGTGTGTGAAAAGTTTCAGCGCTCCGTCCATCATCTCCTTGTGTTTCCTCTGAGCAACCTCACTTAAGACAGCCAATGCCCTGGCAATTCTAGGTTGTTATGATCGCCAGAGACATTGAAATTATCCCCAAGTCCCAAAGGAATCAAGGGTTCTATTGTAGGTTCTGCCTAAAAAAAAAAAAAAGAAAACCAGTCAATGGGGGTCTACTCTAGACCTCTGAGAACTGAAAACATTTCTAAACAGTCATTTTGGATGCTTACCCTGCAGGAAGTCCTCCTGGTGATGCAGAAAGGGGATCTTTTAACCTCCCTGGACCCTTGGGATGCTTACTTCCACATATCTATTCACCAAAAACAGAGGAAGTACCTTAGATTCTCAGTAACGGGTCAGTACTACCAGTTCAAGGCGCTTCCTTATGGACTTACATCAGCGCTGAGAATATTCACCAAATGTCTCACTCCAGTTGCAGCTTTTCTCAGGAGTGAGGGTCGCCAGTGTAGTGAAGGCAGGGCCCTGCTTGCACACACTGTTATGTTAGCATAACCTAATTAGACGTTTAAATGCCATTTTGCTATTGTGTAGCTTTTGCACACGGCACTGCATGTAACTGTTATTGTAAGTTAGACTGCATGAAAATCTTCACATGAGAAAGGCGTTGTTTTCAACATCCCTAGACTTACATCGCGACCTCAGTCTGTACAGTGTGTGCAGTAGCCTCCAAGGTTATCACAACAATGTAGCGTTTATTGAGGCTGATCGGCCCACGCTGTAGACACAACATGCACACAGCTGCAGCTAAATGAAATTCTAGCGCTCTTAATACTGCACTGCATGCATGATTAGGGCACTTGGAGAGAGAGAGAGAGAGAGAGGGAGAGAGGGAGAGAGAAAAAAAACAAAATTTTAAACTTTTTCGTGACAATATTTACTCACGTTGTGGACTGGTATGAGAATAACAAACTAAAGAGTGTTCTTGATTACCACCGTTCCTGAGAGTAACTTAAGTCACATGTTCGGAGTTGTCTAATCGTTGGTAGCTTCGCTATAGGACGGAGAGCTAATGAGACACTGACGCTAGTTGGTTAGGGGTTCTAGGTACCAAGGTGAGTTTTTTTGGTACACCACAATACACTGAGGTCCTGGGTCTCTGTGCACAGTTCTGTGTATGAGCAGAATCCCCGCAACTTGGTGTACCTAACAATATGGTCTTATATTTGAGACTCTCGAGTAGTGCTTATAACAGTCCATGACACCTTCACTACTGTTTCCGGTTGACAGTGGTGACGGATTAACCTACCTATATGGTTTATGTATAGGTTTATTCAAGCTTGATATTTCAAAAAGGTTCTTTTTTGAATTACAGCCCATTTGTGCTACAATTCATTTGCATTGTCTTTTCTCTTCTGTGTCCTCATGGCTGACATTGAGATTCCACCGCATAGTAGGGTGGTCGTCCGCAACCATTTGCAGGAGTTTGGCGTCCCCATGGAAGGCATGGTGTTTTTTTCTGTGGTGATTGCTGAGGCTGCATACCCATTTGAGCTTTTCTACTCATGGGCTACCTTTCCTGCAGTAAATGCTGCAAGTGGTACGTTTCACGTTTACTCACCCACAGCGGTGCCTATGGACTACACTCCATATAGGACACTGGAGATTCCGATTATGGCGTGGCAGCATCGAGTTTGGTTTGATGGCGACCGCGTTATCTGACAGTCGCTATAGCTAAGTTACGTGTACTCTATGCCTTCCTTGTCGGAGTGCATCGGGCTTTAGTGCAATACGTCGCCCGAAACGTCCAGGTGGGGCCACCTAGTGCCGTGGCACAACCAGCTGGACCGGCGGGGATGAAAATGAATCCCGCCATGGTTAATTCGGTTATGGGCAAGCGGCCCCGGGTAAGGATGATATGCCTTTTTGGCTTGCCGAGAAAGTTGACTAGCTGGAAACAGTATTTCCTAATTCGACTCCTGTTGAGAAACACAGAATTCTAAATATTAGTTTGCAGAAAGACTTAATATTGGAGGTAACAGATTTTGAGACCTGGGGTAAAATATTTGGAGTAGTCTACGCTAAGTGCTTCAGCACCCCGTCTATGGCTGTCCTGCCCTCCGTGATCAAGCGTGTTCAGGATCAACACGGTCCGGAAGCGGCTGTTGAGTTGGGAATGAGACTCGTAGGAGTGTTTGACGTAGTTTCCGATCTGGTCCTTGCTAATGCCAAGGGATATGCGGTAAGCTTTCAAGTCTCTAATGCTTTACGCGATGTCCCCGATGCCGATAAGCCCCGGCAGTTGCCAAAAATCATTGTGGAGGCTTAGAAGACCATTGGCCGCAATAGTTTGGGTGTTAAGCCTTTTGCTAAAATAATAGCTCAACCGCAAACTCAGACGGCAAAGTCTACTAAAGAAGACCGTCCAGCCTTTTCTACAAAGAATTGGAACAATAAAAATCTGGGGAGGCAGCAACAGAAACAGGGGTCACGTCCTGCATCGCCTACACCTGTGTCTACTGATCGCACATATGATTTGGCGACCGTGCTAATATTAAGTCACCTGAGCGTTTTCATGTTCCTGATCAACGTTCTCCTCGCTCTTTGCAGGAAACAGCTGTCTCACAAACCGATGGAGGAGACCGCGGCCGAGATGCCCAACAAGCACATGAGCAGCCCCGCCAGACGGAAGGTAAAGGCAAGCAGGGCGACTTTCAGCGTCAACGACCACAGTTTCAGAAAAAGAAGGATGCCGCTTTAACAGCGAGGTATGCCACGGATAGTGAGAACACAGCTTCGCAACCTGACATGGACGCTACACAGCGCGGCAGAAATTACAGTAGTGTTGAAAGCACTGCGTCCATTTCTGAAGGCGACAGCAACTGACATGTTCATTACTGTTGAGACTGCTGACACTAGAGTGGCTCCCCCTGAGAGGCTTTTTGAAATAGTCCTTTTAATTGACATTTTGTTAGCGGAGGCAGACTGGCCCCCACCTTTCGTTTTGGCAGCTACGAGAGGGGAGTAGGTGATCCGTCCTAGTTTCACGCACACTGTGCCGAAGGAGCAGGCCCTGCATTTTGCAGAAGAATGGGCTATGGTGCTTGCACCGGCGTTGTACCGTACTCAATGTGGATGGGACAAACTTCAGCCCAGACATGAGATTCCTTTGCGGTCCATGCCACTGCCACAACCCCAATATCCCATGCGGCGTGAGGCGAAAGCTCCCGTTGTGAAAATCTTTGAACAATTGGTGTATCAAGGTGTGATTGAAATGTGTGTCACCGGTGAATAATTCTCTTTTTACTGTGACCAAACCTGATGGGTCGTACCGATTGGTGTTGGATTACAGGCATTTGAACTCTGATTGTCAGACATGCACGGTACAGAATACTCACAGTTCTGCACTTGTGGATAGTCTCGTGCGTAAACGGTTTACGACCACACTTGACATATCCAATGGCTTTTTTAGCCATAACTTGTCCTCTATTAGTAGTCGATGGACAGCTTTTACCTCTGGTGGCTAATAATTTCAGTTCAAAAGATTGGCCATGGGCTACAAAAACAGTCCAGGCGTCTTTGCCGCTCGCATAGTCTGTCTTGGAGGGACTCTACCCGGATGCGTGTTCGTATGTGGATGATATGTATCTAACAGGCGACGAATTATGGCCGCATCTGTTGCGTTGACTGTATCATTTGCATGTTTGCAGACTTTGGTTACAAATTAACTTTGCAAAATCACACATTGCAGAGTACACAGTGTTGTTCCTGGGCTATAAGCTCAACAATGAAGGCCGAGTTTTAGCACCTCACTTCTTGCAGAAATTCGCCCAGTTGCGCGCTCCTACAACTCTGAAAAAAATGCAATCTTTGCTGTTTTCTTTTTTAACTTCTGGCGTATTTACATTCCCAATTATGCCCAGCGTATCAAGCCGCATTATGCCTTGATACAACCTATTTTCACCAAGTCTTGCTGGCTGCCTGAACATTCTGCAATATTGCAATCTTTGCTGTCTGATCTTCTTGAATCTAAATACTTACTGACTCATGACAACCACACCAACCTGGTAATAAGAATTGTGCCTAGGCGGTGGGTTTCATGTACCTGACTTTTAATGAGGGTGACACAGTCCCTATGGCTTACAAGTCACATTTGTACACTTCGGCTGAAATACAATTTTCCACTGTTGAGAAAATTTTGACTGCAGTACAGATGGCGATTCTAAAAGAAAGAGCACGGTCACAGGGGAAACGCATGTTGGTAGTTACACCGTATCCTGCCCTGGAGGCAGTGACAAAAGCCAGTGTACCCAATTCAAAAGTTTGGCATCCACGTTGGATACAATGGGCCACATCCTTGACGTCTCCGGATGTCACGTTTGTCTTTGATTCCTCTTTGCAAACTCAGGAGTACTTGCAGTATGAATTTGTTCATCCGCTCCTCTGTCCTTGCGCCCGCTAGAGGATTTCCATTGTATTATTTACACTGACAGTTCGGCGCAACCGGCGACAGTGTCAAAGCATGCTTATTCGTCGGCCTGCGCAATAGTGGTTGGTATCATGGTGAATGGAGAGTTCGATTCCCAGAGCGGACCGCCGGCAGACCTTGATAACGGCAGCTCACGAGGGCATGGCCTCGGCGCATGCCGGCGTTTTAGCTACTGTATCTGTCTTACAGCGGCGTTACTGGTGGCGCGGATTGTACAGACAGATGCGCGATTATGTACTTCATTGTGACATTTGCCAGCAGATTAAACCTTTAACTGCTGCGCGCCTGCTCCAGACACAGTTGTACATATGTAAAAAACCACATGGGTGTGTTTATTTAGATCACTGCGGTCCTTTCTCCTCAGATACTGCGTATAAGTACATCTTAGTTGCAGTGGATTCGTGCATGCGCTTTATTTGGGTCTGGCAGCAACAGAGTGCTGATGCCCGAACTGTGATCAGGGATTTGTGTGTCTTTGTGGGAATTTTTGCATGTGGTACCCTTCATTTAGACATGGGTCCAGCGTTCACCTCTTAAGGCGTACAAGGATGCCATGGGTTCATTTGGGGTCCAGGTCAAATTTTCGTCTGCATACAGGCCTGAGGGCAATAGTCTTGTGGAGCGAATGAACCGTGACTTAAAGCAATCCTTGACAGCTAGGGTTTTAGGTACTGGCAGGAACTAGCTGGCCCATCTATATAGCGTTCAACATGCACTTAATAATCTGCCTAGAAGGTCTCTGGGTGGGGGGACCCATACAAAATACTCTTTTGTATAAAAATGTTTGTTCCGGACCTTGAGGGTCTAGACATGGCGGCGTCTGCCGCACCCTATGACGTAGATGATCATTCTGCTGTGTTATAGAAACTACAAAAGACCAGAGACAGTCTTGCGAAGGAACACATTTGCCCTCCACATCTGATGCAGCTCTTCAAATTCCGGTAGTTGGCTGGCTACCCCGAGTCGGTGACCTGGTCCGTGAAAAGGTGGAGAACGAGAAGGTGTTCGGCCCCTCATATCATTCACCACTTCCTGTGCTTGGCGTGCAGGGTACAAGAACAGCCATTTTACCTCCACTGCCTGGTCGCAAGGAAAACAGGTACATCTCCATTGACAATGTCAAATTACAGCGAGTGGCCGATTCTTCTTAATATGATTCCAGCGGTCTCCTGTCCAGCAATGCTGAGAAATTCTGTGTTGCCATCGAGATGCCTGCAGTTACTAATCCTTTATTGAATCCACCGGCTGGTAATCCCCTTGATGATACTGAGTATACTTATTCCACAGATGTGTAGTTGCCTGGTGTTCACACAGATGCTGTTAATCAGTCACGTTTTTCATTTGACACTGACTCTACAATGCCTAAGTCCCCATCAAAAATGTCTATTTTTTCTGTTTGGTTTAAAAGACATTTTTTGATACCCCCTTGGACTTACATTTGGTTGGTGCTTTTTTCAATTTTTTTATTCATGTTCATTGGGTTTGTAGTTGTATTTTTCCGTCTTGTCAAAGGACATTATGTTAAAGAACGACCTACCATTCGGTTAATCGATGGAACTTTGGCACCCTACTCCTCATCTCACAGAATGAAAAAGGACCAGACTTTTGTTAACATCACAGCTTGGCCTTTGTATGTATGTATGTATACTTGTAAAGCGCACTGTTACCCCATCTCGGGGCGTCCTGGCGCTGTATACCGCTGGGGAACCCGTCCTGGCTTTCCCTGTGAGATGGGCCCTCCTGGGCACCCCCAAGGTGAAGCCAGGCATCCCCGGCGCTGATAGGGCCATTGTGGAGATAAAGCAAGCTATTGCCCAGAGTTGCAGAGTGGGACCCATGGTTAGCGTAGGCACCTAGACGAGAATTATCGAGTCCGCGGACATTGACCCAAGACCCTGCGCGTCGGGAATTGAACCCTGGTCCCCGGCCGACCTCTGCTTCAGGGTCTGCCGCTTCTAACCAGTGAGCCACACTTCTCCACTTTGTTAGATGGGATTGTATGGGATGCTGTTAAATTTCAAATCCATGGCCCTACAGAAGTTATAAATGTACCCAATGTACTTTGTGTTTCAATGTGGGAAGTTGTAAAACAAAACATATGCTGTGATGATTGGGATGTCCAATCAGTGGAGTCTATTTTTTCTGATTTGAAATATTATGCTGCTTTTGATGTTGAAGATTTGTATTTGGTCTCGGCTAACTATGCAGACTTCTGCTACCAACATTATGGTAATCATTTTCTGCATAAAGCAACCTCATTTAGAAATGTGGTTAATTATACACAATGGGAACATTGTCCGGCACCAATTGAAGGCAGCTCGAAAACTCTTTAGAAAAAGTTTACTTATTTTACTGATTTTAATCAATCTAATCCTGACGCATTTTATTTTAGGATGACTGCTAAGTCCGCTTCCAAAGTCAGTCTCGCCCACACTAAATTACTGTATTGAAAGTCCTTTATTGATCAATTAGCTATAGGGGGCTATGAACTGTGGAAGGATACTATTGATCTTATAACTGTTTGGGGTTCTAAAAGTTGGCAAGTACAGGGCACTGAAGCTTTGCATCGTGCATGTCTCATCCCGAACCATATGTTGTTTTGAATTCGACTATTTCACAAACTACTTGCTTTGGATTGGCTACATCTAAAAAATTAAATGCTCCTTATATTCCTGATTTGGGGTACTACCCTGCATGGAGCAATCACACCGATAGGTCCATTAGGTAGTTGCAGTCACTGTTACTAAATTCCTCCTTTAACCCCTTCCACGCTGATGACGAGCTGGGCTCGTCATGAGGTAGCCTCCTGCTACGCTGATGACGAGCCCAGCTCGTCACGTAATATGCGCTTTCGCAAAACTCCGCGTACGAGCGGAATTCCGCCCGCACGCATGCGGTTAATATTTCTATTTTGGATCCTGAAGGTTGGTTATTATGGCATAAAACATCAGATTCTTGCCAACATCGTTTTCTGTGTCTGGCCCCTGGCTATACACAAGTTAGAGTGGATCCCCGTTTTGGACCGCACATTCTGTTACTACCTATTCAGTAGGCAAGTTATGTCAGAACTGGCTTAAACATTCCACTTTAGCATCAGTTAAACTTAATTTGTCCAAATTGTCGGACGATGTTGATTTGAATGACTTTGTTAAGGGCCCTGTTGGTGGCAGATCGAAACGATGGGTGTTTGCGGTCTACAACAAAGTTTAGAAACTATCTCAGGTTGAAAGTGCTTCTAGACTAAGAGCTATTGATCAGGCCAATGTAGAGAAAGTGCTTGCAGTTGTTGATAGTATTAATACTCTTTCTTCCCGAATTTATACGTTCGATAATATCGTTTAATCTGTTGTTGATATTGTTCAAGATGAGGTGTCTGTTTTGTACCATGGTCAAAATCAATTACGTTCCATTATGCACTTTGCTTGGACTTTACCAACCTTAAAAGCTGGGAAAGCACCTTGGGACTACATTAATACATCTTCCCTATTTTTACCTTTTAACTCGACTGAAAAACAGCGATTTATGTCTATGAAAGATGCTGCGTTTTCTCTTTTGCATATTGAAAAATTGGAACCTTTACTTTTTTCTGTTGCTGAAGTTAATTCAGCTGTATGGCTCATTCACGCGTTAATAACGCTGCCATAGGCAGATATGAACCTTTCGGGAGCGCCTATCTTCATAATAATAATCCTGTATTTGTGAAGCGCACAGCTACCCGTAGGTTTCCCGGCGCTGGGGCCCGTCGGGAAGATTAAGCAAGCTATTGCCCAGAGTCGCATGGTGCTGGGCAGACCCCTGCCGCCGGTGCCAGGGATCGAACCGTGATCCCCGGCGTCAGTCGCCCTGCCCGCTGTGCCACACCTCTTCTTTGAAGTTTGGTCTCTTCCATTTACCTATAGATGCCTGAAGGCTGGTAAGGGGGTTTATTTAAAGGGCGAGGAGTGCACTTCCACACCTGATCACTCACTAGTTTGCCGGAATGTACAATTGCATGACTCATGTAAAACGCTGGCTCCGAACTTAGCTTGTATTTTGAAGGGTAATCCTGTCCCAGCAATAACACCAACTTTAATGTTGCTAGCTAACGGTAGCTATTTACTTTTAAATAATGAAGATTGCTGTGGTATGCTGGCAGGGATTCCGTACATTGTGACTGTCTCCCAACGTGTAGTCTGCTGTAAGAATGTGCTTCTTCCGCCTACGCATGGGAAGCTCGATGTATCCATCTGGCCTTCCAGTCCGACCTTGAAAGCAGAGTTCAACAAGATGACTCGAATAAGGGCTCTATTGTCACAGAAAGAAGTTGTCCTTACTTCATCACGTGAAACCTTTTTCCTTCATGTGGCAAACACCTGCACTAAAGTGCATGCACTTTTGAATACTAATCTCCCACTGCATTTGGGCGCTTTGATTCACACTATATTCAATGTCTCGTCGACCACAGGCTTAGCTAATTTTTTTTAGTAGTATGCTCCGGCCTTGTGACTTCATTCCAAACTAAATTTGGTGTGATACAGGCTTTTTTTCATTTCTATTTTTTCCAGCCTCTTCGGTGGTTTACCGGTAATTCTCGCCTGGGCTGCCGGTATACTGCTGTTAATTTGTTTGCTCAAAAATGGCTGCACAGTCTGTCACAAGACAACCTGTCCCGGCTGTTCAAGCATCGCAACCGGATGCTTGAATACTATTGAACGCTACCTTTGGCCACTTTGTGTAGCCCATGGATTGTCCTTCCGGTTTTCCTACTTCACATGCGTGCAACCAGTTTTCCATTGCCTGGATTGCAGTTTTGAATGGGCTCTCGATTTGTGTCTCTGCAACACGGTGTCTCCTACCCCGGATCATGATCTACTGATGAGTCCCTTAGTTGCTCATGAGTTAGACTGTTTTGGTATCGGAATAATGGCCTGCGCAGCGGCACATGGAGTCCTAAGCAATTGGAATATATGGGTTGCAGCCCATGACTTACTGGCACGCAGTTATCTCGAAGAGCACCTGAGTTGTCCTCTGATGGTTAAAGAGGCTCCGGCTGTCGAAGAACATGTTTGTTCCTTCCCTCTATTAAATTGGATGGCTGAAATGTTTTCTGATGAGAACAATGACTTCCTCTTGGAGGCTGTTGCAAAGTGCTGTGTCTATATGCTGTTTGCTTGATTTGGCCTATATCCGGCTTCAACGCGTACTACGCTTGAACTTTTTTTTTCTAATTTTTTTTCCATTTATCTTGGCATGCATACTGACCCGTTTTGATTTTTAAATGTATACATTTTACTTCGGAATATTTACTTCCAAGTATACAGTCTGGCGCATTTTTGAACTTGGTTCTGTCTCAATCGAACTTAAACTCTGCGTTCCTGAATTACCCACCTTCTTGTACGTGTTCCGATCAAGGGAGGGTGTAGTGAAGACTGGGCCCTGTGTGCACACATTGCTAAGTTAGCATAAGCTAATTAGACGTTTAAATCCCTGGCTGCGGCCGGAATTCTGCGCCTGTGCGGCACATTCTGATCGCGGGCGTGGTCATGACGGCTCCCGGCCGTCATCAGCACATGCCCACCGTAACTGATGACGACCGGGAGCCGTCATCCGCACCGAAGGGGTTAAACACCATTTTGCTATTTTGCAGCTTTTGCACACGGCACTGCATGTAACTCTTGTTGTACGTTAGACTGCTTGAAAATCTTCACATAAGAAAGGCTTGTTTTCAACATCCCTAGACTTAAATCGCGACCTCAGTCTGTACAGTGTGTGCAGAAGCCTCCAAGGTTATCATAACAATGTTAGCTGTTATTCTGGCTGATAGGCCCACGCTCTAGACACAACATGCACACAGCTGCAGCTAACTGAAATTCTTGCGCTTTTAATATTGTACTGCATGCAAGATAAGGGCATTATTAGAAAGTCCTCTTCCAGATAGAGAGAGCTTTTGCTGATCCTGATGTGATTCACTTCTGCTGATCTTGGAGGTATGGGGTTCCCCATTCAAGCCTAAGAGACCTTCTATTATTATAACATCTAGTTCCTAGCAGGGGAGGGTGGTACACAAGGCACTATAGGACCTGTTCCCACTATCATAATATGATTTCTCCCTTTGTGTTTTATGGAATTATAACAATGCTGATCATTTTATTTTTAATCATATGCCTGCTTATGTTAGCAAAAATACTGCATCTTAGAGCATGTCGTTAAAATAAACAATTTAAACTTTTCCGTGTCTCTATTTACTTACGTTGTGGACTGGTATGAGAATAACAAACGAAAGAGTGTTCTTGATTCCCACTATTCCTGAGAGTAACCTAAGTCGCTTGTTCTGGGTTGTCTAATCATTGGTAGCTTCGCTACAGGACGGAGAGCTAATGAGACACTGATGCTACTCGGTTAGGGGTTCTAGGTACTGAGGTGAGTTTTGTGGTACACCACAATTCACTGAGGTCCTGGGTCTCTGTGCACAGTTCTGTGTATGAGCAGAATCCCCCACAGGTGTTCCCATACCTGGATGACTATTAGTGAACGCGCCATCCAGAATAAAACACGCAAGCTTCCACAAAGGCTTGCATCAATCACTTCCACAGACTAAGCCTCACTTTGAACAGGGAGAAATGTTTGTTGGTGTCCCAAACAAAGATCCAGTTTCTAGGAGCAATACTAGACACTCATTTAGGAAAAGCCTTTCCATCTGCAGAAAGAATAAGAAAGTTGCAGAGAATGTCAAATATTATTGTTGGAAAGCAATTGACCAAAGTGAAGCAAAGCAAGTCCCTAAAAGGTTTGATGGCATCGTGTATGGGCCTCATTCTATTTTGCAGGCTTCTTATGAAACCTGTTCAACAAGAGCGTACTCGCAATGGAAGCAGTTGGAAGGCTCATGGGAAGATATGGTATGTGTCATAAGGTGCTATAAACAAGCTCTGATCTGGTGGGAGATTGCAGAAAACCTAACTGCAGGTCTCTCTTTCCTACCAATAACAGAAAGGCTATTCCTTAGAACATATGCATCCATGGACGGATGGGAGCACACCTGCAAGAGTTTTCAACAAGAGGCCTTTGGTAACCTGCAGAGAAAAAGCTCCACATCAATGTGTTGAAACTCTGCACCATAAGACTGGGTTTACAAGTGTTCCTTCCCAGATTGGAAGGTTAGCTGGTCCTAGTTAGAATAGACACGAAACATCCATGTTGTATATAGCCAAGCAAGGAAGAAGGCAGCCCAGTATCCTTTCAGAGGAAGCTCAACTGCTGGTGAACTGGGCTGCTTCTCACAGGATAGAAATTGCTGTTGAATATCTGCCAGGATGCCCGAATGATCAGGCAGATGCGCTTAGCTGGCAAATGACGGATTGTCACGAATAGGAACTATAACAACCCACAATCAATCTGTTTGCCTGTTTGAACAACAAAAAATGTCCGTGCTTCACAAGTAGATTCTGGCATCCAGGATCGATGGGCAAGGCTCTTTCGATCAATTGGTGCAAGATATTTGCCTACATCTTTCCTCCTTTTCCCCTAATCCCCAATGTTTTGTAGTAAGCAAAGATAGACCATTGCAATCTGATCCTCTTTGCTCTGGCGTGTCCTCACTAGTACTGGTATAGCGAGCTGCTGCAAACAGCAGCACGTCCAGTTAGTCCCTTGAAGGTGAATCCCAGGATTTTGTCCAGGCATCAAGGAGAGATTCTTCACCACAACTCCAAGTCTTTGAACTTGACAGCATGATACCTCACCACTTAGAATTTGACCATCTGGATCTTCCACATCCTGTCATATTTGTTAAGCTTTGCCAAACTTTGTCTCAAATATTCTTCAATCAGGGTCCATCTGGCCGGTATCTCCAGATTTAGAAGGACTGACAGTTCGAGGTATGCTCCCTTTCTTTCCAAAGTATTGTTAAACAATTTATAAGAAGTCTCTTCAGAGCTTTTCATCCTCTTTGACATTCTCTGGTTCCATGGGAAATTAATACAGTCCTCAGTCAATTGATATTACCTCCTTTTGAGCATGTACATAAAGCAGACTTAAATTTAGTTTGTTGGAAAACCGCTCTTCTCATAGCTGTAACATCTGCCAGGAGAGTTGGAAAGATTCAATCATTCACCATCAGGGAACCTTTTCTTTGATTCATAAAGGACAGGGTGATTCTCAGGACCAGCCCTATATTTATACCAAAGGTTCCAGCAGATTTTCACGTGAATGAGACTGCCATTCTTAGCTCTTTTTTCCAAACCCACCTGCAACTGCAGAAGGATTGGTACATTCTTTGGACTTACTGAAATGTCTTAGATTTTTCTAGCTAAAACAATCGCATACGCTCATTAGACCAGCTGTTTGTGTCGTTTAGTCAACTTAGAAAAGGTCAAGCCCTGTCCAAACAGGGTAAACCCACTGACTCTCACCTTGCATCGATTGTTATCATGCCAATGCCAACCCTTCTCTCCATGAAAAAGTGAGACTGCTCTTCATCAGGAGAATATCTTCAACTGTGGCACTCTATGCTGGGGTGCCCTTGAGGGTCGTCTGCGGTGCAGCCATGTGGAGGAGCAAACAAACGTTCCTGGAGCACTATTGCCTCGACGTGGACGCAGAGGTTGACGCAGCAGCGCAATAGGCAGTCCTGAGGTACTTATTTATTGGAAGGTTAGCCTGCTTTCCGCTTTGTGTATTTCATAATGAATATGGCTAGCTATTCTGATTGAAGCATGTGAATATATAAAAGATAATTTTGGAAAAGAAATTAGTTACTTACCTGTAACTCCAGTTCTCCAACATTGTAATCTTTTATATATTCACATGCGACCCTCGCTCATCTCCGGTCAGAGGCTGATTGTATTTTACTCTCCAACTAGTGCTTTGAAATCTGTGGTGGCCTCGAGGGGGAGTAGGAGTGCTTAGCGTCCACCTCATTGACTTTATCCTCCTCTAACTTTTCACTCAGCTTCTCTTACTCCAGCCTCTCCAGCCCAACTCACTCTTTTCTATAGCGCTGGGACGCCCCTGGGTAGCCAACGCGCTTTACAAATCATCAATTCAATTCAATTCATTCAATTCAATTGACTGAAATTTGGTTACCTCTTAAATGAGGTGGATGTGTTACTTAACATAGTGTTTCAGGCCTCTGGCATGTTTTGCATTAAATACTATATGTTGTATATTTTTACATTGTATACTGCTATTTTAATGTGACGGGGAGTGTTTCAAGCATGTAAATGTATAAAAGATACCAATGTTGGAGAACTGGAGTTACAGAAAAGTAACCAATTTAATAGCTACCTCACTAATACTCTCTGGACGCATCTAGAGTTTCTTCTTCATAAAACCCTATTGCTTGTAGAATTGTTTGATCTACTTCCTGGAACTTTCTTACTTCACTGCTTTCCTTACAAGTGTTTCCATGACTAGGGCCACTGGAATTATGCGCCAAGTGAGGAGTAAATTATGCGGCAGCATTGACTAAATTATGCAGCAAGAAAAGTGGTATTATGCGGCACAATGCAACAGATTTTGTGATAGTATTACTTTATTGTGTCATATTTGCACATGGTAACACTGCCCAGGAAAATATTTAACCCTTACTACCAGTTTAATACATCAATACAGCAATAAGTAGTTAAAAGATAACTAGGCAACTGACTTGTCACCATGCTCTTAGTAACTTTTTATCTGTTTGAGCTCGAAACAATTTTTTTTAATTGTTAAAAATACAGATTATACAGCGGTTGATGGATTATGTGGCAAATGTGGCAAGACCTTAATTATGCGAAAATTGCTGCAGCCACATAATTCTAGTGACCCTCTCAATGATTTGCTTGATTCAGTGGCATAAGTGCTTCTGAAATCACTTTTTTGCCATTTCTTTTCCTTTGCCTGTAGTATTTGTCTTAGTGGTGTTACTGTTGGAATTTATTACTTGAGGATGGCCCATAGTAGTATATGTATTGGAAATGCACAGCTTTCAGAAACATTGAGAATTGTAGTGTTTTTATAAGGTGGTAGTTTATTGCTGCATTTATGTAAGCTGGGTGGGCCATAGCAAACACAACAAGATGATGGACGGAGTGCTGAAACTTTTAAAGCACTCCCTCTCAGTGAAGAGAACTGGGTTAAGTCCATCGTTCTTTTGCTCACCATGCTACCGCAGTTTAGACCAAGCCATATGCAAATCAGTCTTTACCCTGCTCAAGTGGGAAGTGTGTTCCCAGACGTGGATCCTGTGCTCACTATGCCACTGGAATCAAGCTGCCTGGTTGATGAGGGGTGATACTCCAAAACCGGTCCTAGTATGCTTGTTTCCAGTCCAGGGCGGACCTGGCCTGGCAGTTCAGGCTGGCCTGTTCCCACGGGGAGCAGGGTCAGAACTGATTTGCATATAGCTGGGTCCAAACTCGGGGGCATTGCATGGTGAGCAAAATAAAGATGGATTTAACCCATATCTGTTACTGGGGGTGAATGCTTGACAATGTTCAGCATTTCGTCCATCTTTTTGTGTTGCTATACCTGGGTAGGACATACACTGGGGAGGGCAGAGCGACGCTTCCACCTGTGCACTTCAAGGGATACTCTTGGACTCAGTGAGAAACACCCTTCTCAATCTTTCACTCCTGCTTTATCCGTACCACCCAAATAACAAGAACACATGACTACTACTTACAAAAAACACAACTCACTACTTCCCCTTTCCAAACCCACTTCCATCATTCTATCCCTAACCTAAACTCTTCTAAAGACACAAGAAATTTAGAGCACTATATTAACACAACTAATGCACAAGAAAAAAAAATAAAAAAATTGTACTAACCTATTAATTACTGATCTTGGGTTCCGGAGTACCCTGCTATTCGTTGCAAAAAGCACTGCAAAGCCACATCCGGGGGTCTTAAGCGCTATATAAATACATTTACAATTGCGTGATAGCATTTTCTTAAGGTGTGGATGGTATTGATCAAAAGCAGTGCACCACTTAAACATGCCAAGGGGTCACACTGCCTGTCGCAGCTTATAATTTTTGTAGGCATCTCTTTTCTTGTTGAGCTCTGGGAATGCTTTTGTCTAGTATGTTGGTGTGTTGCGGATGTTAATGTTAAAAGGCTGCGTTGTAAAGGTTTTCCTTTGTCAGGTAGGTAGGAGTAAGATCTGCTCTCATCCTGGTCTTGTACCCAGGAAGCATAATTGGAGGCTGCTTCTCTAAAAGCTGGTAGGTGATTTTTTTAATGAATTTTTATATTTTCCTAGCTGGTAAGTATATGAGGCTTTTACATTTTTATTTTTTACAAAACAGTACATCAGTTATATGTGTGTTTATACATTCAGAACACATCTGTGGAGATGTCCTTAAAATGTAGAACTTTACATTGCTCTTGTCTGAGCAAGACATCTTATGTGTGATCTTCAAACTTAGTATGTTATTGTTATTTTCCGCTAACATAGGGCATAATCACCCATTAGTATGGCATTGCGGCACATTCAGTAGTATGGTAATGAATGGTTGATCTTTGCGCACCCATAGCCAGGACACCAGCAGACTAATAAATGTAAGAAACAGGACTGCAGGACCTTTTCCATCTAAGCACCAGGATCTGGAACAACATCGCTGTATACATAAGGACCGTTCCAGTGCCGCTCCAATTTAGGAAAGAGTTAAAGAATCATCTCTTTTAGGAACGCTTCATCACATTGCCTTAAGGCCCACAACCCAGCTCCCTTTGCTGTTGTTGACTTCATGCTGGTCTTTCACCATGCACAGTGCTCCTCTGCCTTTTGCTAGGCTTGTGCTATAAAATACCTTTTACATACAACATACTGTCCAAATGCTTCTTAGGTTTCCATCGCAGACCACACCTGACGATGTTCATGGAAATGTTGTATTAGTTGAGTGAAGAATGTGCCTGATTTGGGTGAATGCATCTGACTTTGTTGATTGTGTTTTTATAGGATGAGGCTGGAGTGCCTTACCAAGGTATGTTATGGATTTTCTCGTTAAGCGTGCATCACCAGTACCCAGCTGAAGTGTCTGTGTGCATGTTAGGTAGCTAGCAGAGGCATCTTTTGTTGAGTGCTCTTGTTAGCTGGTTAGTTGAATATTCAGACCGTGCAGCACATTTGATCAGAGATTTGACTTGCGTTGGCAAGACATCATAGCCGTATACCAATATAGTTACAACTTTGGTGAGAAATTTGAGAATGTGTTCACTGTGTTTGTTTTACTTCTCTTTTACTGTTTGTATTCGTCTTCCACCCAAACTTTGAGGAAATTAAAGCATCTGTTGTGTCCCATTTGGACCACACTAGTGCTCTCAGGCATGAGTAATTTTGGAAATCTATGCGTTTCAGATCAAACACAATGATTTGGTATTAGATAGTGGAACAGGGTACTGTGAAATTTGTTGGTTAAAGTGGAGCTGTGGATCAAAAAGTTATCATTACTGCACTGAAGTATGGTTGAAGGCAGAGTTACCAAAGGATTTCTACGAACCTTTTTATGTAAAGCCTTTTTTGCGACAGTAGAAGGTTAATCTCTCTCTCTCCATCCATGCTACAAAGCTATTCCATCATCTTATGGGTGACTTTGGAGATGGCTTAGTCTTCCACAGTGCTGTCAGTCATAAGTCGACATGTTTTAGATTATTCCCTGTCAACAGCCTTCGATTCATTGGCATATTGTATATAGCAGTATTAAAGGAACTACATGTAATACAGCTGTTAACCCACCTATTTTGGCCTTTCTGCTTGTTATGAGAGGGGCTCGCTGAATAATCCTAGAGTGACTCATTGTTTTTACCTGGATAAAGGTTTTCATTGCATCTAATAATAGTTTAACAATAAGGAGATCACATTTAGTTTAAAGTTTCATGGATAAAAAATGCACTCTTAGTCTTTTTGGCCTAGAGAGGTTTCCCTGTAATGCTTTGCTTCTGTGGATAGAGGCCAGGAAGCCACTCCTTTGCTTTTAAAACAATCTCTTGGATCTTGGCCAGTCAAAAAAAAATTGAAAAAGCACTTTTTTATAGTTGGAAAACCTTCGGGCAGAGGGAGGTCTGTACTTTGGATCCTCTTAAGGTTTATCTTAATTGCCTTCGTTCCCCAATAAGCGAATGTATAATTCTCTAAAAATTTAAAAACAAAAAGATTCAGTATCTGTTTTTTGTAATCGAGGGAGGCTATACATCATGTGGAGAAATCTAAGGTAGGTTCTCCTCCATCCTCTATGGTAGGAGAATTACCTGAAGTAAATATCTTTAATATTCAGCGGAAAGAGAACCTGATCTGGAGACAATTTTAAAAGGGGAACATTGTTAACTGCCCTCTCTAGGCCTGCCAGAGATGACCATACAAATCGCTTTCCGTGGACGAATTAATGTTGACTAACCAGTTATTTTAAACATTCAAGCCCTATTACATCTCTGTTGATAAAGAAGATCCCCTCCCTTTCGCAAATGAGTTTGACAAAGTTTGTGATCTTAAAATATGGACTGTTTGCCACACAGCCAAAGAGGTTTGACATATGTGCAGAAAAGTTAAGTTAGAAAATACAACATAATGTATAATATTAAAAAGTAATTAAGAAATCAAGAACGCAAGCTATCCCTGAAGAAAAAAAAAGTCAAACATTTACAGTATTTGCATTACATACAGTCAAGGCTCAGTGGCGGTTTCCTTTAATGGGCTGAGGGGCCACTTCTCCCCCTGTTTTCTGGCCTTATTATATTTATTATACCAAAAGCGAATAATGTTATTCACTCTTGGTATAATAAAAATACCGACCTCCTTTGGTCTGGCAACAGTCTCGATATAATGACTGGCGCAGGCGCAGAAGGCGCCTGCCCCAGCCTTGACCGAGATTACAGGTCTGAAGAAATCAATCCCAACCCTGGCACGCCTCGGACTAGGGGAGAAGGGGACATGGGGTTGAGCCTCAAAGTGGTGAAACAGGACAAGGGTTGCACTGTGTGATGGGGAGAGATGCGCATGATAGTGGGGGAGGACAAAGGTGCGAAGGGCTCATTTGCGGTGAAGATGAAATGAAATGAAAATACAATTTATAAAGCGCTACAGCTGGCCTCAGGCGTCCAGGCGCTGTGACTAAACAAGAGTGCCCTCAGATGAACAAACAGAGATTCTGGTTACTGAAACAAAAAAGTTTTAAGCTACTACCGGAAACTGGTTAGGTTGGGATTGCTTCTCATGTGCAGAGGGAGGGTGTTCCATAGTCTTGATACATTATGAGAAAAGGAACGTCCTCCTACTCTGGCTTTAAAGATTCTGGGAGTCTTGGCCAGAGATGCAGACGAGGAACGAAGCGCGTTGTTGGGCAGATCGTGGGAAATCAAAGAACAGTTGATTTCTGGGCCCATTTTCCAGAAAGCCTGATGAGCGATGCACAGAGATTTAAACTTTACTCTGTCCCTGACAGGCACCCAGTGCAACGTTCTTAACCCAGCTTTTATTGAAGTTCTTCGTGGGACTCCAAGTAGCGCACGAGCAGCACAATTTTGGGTGCGCTGAAGTTTTTGTAGGGTGTAGTCCGGTGCTCCAAGATAGAGGGCGTTGTTAAAATCCAAGCGGGATTGAACGAGGCCCTGTATAATTATCTGTTTGGCCTCAAATGGAAGAAGGGGAAGGATTTTTTTAATCACCCTAAGGAGGCCGAAGCAGGTGGCCGCCACCTTGGTGGCCTGTGTATTGAAGCTCAGCGACTTATCTAGCCATACCCCCCAGGCTTTTGATGTGATCTCTGGGGGCAGTGGCTGCCCCCATGCTCGCGGGCCATAGCAGCTCGAAGGTGGAAGGGGCCGCCGGGCCCAAAAGCATGAGCTCGGTCTTATCGTCGTTGAGCTTCAAACATGAGCTCATCATCCAGCTCCTCACCTCCTCCAAACACACTGCTAAGTTGGGCGGTGATTGGAGGCCACTCTTCTGCACAAGGGAGACCACCAGCTGGGTGTCGTCCGCATAGGTAATGTTAATACCATGCGGACGAACAGTCCCAGCCAGTGGCCTCATGTATGCATTGAAGAGCGTAGGGCTCAATGATGAACCCTGAGGAACTCCACACCCCAGAGGCCTGCTCGATGAAACGGATGTGCCGTCAAAGACCTGGAAGGTTCTATCAGATAAAAAAGACTTGAACCAAACCAGGGCTTCTCCAGACACTCCTAGGTCGGCGAGACGGTTCATCAGAATTTTATGATGGACCGTGTCAAAAGCGGCACTCAGAATGAGGAGGATCACTGCCACTGACCCCGCCCGATCCAAGATCCGTCTCGCCTTCTCAGTCACAGCCAATCGAGCAGTCTCTGTCCCATGCATCGAGGAGATGATTTTCCTCGAGAAACTTCGTCAGGATGGTATTAATGTGCTTCTCCAGGATCTTAGATGCCCATGGGAGCAGAGAAATCGGGCGGTAATTACTAGGGTTAGCTGGGTCAAGGGCAGGTTTTTTTAACAAGGCCCGTACCATTGCATGCTTCCATGCCACAGGTACCATCCCACTCAACATGGAGGAGTTCAACAACTCCATGAGAGTAGGGAGAATGGTTTCACTGGCCAACCCCAGCGAGCCTGGAGAAGCAGGGTCACACGGTGAGCCAGATTTTATTTGTTGTGCTAGAGACTCCAATGTTTCCAAATTCAACAATGGAAAAGAATCTAGCTTGTTATGAGGGGGAGTTACTGTATCCAGGGCTGAGTCAGAGCGTTGAATGGGTGATTCAATGGCTGGATCCGGAAAAGAAAGATACATTTTGTTAACTTTTTAAAAGAAAAAGTCAACCAGTTCGTTACATCTAGACAGGGAATTACTATTGTCTCCCGCGAGCGGGGAGGGTTTTATCAGAGAATTAACTATCCGGTATATTTCTTTAGGCTTAGATTTAGCCATTGTTATTTTATCGTTATAGTAGGCTGCTTGTGAAGTTTTTATTGCAAGTTTATAGTTCTTAATAGCGTCCCTGCAAGTGGTTTTGTCAATAAGATTGTAGGTCATGCGCCATTTCCTCTCTAGTCTCTTGCAGGAGCGCTTTTTGTCCCTAAGTTCTTCTGTGCACCACGGTGCTGATTTACTCTGCCTCTTTGACCCAGATAGGTATGAAGGGAGAACCAAATCTAAAGAGGTGGTGATCCAGTCGTTGTATTTATTATTATTTGCCATTGGGTCATGGGAGAGTGAAGGTCTAGTGGTGCTAAGGGCCTCCGTCCAATTATCTACAGAGAGTTTGGACCAGTTTCGGATTTTCCAAGATGTGAAAATAGATAGAGGAGGTTTATTCGTGGTCCAAGTGAAGGCTATCAAAAAGTGATCCGACCATGGTAGGCAGCTAATAGTGCCCACTTTAAGTTGATCGCTATTACTAAAAATCGGGTCTAAAAGATGACCTTTTTCATGTGTTGGAGAGGGAACTAATTGCTCTAATTGAATAGCGGCCAGACTCGACATCAACTCTAATGCCGTGGGGTCTGACAGGTTATCGAAATGAACATTAAAATCTCCAAGTAAAGTAAAATTTTAAGGAGAAGTAACCAATTGGTCAAAAGATGACCTGGTGGCTAGCTGGGGAGAGAAGGAAGCGGAGTAGATGGGATATGGAGTAGTAATCGAGGCAGGTGGTCCAAGGACATACGGAAGAGGAGTGCAAAGAGGAGAGGGCAAACAAGGGAAGTGTTGAAGATTGATGGGTGAAGTGAAGGAGTAAGATGGGGAAGAAAACGGGCAGAGGAGCATCAGAGGAAGCGAGAAAATAGAAGGCTTAGAGGAGAAGAGGGAAAGATTGAGGTAAAAGAGGAACTGAGAGGCAGAGGAGGGAACTGAAGGAATAGAGGAAAGAGAAAATGTGGGCATGGAGGCAGACCAATAGTCCAAATGATGAGAATGGGTCGCTACCTCCCACCCCGACGCTTCCTGTGAGTACTGAACCTGCCTGTGAGATGATCCGAACTGTCTCTAGCTTCATAGCTCATCAGTCATGTCAGACACTTAGTCCAAAGGAGTGGCCCTTGGTTAGAATTTTAGGGAGCACCAGATGTGTGCATGTGGGGATGGAGGCGATGGAGCGGGATGAGCCATGTCCTGCTCTGGACACCTAAAGACTCCTCAGCACAGAACAGAGGGTGCGGGAGGGGAGAAAAGAGCCAATAGGGAAAGAATGAGAGAAAAGAAGACATGAGCGAGTGAAGAGAAAAAGGTGAGAGCGAATAAGAAAAGGGAGAGAAAGTGAGAGAGAGGCGAAAATGAGATTGTGTATTTGTGTGTGCATGTGTGTGAGAGAGACGTGAACCTAGAAGCGCAAGAGCTCAAGTTTGGCCATGGTTAGCTGACTATAAGAGGCGGACATTCTCCTGACAAGGCGGCAGCCACGAAGCTTTCCAGGGCTTGCAAGCAGAACTCTCTGACCTGAGCTTTATCGGTCCTTGGCATCTGTTACTGCCAGTAGACTCGAATATTTAAAGACCGCATTCATGCATGGCAGATGCTCCAAGGGGCAGACACGCTCCCCCTGAGCTGTGATCGGGCTTCATAACTGAGGCACAGCAGAAACTTTGGCTGCCAGGGCAGGGTCATACAGTACCAGTCAGATCCTTGAGCACCAGCGAGATGGGAAGATGCCAGATAGAGCACCCTGGTACCAGGGGGAGTGGCAGGGATGAGAAAGAACTCCCTAGTATTGTCTGGCACAATGCGACATTTGACAAGGCGCGCGAGTACCAGGCAGATCCTTGGGCCCTGGGCACACATCTCAGGGACCAGTGAGAGTGACCTCCCCAGTATCTGAAAGAACCACTGTTAAGCCTGCTAACCCTGGGCACCAGGTGGCATCTGACAATGTGCTCGGATGACCGGCAGATCCTCTGGCAAGAGACACAGCTCTCTGGTACCAAGAAGAGTGTCCGGAACCAGAGAGAGCTCTCACGTTTTCGAAGAAGCCACTAGTCACTGGGTAGAACCTGCTGGCATAAGCTGACATCTGACAAGGGTGCTCGTGTACCAGGCTGATCTTTGGGCACCAGGCACAATACGGTTGTGCTCCTCGTCTTGAGCCTTTCTAGCACCAAGAGCCACAATAACATAACCTGCTAAATTATTCTAAATGAGTGGGACACCCTTGAGAATGTCAACAAGTCGAACAGAGTAACTATAAACTTAGATTTTTTTTTACACTTATTAAATTCGTATTTCTAGGACATGGAGGTGAAAGACTGATCCTGAAGACTGAGATTTGGCACTTATGTAATAATTAAGTGGACATAGTTTATCCTCCAACTATCATGGTGGGCTATAGTAATTTTAAGAAGTGTGCAAAAATGTAGATAAGGATTTAACTCAAGATATGAAGAAACTAGTATCTTCTGATCAGGGTTCCCTACATGAGATTACTAGTGAGATGTGGCCTGAGGAACGCTTTCAGAAAGAGCAAAAGACAAGTAATTTAGAATAGGTTTGTGTGGAGGGTAATGGTATGTGACCATTTATTAAAAGAAAAAGTACTCACTACTCTATGTGGAAAGGATGCCGCAAGCTACCTTAGCGTTGTATCAGAACTTAGCCTTCCGTCTGTTTCTTCAGTTAGTCATGGAACTCCTCCGTTTACAATTTTATTTTAGAGGGTAGTTTATTCCTTATATCCCTTATGAGGTTGGCAAATTTTATTGTTAGCTTCTCAGACTTATTTGGTCTTTGGGTGTTTTAGTCTAACAGTATTGCTTTGATTTTCATCTAGTTTCGTTTGATAGCTGCAGAGGTGTTGCAATCTTTGGGAGTCGCACAGGTTTGGAAATTGTCTGACTCTCTGCATAGGGTGGTTACTTTTGTGTTATTTATGAAAAACAATGTTTAGTTTTCTGTAGAAAGTACCACAAATTGGTTTAATTCATATTCCCTGAGTGCTCTTTAGACAGTAATGCAATGGGGGATGCTGGAAGAGTGCAAGTAGGGTGAGAAACCACGATTTGTATTCTAGTGCAAGTTGTTCTTTGAGGTGGTAGTTTACGAAAAGGGTAAGGAGGCTTTTGTATTGAAAGTATTTTACAGCAAAGCAAACGTAAAATCTATGACGACACTCTTGTTCTACCACTTGCCTTCTGGTAAAATATTGGCGTTGGGAGGACCCTTGGTTAGTGAATAATACACCACACAAATTTAGGTTGCTGGGCCAGTCTCCTCTCTGTAAGGAAATATCAGGGGCCCCTTGTGTCTTCCTAATTCTGTACATTGGAGGCCAAGGCAGGGCAATGTAATTTGAAGTAGGAATGTGGTAGTGGATTTGCACAAGTGATCTTGTAGGTCTCCCTTTTATAACATAAGAGCAACTTGTGTATGCCCAGACCTGGGTGCCATGTTGATTGTGTCACTGGAACCAAGCTGTACCCGGCTGAAGAGCCCATAACTACGGTGACATCGGTCCGGGTTGCTTGTTTAGTTCAGGGAGGACCTGGCTTGGTTGTTCGGGCTCGACTGTTCCCATGAGGAACAGGGTCAAGACTGATTTGCATACGGCAGGGTCCAACCTGACAGTGGCATGGTGAGCAAAAGAACTTTGGGTTGGAGTGCTATCCCGAGCCACTGTCGGTGGTTAAACATGTTGCATGCAGCATCCCATCACCTTTTGTGTGATTGTTTGTTCTAGAGACCATGAATATGTTTATGGCACGCTAACCCTGCCTCAGGGGTTTTAAAGACCAACCCTACTGCAGGGTTGTTAATTTCTCTTGGTTTGGTTCTGCTTTCACCACCTTTGTAAGTGGCCGGAGTTAGTGGCAGTTTAATTTTTCACAGTTCTAGGCATGTTCTCCATCCTAAAATATTTAATGTCTATAGCTACTTCGCTTAGACTTAAAAGTGGGGCAATAATTATCTTGTCTTTCTATTCGGGCTCTATTTGCTTTTTACTGTATACTTCAATTAAAATCTTTGTAGGTACTTGCACAGACCTCAATTTACATACTCCATTTTCTTTCATACTTGGTGAATGAATCCGAGGAGAAACAATTCATCTATATGCATAGTTTAAATTATGTTTTATTAATGCACATAAGCTATGACTAAGATTTTACAAAATGTGTGTTTAACCAACAGCAGAGAAGCTCCTAAAAGTGCCTGACCAGAAAACTTTATAGTAGAAGTTTCAATAAATCATGCAATGGCTGAAAATTTTAATTTTTGCTTCCTGCATTTGGGACTGCAGCGTTAAAGAAAGATGTACTCCCTGGAGTCCCGATCGCTTGGCTGGCTACACCCCTGATGTTAATTTCATTTTAATCTGCATTTATTTTCAAAACGAAGGAAAGAAGTGGTTAAGTGCGCTCCAAAAAAAGCTCAACTGATTTCACTTGCTGCATCTCCCTACTCCTTTTCACCACTGTTGCCTTTTTGTGCAGGCTGAGTACGTACACAGATTGAAAAGAGCAGGAGTCTGCACGGCCAGAGGAATGGTGGTTAAACAACTTCCATAGGGTTAGAGAACCTTTCTCTTACTGGATCACTGAACCAATTTAGGTTGCTAGTTGCTGGTGTCTCCCAAATAGGGAGCTTTCGCTTGCTTAGGAGTTGTGGTCCAGTGTGTTTTAAGGAGCAAGGATACTAATTCCAGCATTCCCACTTGATTAAATTGACTTATCCTTGGTAAAACGCTTTATTTCCCTGTGCCTCTGTTATTTTGTCTGTCAAAATTGACAGCGCTTGGCAAATTACTTAACTAATATGCATTATATAAAAACTTATGGACATTGAGCGCGTGTGGCTGAGCCATCGAGCGGGCATGGCTGAGCGGTTGATCGTGATGGCTGCTCGGCAGTGAAGCTTCAGAGCTAATGGCCCACATCTCACAGTTTGAGGCTTCCATCCTTGCTTCATCTGGCTTGGCTGGGGGGCGGGGCGGGTTCAAAGCCCCTGAGAATCCAGTGACCCCACCTTTGCTGATGTCCGATGCGCCCCCCAGACACAAACCTGATCTGGAGGGAGCGCAGCCCAGCCTAGCCTACCTTGCAGGCCCCGCTGGGGCAGCAGGTTAGCCTGAGGCCGTGGCGCCCACTGGTCCCCCAAACCTCCCCCCCCCCCCCCCCCCACTCCACATTTCAACTGGACCTGCCAAGTCACCTTCCACCTTCCCGGAGCGGCCTCTGTGAGAGACATCCTGGCTCACCTCGATGATCCTGCGACAACAAGCGGGCCTGAGGCTGGGCCACCCCTTCACATCGTATGACACCGACCCTGTCAGCGCGTAACGTGCCTGCATGCTCGCTACGTGGTGACCTTCCCGGGGGACAAGCGGCGCCCAGTGCTGGTTTGCGATATCAAGGTGTAGCTGCAGACTTGGCTGCTGGGTCCTGCTCAACCCTGTGGGGTGCTGGCCCTTCGCCCCTGTGCGGCTGCCTATCCTGCGTGGCAGGGACTGTGTGCTTCAGGCCAGCTGCCGCCTGGAATTGGGGCGGGCCTGCATTCCTGCCTGCTGGGACCCAGGCCCGATATATCTGCGTGCAAATCTCCCCACTGCGGTGAGTCCTGGATTCCAAAGGAACCCCCGAACCCCCACCCTCCCTCCAGCCTGTTAACTTTCTGGGCCCAGCAGAGTGACAGGGTGAGAGGCACGGCCCACACCTGTGTTCTGAGACACCCCAAGGCCTCTTTATACTTTGCTGCAACTACTACCTTGTCCTGCTCGCCTCTCCGTAGCCATCGCCGTTAGGTACCGCTTGTGTGAGAGCTTGGGAACTATCACCCATCCATAGGGCTCAGCGTCACTCCCATTTCGCCTGCTCCCCCATTTGCTTACTACCACTGACTACTTGCGGCCCCCTCTATACTACTCCTCCACCATGGGGCTCAGAGACCCCAAACAGTGCAGGCTGACGTTTGACCAACCAAAATCGTCAGGTTGCCAGGCCCCCTGTTGGACGTTGATGACTACCACAACTTTGCAACCCGTGCCAATTCCCTGGAGAGTGTAGCATTGATCCTGGTTGAGCTGCGGGCTGGATTCCGCGCCATAGACGCTAGTTTCAACTCATGTCGTGGCTCGACCGCATGGGGGAGTGCCTGGATAGACAGGCCACCCGCCTTAACACTGTAGAGTACGTTTCCACCTTCGAGGACATCACAAACTCCCCGGCTCTGAAACTAGAAAAGACAGAGCACCCCCTCAAGGCTGTCGCCATCAAAAATGAAGATATAAAGGCGCGCTCTCGCTGGAGCAATATCTGCAATATTGGCCTTGCTGAATCCACCAACCCAACATAGGACGTTCTGAACAATTTGTGGAAACCTTGCTTACCAAACTGTTTGGCACCCGACACTTCTGCATTCATCGTGGAAAGGGTGCTCAGATTCTTGGGCACCACTGTGGACCAGTATAGTGCGCCTTCTGAATTATAGGGATCTCAATACCACACTCCATCTGGCCAGAGAGTAGTCCCCTTCACTCTATCAGGGTGCTGCTATTTCAATTTACCCGACATCACCTTGGCTGAGGCGAGACGGAAATTCAGATGAAAAGGCGCAGCTCGGAAAGCTCGCGATCCAGTATGCCATGCTATATCCTCCCAAAGTCCTAGTGGTGACGGACAGTAAACCACTTCTTCGACAACCCATATGATGTCATATTATTCAGTAAACGACTGAGACAGGTTGGCTCTTCATCAGCTCGTACCACCCAGGAACACCCCTCTCAAGACATTTATGTTTCTGCAAGCGACAACCTCTTTAACCCTGGCTGACTGACCCTGATATGATTGTATTGCAAGTGTTGTTCTGCTGAGGGACAATTGGTCATACCATAATGTTATTCAAGTGTCATTGTATACCCTGCCTCATTCTGCAAGTGATCCTCCTCGACCCTTATAAAACAGTAATAAGTACTCTTTCTTATAGAGGGCACCAAGCTCTGATACATTGCCAGCCCCCATGGATGATTACGTGTTTCGAATCGTTCACGTTTTAGTTCCTGGTGTGGGCTTCATTGGGATTCACTAGGAGCTCTTCTCTTATAGTGGGTGGGGGGGTTGATTATGTGGGATTTTGATTTGATTGTTATAAGTTGCTTATCTCTCTCCTTTCCATTTTTATTCTGGAGACTGGACGGTGTAGTGGCTACTCTTCTAGACATGACTATGCTGACCGTTTTTCTTTTCTCGTTCCTCCAATCGGGGAACACTAGGTGGGCTGTGGATCTGACACTCCTCACCTGGAATGTCTGGGTACCGAATAACCCTCGTAAAGGCAAACTGATACTATCATATCCCTCCCGGCATGGTGTCAGAGTTGCATTCCTACAAGAAACACACCTACCCTCCCAGACATCCCCTGTTTTTACTGCATCATGGGCCCCACACAGTTATTTCGCTGGCTACAGTTCTTACTCCATCGGAGTTTGCAAACTTATACATAATTCCCTCCCTTTTATGTGCAACACTACTGTTGCTGATGCCCAAGGTTGCTACCTTATGGAAGCAGGGACCATGCCTGGGAGACGAACAGTTTTCCCGAACATGTATGCTCCAAGCACCAATGACTCCCTCTTTTATCAAACTGTGGTCACTCTCCTGGACAGATCTGATGCGAACATTACCTTGGTGGGGGCGAATCGAATCTCCTCCTAAACCCTGCTGTAGATTCCTCCAGTGCATGCCCGGTAAACAAGCCACGTTCATTGAGCACTCAAGATATGGTTCATACGCATACCCTTAGGGACGTCTGGCGCACATGTCACCCTGCGATCCCTGGTTACACCTTTTATTCTGCGCCCCACTCAGTGTGGACTCGTTTGGATTACTGGTTCTGTAGTAGGGGATCTCTGTGTATAGTCATAATCTAGTGAATAGTCCCGCCCATGTGCGTGGACCCCGGAGCAATCAAAAATAATCTCTTACAGTGTCGAAAAATGCAGAACTGCACAGACACTTAAGAGAGAATTTAAAGACAGATAATGCAGCCTACAAAGGCTACACTGTCCAGTACTTCAACTAGAAATGCCACCACAAAAATCCACAAAACAGCAAAGCCTGTACAGATTTCCCTTGCTTTAACAGCAAAATCCCTCAGGAATGATAGAGAGAAGAACCTGGACAGACAAGCCCCATAGGCTGCCATTATGTGGCTCAGAACAGGATACTGTGCCTTTAAGAGAACTTTCCAGAACTTCACAGTATCCCAGAATGCACTGCAGGTCCCAGTTACTTTCAGTTCTTTTTTTCCGGCTCCTGCAAGCAGGACCCTGGAGCATTGAGCTCTCCCTTTTCAAGGGTTTATTGGTGTTTTTTCACTGTAAAATAGATTTGAGTGCTTTCTAAGTACTTTTAGGCTTTTCTTCTTGGTGTTTTGCACTCTTTTGATGTCAAATATGCCTGCATTATTTGACAAATGCCCGGAGTGCTCCAGGAAGAAGGCAAAGTCAGACCCTCATGAGGTGTGTATCCTCTGCCTGCCCTCTTCCCATATTCCAGAGGAGTGTGAGATCTGTCAAGGCTTCTCTGGCAGGACCCTGAAGGACAGAATGAAGATCAGACTTCAGGGCCTCGAGGAAAGGAGGCTGAAGGCGCAAGGTGGGTCTGGAGGGGCTTCATCTGCCCATGCTGAGGCCTCTGGGGGGCTCCCCAGGGGCAGGAAGTCCAGCAAACGTCCACATTCTCCGTCTGGGTCGGTAGCGCTGACCACGACGTCGAGAGGGAGGTCCACGGCCAGCTCCCAGTCTCCCCAGGGCTCTGGGTCGAGAAAACGTCGCCCGTCGACGTCGAGGGACTTACACAGGCCGCCGTCGAACCCATTGACGATTTCTTCTTCGGCGTCGACGTAGAGTGATCGGCGTCGACGGACCCGGCGCTCGCCTTCGAGGCGACACCGCCGATCGCCGTCGACGGACAGGACATTGTCGTCGTCGAGGGGATCCTCGTCGTCGAGGCCGCCGTCGAAACGGAAGAGGTCGCCGTCGAGGCAGAAGAGATCTCCGGCAAGGAAGAAGTCGCCGTCGAGGTCGCCGTCGAGGCCGTCGAGGTCGCCGTCGAGGCGGACAAGGTCGCCTTCAAGGCGTTTGAAGAGGTCGCCGTCGAGGCGGTCGAGGTCGCCGTCGAGGCACAAGAGATCGCCGTCGAGACATAAAGGATCGTCGTCGAGATGGTCGGGCTCGACGTCGAGGCATGGAGGCCGTTCGACGCCGAAGCATAGACGGTCGACGCCGAAGGGGCGCTCGACATCGAGGGACCTACGTTCGACGCCTGGTCACCGTTCTGCAGCATCGAGGGGTCGTGCTGACAGGCCTAGGACTGTGGGGGGCTCCCTTCAGTCCGGAAAGGATGGCGGGTCACCGGGATCGGTGTCCTCGGTGGTGTATACCCCGAAGAAGGCTGTTCCAGATCCTCCTCCGTTGCCAGGAGGTCTACCTCCGAGGGCTCCAACCCCTCCTCCGTTGCCTCCTCTGCCTCCACTTCCAACAGGACCTAGGACCCCTGTGCCAAGGTCGGTCTCGTTTCCCAGGCTTCCGACCCCTCCCAAGAAGACTCCTAAGTCTAAGGAACTGCCCAAGACGTCCGCCCCAGGGAAACCGGCAGAACGCCCCAGACCTAGGAGGTCAAGGTCGCGCTCCAGGCGGAGAGACAGATCGAGGAGCAGACACAGGTCCTCCACCAGATGTAGACATCGCCACAGGAGGCATAGGTCCAGATCCCGTACGGCATCGCCTAGGACCCGTTCCTATTCGCCTACTCTATCAGATTCTCCAGAGACTAGGGTGTCCCCGGTCGACGACATTGGCACGTTCCAGGAGGTGCTCCTGAGGGGGGCTGCGAAGTTGGGTATCACGGTGACGGCTCCTACACCTACGACGTCCGTGATATTCAAGACGCTTCACAAGAAGCACCTGTCTCGCCCTCCTCTGCCGTTGGTCCCAGGACTGGTCGAACCGGCGGAAGTGCTGTTCCTTACACCGGCGGTGGTGAAGGCTGCTCCCTCGAGACTCCTGAAAAAGTACCGAGCTCCTGACTCGGACCCGGCCTTCCTACATGTGGACCCGGTGCCCGACTCGGTGATAGTGACGGCGGCCAGGAAGTTGCATTCTACCTCCCCGTCCTCCACAGTGCCACCGGATAAAGAGAGCCGCTGGATTGATTCGGCTGGTAGGAAAGCCTGTGGGACTTCTTCCACCACTACGAAAGCCTCCAGTGATTCGGCTTTGCTAGGGCGGTACAACCGTGCGCTATGGGACTCCCTGGAACAGTTTGCGGACCTTGTGCCACGCGACAGGAGGGAGGACTTCCTGGAAATTGTCTCGGAAGGGATGCTGGTTTCCAACCAGTCCATCAGTGCCGCTGCGGACATAGCGCTGTTGGCCGCACATGGCTACTGTCACGGGGTCAACCAGCGCCGCCATGCTTGGCTCAGGCTTACTTCACTCAAGCCTGAGGCACAACAGCGGGTGGCCAATCTGCTGTTTTCCGGTGATACACTCTTCGGAAAACATGCCGACGACGAAATGGCCCGGATGAAGGCCGAGGCTGAAACCCTGACGGCTGTGGGTCTGGAGAAACCCAAGGACAAAAAGCCTTACCGCCAGTTCCAACGGCGGTTCGGCTCGCAGGGGAAAGGAAGAGGACAGTCTTCTGGACAACAGCAGCAGCAACAACAGCAGCAGTTCCGAAGGCCCTTCCAAAAACGTCAGAGGGGTAGAGGTGGCCAGCAGTCCTCTACCGCGACCAAAGGCCCGGCCGGGTCTCGCCCCTGAGTGGTTACTTCCCCTTCATCCGTTACCCGCTCTGGTGGGGGGAAGCGTTCAATTTTTTCTGGCAGAGTGGAGAAAAATTACTCAGGACAAGTGGGTGCTGAATATTGTTTGCAATGGATACAGTCTTAGGTTCATCAGCCCTCCTCCATCGATTCCTCCGGTCAGCTCGCAGTATTAGCTGCGCGAGCTCCAGGCGGAGGCCGATATCCTGTTAAGGAAAAGGGCGATAGAAGATGTACCTCTGTCTCAAAGGGGAAGAGGTCTGTACTCCCGGTTCTTTCTGGTCCGCAAGAAGGACAAGAACGAGTTCAGGCCCATTCTGGACTTGCGACAGGCAAACAAGTGGATTCGCAGAGAAAAGTTTCACATGCTGTCGTTGCATCAGATTTATCCTCAGTTGCAACGGGGAGACTGGCTATGTGCCATAGACCTACAGGATGCATACTTCCATGTGCCCATTGCACACAAACACAGGAAGTTCCTGCGATTTCATGTCGGCACCAATCACTATCAGTACACGGTACTTCCGTTCGGGCTGAAGTCTGCGCCCAGGATGCTCTCGAAGTGCATGGCAGTGGTAGCGGCACACCTGAGGAAGCACAAGGTGTTTGTCTACCCATACCTGGACGATTGGTTGATCAAGGCCTCCTCCTTCTCGGAAGCTCAAGTACACTTCCAGAAGACGTGCGTTCTCTTGAACAAACTGGGGTTGCACATCAACATGTCCAAGTCTGTTCCGACTCCGGTCCAGTGCATTCAGTACTTGGGAGCCTCCATCGATACGCTGTCAGCAAGCGTGTCTCCTTCGGAGGAGCGACGATTATCCCTCCTTCGGAAGGCTCAGGCTCTCATGTCCACTCCATCTACGACAGTAAGGACGGTGTCTTCTCTACTGGGATCGATGGCCTCTTGTATCTTCCTGACGCCACATGCGCGGCTGCACATGAGACCGCTGCAGGAGTGCTTAGAAGATCAGTGGGACCAGAGGAGAGGTTCTTGGGACGACAAAATACGACTGTCTCTGCATGCTCTTCAGTCTCTGAAGTGGTGGTGTTCAGCGGAGAATCTCCTCAGAGGGGTTCCCTTCCACAAGGACATTCCCACACAGACTATCGTGACGGATGCTTCTCTCCAGGGATGGGGAGCGCACTCCGGAGACTTACAGATTCAAGGGACATGGTCCCCGACGGAGTCCACGTACCACATCAATTTCCTGGAACTCAGAGCTATTCACTTAGCGCTGAAGGCTTTTCACCCGTCCTTCCGGACCAACTCTCTGCTTGTACAGACGGACAATACGACTACGATGTATTACCTCAACAAGCAGGGGGGCTCGAGATCCCGCACTCTGTCGCAGGAGGCGCAGGCGATCTGGCACTGGCTTCTGGCCCGAGGACTGTCGATAACGGCCACTCATCTGCCAGGTGTGCAGAATGTTCAGGCAGACTAGCTGAGCAGACTGATTCAGGAAAACCACGAATGGGTCATAAACGACGAAGTACTAGGAGAAGTCTTCGCAAGGTGGGGAACTCCAGACGTAGATTTGTTCGCCACCGCCGAAAACAGCAAATGCCGAGACTTCGCCTCCAGGTACTACCAGCCAGGGACGCTGGGGAACGCGTTATGGATCAACTGGTCGAACAGCTTTCTGTACGCTTTTCCGCCCATTCCCCTGATCCCGACGGTTCTCATCAAGCTGTCCCAATCCAGGGCGAGGATGATTCTGATTGCCCCGGAATGGCCCAGACAGTGGTGGTTCACGGACCTGCTTCACCGGTCTCTCCTTCCTCACATGAAGCTGCCGTGCAGGCCGGACCTTCTCACGAAGTTCGGGGGGCGAATGGTGCACCCCAACCTCTCGTCTTTGAGTTTGGCGGCATGGCTCCTGAAATAGTGCAATATGGCCATCTGAATCTCCCAGAGGATTGTATGGACATACTGAAGGACGCTAAGCGACTTTCCACTAGGACTTATGCTTACAAGTGGAAGAGGTTTTGCATTTGGTGCAAGTCTAAGAACTATGACCCTACGACATGCAAGGAGGATGTCATCCTTCCATATCTGCTACATCTGGCGCAGTCTGGCCTTAATGTCCATTCCATTAAGGTTCATCTGGCTGCTTTGACTGCCTACAGGAAATGCCCTTCACAGACTTCCTTCTTCCAGATCCCTGTGATCAAAGATTTTCTGGAAGGCTTGAAGAAAGTATTCCCTCCTGTCAGGCTTCCTTCGCCTTCATGGGACTTGAATGTGGTGCTGTCCAGGTTGATGAAGGAGCCTTTTGAACCTATTCATAAGGCTTCGTTGCAGCACCTGTCCTGGAAGGCGGCGTTCCTCGTGGCCATTACATCGGCCCGCAGGGTGAGTGAAATTCGGTCGTTGTGTTGCCAAGAACCTTATACTGTATTTCATGCTGCTAAGGTTGTTATGCGTACTCACCCTAAATTTCTTCCCAAGGTTATTTCTGATTTTCATATCAACCAGACTATAACTTTACCTACGTTCTTTCAGAATCCTTCATCCCCAGCGGAAAGGTCCTTGCATTCCCTGGATGTTAGGAGGGTGCTGAAATTTTATCTGGATAAAACCAAAGATATTCGTAGGTCAGACCAATTGTTCATCAATTATGGATCAGTCAGGACGGGTCTTGCTACCTCTAAACAGTCCATCTCGAGGTGGATTGTGTCCTGCATACAATTGTGTTACCAACAAGCTAATAAGACCTTAGGGGGAAAACCTAAGGCTCATTCCACCAGGGGCAAAGCCGCCACGACGGCTTTGCTTCGTAACGTGCCAATTGCGGAAATCTGCAAGGCGGCCACTTGGAAGTCGGTCCATACCTTTGCTAAGCATTACTGCCTGGACTCTGATGCCAGGGCAGACGCTCAGGTTGGGCAGGCTTCGCTGCGAAATCTGTTCGCACAATAGTGGTGTTATTTCTCGTTTCTCCACCGCCGCTTTGGTGTGGGGATGGGCTTGCCATTCTATTCACTAGATTATGACTATACACAGAGATCCCCTACTACAGAAGGAGTAGTTTCTGTCCTGTAACTCCAGTTCTGTAGTAGGGGTATCTCTGTTATAGTCATAAGCGCCCTCCCTCCTCCCCGGTGGAGAGAGATATTCATGTACGGAATGCTACAGGTCTGGCGTGTTACGCCTTCAAAAAGAACTGAAAGTAACTGGGACCTGCAGTGCATTCTGGGATACTGTGAAGTTCTGGAAAGTTCTCTTAAAGGCACAGTATCCTGTTCTGAGCCACATAATGGCAGCCTATGGGGCTTGTCTGTCCAGGTTCTTCTCTCTATCATTCCTGAGGGATTTTGGTGTTAAAGCAAGGGAAATCTGTACAGGCTTTGCTGTTTTGTGGATTTTTGTGCTGGAATTTCTAGTTGAAGTACTGGACAGTGTAGCCTTTGTAGGCTGCATTATCGGTCTTTAAATTCTCTCTTAAGTGTCTGTGCAGTTCTGCATTTTTCGACACTGTAAGAGATTATTTTTGATTGCTCCGGGGTCCACGCACATGGGCGGGACTATTCACTAGATTATGACTATAACAGAGATACCCCTACTACAGAACTGGAGTTACAGGACAGAAACTACTCCTTCCTGTCGGCAGCTGGCATCCCAGTTACACTGATGAGGGTATTAATTACGAAATAGTCTCATACTACAAATCTCTGTACACATCTAGCCTCCCCCTGAATCCATGGCGCGACAGTCCTACCTGGAGGAGATAACTCACAGTTCCTGAGGGAGCCATTTAAAGCAGAGGAGATCGCCACCTTGGATGTCACGAAAGCCCCTGGCCTAGATGGCCTTATGGGTGCTTTTTTTAAAAAGCCTACAAAAACACCTTGATTCCCCACTTACTGAAAGTGTACGCTGAGGCCCTCACCAATGGGGTCCTCTCCCTACCATGCGAGAAGCATCGATCTCCCTACTACTTCAGCTTGGGAAGGACCCCAAACATTGCGCCTCTTACAGACCGCTCTCCTTACTCGACTTCGACAATAAAATTCTCGCCAAAGCAACGGCTAATAGGCTGTCGGTATTGTTAGATATAGTACTGACGATTCTGCAGACTGGGTTTATACCCCATATATCCACATCCCCTTAATTTTTGTGCTGTCTTCTTGGTCCTAAAGAGGCTATGTCCAGATACCCCCGCAGTGGCTACCCTTCTTGATGTAGAGAAGGCTTTTGACACCCTAAAGTGGCCCTTCCTTCACGCTACCCTGCAGAAGCTGGGCATTCCCGATGGATATACAGCTCTTGTCTCTCCATATTTGTACTAGAGTCCGACAGCCCGTATAAGAGTTAAGGATTCTATCTCTGACCCCTTTAATGTCACCCAAGGTACTAGACAAGGATGCCCGCTCTCACCTTTATTATTTGATAGCCATGGACCCATTGGTGCATCACCTTCAAGAACGTCACATGCACCGAAGCTTACAGTTGGCTTCAGGGCCACTTCTGTCCATATACGTCGATGACATACCTTTTTTCATCTGACACCCTTTAATCAATTTAACCCCCATAGTACAGGAGGTGGTCCGGTTTGGCAACCTCTCCGGCCTGTGTATCAACTGGACGAAATCGGAGCGTTTTTTTCCATATCAATATCACCAAGCCCCCTACATGCGATTATCCTTTTATTGGGCCGCAGACACCACCAAATATATAGGAGTTGTCTTGCAGAGAAACCGAGATCAGGTCATTCGTTTGAATCACGGCCTCGCCACGGACAGACTCTCCACCCAAATAGATCGCTGGATACAACCTCCCCTTTCCATGGCTGGCCGTATAGCTATTATCAGATTGACAATCCTTCCCTGTTTTTTTTTATTTCTTCATACCTATACCCTTAACTAACTCATTTTTTGCCATCCTCCGCAGCCTATTGTTTGAGTTGGTGTTGGTGGGCCGCAGACCCAGAGTGACTTCGCCTGGGACACCCTTACTTTCCCATATGCTTGTGGTGGCTTTGCCATCCTTGATTTTCATCTCTATTTCCTGGTAGCCTAGGCCCATTTTGTGTATCATTGGTTTCACCCTGATGCTCGGCTGCCGGAGCAAGACCTGGCAGACCCCACACCCTTAAATGTTCTGTTGCCACCGGCCATCAGTCTGGATCCCACAGACCTCCAAACCTTATCCACAACCTGCTGGGCATGGCAGAATCATAGTGACACATTGGACTTCAACTTTTTATATTGCCCTGAATTCCCCCTTGTACAGAATCCATGGCTTCCACTCACAGCGGAAAAGCTAGTACAATGTATCCTGCATAAACATGACCTTTCCTCCTTTGGGGATGTGTTCCCCGACGGGCATGCCCTATTCCTCAGCATAGACACCACACATGGTGACACCCTCCTTTATGGACAGATTCACTCTCGACCAACTTCATGGTGTGCTGTGGTCCAGCATCCCGTCATACTCGCTCGTTCCTGATGAATTCACTCCACTCATCCTTCTGATGTTGGACCCGGATGGGTCACACCTAATCTCCAAGCTCTAGCGCGCTTGCACAGCACATAAACATCCCAACGAAGACTGGGTTTGAAGACACTGGGAGATTGACAAAGACTTGGCCTTTTGCTGAACACAAATTAAACTAGTATCCCTCAACCATCGCCACAAGCTACTTCATTTTTGTTCTTTGCATAGATTTTATGTGACCCCCCTAGTGGAGTCGCCCGGATTGATCCCTCGAGGTCAGCTCTATGCCCTAAATGTTGAGGTCCTGATGCAAAGTTTCTGCACTTACCCTGGACTTGCCCGACTATTGCCACATACTGGATGGGAAGTATTCTGTATCCTCTCCCAGATGATCGCTTTAATGGTAGACACCCCCTTTTGTGGCCCTGCTGGGCAATGTTTCCTCTATCCCAATAACATATTTCAGATTCACCCCCTTGCATTGCTGCTGGCAAAAAGGGAGATTTCACTTCATTCGGGCAATGGTGTACGCCTCACCACTAAGGCCTGGCTCGTCGGCATGACCTACTGCGATCTAACGATCAAGGTGTATTCTTCTCTATAGCCTCCCTCAGCCCACCCAAAATATATCTGGCAACCTCTTAGGCTTCATTAACTTACTTTGCGCCCAGACTCCCCATTATCCACTCCTCAAGCCTTCCACCGTACCGCCCTCAGACTTTTCCAGCCAGGACACCAATGCATGATTCTTCAAGTATTTTTCCATAAGTCCCCTTCTCTGTGAATCTCCCCTTGCCCTCCCTAAATAAACACTGTCAGCTATTGCTATGCTGCTATTTCATCATAATAAAAAGTATACTAATTATATAGCCTGTCATGCAATGTTTATATGTACATCATGTCTGAGCCGCGTCTATGGTAACCTTCTTTTCTTCTGTACTGTACTTTTGGAAACTGTTAAAGTTTAAAAAAAAAAAACACCTTATGGACATTTAAATGTACTTGTTTTTGCCTGCTGCGTTATCACCCTATACTCCTCTGAGTCCGTACAGGAACCAAAACTCTTTTTCACACTGATATGTTGGGAAACTGGGTAAATTATGCCTGAACAGGAAATGGAAACAGATGTTGTTGAAATAAAATTAACAGGCTTTAAATAAGAAGTGATAAAAAATACTATCAGTAGGCACCCAAACAAGGTAGTATGACGAGAAATATATGCACAACCACAAAAATCAATGAATCCAAAACAACAATTTACCCAAGAAGTGGTCAGGTTGGTCAGTGGTGGCTGGTTAGGAACGGTTGCGGGTGGGGCAGACGGGGGGGGGGGGGAGGTTGTAGGAAAAAAAAACCTTAGCGCCGCTGATCGCCACGTACTGCCTCTCCTCCTCCCGCGCAGGAACAGGAAGTATCCACCCTCCCAGAGTTCCCTGACCAATCACAGCGCTAATAATGCAGCGTTGTGATTGATCTACACGCCGTAGATCGGCGCTCAGATGGGGATTGGGAGGCTGGACATTTTCTCCACCTAGGCTTTAATGCAGCCTGGGTGGAGAACATGCCAAGTGCACATGATGGTTTTGTAGTTAGTGGGGCAACGCACCTCCGCCTTAGCAAAGGAGCCGCCGGTGAGGTTGGTATTTGTTACAAAAATGCAAGAGTATTGATCAACTATATCTAGGTTCGTGAAGGTCTGGGCTGCATCTCATCCCATTCACAATGTCACATTGCTGTCTGAGATATTACGTGTTCACGTGAAGCAAATGGGAAATCTAACTGGGGGGAGTATATACAGATAATAGGCAATTACAGGATATAGTGAGGTAAAAGCACTGCTTATCATTAACTCATTTATAGATGTTGTCTGTAGTGAAAGGTAATATATACAATGAATACTAAGAATGTAATGGACACTGCTGAAAGCCCAGTATTGTCATTGACAGTATTATGTGGATCCTCATGCTCTCCTCAAATAATAAATACCGCTTTCCCCGTATACTACATCCTTTAAGGCTCTTTGTACAACACTACTTGTGAAATAGAATATATTGGTTATAACAATGTAACATACAAATTGTGTTGGAAACAGCAAATTGATTATTTGAAGGCCTCCCCGAAAGATCCAGACAGCTTTAAAGACAGTGATTCATGCATACGTGTTTCAATTACAAATTGACCGGTTGACAATAACAGCACCTTTATCTACATCAGCATGAGTGGGTGAATCACAGTAAGACTGTTTGTTTTGCAGGCATGTGTGGATCTTAGGCATGCTAAGGAATAGGCACATCCCAAAGTGAGAGGGGGATTCTTGTTGAACTTTGATAAGGTTTCTGTGACATTGTAACATGACAGAGGAGTGTCTGCATTCTATATTGAACCTCCATCATGGACTATTGGCAGTTCATTATGATCCCTTAAGTTTGAATGAAATTAAAACCGAGCAATAATTAAAGAGAATAAGTAGACAAGAGAATGCAAAAGTTTTGATAAATACATTTCAGCAAACACCTAATCAAAGGTCTTGAATTTGTAGCGAAAAGTCATTTCATTGGAAGAGTGCAATAGAAGGTCAATATAACAATATTTGATCTGCCAGATGTAGCAGAGGAGGAAGCAAACACCTGCACAGAATTTTTAGATGCTTGTATACCAAAGACATTGGGCATATGCTTTGGCAGGGATTTTGAGATATACTTTATGCAAAGGTGAAGGTAGTCAATTTCAGAGCTCAAAGGTGCCAGCATACTGCATGCATCATGGAGTATGTGTAAAAATCTAAACTAATTTAATTTATTTATTTTAAAGGTTTTGTATAGCGTGAACATGACCCAAACGGGTATCCGAGCGCTTTACATATGGGTTGAGAAAGACAAAGGCAAATAACTGTGGGCGAGAGTACGGAAAAGTCAAACCAAATACCACAGGAACAAGCAAAGGAATGTGAAACAGGAACACAAGGACCAAAATCAAATACTAGGAACAAGAAAGGCAATATGCAACAGGAACACTGCCATATTGAAGGGTGCCGCGGGTCGTAAAAGATGCCAGGTCGTAGCAAAAGCAGCTAATCCGGAAGAGAAGCAGAAGGAGAACAAGTTCTAGATCCGTGGATTGGTCATTAGGAGGGCCTGAACTTACCTTTTGATGGCAAATGTTTAGGGAATCAGTCTTGTTTCCGCTGGTAAGCATTCAGAATTCTCGGGGCAATGCCAGAGGATGTGCGATTGTATGTTTTTAGTTTTTAAAATTTCTTCCGCTTAAGAAGCAGTGTACTGGAGCCTTCTTGAGGACCAGTTTCCTGCGGAGAGTTCTAGCTTGTTTTTCAGGTAGAGTGGTGTATTGAAGTGTAGGCCTCTGAGTCATACAAGCACTTTTTAAGTGGATCCTTGCTTCAAATGGAATCCAGTTGAGCGATTTCAGGTCAGGAGAGATGTGGTTGGTTTTCTTGGAGCCAGTGATGAGTCTGGTTGCCGCATTGAGTGATGCTCTGAGGGGGGCTAGGCTGAGTTTTGGCAGTCTGCATAAAGTAGCACTGCTGTATTCTATTTATTTATTTATTTTTAAAGTTTTATAGAGCGCAAACAAGATCCTTGCAGATATCAGAGCGCTTTACATTGAACACTATTAGATATAGAAACAAATAAATGTAGGACAGAAAAATCACATATACATAGCATAGCACATAGCATGTCGTGCATAAGCAGTATGGTACATAACAGGAGACAAGCACGATGATTCAAGTCAGGATCAATTTAGTTCTGTCTTTGGGAACTGTTGATCTCATAATATAATTAGTCTGTGATCGGGTGTAATTTGCCAAGAGAATCGCTTTGACTTCCTTTTTAAAAGATGCGGAACAAGCATTTAGTCTGGTTTCTGGGGGCAGTGTATTCCATATCCTGGGCACCATCCCTGAGAAGGATCGTTTATAGGTTTTCCTCTTGTTGAACCTATGGGGTTTCAGTAGTAAGTTTTGTGCACTCCTTGAGGATCTTACCCCTCTCGAGATCGTCAGCTTCTGTGCAAGGTAGCTGGTTGAATTATGATGTATGGCCCTGTGCGTCATGCACGCTATTTTTAGATGAATTCTGGCTTCAAGTGATAGCCAATTCAGGGATTTTAAATCTGGGGAGATATGGTAGCTTCTTTTCAAGCCAGTGTGGAGTCTCGCTGCAGTGTTTATTGATGCTCTTAGGGGAGCTGTTGTAGCTTTTGGAAGGCCACATAGAGAAACACGTCCGTACTCTACCCTAGGGATAACTAGAGCCTGTACTGCCAGCTTGAAGTCATTGTCTGGAAGGAAGGGTTTCAGCTTCCTCCGTGTGTTTATCTGAAAGTTTGCTCCTTTTGTAGCGCTGCTAATGTGTTTGTGCATATTGAGGTTACTGTCCAGAGTTATTCCTAGTGATTTTGCAGAGTCAACAATGGTTGGTTGAACGTTGAGCGCAGTGTGATGTTTAATCCAGTCTTGCATTATGTGGACTTTGGCGGGTGGAGCTATGAGGAGGAATTCGGTTTTCAGAGCGTTCAGTTTGAGATGGTTTTCTGCTAGCCAGGTCTGGGTGTTCCTGAGCGTAGAGTTAAGCAGTTTAATGTCTTCTAGGGTATTGATCTTAAGATAAAGTTGTGTATCGTCAGCATGCATATGATATTGCACCTTAGATGCATGAAGAATTTCGGTGAGTGGTTCCATGAACAGGTTAAACTGTGTCGAGGAAAGTGAGGACCCTTGCGGGACTCCCAGCGTTACAGGTAGGGTTTTGGAAAGAGTGTTGTTGATCTTGAATTTTTGTCTTCAGTTATAGAGGAAGGATGTGAACCATTTTAAGACTGATCCTGATAGACCCATTCTATGATTCAGCAGCTCAATCAGATTCTCGTGTTTGACCGTATCAAAAGCTGAGGATAGGTCGAGTAGGATGAGTAGGCATGATCCATTTTGGTCAAGGATTTGTAGCGCATCGTCAATAATGTGTGTCATGGCTGATTCTGTGCTGTGTCCTGCTTTGAAGCCAAATTGGTGTATGTTCAAAAGATCAAAGTGATCAATATGCTTAGTAAATTGGTGGTGAATACATTTTTCAAGAAGTTTGGCCAAGGTAGGGATATTGGATATAGGACGGTAGTTATTAAGATCCGTAGGGTCAGCTATTGGTTTCTTTAAGATGGGTGAAACTTGTCCGACTTTGAGGGAGTCTGGGATGCAGCCTTGCTGAAGTGAGCTGGTAATGATTTTGGTCCCGAGAGGCAGAAGCCATGAGGTAAAGTCTTTGACCGCATTTGCAGGGAGAGAGTCGGAGAGGTGATTGGCAAGCTTCAGGGCATTGAGAATCTTGCCCACATCCTCTTCAGAGTAGTTATCAAAGGATGACCAGGCTGTGTCATTTTTTAGGTCACATTTTTAGGGGATTTGGTATGGCGAGGATGGTGGTGGGGTGGAGTTTTTCGCATGAGGAGCGGTGTGCAGTAATAGATAATTTAGGAGATCCTTCTTGATGTTGTCCGACTTCTGGTTAAAAAAGGCAAAAAATTGCAGACGGGCTATGTCTTGCAGCCGTTGAGGTGCTTCCTTAGATTGAGTTTTGATTAACTCAAAACGTTTTTTGGGCCGGTTTCTAGCTTGGTGTAGTTGGTGGCTGAAGAAGTGCGCTCGATCTTTTTGTAATAAGCATTTCTTTTTTTCCTTAATAACTTGAGGTGAAAAGCAGATGGGACTGATCTCCAGTTGCGTTCGAGTGATCTGATGACCGTCTATCCTCGGTCAATAGCCCGTTGTACCAAGGCTTAGAGTCTTTAGTGGAGATGCTCTTTATTTGAAGGGGGGCTACATCATTAACTATCGAGGACATGGAGTTGAGGTAGTGGTTGGTGATATCATGGACGTCGGAGATGTCTACAGGGGGCCGAAGCAGGTTGAAGCAGGAGTAAGGTAATGTGTTGGTGTTGAGTTTTTTCAAGTCTCTTTTCCAAATCTTTGGTTTTGTGGACTGAGCCGAATAGAATTTTATGGTTTCCTTTATAAAGAAGGTGATAATATGGTGGTCCGACCAATCACAGGGTTGGATCGACTCCAGCTGAATGACGTCAATTTTGGCGATTACTAGATCAAGGGTTGAGCCTTTATTATGTGTAGGGCTATTGCAAGTTTGGGTGAGGGCTAGATCATCCAGGAAGTTTTTGAGACCATTGACCACTGCGTCATTGTTGTCATTCCAATGGAGATTGAAGTCGCCCAGGAATATTTGGGAATTTTACCGCCCATTGTTAGTTGAAATCATATCCATAAGTTGTTCGGTGAAGAGGAGGTTATCCCCTGGTGGGGATAGATGATGTGAAGCAAGTATACTGGTTTGTTGTTGCTGCTGATGTCAAGGCATATGTATTCAAAAGAGGCGACATAGCTCTGTTTACAGTGATGTTGCTCCGATGTATACAGGCTATACCTCCCCCTATCTTATCTGTTCTGTCCAATTATTAGGCATACTCTGATTTCTCATCTAATCTCATCAAGCCCCTTTTGTTGAAAGAGGGCTATATTTCCATGTAGTCGTGGTCGCAAAAGAGAGTTTTCCTTTCTTATTAAGATCAAGTAGAGCCTTCTGTCAGCCTAACAGGAAAGCATAACCCTTAACCGCGCTATCTGCGTTGTTTTGTAATGAGTGTAGAATTAGGGAGGGGCGGGCCGAGCACCGACTTCGCTCCGAAGCCCAAGAGTTTGCCAAAATCCTCCTGCTATGGAATGCCGGGGAGTGCCTCCGCTTGGCTCCGCCGATTTGTAGTCCTCTTGTGGAAGGTAGGGTTTGGATGCAGTAAAAAGGCAATACTTAGTAAATGCAGTACATAGGCTTCAATGGGAATTTCAATAAAATAGCATATAAGTAACTTTTGAGATTACTAGGCTTACTCAGAGTAGTATATCTAGATACTACTCTAGGACATTTCCTGGAAACAGGTAAGTAAAATAGTTTTTGTTAGATTATGCAATTTTATAGAATTTCTTTAGATTTTAAAACTAGACACTTAGAAACTTTTTAAGGAAAAACAGTCAATGTTATCCTTTGGAGGAAAATATGGTTATCGTTTTTAGGTAAGTAATCCTACTTTGGAGTTGAGGTTCTGGGGTTAGACTCAGGGGTCCCTAATCACTAATCTAGTGCAATGGTTCAAGGATAAATATTTCTCATGACTGCTCAAAGGATACTGTCAAAATCCAAAAGGGCGATCTACCCTAGATGAAGCACTTATGGTTGAGAACCATTTTCCATTGGATGGTCATCTAGGTCCAAGATAACGTATGACTGGAAAATAGTCTGTTGACTTGGAAACATTTCTTGCTAATGTATCAGAATTGCCAATGGGCATGTAATTATATTATAGCCTTAGAGCCTGCCGTAGTGGGCTCTACTGGCCATTAAAGGCCTGCTCGAACTACGGTGGGCTTTAGGGCTATGAGAACATTCCGCCCCTAAAGGGAGGAATGTTCTGATTTGTAAAACAAAGGCCTCACTGAGCCCGAGGGGGTTGAAATCTCCTCGGGCTCCATGAGACCTTTGTTAAGCATTGGAATGTTGATGCTCCGAGCTTCTGCCGGGCATTAGAAGCCCGGAGCACTATATTGTTTTCTATGGAGGTCCCAACATTTCAATGTTCTAATGTTATTTATGTTTTATATGTATAACAATGTACTAATAGTTTGGTTCACAGCTTCAATAGGAGTACTGCTTTGCTACTTAAAGGTTGTGCTGTTACAAGTTGTATTTTAATCCAGTATTGCTTCCAAGTGAGATTGTCTTACTTTACTTGTGAGTTATGAAATATTATTTTAGTAAGAGGTTTTGCCTCTGAAGAGCTATACTTAAAATCTAATTGATGGCAATTAGAATCCAGTTTATGGTGCAGAATTTCTCTCTTTGTTCTTTATAGGTTACGGATTTTAAGAATGGGGAGATTATGTGGCTTAACGGCTAGGGTGGTTGACCTCGAATCTGGGGATCTGGGTTTGAGTCTTGGCAATGACTTTCAACATCCTGTAATTCTGGTCAAATCACTGGGCCTAAGAAAAACATTAATGTGTCAGTCTGTAACCCAACTGGTTCTCATGTAAAGTGCTCCGATACTTTGGGGTCAGATTCGCGCTATACAAAACTCCGGGGGGAAAAAAAGAATGATCCTCTTAAGTTAACATCACACTCTGGAAGGTACTTGTGGGGCAGATAGAAGCTTGAAGGCAAAGGGTTTTCTTGTTAATTATGATTTGTTTAATGATATTGTGTTTTCTTTTTTCTATCTGGGGAGTCAGAAAATGTTGCGCAATTCCTGAGAAGTTGGGTAGCACTTCTCAATCAAACTACAAGATATCTATTGGTGTCTGTTAGCAAGGACACTTTGGGTTGGTCTAGAGGCCATTGAAGGCAGTTTGAGCGATTGCCTTTGAAATCATATACGGATCTACAATAGAACCTTAGCTCTATTTTGCAGTTATTAAAAAAGTCTTCAACTATTGGGTCTGTGCTGAATGTACTGACCTTTAACGTTAAGGGTATAAACCATACAATAAAGAGGAGGAAGATAAATACATTATTACAGTAAAGTTAGTCAATTTTTATCCTCCTACGAGAAAAGAAAATTCCCGAGGAGAACTGGATGAAAATGTAGGCTGGCTTATTAATAAGGTGAAGTTCTGTAGTCCGGTGGGTAAAAAAAGAATGTGGTGTTGATAATTACAGAAAAAGGGAAAATTGGACGTTTCATCTCAGACAAATGCAAAAGTGGTGAATATATATACAAACTATTTAGGATGCTATGTGATTACGATACATGCTCCCAATGCGGATGATTATGATTTTTAGACCACATTGAGAGAGATCAATGATATTCCAAATAATGTTGCAGTTACTTTTGGTTGCGACTTCAACTTGCCGCTTGACATAGCTCTGATTAGACGGGCAAAAGACACCTAATTAAAGGGAAAAGCAAAAAGAGAAATCTCTGACAGATTTGCCTTAAAGATCACTGAATGTAGCCAGATGAACTTGAATTTTCTTTCTTCTTATCTACCCTCAAATCCTAGTCGACGATTCATGCACACCCGTCCTACAAGATAAAATCAAGGAGGCCAAGAATGAGCCTATGTTAGTTTCAGAATATGCTGGAGTCACAAGGTTGCTTGATATTGGGGCTTGCAGTACTAGTTGACCAACAAAAATGTGAAGGTTAAAGGAAGATTTATTGAAAAATCTGAAATCATTGCTATCAGTGAAACTTGCAAACAATTTTTGTTGAGAATGACTGGGTTAGTTGTCATTCTCAACCTCTAGGTGTTGCTTTTAAGGCCACACTTAGATGTACAGTGAGGGGCCTGATAAACAGCAAAAATAGACAGCTGAATGACTATTTGACAACATTTGAAGGCAAAATAAAATATTTAAAGAAACAACATACTCCATTATCTTCACCTAACAAGTGGTCAGGTTTACTTCAAAGGCAATACAAATTCAAAAGGAATGGAAAAGCTAGCTGCCTACTCACATATTGAATATTAGGGACTCTTTAAGAAAGGTATCAACTCAAATTTTCAAAACCAATTACAAGAGACGGTCCTAGATGCCATCAACACGTTTCAGGTTGGGAAAACCCCTGGACCAGATGGCTGTTCAGCATTATGCTATAAAAAAAATTAACCCAGTAAAATATTTTATGTTGCATGTATTTCAATACTTAGTAAATCAGATGAACTACCAGCCCCAAAAACAAGCTTTTCTAAACCCTTCCTTCTGACTCTTCTCCTTCCACCTCCCTTTTACTCATCCCAAGCCTCCTCCTACTGCGCGCAGACTACTTTGTGATTACTCCTGAGACACAGCCGGGAGCAGTGTGTAAGATTTTGCATCTTTCTGTTTTTTTTAAATGTAAAAATTAGCGCTTTTTAATTCTTCACTCACCTTCTCTGGCACACGATTGTGGTGTGCAGATACCCCTCGAAGAAGCTAAACGAGCACTGGCAAGGGCGAAAAACGCCAATCTTCCCACCGCCATTCCCCACGCCCAGACCGGGTACACGCCCACTCAGAGGCCACGCCCCCCTCCATCGTCCCTTCACCATATAAATGTGCATGTACCGGAAGCGCAGCGGGTGCGACGATTGCGCGCCGAAGGCGCGCATAAGGCAAGCTCGTCTGCGCTCGTCCGCGATCAGAACGCGACCGGACCCCCTGTCCGATCCACTAGCCATAACATCACGCCGTACACTCAAGCGGAGCTGAAGTCTTTGAGACCCCTCCCTTGTGCTACACGTCCATGTTCCATCTCCGACGCCTGGGACCAGGTTTACACATGCACAGTCTGCCACTTCTCTCTTCTGACTACGGATCTTACAGCCAGCCCGACCCTTCTCCCAAATTCGACCCCTACCAACGGAGCCTGCCTTCCCCTCATCCTTAAAGCGGCGCTGATCAACTGTAGATCACTGAGCAAACCCGCCATTGACATCTGGCAGTCCCTCAGAGACAACCACTGGGACCTGCTCTTTCTCACCGAGACGTGGCTCAATGACACCACGAACCCCACCATCACCCAGGCCGTACCAGAGGGCTATAGCATTATCTGTGCCAACAGACCCAGTGGTAAACTGGGCGGTGGTGTTGCCCTAATTCACAACTCCAAATGGACAATTACCCTCCCCACATTTGAGCCGCCTGACAGCCTAGAAGGTCTACCTTTCAGTATTCAACTCTCTCCGTCTCCTTCTTGCTCCGGAATTCTTATCTACCGCCCCCCCCCTTCCAACATGTCACACTTACCGGCGCTGGCGGACAGCATCAATCAGCTCAGCTCACGGTACGCAAATTTCACCGCTTTAGGAGACTTCAACCTCCACGTCAATGATGAATCGTGTCTGCATAGTCAACATTTCATCTCCACGTTGGTGGCCTGCAACCTAGCCCAACTAATAACTCTACCGACGCATAAAGCAGGCAACACATTGGATCTGATCTGTTCCAACCTATCTTTCATCCAGGTGACCCCCCCCCCCACCCCGGTTATTTGGTCGGATCACTTCCTTATCCCTTTTGAGATCAGTATTCCCCATTCCTTCAGACCCACCATCGCCCCAAAAACCGCAGGTAGAAACTGGAGCCGCATCACTCCTGACACTCTTCTGGCTTATCCAAAAGACTCCCACCCCTGCCAGCCTCCTGACCTCGACCAAAAGATCGATCACCTAGACGCTTGGATCTGCCAGGCCCTAGATGCCCTAGCCCCTTTTAAACCCATTAAGACCTATCGGGCCACACCCTCAGCACCCTGGTATTCAGACGAGCTCCGGCAGAAAAAAGCTGCCTGTAAATCTCTCGAACGCCTTTGGAGACAGACCTTCTCCCCCGAAAGGAAAAGCACTTATAAAACAGCACTCAAAGAATATCGGAGAATGATTGAAGAACATAAACGGGTCTTTCTAGCCTCCAGAATCACACAAGCCAGCAATAGCTCCAGAGAGATTTTCAACATTGTTCGTTCCTTTACAAACCCCAACGCTCTGACTTGAACACAGCCCACATCACAGTCATTATGCGACAAACTTTCACAATCCTTTGAGGATAAAATTGAGACCATTTATTCCTCCTTCCCCCCCCTAACAAAGAAGACTGGGTAGAGGCACCCCCCACTTTCTCGACACCACAGGCTACCTTTTCCGAATTTTTAGCCATCCCGGAAGCAGACACCTTGTCCGAATTACTAAAATGCAAATCAGGTTCCCCCAACGACCCATGGCCTGCCAAGCAATATAAAAAACTGGCACCCCTTCTGAATCCCTACCTGAACCTCATCTGGAACGACTCCCTTAGATCAGGCAGTTTCCCTGCCAAATGGAAACACGCCTCCTTGGTCCCCATCCTTAAAAAACCTAATCTGGATCCGGATCTCCCCTGCAACTACAGGCCCATCTCTCTTCTGCTCGCCCCGTTAAAGTTTTGGAAAAACTGGTCCATTCCCAGTTGGCGAATTTCATTGAAACCAACAGGTTACTTCATGAATCCCAACACGGCTTCAGGTCGGGCCACAGCACGGAGTCGGCCCTTTTTGAAATGGCTGACTTGGTGAGGTGGACGCTCGACCGAGGGTCAAGGGCGGTGTTAGTGCTGCTGGATCTTTCAGCAGCATTCGACACCGTCTCTCATAGGATCCTGCTGAGGAGGCTGGCGGACCTAGGCATGACTGTGCTGAATTGGCTCACGTCGTATCTCTCTGACCGTACACAGCAGGTCTTCACCCCCCCTACACTTCCACAGCCAGACCACTTAAATGGGGAGTCCCACAGGGCTCCTCTCTCAGCCCGCTCCTGTTTAATGTTTATTTCTCCCCCCTGGCAAAGCTAATCGCTCAGACAGGGATCAAATCCACTTCCTACGCTGATGACATTCAGCTTCTTTTCACTTTTGACTCCCCCTCTTCCTCTGCTTTCGATCCGCTAAAAACCTGCCTTAGGGACATCTCCAAGTGGATGGATGCCAACTCCCTTCGACTCAATGCAGGAAAAACGGAGATTCTGTTTTTCAACTCTCCATCCCCTCTGGACTCCAATCTATGGTGGCCAGAAGATCTGAGCCAAGCCCCTACGCCGAAAGACTCGGTAAGAAACCTTGGGGTCCGTTGGGATAACCATCTCAGCTTCAACACCCAGGTACAAACAGTGACAGCCTCCTGCTTTGGCAAGATCAGGACCATCAGACGGCTTATTAAATATCTACCCGCGGACTGCCGTAAGACTGTGATCCAGGCACTGATCATTTCCCATCTTGATTATGCCAATGCCCTGTATCTAGGTATCACAGCAGGCCAATGTCAAAAACTCCAGATGGTCCAAAATGCCGCCGCTCGGCTGGTGGAAAGAATCCCTTTCAGACACCATATCTCTCCCCACCTCCGCAAATTGCACTGGCTGCCTATAGCCAAAAGGTGCATTTTCAAAGCCATGACGCTGGCCCATTGTGCATCGCGGGGCACGGGGTCCGCCCACTTGAAAAACACCCTGCGGCCGTATACCAATCAAAGGGCACTACGGTCCAACTCTCTTCTCCTCCTGGAAACCCCACGATTCAAACGCTCACGTGCAGGTGGAAAAACCTTTGAGGTCTGTGCCACTCAGCATTGGAACAAGCTTCCGTTGGTCCTACGTTCCTCCCAAACAGAATTGTCCTTCCGCAAGTCTCTGAAGACCCACCTATTCTCCCTTTAACATACTTCTGTGCCCTCCACGTGCAAAGTTCTCAGCGCCGGGACGCCCCGTTGGGGCAGCTGTGCGCTCTATAAAATACCCAAATAAATAAATAAATAAATGAGCTCCAAAACATCACTCCACTATCCTTTTCAATCCAAATAACAGACTAACATGTCCACCACTCAAATTACTTTCGTTTTTCACTAGACAAATTCACCACTAATCCTTTTTGGGTTCTGTAGTAGCGTGCTACATGCTGAAAAAGCACTTCAGAACCTCATCAGGGGTAGCAAGTGTTTGATAAATATAAACCTTTTTCCCTCTTCTTTGCCTCCACTATCCTTCTTAATTCAAATCACTAACTAACATATCCACCACTCAAATTACTTTTTTTTTCAATATACTAATTCACCACTAATCCTTTATGGGTTTCGGAGGAGCGTGCTACTAGTCGAAAAAGCACTTCAGAACCTCATCAGGTAAACGCTATATAAATGCATTTACAATACAATAGTATTACTAGAGGAAGTCAAGGTCGTCACCTATACAAAGAAAAAAAGACCAATATCTTTGATAAAATTACACTGCATGTACGCTGTATGCTAAAATGATGGCAGAAAAATTGGAGAGAACATTGACCACCCCTCAGTATCTGGTTTTTTGAAGAATAGGTTCCCCTCGGATAATTTTAGTCTATTAGCCCATGTTTTGGAAAAATGCTGTGACCGCAGTTGCCCCAGATGCTGCTCGCGTTTGCTTTACTGGGAAGACTGCTACCCGTGACATGCCTGCTTTATTATTCAAATCGACTTGCAACAAAATCTTTATGCATACCAGCATGATACCTGGTTAATAAGAAACTTCGTGAAGACGTTATCACCAGTGTACTGAAACCTGAATGAAATCAGAGAAACAATCAGGAAATACTTCCTTCCCACCGTTGAAGTTTCAGCTAAGAGTTTAAAAATCTGGAACTCTAAAACTGCTTTGCAAGGGTCATTATTTTAATGCAGATTTTGCCGTCCTGAAGATGGTCTTAAGGATTTGTTTGATACAAGACCGAAACGTCGACTGACAATCCAACTCCCTATGTATTAATGTACAATTAGTGACTGTATTCTATAGTTTGTTTGGTCACTTCTTTGATTTTATGAGTAGAGGATTTTTACTTTTGAAATTGGGGTGGTAATAAGTTGTACCCTTTTTCATTTGTTTGCATTTTGATATCAACCTTAGTGTTGAATGTACCCTATAAATTGTGAAAATTAAAAAGGTTACTATATATTTTTCTAAAGATACCCCGTGTTTTTCATCTTTGTTGTGTCTTGAACAGATGCTTAAACCTATGATAAATACATAGAAGCCCACGATTTTTATTGGTTTTCAATCTGTGGATTAAATTAAATCAAGATTCCTCCGTTTAAACAAAATCCCTTGTAGGCAACTTTACTTGATACTGGATGCAGAGAAGGCCTTGAGAAAGGTGCAGGGGGCTGTCATATATTCTATACTTTACAAATTTGTTTTTGGGAAGGACATTATAAGAGTGGTTGTGACCCTCTATCTTAAACCTATGCCCAGAATTAGAATTAATGCTCTGGTGTTGGTTCCTGTGGTTCAAGGAAACATCCGGCTAGTTGTTCCTCCACTATTGGCCATCAGGAGTTAGCTGTGCCATACATGTTTAACAAAATCACCCTTATTATATGTGACGTTATATGGGCAAAGCCAGTTCCTGTTTTAAATGGAGCCATTGTCAAGGACTGCTTAAGGTTCGATGCAGCAGGTGATATCACATGTTTAGTCTTTTTCAAGAAATACCTTTGGGGGCGACGTTGAATCCCTTGTATGAAGGAATGGGGTGGTTTGGTGGAGAGTGTGGTTGGGAAGACAGAGTGGCCAGGGGTGAAGACATGGAATTTGTATTAGTAAGTCAATTGTGGCCGAACTCCGGGCTGATTGAGATGTTCGGTGATGTTGTGTTGTGGGTGTTGATGTACTTGTTATAATGAATAAACAATAAAAACTTAAACAATGAAAATACCTGAGCGTAGATAGGAGTAGCAAGATATTTCGATGACCCTGAAACCGTGGAGGGGGTAAGCAGGAGGGACCTTAAAACATTACTCTTTAACCACAAAGCAAATGGTAAGCCAACATCACAGTAGGCTAAGGTGACCAAATTAAGACGTCCCTCCCTGTTAACTCAGTGAGGCATACAGCAATACATTCCCTTGGTCACTAACTCTTTGCACAGATTTGTCCTAATTTAAGTTCACACACAGTAAATCTTTTAGTGTCTTTTCCCATGAAGTACGATCTGAAGGCCATTTTGCCCTTGCGATATTTGCTCTAAACAAAGCTCTATATATCTTCTATTTTTTGTGGCTTCAATGCTATCCCAAGGAAATTACTTATCATCCCCCTGCTGAAACAGCTGAACTCACCCAGTGTATCAGTATCTTCCGACAACTCTACACTCGTTTCATCTGTACTTCTATAGCAAAGCTTTTATGGAAAGTTAGGAAGATCAGATGCTCTTTTTAAAATAACAATTAGTATTAGGAACTGTAATACTGTAATACATATTGACTGATATTAATCACTTTTATTTATGGGTGTGTAGCTTATTGTTACCAGTTGCCAAGGCCTGAAAATAATGTTTATGAATAACACGAATGATCTTTTAGCTATAATTTTGTAATTTCTAACCTGTATCTAACCTGTATCGTATCTTTCATAATGTATCTGTTTTATTATCTGCATTTAATAATATTTGTACATGTCTGTTTTATAGTTCAAATTTTGATCGGAATAAAGAATATCTGATTGATCAGTTGATTGATCAATTGATTGATTCAGAATATTGTCCCACTTCACACAATCTGGATTTTTGAAGAACCCGTTCTTCTCGGACAAGATTAATCCATTGGCACATGTTGGGAAAAATGCTTTGACAGTTCCCCCGGGCATAGAGAAGACCTTTGACAAAAGTGCAGTGGGCCTTCGTGCGTTCAGTGCTTTACAAATGGTATTTTGGATAGGGCTTTGTAAGAACGGGTGATAACAGAAATCAGACTGAATGATCTGGTGTTGGTTCCTTTTCCTGTTGGTCAAGGTACACATCAAGATTGTCCACTCATATATTCTTGTTCTAGAACCATTATTGCAGTCCCTTAGGAATAATATGGAAATATCTGTGTCTGCTTTGGGTCTAGGCTTTCTAAAATTTCGGCATACACAGATGTGTTGGTTTTCAGTAATACGTCTATTGGTATCATTCATGCCCTGCTACTCCCAATAGAAAGGTACTCACTAGGTGTACTGGTCAACAATGATTTTACAGAGTTGATCACATATAACCGGGCCATACTAATTGAAACAATAACAATGTTGGTAGACCCAAGGTCCTCCGAGTTCTTGAATTGGTGAATGCAAACAAGTTGTCCATCCATGGCAATATATTAAATCATATATTGTGGATATATTTTATGCCGACTAATCACTAGACTTTAGTACAGTGCTCCTCTAAATTGTGCACTGATATTTCAATGACTGACAAATCACTGCTTGATTTGTTGATCTCTAGTCTATTGCAGTTAGGATTATCCTATCGAATTGGAAAAAGTGTCACAAAATAATCAGAAGCACTCACCCATTTTAAGTATTGTGCTTGTATTTTTCTTCTAGGGTTGTAATAAATATTTCCTGCCTTTTGTCCCTCTATAGACTGTCTATACTCAAGATTAGCAAACGGGTAAAGTCTTGGACAAGGTCAAAAAAGGAGAAAAGAGGAGATAGGGTTCAAGAAAAAACAAATCAAGCAGTTTGAGAGCCTCTTTTCTCATGCACCCCTTACCATTTCTATCATTAAAAGACATCTGAAACAATAAACACATTAAGGGGAATTAATTACTTCTAGGGATATGATTAAGACTGTACTTTCTCTGACTTTGTCTAGCTACAGGGACTGAATCTCAGTACCTGAAACTTGTGGTCTATGACCGGAACGCTCGCTCTTTCTTTCTAGTAATTTCATAGCAATAATGTGCCAGCCAGGTAAGTGTATATGTGAGTTTCTTTTCTTGGGATACTACAATTTGCATCTACACATCAAATTTAAATTCAGTCAGCCTACAAGTCACCCTACAAGGCTCTCAAATTCCTTGAAAGTTTCACCATACTGCCACTAAGTTTATTAAACAGGAAATTCCCTGACAAAGGAAAACGTTACTTCATTAATTCCGCCATAGTCCAGCAGAACAGTCTTTTTTGTTATATTTCCAAATGCCTTTGACACACCTTTTTAACTGTAATGAAATGTATGCTGTCCCTTGAAATGTTTCCAATATTGGGGTTTTAAAAAGAAAACATTTCTCCCCAAAGTACAAACCTCTTACTTTCAGTCCTGGCGGAAAATGGATTCCAAAACGTCAGGTTGATGCAAACTTTGTTTAGAAGACTCTTTGCTCCAATCTAAATGCTGAGCATGTTCGTGTGTGCATCATCCCTTGAATTCCTGTCCTTAATATGGGGTCTTCTTACGAGATCATACTACCCTCTATACTGACAGAAAATGGTCTACTAAAGTTAACACATCCACAAATTTCCACGCCCCATAACTAAGAGTGGGCATAGTTAACGGAGTACTACTACATGGAATTCCACGAAGTTGAACAAAAACTCAGTGAATTTCGCAACTTCGCTCCGTCAACAGAGACCTCATATATTTTTGGTAAAATAACAAGTGTGTCTGTCTTTACATGATAAAATGCATATAGTCATTTCACAAAAGTGAAAATGGAAATTTAGCAAGCAGTGAGAGAGGTGTTGATTTTGGGTTCCTCCCTAACCTAGGGAGAGAACCAAGCAGATGCCTTGAAAACAAAGAGCACATCTTGCAGAACGATTCAGTGGTGGTCCCATCCTCTTAGGATCACCCCCAGCACAGTTATTATGGGCAAAAATACAATCCCAAACAAAGGCCCTGCAAAGCATTATGGGACGAGATTAGCAGTGGGCAGTGAATATTATAGTCTCCAATATCAAAATAATTCTACAAAGAGCTGCAGTTCAACTAGTCGTTACTAGGTGTCCCTCACGAGTCAAATGAAAAAGCATTGAATCAAGCTGCAGTTTCACTGGTCGTTTCTAGATGTCCCTCAAGATTCAAATGCAAAAGCATTGAAATTATTACATCAAGCTGCAGTTCCACTAGTCGTTACTAGATGTCCCTCACAAGTCAAATGCAAAAGCATTGAAAACCTGAGCTGAGACCTCATCCTATAAATTCTACAAAGAGCTGAACTGCAGCTTCATGAAGAGGTTTCAATGCTTTTGCATTTGACTCTTGAGGGACTTCTAGTAACGACTAGTGGAACGGCACCTTGATTCAATGCTTTTGCATTTGACTTGTGAGGGACACGTAGTAACGAGTTGAACTGCAGCTCTTTGTAGAATAATTTTGATTTGGATACTATAATATTCACTGCCCACTGCTAATCTCATCCCATAATGCTTTGCAGGGTCTTTGGTTCGGATTGTATTTTTGCCCATAATAGCTATGCTTGGGGTGGTCCTAAAGCATGATATGCTCTTTGTGTTCAAGGCATCTGTTGGTCTTCCCCCTAGGTAAGGAGGGACCCCAAAATCATCACCTCTCTCATTGCCTGATATTTTTTAATTTCAAAGTTCACTTTTGTGAATTGGTTATATGCTTTTTAGCATGTAAAGTTGCTTTATCAAAGCATTTGTGGTGCAGTTTAGTAGCCGATCCCGCTATGTGGAGGAGCAGATTTTTTGCCTGAATTCGTGTTTTTAATGGAATGCGTAGCTAACAAATCTCCGCAAACTCTGATAGCGGAGCGGAGTTCATTGCCCAGGTTACCCATAACTCTTTCTCAGTTAACAACCAGCCTACTCTTGGGCTCTCGTATTACAAATAAGTACCTTTCTAATTCTCTTTGTTTTTTCTTGCTGGACAAAAAGTGAATATCCATACTTGGTGGATCTAGATATGTTTTGTTAGAAGCTCGAATAACCTGGCATTACATCCAGAACTTTATGGAACAATTTAGATTCTTACCTGTAGAGAGTTAAGTCTCCTTGAAAGTTTTGTGTTTTATTAACCTTTCTCATTGTTTTCTTGAAAAGGAAGATTAGGTTTAATTCATATTCTACCTTATCTGAGAGAATGCTTAGATGTGTTTCAGTGCTATACTGTGCATCTCTATAGTTGTTAATTCATGTACTTCTGACTCGTGTTTAATTTCTGCTATTTTAATCTAGTTTTATTTTTTAGTTCGCTTTTGTGTGTTATGTTTGATCTTTAGTTAGATAACAACAATGTATGCCTGAGAGTTTATCTGTGTTTCTAGGCTTGTTTTTCTTACATATTTTATATAGCCGTGGAAAAGTTGAGATTTCATATTGAATATACTGTGTGTATTCATTTGTCACAAGGCTATGTCAGGTTTGGATCTGCTCCCTATTTTATTTATTTATTTTTCCAGAGTTTTATATAGCGCAAACTTGACCCGAAGGTATCGGGTATCAGAGCGCTTTACATAGCACCAGTTATGTTACATGAGAACACATTCATTTTTGTTAGGCTTGGGGAGATGAAGTGATTTGCCCAGAATCACAGTATGTTTATTGCTGAGACTCAAACCAGGTTCCCCAGATTTGAGGTCGACCGCCTCAGCTGTTAGGCCAACTCCTCTCCCCAATTACTATTCACCCTATTACTTTCTTTTCAATCATATTCAAATTTATATGTCAAATTCAAAAATACTTTATTCGGTTTTCATGATTTAGAATAACCATAAAAGTACATATAAAAAGAAACAGCTGATTGTACAATAAAAACAATTTTTTAAAAGGGAGAGCAGTATCAATATACATATAAAATACAGTACATGCGATTTGATGTCTGTCATTAAAAAGTTAATTATAGCATTTAAGAAATTACATGTAAAGTCAACTGTAACAATTTCAAATTCATAGTAGGGACATATTTCTCTCTGCGCTAGTCCTAGATCTTAATATAGATTTCAAAAATCTAGCTAGCTGGTTTGATGTAACCTCATCCTCCAAATATTGCAATCGGAGGAAAGCTGGCCGACATCTGCGTAAGTTCATTAATTTTAGTATCGGAATTAACCATCGTTTTCTTTGGGCCGAATAAAATTTGCAAAATAGGACAACATGGATGGTTGTTTGAGTTGATGTTTCATCACATGGGCATACAAGTAATCTTCTTGACCAATCATTTGTTATAGGATAAGTGACAAAATGATGGAAAATATTGAACCGGAACCTAGTTAATAATAGCCTTTCTTAGGATGTTAAATTGAAGGTTAGATAAGGCTGGATAAGCAAGGACGTTTGAACCATTATAGAGTGCTGTGCACTCTTTTTTCTGACCTCACTGCTGAGGCGCAGCTGTTCTAGGTGGGTCAGACAGGTTAGCTTAAAAGAATTCCTTGACAATCCTGCAATCTGTGTGGGGTTTTTAAAGTAGTCCACCATTCCCAGATCATCAAGAAAATTTCTGACATAAGCAATCCAACCTATCCTGTGCGCTTTTTCAAGTGAAAGACAATCCAAGATGAGATTTCGTGAAAAAGATGTTTCTGTAGATGTCCATATGCGATGCCACAACAGGTGGGGCTGGATTGCTATCAAATCTGTCAGAAGTGGGAGTCCTAACTCCATGTGACAAGAATAAGTTGAAGAGCCTTGAGGCAACGCAAGGAGATATCTCAAAAAGGCGGTTTCCACCCTTTGTATTGGTTCCACCTTCACGCAGCCCCATATCCCAGCACCATAAATTACGGTGGATATGTATTTTGCCTTGTAGATGTTTAGTAACTCAGTTGGAGGCCGCTTACCCAGTCTACGTGAAACTAATTAAGGCCGCAGTTGCTCTTGTAAACGACAACTTCCTTGCGTCAATGGCCTGTTTCCATGTCTGTTTATTATCTATGACAATACCCAAATATGGATAAGTAATCGCTGATTCCAGCTTAATGCTATCTAGGAATATTGCTTTGGACCGTTGTTGAGTGTTTCCTAAGCTCATTACAAACGTTTTTTTTATATTAATTTTTAGGTCCAGAGCGGCCATAAATATTTGATACCTGTCTAGGGCATTTTGGAGTTCCCGGGAAGTACGGGCTAGAATGACCGCGTCGTCCGCGTAAAGCAAAGCAGGAATTGTGCGTTTCTTAATTTGTGGTAAATCCTGGCACCCTTTTACCATGGCTCGCTCAAGGCCATTGGTGTAGAGTAAAAAGGAAGGGTGCCAGGACACATCCCTGCCTTACTCCCCGCCGTACTTCGAACGACACGGTCAGCTGGCCACCCACACCGTACCTTCACGTATGAAATTCAGTATGACAGATTCTACCCCCATGTCCTGCATGACTGCCCATAGCTTGTTGTGGCTAACGCAGTTGAAAGCTGCTGATAAATCAACGTATACTAGGTGTAAAAATAATGTCATGAGCAATGCCAATAGCTCTAACTTTAACAATGCCGAGACCATTGCATTGTAAATGCTTGTTACAAATTGGTACTAGTATACTACTAGATCATGTGGTGAGCAAACCGACCGTACAAGATGCTTCCAGTACCCGAACTAAAATGGGGGCCCAGAGTTCCTTATTAAATTTAAATAGGTCTACAGGGACTCCATCCGGGCCTGGTGCTTTACTGCTACTACTTGCTGCTAATGCAGACTCCACTTCCTTTAAGGTAATGTCAAGATGTATTGGGAAGGGAGTGGGATTGATCTTATTATTGCTGTCCCCCATCACAGTTTTTTGGAGAATCTTTTCATTTTCGGGTAAATCAAAGATCAGGGCAAAATGGTTAACCCAGGTGTGTTCATCAATTGCTACATCCACAGCTTGGTTGGAATGAGTGTCTGCTAGAAAAGGTGACCTAACCATGGCCCAAAAGGTAGTATTGTCATTTATGGCACAGCTTTTATGGAGTTCTTCCCACAGCTCGTCTTTTAATTCCTTTTTCCTTAGTTTTAGTACACAGTTATATTCCTTTCTGAGGTGTGAGATTTCATTTTTATTCCTTACCGGTCGTTGGGGAGACAGTTTCAATTTGGAATAGGCTTTTGGTGCACCGTGTGTTAAACCACCCGTTTGATTTTACAGTCTTTGATCTTGCATTGGCCGTCAGGGCTTCTTTAGCTACTTGGGTGATTAGCTGAAAATTATCCAGAACCAGCTGGTGGTTGCTTGTGTCATCTAGACATTTTTTAAAGGCTCCAAGGGAATTCGTCATTATCTTAGTTGTAATTTGTAGTGGGTCTATTTTCCCGCATTTAAGAGTATAGCCATTTAGTCGGTTTATCGACAGATTTGTCTGGCCCAAGAGGTCCAATGAATTCCCTCTGTCTACAGATGGTGGCAAAGATAAAGTTATGCTGTTTGGATAATGGTCGATTAGTACGATATCGTGTGTTAGAAATTTTAATAGTCTGGGGGATGAAGATGTGGTAACCAATATGTAGTCTTTAGTGCTAGAGGATCCTCTCCCATTATAGGTGTTTGTTAGGGAAATTGGAGGCTGCACGAGTTCATTTGCTAAGCCCATTTCAAGATCAAAGATTTTTTCATTTAGGAAATTTCCCATCAGGGTATGATTGAAGTGGGTAAGTGGATTATCGTTTTCGTCCTCAATGCCACACAATCCGTCAGCACTATGTCCACAGATATATTGATTAAAATCCCCACCCCATATTATGTCTAGGTCCTTCCTTACTTTTCTTTGTAATTCTACCAGACTGGTGTAGATCTCTGTTAGTACATTTATGACCTCATCTGCAGCGAGGTTATTGTAGAAGTTAACAAGGGCTATGAGGTTAGTTTTATCTATGTTTAAGGTAATAATTTGATAATTAGGTGCTACCTTAAATACATCAATTTTCAATGACCTTATAATATTGGAGTCAAAAATGACCAGTCCGCCCTTTGCTCTTCCAGAAATCGAAGGCAAAGCCATAGAGTAAAAACTTTTATAACCCTCAATATGGATCTGGGTAGTTAGCCATGTCTCCTGATGTTTATGATGTTAAATTTACCAGTATAATGTATCCAAAATTCATTATTTACTTTAGATTTCAGGCCTGCGATATTCCAGAAAAGCAACCGTAGCTCGGCCCTATCAATGTGTTCAGTTTTAGAGGGCCCTTCTGGGGTCACATTGGGACTACCTGCGGGATTCTGTCGCGGTTTAGGTTCCACCATGCTTTCATGAAGTTGGTCACTTTGTCATCCTGATAGTGTTATAATCTTTTGGGTGCCTAATAGGGAGTCAGTCTTGTTCTTCCAATCCCAATAGTGGGGTAAATCTGTTTACTGTGGGAAACATCAATGGAGATCATGTCTCTTACAATTCTCAGGTTGATGGGAAAATGGCATACAGTTTGAAGGGGGGTAAAAATAGCCCATGGGAAGTATATTAATTTCACCTCTGACAAAATAATTTCTGCCCAGCTCATAATGAATTTGGTTTACTAACTTAAGTGATCCAAAGTTAAGTACTATACAGTCGCCAGGACATGATCTTGGGCCAGAGCCCACCCACTGCACTCTTCTTGCCATTTTAAAATCTCTGAATAGTGGCTCATCTAGACCTATTTTTGAACCTATCCAATGTAGGGCTTTATTTCTAAGCGTTTCCCATCCCTCTTCATCTGAGGTAGATTTACGTGGGACGTTTGCCAGCACCACAACATAAGGTGTTGCTGCCAGTGGAAGATTCAAATTTCATCCGGCCTTAGTTTTTTCGTAATCTGATTATCGGGCTTTGTTGAGGGGATCTGATGTAAGCGAGGGGGAAGAGCGGGGGTACCTGATAGAATAGTGTCTGTGGTTGCCTCAGGGGAATTATTGACCTTTCCACAAGCTTTAGTTTGGAAAGGTTTAGATGACTGAGTCTTTGGTCTTAAACTAGAACTCTGTTGTTTGGTTTGACATATGTTCTCATTTCCTTCTTGGCTTATAGTTTGATTACTTTGGGAGGAGTGAATGTTTTTATTAAACAGCCCTGAGTAAGAGGATAGCGTGTGCTCAATTTGACTCAGTCTGTTTTCCATTTGGTCCAGCCTTAACCTGAGATACATATCCAACCTTTCCAATACTATAGTAAGGGATTTAATATCGTTATTAGCACCAACACGGCCCTTGTTGTATGCCCCCTGAGCTTGTGTAGATGTTTTAGCTATCCCTCCTTTCCGCTTTCCCGGCTTGGTGTATTTCTTTCCAGGGGTTACTGCTTCTTCCTCGCTATCTGGAGGAGGGGGATATGCGCTTGTGTCGCTTAGGGGGTTTGCCTGGAGCGTACTGGCCTGATGGCCCGGATTTTTCGTTTTTTTCTGTGGGGGTTGTTCGATAGAATCTGAATCGCTTAAAGTGATTCTATTATCGTTTTGCTGGACACAACCATTTACAGGGGGTTTTGTTGGTACTATCTGTCTTTGGTTCTTCTGCTGTACTAATCTGATTTTCTAGGGCACCCATTGCTCCCGTTAGATAGCTTAGCAGTGTTTTTTGTGTATCCGCAACGGCACCCCCCGCCCTTAGCTTTGGGGCTGACATGCTTCCTTTTTCCCATTTCTATGCTCTTTAAGTATGCTCCTACCGTCACAAAGTACAATTAGGGTAAGGCACAGAAAATAAGTATTTGCCAAGGGGGGTGGCCCAGCCCAGCCCCAGTCGGCCACTGACGGGCACAGACAGGCCCTCCCTTGTCCCGCGACACGGGGGCTGTGCTCGATTTTAAATGCCTCCAGGCGCGGGAATGGCAATGGCGGCTTCAGACGCGAAGGAGCCTGGGGGTTGTGGTCCCCCTCCGCACTGCGGCCGCGAGAGAATGGAGGCTGCGGCGGCGGGAGGGAGACTGCCAGCGACAAGGGCAGGCAGGCAGCAAGGTCAATACCCAAATGCCCCCAACAGTCTAAAAACAAACGCAATGTGTCAGCAAAGTATCCCAGAAATCCAAGTGCTCGGTTTAAACACAGTTTAAACACCGTCCAATTTTTTTTGTTGCTTTTGCTTTGCCTGTGACTTTTGTCCTCGAGACCACCTCTGTACGGTTTCAAAAGTCAAGTAGATAGCCACAGATGCCAAAAGTATCCCAAAAATATATATAATGTGGCCATTCAGTGCAACACTGTATCGGTGCGGAAGCAGAGTCAGCTTTCAAGTAGTCTCATGCAGTCTCATTTACGTTATTTTCTCTCAGCTAGGGATTTCAGCGAATCTCGACACACCTACCGGCTCTCAGCGGCTTTTTTGCATCAACTGCTGCCTCCCGGCACCGTGCCCCTCCATATCGGGGGTCTCAAGCTTGCGAATCCCAACCATGGCCCTCAGAGTCTGGCTGCGAGTCCACGCCACAATCCTCTGCCGCACCGCACCGCACTGCTCGCCCGCTGCAGCACTCCTCTCCCAATGCAGCGGTCAATGGCGGCGGCACTCTGTGGTTCTGTGGTTCCCGGTGTTCGCGTCCACGTCCCAGGCAGCAGCTGGGCCAGCTCCCGGCTCCCTACATGCACCTGCGGCGGCGGCGGCTCGGCCCAGCCCACGACGCCTACGCCTACAGCTGGGTTGGACTGGTCCAATTTATATGTATTACAGCTCAATATTGCTATTTCATTTGCACTGATTGTGTGACTTAAACAAAAAAAAGTTCTGAAATTTGAATGAAAATCGAAGTACTTGGTTAAGTGACTGCAGGTCTGTTGAGCAACAAAACAGAAGCCAATACTGCAGATTCTGATCAAAAAGGGAAAGAATCACTGCGCGCAAAGAATTAAACGAAGTGCGAGTTTTAGACCAATGGTCGAGAATTAATCAAATTTATTATTCAGAAAGATATTTAAGCATCTTCGTTGGTTTGAATTCACCAAACATTTCACAAATATCAGAGAACGGACATTACAAAATTACAATTTCATAAAAATGACATTGACATAAAACATACACATTGGTGTAAGAATCAGAGCATACATACCAGGTTGATCAACTTTCACATTCGAATCTCACTCTCTCACACAAACCATACATACATACATGAATCAATATTTACAATTTAGAATGTCACAAATTAATTGTTTCAAAAAACACCAAAGAGACCTATTTGGTTACAATACACTATATTGCAGTTTATAAGAGCTATTAGATCATAGCAATCTTATGGTGTGTATAGGCGGTCTACGCGTTTCGAACCCCTACTGGATGGGAAGGGTTCTCATCAGGACCTCATAACTGTGGGAAGAAGAAATTAGATCGGGGTCATTTAATGGGAAACCCTGTTTAGGAAGAACAAGCTGCCACCTGAACACACTACCTCTTACCTGTGGTATGGGTGTGCACCACTACAAAAAGGAGTGGGGACCGGGCGGAGACAAACTGGGGAAAGAATTCAAAAGAAACATCCAGTCACTACTCCTGTCTCTATTCGAGTCCATTAACAATGTCCCTGCCAAATCACAAATGCAAAGTAACTTGTGCTCACTTACATGGTATCTTTTCCAAATGTGGGGTGGTTTATCTGGAAGGGAAGTGAAAAAAACGAATGAAGTGCCAATGGGTGAGGGGGGGGGGGGTTGTTTTAAGCAGACGGGCGAGTTGGTGGAGACTTACTTGTGAAAAACAATAATGAGGGCGGAAATGTGGAGCTGCAAGATGTTGATCTTGAGTGCAGTGATATGGGCTAGCGAGGAGTTAATCCTGTGGGAATGAAGGCGGAAGTCTCCGTTAGCGCTCTCGGCGGCATGGAATTAAAACAGGGATTCTGGCATTTTGTAATTCTCCTAGGCTTACCTTTTGCACCATGGCATAGAACCTCCGTTAGTGTCTGCTCGATTTCTCTAATTGCGCGAGTAGCCGGCGGGCGTTGCAGGGACGTCTAAATGCGCGATCACACTTCCTGGTTGTTGGTGCTCATGGGAAATGTAGTCCAGGATGGATTTTCACATTCGTATTGATGTTTAAAAACCTAGTAGAGGGGAAGTATACCCCAGGTGACAGATGCATGGTGTGGAGCACTCATGGATCAAAATTTAGTATAATCGGTGTAATTCAGATACTTCATTCAGACCTTTGACCGCAGTGTTGAATTTTAGAATAAGCATTGCTTCTCGCTGAAGCAATTTTCTGTCAAGATCGCCTCCTCTTTGGTCTTTATCGACCTTCAGTAATACTGTCCATTTTAATTCGGATTCTTTGTGATCCATTGTTTGCCAATGATTGACTAATGGCGCTGTAAGGGTCTTCATCCTTTTGCGTGACTTGTGCTGCGTTATCCGTGTTCTTACTTCCTGATTGGTTTTTCCTATGTATAGGAGATCACAAGGACACCTAATTCCATATATCACATTCCGTGATTTGCAGTTAGTGAACGAATTGTGTCTCCAAAAAATGTTTTTGTGTTGGAATACCGATCCTTCTTCTGTTGAGGAGCAACATATACATGTTCCACATTTCTTGTGGCCCACCACTGGAGGTAGGCCCACGTAAGTTCTGACCGACTGCGCTTCTTTCTGTGGCATTGCCGCTCTGACCAGATGGTTACCAATGGTCCGATTTTTGCGAAACGCAAATAGTGGTTTTACATTCAATACTGAGTGAAGATTTTTTATCAGATGCCAGTTACTGGCCACTACTTTTTTGAGCAGGTTGGAGTTTGGGCAGTATGTAGAGACGAAAACGATCCTGTTTGTTTCCTTTCTATTTTTTCGTTCTAGCAGGCTTTCGCGTGGTGTCCACCAGGCGCGTTTCACTGATCTTTTTAAAAGTTTTTTTGGGTAGCCACGTTCTAGGAGGTTGTTCGTCAGTTTGGTTGCATTATCTAAGAATTCGTCTTTATAATGGCAGTTGCGGCGAATCCGTAGATATTGCCCATAAGGTAAATTATCTTTCATGCTCCTGGGATGGTTACTTTTAAAATGGAGAGATTTATTGTGGTCTGTCTCCTTTTTATATAGGGTGGTGACCAATCCTTCTTCAGCAGGGTACTCTTCCACATCTAAGAATGGCATCCTGTATTTTGAGAAATTTAGACTGAATTGAATCTCTTTTGTCCGATGGTTAAGCCACAAATGAAACTCTTTTAGTTGGTCTTCCTCTCCTGTCCAGACAAAAAAGACATCATCGATATATCTATTCCAATATTCGATGTGTTTGAAATAAGGGTTGTTTTTGTAAACAAAGGTCTCCTCATATGTTGCCATAAACAATACAGCTAGCTCCGGAGCGAAAGGACACCCCATTGCTACTCCACTTATTTGGTAATAGAAGTCCCCATCAAAGTTGAAGTAGTTCTTCCTAAGAGCGAAACTCGCCAGCTTGAGGATGAACTCAGTCGGTACTCGATGTGGTCGTGATCTTGTATTTAAGTAGTGTTCAAGGACATGTAGTCCATCTTCTTTTGGTATTTGAGTGTACAAATACACTACATCCATTGTTACAAGAAAATGGCTGTGTTCCTCAAATTTCATTTCGCTGACTTTATTGATAAAGTCAGTGGTGTCCTTTAAGAACGATTTGACCTCTACCATGAAAGGTTTCAAGAAATGATCCACGAATTTTGATGCTGGTTCCATAAGAGATTCGCAACCTGAGACGATGGGTCTCCCAGGCGGTTGAGTTTCGCTTTTGTGGACTTTGGGCAGTATATAAAACAGAGGAATTCGTGGATTTTTTCATTTTCAAGTACTCTGCCTCCTTTTTGCCCAAGAAGCCTTCCTCCACTCCTTCATTCACAGTTGTATGAAGGATGTTCTTTAATTCAGTGGTCGGATCCTGCTTTATTTTTCTATAACAGTGTATGTCGTCTAACTGGCGTTTGACTTCTGAGACATATAATGCTCTATCCCAGAGCACTCCATGACAACAGCATGTGTTTCCTTGCTCCCTTCCCCGGCTTTTTCCTTTGCTCTTCCTGCATACCCTTTTACTTCCATCTGATGCTCCCCGTCCCTGTGTTAACTTTTTTTATTTTTGTTATTGTTGTTATTTTTGTTATTGTTGTTATTATTGTTATTATTTACAGAGGCCTGGCTGCTGCAAGGTACTGTCAGGTTGTATGTTTCTATTTATTATGCTGGTGCTCCAAAAGCTCCCTGCCCTGTTCTTCATCCCACTTCCCATGTTAAATTGTTTAAAAAACGTATACATGTTTTTACAATGGCCATGCAGTTCGCTTTAGTTTTTTAGGTTTCACCCTGGCGTTGCAACTGCGTAGCAGTTGCTCCGCCCCGGGCGAAATCTTATGATCCTACATATGGGGCTTTGGTTCCGCCTCTGTCTTCCATTGGCTAGCTCCATAAATGGAGGCTAGCCATTGGAAGAGATTGGCTGTCAATCACGCTTTCCCCGTGAAAACGCGATTCGGGGGCGTTTCCGTGTGTTTTTTTAAGTCCCGCCCTCTCCTCTTCCCATTGGCTGGAATTTTACCTTCCAGCCAATGGGAAGGGGAGAGCACGAAAAGCAGGCCCCCGAATCTGCCGGCCGGGACACCCCCGTGACGTCATTCCCCGGGCCGCGCTGTGATTGGCTGCCGGCCCGGGACCTGACTTGTTCTTTTGGGCGATCTCTGTTCTTTCCTCCTAAAAGCTCCCTTTTATGTGATTGAGAAGCCTCCCTGGGGGGTGACCCGCTTCGCTTGTTTTAATCTCGCATTTCGTGTATCAGCTCGAGTTTTTTGAAACAATTACCAGTTTTCAAGATTTATTTGATGTGTGTTTCCTTGTTAAGATGGCCGCCGTGAAAGTTTCAGGTATGTCTATTCTGCAGACGTCTTTTGACATTTCCAGGCTAACGTGATAGCGTAATTTCACAGTCTTATGCGCAATGTACGCATGGCTCCATTATCCTTGGACGTCCGGCCATTCTTGAACTGTCATGAAGTATTGATCGGTGGCTTCGCCGTCACGTTCTATGGTAAGCGGGAATCCGGCTTGGGACACTAGCTTGTATCTTGAAGGGTGGTGGTGACCATCCTCGAGCTGGACAGTGGGCTACCTGACGGGGTTTTAATAGTACACGCGGGTACCCTTAAATCTTGATTGGCCTGTGGTTGCTAGGCCTAATTTTGGGAACCTCACGCCTTAAAGGGTTAAGTCCCCATTTTTGATTCTGACAGGCGCATTAAGCACGGCTATGTGTTCAGCTCCCCTCTCCCGAACGGAGACCGGATGGCCACTTGTTCGGCAGGAACTTGCGATTATGTATAAGTTATGCTTCATACCCCCTACATTGCGCATGGGTGGGTGTAGTGCTCCTACATGGTTGGCGCGCACTCTCGTTGAATTTAGCCCACGTTCCTCAGGCCCCGGCCACTCACGCTGAAGTAGGCCCCCGCAGATCGTCTCTAATTACCTGCAGCTCACGTCTTTTCACACACAATTTCATTCCTCTTATTGCGGTATGGGTGAACGTGCTGGGACTTCCTGTTTTTCTGCAGATAGGCGAATCCATCAGGCCTTTTGAGCCTTACACTGCCTCTTGTACTTTTTGTGTGACCAGGCAATAAATCCGCTATCCGGATGACCGGTCCTTTGAGATTGTGAAGCATTTTTCACCCTATTAGCCCTGTGAGGAGTGATATCCCCTGCTTCCTCCCATGACCTCTCGGAGGGAGGTACTCGTACGCTGTGGAGAAGGACCCTCCAGGAATCCATCTGGTAGGCACTTTAATACCCTATTATTCTTGAGGGGTGTGCATTAAGCCTATTAAATACCTCCTCATTTGCAGGACATCTCCTTGTCTAGTTACAATGTATATTTTGGTTTATTTATTATTTACTATTGAAATTAGTTGGGAAGTGCCATCCTGTTGGGCCGAAAGCTGCTCCTAGTCTTAGAAAAACCAGCTGCTTTTTTCGCATCTTTAACTATGGGTATGCGACTGAGTAGTTTATGTGAATTCTCCCTTCGCATGTGGGATTGGTACATGCTATATACACGTTGCTTTTTTTCCTCTTATTCTTTATAATTGGCACTGGTTTCCATGTAGCATGTTAAAAAAAAATGTTATGCGCTTTTTTTCATCCAAGCACTTTTTTCGGTGTTCTTCCATATGCCGGTTGTAGATTTTTTTTAATGAGCGTTGCCCGTGACCTTAAATATGAGTTTTGGGCATTGTCTATTCATGCACATCAGTTCTCATTTGTGTTGTGTCATGATGCACTCTATGCCAGTTTTATTGAATTTGTGTAAATATACCGTATATACACTAACCACCTTTTCCCCGGAGCCAATCATGTAGCTATTTGATCTTATTTAATGTAGAATTTCGAGGCTGTTAGTATTTGTAATTATCCTGAATGTATGTATCCTTTCCTATGTTTTAAGGTGCACTGTCTCATACCCCTTGTCCAAATTCGCCCTGATGAAGGTGTAGTCCCGGCTGGGACTACACCTTCTACACCTAGCTCTAATTTTTCCAAAGGCGAAACCATTGCATTGTAAATGCTTGTTTGGACTGGTGCTCACTTTATTGAAATGTTCATTTTATTGTTTTATTTACAATTCAAACAAGTACATCCGCTTTGTTAGAGCAGTAAATTAAATATAGCAAAATGGCTGCCATGCAATATGCTTTTGTGTGTTATGACACATGCATGCGCATTGGCAGTCTTTTGGAATGAGTTTTGATTTATTGAACCTCAATGCAAGATTGCTGGACATGCATGTGTATAATTCATAATGCATGTGTTCGCTTGAGAAAAGCAAAGAAAAAAGCATTGGCAAGGCCTTTTTACAGCTGAGACCTATTGGCTTTGCCAGTGCTTTTGAGGAATGAGAGATGATTTCCTTGGCTAAGCTCCTTCTTGGAAATCGTGCATACAGGATATGATCCCCAGTTCTTTTACCTTTCAGGCCCTTGCTCCCAAAAGACCGACTAAAGTAAAATGTTCCTCCATACGGCTTCTGGAGAGAGCAGCAGAAATAGCATCACTCTCACTACTTTTTTAGTAGAAAAGACAGTATTGAGGAAAATAACTGAAGGCACCAGACAAGTTCACCTGAAGGTAGAGGATCTACAATGTTCACTTTTTTTCGGTTATCATTCCCATTGGAGAACCGAACGTTCATTTGTCAAGTCTGCTACATTCACTTCCTTGTCAGACTCCCTCACAATAAATCCCTGCAGCGTGTGCTTGGCCAAGAAGACTGTCAACTCATGCTGGTCTCCTGTTGCATAATCACGGATACAAATGTGTTTGCAGGGCCAAGTTATCCAGTTCTAAGTTCCGTCTTTGTTCTCTGTGCAATAAAATAACTTAAAAATAAAATAAAAAAACAAATAAAAAAAAACAAATGTGTTTGCAAATATCACTCTACTGATTGCTGCCAACAGGGAGGGAAGGAGGGAGATGGATATAGATATGTTTTTTAAAGGGATAGTCGAATCCTGAAAGCTCCATAAAACTGATCAACTCTCAGAAATCTATTTGTCTTTTAAGAGCCAAAACATTCCTTCTAACTTTCTGTGAATCATATAAATCTCTGCTAAAGCCTGAAAAAGATACACCTTGTGCAAAGAGTTCTGGCCGCATCTGAGTTTGTGGACCTTGTTTGTAGAGATCGTCGAGCTTGTATCCTCTGACGAGGAGGTGGATTGCTGTGGAGAAGAAAGGGTGGCTTCCATTAGAAACGTGTGCTGCTACAGGTTGAAATACTTCTCTGTCTAGTTTCTTAAAAAGTCTTTAAATCTGTTTAGCTTTTTGGAAAGCGCACAACCTCCAAACGTGTCTGCACTTATCTAATGTAGGCCTTAGTTTTTTGTTTTAAAGGTCATTTACTTCGAAGAATGTCTTAATCTAAACAGGCAGCACTTTAACTTGGTCTCTTTTAAAGGTCGTCTTCCCATATAGATTTCCATGCCATAGCAGAGTTTTTGACGTGCTCGCCAGTGTAATTTGAACAAGCATTTGAAGGGCAATCGGTCTCGCCTTTAGGACCTTATATGTATTTAGCTATGCAGTGCATTAGCCTGGGTGCTGAAACATCTATTGTTCTTTAACATGGAGGGAAAGTAAGCATCAAACTGTGTGACACGCCAGGTATGGGAACACATGGAGAGAAATAGTGCCTTTCAGCGGGATATGGTATAGTCCAAAGCTCTGTTTTTAATATAAAATCAGGGCCTTCGGTGGTCATATCACTGAAAATAGAGGATTTGAAAAAAAATTGTCTATGGGTGCTTGTGGGAGACAATTTCTATGGACTGGAATCTAGAGAATGCTAAAGTTATTCTGATATTTTACTGAACTCTGCTGGTCGTTTTCTATCAAGAAAGTTAAATAGAGGCAGTTGAACAGAAAAATAAGTCTCTAAGTGGAAGCAGACCAGTCCTAGAGTTGATCTCCAGAGCCCACAAAGTACATACACGTATAAGTATATACTAAAGTATATACAATAGGTCTCGAATGCTCGACCTAAAAATAGGGACACATTTCATTGTTCTGTGCATGAGATTAGGCTATGTTATGTTATATTAATTTATTATGCGCGCAGATACTCCAGCAAAGGAGCGTCCCGGCGCAGAGACAAGGTAGAACATAACACAACAAGAAAATGAAAATACGGAAGAAGCAGCTTAAAACAGGAATGTTTTTATAGCCCTCCGGAAGGTCAAAAGGTCCTCCAACAAGCGAATTTCCACAGGGAGGGAGTTCCAAGCTGATGCAGCTTTTACACTAAACGAGCGGCCGCCCATACGACTAAGTCTGAATCTGGGGACCACAGCAAGGGCCAAACCCTGGGAACGGAGGGTACGGGTGGGAACATAAAAGGAAAGACAGCTGGATAAAATTTCCGGGCCTATACCTCTCAAGATCTTAAAAGCAAGGCACAGAACCTTAAAGAGGATGCGCTTCCTTACAGGATTAGTATTCGTGGAGTCGAAACGTGACGCTGCCATCCCCCAGTCCACATAGACTATAGTGAACACACAAGAGGAAGAGGTGAGCTTGTAATATTTTCACTGAAAAAACACTCCCTTTCAGATTGGCATTGTGAGAGCTAATTAGTAGGAGGATTAGAGTACTGCAGTTGTGGTTTTGCCTTCATTATAGGGTCACACCTTTATGAATAGACTGTGTAATATTAGGGTATGTCTTTGCAGCTGCTAGTGTTTTTATGGTTGTGCTTGACAACGCATGTGTCACCAGACAACTATGCGAGTATCACTTTGGCTCCGTCCACATGTGAGCCAGAAGTACATACTTTGATTGGTCAGAAGTTTTGTGCTTCCAAAAAAAGTGCTTGGCCTTCACATGGCTGTGAACATTTTGTTTATTTACCCAGCTGTGTTTGAAATTCCAAGGGGCACACACAACACTAATGCTGAAAATTGATAATTTGTGGTGTTTTCTTCTGGCTGCAACACAGATGGGAGTAGTGCAGTCATTAACCTGCACGGATAATTAGGTCTTGCTTGAAAAGTGTAATTGTACAATATTACTGTACAGTTGTTTGCTTCCACACAAGTACATATCCGTTCTCGTGCTATTCACTTGTAATGCTACACATTACCATACAACATTCCTTTAAAGCCAGACCTAATGGTATTTCCAGCGCTGCTTTCAAGTTTTTTGAGTTTTTTACTTCATGGAAACTTTTAGTAGTGTGAATGTATAAAACGTTGTGCAACAAAAAATATAGTGGAGGTTCTTTACAGTAATGGAAAATAATACCATAGTGACAAAGGTGTTTTAAAACAACAGTCACGCATGCATATTTTTCAGTCTGACTGCACTGCTAAATCCTTTTTCCCTGGAGCAGGCTATTTGGGGAGGTGCCTTTTTAGGTCTCGCACTGCAAACCGATCGCGAAGCGATCGCCGCTTCGGGACTCTATTGCAATCATTTCTGCTTTCAAGGAGTCAAGGGAGACAGGCGACAAGTGATGTGCACGCGCGCGTAAACGGATCAGGTCACGCGCGCTTCCTGTCTCCCATGGCTCCTTGGAAGCAGACACACACGCACGCACACACACACACCCCCCGCCGCGCATACACACACACACACTGACACACACATACAGAACCCCCCGCCGCTGCGCATACACACACACACACACACACACACACACACACACACACGCACACACATAGAGACCCACCCCCACGTACCCACACAGGCACACACGCAGAGACATACATGCACGCACGCACGCACACACACACTAGCGCACACATACAGAGACATACAAAAACCACCCCCCCGCACACACATAAGAGCGCGCTCGTACACACACACCAGCGCACAGAGACACCCCCCTCCTCCGCCGCCACCCCCCACTACAACTAAGCCCCACTCACCTCATCGGCGCAACTCCGGACTTCAGCCGCCACCGCGGGGCTCTCCCTCGGGCATGGAAGCCCCGCGTCACCACTGCTCCTCTGCCCGGGCACTCCGTGGGCGTGGGCTTCCAGCAGAAAACGGAAGTCCCGCCCCACGGCAGGTTTCGGCAGTGCACGTCTATTCCTGCTTCCGCTCATTCCGCTCTCGCCCTGGGGTCGCATATCTGGTTTAGGTATCGGCATAGTACCGATTCTGGACAGCACAAGTTTAAAGGTTGGTTTCTAGTGTGCATGTTAATACATGGAAAGGGGCTTTTAAGCACTTTTTGAGAAGTTGACACAGATGCCTGTTCAGTCACGGTAGGCCCCACAGAACTGAGATCACAAGTTGGAGACCACGGCGGACCTGTGAGTGAAGAGCGATGGACTCCATGTCTGCCGTCATTTTTTGTTTGTTTTTAATTTTTGTAAAGATGTCTGTCATGTGGGCAGTGTGTGCCGGGTCGGTGCAGCAGTGCCGGGCGCTGCCGCTCTGCTCTGCACGGACGTCCAGTGACCTCCCTCTGCGGGACCCGCGCGCTGCAGTGCCCCACGCAAGTACAATATCGCTGCAAACGTGCAATTGGAATAAATGCTCGGGCCTGAAACCGAAATAGCAAAAACACTGCCTGGTTTGCTATGTTACTGGCTCTATTTGGTACCAGAGTGCACCTGGCCACGTTTGCATTAGCTGCCGTAGGACTGCTTTCTGCGATTGTGGGTTCGGAGGGTGGTTCGACAGTAACCCACGTTACGCTGACTCTTCCCTGCCCCAGGCATACACCCATTGTCCCGAAGATTGTCATTTAATCTGCAGAAGTGTTGCCTTTTATATGTCAAAGCTTTTCTAAGTGGCTGAACCTGTATTATTAATTATGGAAATTGGTGACTTCAAATAAACGAAAGGGCTGCTATTTGATTTTAAAGATCCTTTTTTATGGTTGCAGATGTAATATTGTATTTAGTAGTGTGTGCATTAGTTTATTCTACTAAGGCATATGCATGCTAATAATGATGGACTTGTCAATTCTGCTGTCACAAAATAGTCTGGCTCCAACTGCGCTCGGTGGGTTGGGGATATGGGAATCCTGTTTTTGGTAGAGCAGGTGCAAGGTTCGTGGGTCCCACCATGGCTTGCTAATCCACTGCTCGCATTCCACCTATAGGGGTCTGCGAACATCCCTCGGTCCCTGAAAGCAGACGCATGCACACCCAGTACTGCCCCTCTCCCAGTGCGCGTGCGCCAAGCTGTTCCAGCACGCGCCTCCCGCTCCTCACTCCTACCCCCTCCCCGCCTAGTTTTTTAGGTTTCGGCACACACACACGCAACCACACACACAACCACACACACACAACCATAACCACACACACACAAGCACACAAACTACCACACACAACTACACACACAACCACACACATTTTATCATAAAAACACATACTTACAATATATGCTTATAACTGCAAAACTAGCAGTCTATCCCCCACTCCATCGCTATCATCTTGCAAATCATCTTTATACACCAATACAGACTTTGCTAAAAATGTAATGCAACACATTGTCATATACAATGCCAATAACTCAAACTTTAATGCTGCGAGACCTATTGCATTGCAAATGCTTGTTTGTTGAGGCTATTGAGAAGACAACTAAGGGAAGGCGCTGCATAATGAAGATAGTGATCAAACCGCAGTGGAATTTATGTTGGTGTAGGGGGCATATTTTGCCCATCATTTACTATGAAGGATACCACCATGATTTTGTGGTAATACATACCAGAATCCAAAACCAAAAGGTTCTACTTGGAGAACAAGCATGCCACTAATGCCAAATGTGGCACTTGAATTAGGAAGCAGGTGTTTGTACTTAAAGCGAAGCAAGGATGTTTTTGACCTAAGGGACACCATTGTTACTCTCCTCATCATGGACAGACTTCTAAAATTACGGAAAATACGATCTCTCTTGGCCAATCCTGAATCGGCGTGTACTTGCTCTTCCTAACTCTCCAATAATCATTTACTTCAGTACCCAAAGGTGTACTGAATGTGTCATGGGCTTACCAAGCAATGAAAATGGCTTTACCTTTAGTTCTGGTAGAGCGTAAGAAATAGCCTTAAGCTAACTGCAGTTAGCTAATCACACTTATAGGCCCCAGTGCCACTGTACATACTGTAGTAACGATAGCTGTGCCCCTGCTAGAATGACTGCAAGTGTTCAGATCTTCAGGAACCTTGGAACAGCCAACTGGTACAATCATCTGGAAATTGAGCAAGAAACCCAAAATCTGAAAGAAACCGTTTGTTATAGATTTCTTACCTTACAATTACTCCCAGGCGTCAGACTGGATCCGGAAAGTTTTTTTGTCAGCAGTACGTACCCCTTGCGGGTCGAAATGTGGTGTGGTTTGCCTCAGAGTTCATCGTTGTCACCATGATGATGTCGCGGCAGTTACATAGATGCCTCCCTTGCACGCTGACGTCAGTTCTTTCTTTTTCCACGCCAGTAAGCGCAGATCCAGAGAGAGCGATACCTCCAGTCACTTTTTGACTGACTTTTTTGTCGATTTCGTTTTTTGCGTCCATCGACTCCTGGTGCATGAGGGAATGCCCGGCTTCAAGGCCTGCTGTTCCTGTAACCGACTGATGTTGGTGATGGATCCGCACCGCTTGTGCCTCTACTGCATGAAGCGGGACGATGACCCTAAGTCGTGCTCCGACTTCTGAACTATGGCCCGAAGACTTTGCGGGAGCAGTACCGAAAGCTCCTCGAGGCCCGGCAGTCGGCTCTGTGTCGCTCGAGGTCCTGGTCACAGGGGAGATCGAGGGACCGTTCGTGGAGCCATCATCACTCCTCTTCTAAGTTTTCGCACTCAGGGTCAGGTAAGTCGAAGCATAAGAAGAAGTCGAAGAAGCATGGTCACTCTTCGACTTCCCCCTCATCCGTCGGCCGGCATGATGAAGGGTTCGGGTGGTGCCCCTCCCGCGGCTCCGCATGTGGAACCTACAGGGTCGACTCCGGCCTTCCCTCCCTTCCTGGGACCGAGAGCGACCCCTGCCCAGCTTCGCCAGTTCTACAAAGCGATGCATGCCATCTTTGGGCAGCCCGACTCCGCTGGCGAGTCTTGGGCCCCGTAGACTCGGTTTGGTGCCCTAGGCCTTTGACTCCTTCGGTCTCGGCACTGCAGGGCCTCCTTGGATCCAGGCCTGGATCCGGATCTGCGCCTGTCGACCTCTTGACCCCGACACAGATTCTACTGGCACCACGTCCGGCGCCGGCTGGACCCTCAGCCGGCGTCGACCCCGGCTTCTGCCCGATGTGGACACGGAGCCGGACCGATGCCAGATCCGGCGCTGATGGGTACTTTTGTGCATGTGTTCCACCCTGGCCCTTTTCAGCCGGATTGGCAGCGGAAGACTGGGAAGGTCTGGAGACCCTTTGACCGACTAGTTGGATTATGATCCGGGCTGGAGAAAGGAACTGGTGGATGCCAGTGGTCTAGATACCTCCCCAGGCCATGGCATGTTGTCTCCTCTTACCGTGGCTATGGAGGAGGGAGCGTCATACGCAGCTGTGTTGCGTAGGGCGTCCGAGGCTCTCCCCCTCGAGCTACCTACGTTGGCATTCAGGACTAATCTCCTGACAGAGGTGCTTCAGCCGGCAGCGAGCTCTTCAGAGCCCCTGCTGCCGTTCAATGAAGCCCTATCCAACATCCTTTAGGGCACCTGATCCATGCCCAACACAGGGGCTCCTGTGGATAGGATGATTGCCCGACCCCGGGCAACTCCACTTTTCTCTCCCAACACCCCACCCCTGAGAGCTTGGTGGTCCAAACCTCGACATCCAAAGGCCCATTCCCTAACGCTCCACTTGATAGGGAATCCAAAAAGCTGGACCAACTTGGGAAAGAACCGGTTGTTTTCCTCTGGCTTGGGACTGCGGTCGGTAAACACTGCATGTCTGTTGGGCCATCATTCCGACTCTTTGTGGGATACGGAGGTACGAGTGCTGCCCCAGTGTCTGGAGGAGGACCGGAGCGTGCTCTCCCATGCAGTTGCAGAGGGGAGAGATGCAGCGTAGTTTACCATCCGCTGTGGACTGGACACCACCGACTCGCTGGGTAGGACGATTTCCACATTGGTAGCCCTTTGACACTACGTCTGGCTGAGGTCGACTGGTTTTTCTGGGGATGTCCAGAACATACTGCTGGACATGCCCTTTGATGGCTGTCGCCTGTTAGAACACTTCAAGGACTCTCATGCTACGGCCAAGTCCTTGGGCCTATCCACCACACGCCCTGGATGGTCTGCTTTTCCCCCCTTTCTTGGCTACGGAAGGGGTGCCCCACCACGTTCCTTCCAGGGCCACAGGCCCGCGCAAGCTGTTCAGCCCCAGTGTGGCTGGGGACGTGGGAACCACCGCCGTGGTTCTGGGGGGCCGGCAGCCCAGTCGCGTACTGGCCTACCATCACATCGGACAGGTGTGTTTTGCTGATAGTCCGATGGAGCTAATCCCTCCCCTTCGAGACTACCCCCCTCCACCCCCGCCCTGCTACCTCAGTACCATCGTATGTCGGGGGATCATCTGGCCCTTCTCCAACAGGAAGTTACGTCTCTCTTGGCCAAGGTAGCCATCGAGCGAGTTTGTGCCCCAGTAGTAGGTCAACGTCAACCGCTTCCCCCGGTCAGCTTTCCCCCCTTTATTGGCTACTTAAGGGGTGCCCCACCACGTTCCTTCCAGGGCCACAGGCCGGCGCAAGCTGTTCAGCCCCAGTGTGTCTAGGGACGTGGCAACCACCGCCGTGGTTCTGGGGCCGGCAGCCCAGTCCCCCACAGCCCCCTCTGCAGCTGTCTCCAAACCCTCTTAGTCGGACCTTTCAGGTCCATCACACACCAGTGGGTGGCAGGATTCGCCGTCCTCTTCCCCCACTGGCTTACCATCACATCCGACAGGTGGGTTTTGCTGGTAGTCCGATGGAGCTAATCCCTCCCCTTCGAGACTACCCCCTTCCACCCACGCCCTGCCACCTCAGTACCATCGTATGTCGGGGGATCATCTGGCCCTTCTCTAACAAGAAGTTACGGCTGTCTTGGCCAAGGTAGCCATCGAACAAGTTTGTGCCCCAGTAGTAGGTCATCGTCAACCGCTTCCCCCGGAAGGAGAAGTTCAAAATGTTGACCATGGCTCAGGTCCCGTCTGCCCTTGACCCTGGTAGAGGTGGAAATGCAGCACGCTTATTTTCACATCCCCGTCTTGCTGGCCCACCGACGTTACCTGCGGTTCATGGTAGGCCACAAGCATTTTCAGCTTACCGTGCTCCCCTTTGGCCTTACCAACGCCGCTGGGGTGGTCATGAAAGTGATGGCGGTGGTCGCAGTTCTGGGGTCCAGTCTTCCCCTATCTTGACGACTGGTTGTTGAAGGCAGGCTCGCCCCAGGCAGTCTTCGCCCACCTCCAGACTACGGCCGACCTCCTGCATTTGATGGGGTTCTCCATCAACGTGCCGTAATCACACCTCTCTCCCTCTCAGAAGCTCCTTTTCATCGGAGTGGTTCTGGATACGACGCAGTTTCGGGTCTATCCTCCCGAACAGCGAGTCCGGGATATTCGGGCTATGATTCAGATCTTTCAGTTTCTATCCCTGATGGCCTCTTGCATCCTGCTGGTGGATCATACCAGATGGCATATGCGGGCACTGCAGTGGGAACTGAAGTTCCAGTGGGCACAGCATCAGGGGAACCTTTCTGATTGCGTCCAGATCTCGGAGGGCACTGCACGCCAACTGCAGTGGTGGCTCAAGAAAAAGGATTGGGTCAACGGCAGATCCCTCTCCCTTCCTCAACCAGAGTTCACGATGGTGACCGATGCATCACTTCTGGGATGGGGCGGCCACATGGGGGAGGCAGAGGAGTCCGGGCGCCACGTCAACCTTCTGGAGCTTCGGGCGATGCGTCTTGCAGTAAAAGCATTCCTTCCCTCTGTCCAGGGAAGAGTAGTGCAGGTGTTCAGACAACACCACCGCAATGTGGTACTGCAACAAACAGGGCGGGGTGGTGTCGGGAGCCTATGTCAAAAGGCCCTCCGCCTCTGGACAAAGGTGGAACATCAGGGCATATCCCTGGTAGTTATACACTTGGCAGGTTCCCTGAACACCAAGGCGGACAAACTCAGCCGCGGGTGCATGATGGATCATGAATGGCGTCTTCATTCGGGGGTGGTGCAAGGACTCTTTCAACAGTGGGGAGAGCCTTGGTTAAATCTATTCGCCACATAAAAGAATGCGCAATGTCCGCAATTCTGCACGTTGGAGTTTCCAAGGTGGCAGTGAAGTTGCTGTCTTCTAAACGCATTTCCGCCTATACCACTTCAGCCCAGAGTGCTGAAGAAGATCAAGCGCCACCGGGACCAAGTCATTCTTGTGGCTCCGGATTGGGAACAAAGAGTCTGGTATCCCGATCTGCTCAACATGGCCATCGATCCTCCGTTCCGACTGCCTCTTCAGGAGGATCTTCTGTCTCAGCAGCAGGGAACGGTCCTCCCTGCTAATCTATCCATCCTCCACCTCCTTGCTTGGAGATTGAGCAGCGGCAGTTGACGTCATTTGAACTGCCTCCCGAAGTCTGCGATGTTATCTTGGCAGCCAGGCGTCCTTCCACTAAGACGGTATACGCCTGCAGATGGGGCATGGTGCACAGCAAAGGCTGTGGATCCCCTTTCCACCCCTCTTTCTGAGGTTCTCTTGTTCCTCCTTTCCTTGGCCCAGTAGGGCTCTGCTCTGGACACTATTATGTGCTACCCCTCGGCCATTTCAGTCTTCCTTAGGCTTTCTGATCAGCCTTCTCTTTTCAAGTCCCCGGTTGTAAATAGATTTCTCAACGGCATTACTCCTCTCTTTCCTCCTGTTGCCTTCATAATGCCTCTGTGGGGCTTGAACTTGGTTCTTACCTATCTTATGTGCGCTCCCTTTGAGCCGCTACATAACTGTCCTCTGAGACTTCTCACTCTGAAAACTGCCTTTCTGGTGGCCATCACCTCTGCTCGCAGGATGAGTGAGCTACAAGTTCTTTCTTCCAAGCCTCACTTTCTGGCTGTCCATCCGGGCAAGGTTTTCCTTAGAACTAGACCTTCCTTTCTTCCCAAGGTGGTTACTTCTTTCCACATTGGCCAAACCATCACTTTGCCCACCTTCTTTCTGCCTCCACACCCTTCAAAGGAGGACGAGAGGCTCAACCGTCTGGATCCAAAACGTGCACTTTCCTTCTACTTGGATCGCACCAAACAATTCCAGGTGGACGACCAGCTCTTTTTTGGTTACGTGGGCACTAAGAAAGGTCAGGCCGTGCACAAACGGACCATCTCCAGGTGGGTCGTTCTGTGCATCAATGCCTGCTTTACTATGGCAAAGAAGTAGCCTCCAGTGGGGCTGCATGCCCATTCCACCAGGGCGACGGCAGCTACTACTGCTTTGGAACGAGGAGTCCCCCTGAATGACATCTGTCAGGCAGCTACTTGGGCATCGCTGCACAGGTTCACCAAACACTACTGCCTGGACAGTCAAGTCCGGAGAGACAGCTTCTTTGTCCGTTCTGTTCCCCTGGATTTTCTGGTGTGAACTTGTTAGCAGACCCACCTCTGGGGTTGGTATTGCTGGGGTATCTATTCTAAGGTAAGCAATCTTTAACTGTTTCTTTCAGATGAACAAGTTACTTACCTTCTGTAACGATATATCTGTAAGAATCATAGGTTAGTTATAGATTCCTTACCTCCCCATCGATCCTCCCCGTTCTGCGATCTGTTTTCTAGGGTTAAGGACTTTCTTTCAAGGCCTAAGTTTTGTGCACCAGTGGTCAGTGTCTTGAATGGCTCTGCGCTTCTGGTGTGGAAAGTCGGGTACAGAACTGATGTCAGCGCGCGAGGGCGGAGTCTATGTAGATGCTGCGTCACGGGGTTGACATAGCGACAACAAATGTGGAGACGACCGACGCGACCTTTCGACGCCCTGGGGTACAGCTGACGAAAAACTTTCTGGATCCTGTCTGACACCTGGGGGTAATTCTAAGGTAAGGAATCTATAACTAACCTATGTTTCTTACAGATATATTGTAACCAAAGGTAAGTAACTTGTTCACATATTGCCTCAGCCCTTGCTATTTAGAGAGGTTGGTTGAATCCTGCGCACAAATGGCCTTGTTTCCAAAAAAGGAAAATAATCCCTGTTGCACAGTATGGACTTTCCTAAGCTCGACAATTGAAGTGGTGTCATTTAAATTCAAGCACAAATGCAACTATAGGCATAGGTGTATCTTGGGGCCCACTGTAATGTGTGGGTTGTGACTGCACAGCTATCATATAGACCTCTTCCAGTTTTTTGTCCACACCTTTGTCCACACCTTTCAACCATTGGGTTTCTGCAACAAGCCTTTTTCAGTCATTGGCCAGCAACTTTTTCAAATATGCCTTGGGTCAGCCCAGTGGAGTATTCATCTATCACCTAATGCTAGTGACTGTTTGTGTGCATCTTTCTACCTCGATTCATGCTTCTATTGAACTCCCTGATGGACTATCTTACAATAATTGCCCTTTTGGTCCACTGTAGTTGGATTCCTCTAGTGTTTCTGGCCTTATTCTCTACTTCATTATGCACCTTACACTGTACATTCCTTTTCCTCCCGTGCTCGCCTCTTTCACCTGTCCACCACCCTCTTGAATCACCCTCCTTTGTGTGATCCCTTTCTCCACTGCTTGCCCTTCCTTCCTAGTTGGCTTCTTAAATGTGCTGCTGGACCGAGTACTTATTCATACAAAGAAAAAGTGGGCTATAGGCAAGGCTTCCTTGCCTTAAATATTCTCCTCTTTTTAGGTTTCACTTACAGACCGCTATTAAGTGTTTGTTGTCGTGAGACCTCTTGTGGAGCATGCCAAGAACTTAGTGGGTTTAAAGGCCCAACCCATTTCTTACCACTGTTGTCTTTTTTGCCACTTATTTGCTTCCTTCCCTCGTAGGAGATTTCCATGTGTAGTCATAAGTGTTAAATAGTGCCGCCTGCATGGGGGGGGACCCTGGAGCGCTTTTTCCAATATATCTTATAAAGTGCTGAAGTTCGCCTTTCTTCAGGAAGGCCTTGAAAAGTCAATTAAAGTCACAACGCAGCCTATAGGATTAGGTTACAGTGGTCAAAATTCACAAACACTTTTGCTACGAGAGAGAAGGATGCAATGTAGCCAATAGGCTGCCATTATAAGGAAAGAAAAGGAGACTGTGCCTTTAAGAACTGTGACCTCCAATATCTGGCTCCTGCTGACAACACCCTTGGAGAATTGAACATTAATTTTTTTGTTTTTTTTCTTAAAAATGTAAACTTGGATATCAGTGATTTTTGCTTCACTCAATGTCTTTTGTCTTCCTCTATTGAGTTTAGCCTTTTCTTGAGGGGAATAGAGGTCTTTTTCTGCTTCAAAAGGCCTTCTTTATTCAACAAATGTCCTCGCTGTGGCAGGAGAAAGGCTAAAACAGACCCCCATGAGGTCTGTAGCATCTGTCTGCCGTCTTCACATTTACCTGGCTCCTGTGACATTTGTAAGACTTTTTCCAGGCGAACCCTACGTGACGGGGAGAAAATTTGCCTTCAAGGAAAAGAAGAAAGACTATGCCAGCAAGATGCAAGTGGGACTCCTGAGCCGAGGGGTAGGTAATTCTTCCACAAGAGCTCTTATCCCAGCCTCCAGTGGTCGTCAAAGGTCTGAAGTGTTTTTCAGGAAGAAAACGCGTTCGGTCCCAGTCGACATCGAGTCGGTTGACATCGAGAGGAGGTACAGCACTGACATGCTTGCCGTCAGTGACTGGGTCGACGCAGTAGAAACATTGATGCTCGACGCAAAGATACTCTTGTGCGACGTCGAAACCTTCTCGCCACCGCCGGACGTCAAGATGTGCATATGGTCGTTGAGGGACTCTGACTCGCCATCGTAAACCTTCTAAAAGAAGGAGAATCTATTTCTCATCTGATCCACATTCCAAATCTCCGTCTATGGTCGAGGTGCCATTTTCTCCTATACCGGTGTCTTCTCCTCCATTGGAGTCGCCAGCTCCACCAGTTCCGCTGCCTCCTGTATTGCCGGTAATACCAGCCTCTTTACCTCCAGTGGCTCCACAACCTCAAGGGTTGCCAGCCCCACCAGCTCTACTGGCACCTTTAATTCCACCTCCTCCAGTGCTGCAAGTGCCTAGCACTCCAGCTCCCGGGAGATCGCGCTCAAGGACTTGCCATCATTTAGACCATGGCCATCATCCATCTGGGCTTTCTCCTAATAGATCCGGACACTCTTGTTCGCATCACAGATCAAACCACAGATCAAGTTTGCAATCTCACTATCATCACCATGGCCATACGTCCTCTTCCACCAGGGACTATTCGCCCACCGTGTCAGACTCTCTTCAACCTCGTTCCTCACCGATTGATGACATAAATACCTTTCAAGAAGTTCTTGTTAGAGGTGCAGCTAAACTGAATATACCAATGGCGGTTCCAAAGTCATCGACATCGGTGATCTTCGAGACACTTCACCAACGCTCGTCCTCAAGACCTTTACTTCCACTAGTGCTTTGTCTTCTTGAGCCAGTCATGGAATTGTTTCTTACTCCAGCTGTGGCAAAGTCCTTTATTTCTGCGCTTAGACCCTCCCACCTGAATCCGTGGTGATTCTAGCTTGCTTGCTCGTAAGTCTCCTCACCACATCACCTTCTGCCACTTTTCCCCAGATAAGTTCTCTTCGGACAGCAAAATCTACCACATAGCGGCTTCTTCCATGAAAGCGGCATAAGCAACAGCCCTCTTGGGTAGATAGGATCGAGCTTTGTTGTATTCCATTCTCTAGGATCGAGCTTTGTTGCATTCCATTCTCAGCTTTGCGGAACATGTCCCAAAAGATCACCAGGAGGATTTTCTTGAAATCGTTCAAGAAGGTGCCATGATTTCTAACCAGATCATTAGTCCGACGGCGGATTCCTTTATTCTGGCTGCTCATGGTTATTGCAATTGAGTGTCCTTGCACAGACATGCATGGCTCCGACTGATGACATTAAAGTCTGACGCTCAGCTGCGTATTCAGAGCTTTCCATTCTCTGGTTCCATTCTGTTTGGCTCGTATGCTGATGACGAAATGGCAAGGATGAAGATGGAGATCGATTTCTCAAGTCCTACAGTTTTTAAACTATCCCAGGACCAGCACCTGTTGTTCTGACCCTACCACTGTCGTGTCTTGTCACAGAGGTTTCAAACCACTAAATGGCAGACGGGGAGATCGCAACAGTACCAAAGATCCTACCACCTTCAGCGCAAACAGCAGAGGGGACATGTGGCACAACAACCTAACTAAGGGGGCTGACAACCAACAGCATCAAAGCCCTGAATCTTCCCTTCCCCTTCTTCTGTTCCCCACTCAGGTAGGGGGAAGCATTTCAAATTAGCTGCTAGAGTGGCAATGCAATACGACAGATGCCTGGGACTTAAATATTGTCACACATGGGTATTCTCTCAGATCTACTGCCCCACAACTGTCCATTCCACCAAAGTCATCCGATTCCCACCTTGGCCTTCTAAAAGAGGAAGTCAACACTCTGTGTCACAAGAAAGTGGTGGAATCTGTACCCTGAAGTCAACCTGGAAACTGCATTTATTCCAGGTACTTACTCATGCCAAAGAAGGGCAGACAAGAGTTCAGGCCCATTCTCAACCTCGGAATCGCCAACAAATGTATTTGAAAGGAGAAGTTCAGGATGCTGGCTTAACACCAAATATACCCTCAGCTTCACTAGGGAGACTGGCTTTGATCCGTTGACCTGCACAATGATTATTTTCATATTCACATCCCAAAGAAGCATCAGAAGTTCTTAAGCTTCGTTGTGGGGCAAGGCCACTACCAATATGCCGTCCTACCGTTGAGTCTCAAGTCACCACCCAGGACGTTCTCCAAATGCATAGCTGTAGTGGCAGCACATCTTCGAAAGCACTGAATCTTTGGCTGCCCTTACCTGGACGACTGGCTTATCAAGGTGTCCACCTTCCCAAAAGCCCAACTGCATTTCAAATGAACTTGCCATCTCCTCCATCGGTTGGGTCTCCATGTCAACTTTCTCAAGTCCACGAAATACCAGTCCAGAAGTTACACTACTTAGGAGCTACCATTGACACATTGCACACAAGGGTGCGTCCTTCGGAGGAACCACGCTTATCCATTCTCCAGAAATGTCACACTCCAGCGAATGTGCGATCCAACAGTCCTCATAAACTCCTCACTTCTCTGCTCGATGGCCTCCTGCATTTTTCTGACTCCTAATGCTCGCCTCCACCTGCGCCCTCTCCAGGAGTGTCTTGATGACCAGTGGGACCAGGTGTGAGGAAACTGGGAAGGCAAGATCATCCTATCCATTCATGTCATCAAGTCACTCAAGTGGTGTTCCCCGAGCAATCTCCTGTAGGGAATGCCATTTCACCAACAGGATCCAACACAGACCATCATAACAGATGCCCTTTTTGCTCAGATGGGGAGCCCACATGGGTCACCTGCAAATACAAGGCGCGTGGTCTCCGAAGGAGAGGACATATCACATCAACCTTCTCGAACCCCGTGCCGTTTTCTGCCACTTAAGACATTCCGCCCATCATTCACGACGACACCCTGCTTGTACAGACAGACATTGCAACGGAACAAGCTGGGGCACAAGGTCCAGAGCCTTGTCACAAGGGGCACAGACTATCTGGCACCGGCTCCTAGCCAGGAATCTGAAGATAATTGCCAGTCACCTACCCGGTGTTCAGAATATCCAAGCAGATGCGCTCAGCAGGGCTCTCGACGAAAACCAAGAGTGGGTGTTGAACGAAGATGTTGTACAATATATCTTACACTTGTGAGGCACACCTTCTACACACCTTTTTGCTACAGTGGAAAAGAAAACGTGCCACGGCTGCGCTGCCAGGTTTTACCATCCAAGGTCATTGGAGAATGCCCTATAGATTGATTGGTCCAACAAATTTCTTTATGCTTTTCCACAAATTCCTCTGATCCCGGCAGTCTTGCTCAAGCTTTAAACCACAACAGCCAAGATGATTCTAATAACACCAGAATGGCTGAGACAATTATGGTTCCCAGACCTTCTTCACTGGTCGCTCTGACCACATCTCAGGCTGCCATGCAGGCCTTCTAACGCAGTTTGGAAGAAAACTGTTACACCCCAACCTCACGTCCTTAAATTTAGCAGCATGGCTCCTGAGATAGGACAGTCTGACCACCTGAACCTACCACAGGACTATATGATGTTTCTAAAGGAGGCAAAGTGACCATCCGTGCGATCTGCATATGCCATCAAATGGAGTGGATTTTGCATCTGGTGTTAAGACAAATAGACCCTACATATTGCCAGGAGGATGTAATCCACCCAGATTTGTTGCACCTTGCTAAATCTGGCCTTCAATTTTCTTCCATCAAAGCCCACCTGGCTACACTTTCCTCCTGTTAGACACCCCTTTCCTCCATGGGAACACAATGTGGTTCTTTCACGTCTCATGCTACCACCTTTTAAGCACCTCTTCAACATCTCAATTAGAAAACTGCTCTGCTTCCCTTGTGGGTATAACATCTGCACATAGAGTTGTTGAGATACAGGCCATTTGTTCTCATGAGCCATACACAGTCTTCCACTCTTCCAAAGTAGTGCTGAGGACCCATCCTAAGTTATCTTTGATTTTCACATAAATAAAACTATATCTTTCACTTTCTTTCAAAATCCATCCACTGCAGCAGAGGTAGCCATTCACTCTCTGGGTGTAAAAAGGGTTTTAAAGTTTTATTTAGATAAAACCAAATCTATTTACAAATCACAACAATTGTTAATTAATTAAGGCCCAGTTCGCTTAGGTCTGTCTACCGCCGAACAGTCAGTTTCGAGGTGGATTGTCTCTTGCATCCTATTTTGTTATGAGCTAACTAATAAGACTCTCGCTGTCAAACCCAAAACACTCTCCACTAGTGGCAAAGCAGCCACTACTGCTTTGATTGGAAATATTCCCATTGCAGATATTTGCAAAGCTGCTACTGGAGGTCAGTCCACACATTCACTAGGCATTACTGTCTTGACTGATGCTAGAACGGATGCTCAAGTGGGACAAGCGTCCCTCAGAAATCTCTTTGCTTAGCTATCTATCTTTCTACTGTTCCTGTCTCCTCCACTGCCTCAGGGAAAATGGGTTTGCTAATCTATTCAACGCTTATGACTATGCATGGAAATCCCCTACCATAGAAGGTATAGTTTCTTACATGTAACTCCAGTTATCTCGTAGGGGTATTTCCATGATACTCCTAAGCAGCTCTCCTTCCTCCCCAGTGGATTAGACAGACAAGTTCATGCTCTGCTATTATTCAGCTAGTACACCCTACAAAAAGAACTGGGGTAACTGCTTCTGGCTAAGCATGATGGGATATTGGAGCTCACACAGTTCATAAATACTCAGTCTCCTTTTTCTTTCCTTATAATGGCAGCCCATGGGCTACATTGACCTGCATTTCTTCATCCTTCTCTCTCATAGCATAAAGGTTTGTGAAAGATATTTTCTGTGACCTTACAAAGTTGTTCATGCATTGGGTTCATGTTTTCTTGGATATTCCCCTTTCGTTCCTTCAAGATGAAGAATTTTGACCACTGTAGCCTAATTCTATAAGCTGCAGCATGACTTTATTAAATGATTTTTTAAGGCCTTCCTGAAGAAAGGCGAACTTCAGCACTTAAGAAGATATATTGGAAAAAGTGCTCTGGGTCTTTGTCGTAGGCAGGCGGGACTATTCAACGCTTATGACTATCATGGAAAAACCCCTGCGAGAAAACTGGAGTTACAGGTAACAAACTATACCTTCTTATTCAGTTGCTTCCTCCTCTTCTTGTGTATATCCTTCTCATGTAGCATAACTTCTTTACTATTCTTCTGAATGAATGACCAGTATGTTTTCACGGCTCAGACTCTGGGAACTACTTTTCTTTAAGCATTCAATGAGAGTTGAGGGGTTTTCTTGCTTTCGGTCTTGCATGTTCACCCCAAGCACTCTGTGTTGCTCACTTCTTTACCTTTTTTCAATGTATTTTCTCTAGCTGCTCACTTCAAGCTCCTCCATTACTTCCCTACCCCCATTGACTTGTACCCCACCCACTCCTCCGTTGCTTCAAACAAGTCAAAATGTAATGTTCATTTACTGCTCTGAGTGGTGTTTGCCATCATTAAATAGTAAATAAATAAGTCGCCTGCATCATCCGTATGAATATGCATGTGTGGAGATGCATGCATGTCATCAGGCTTGCACACATATTGAAATATCTTCCAGCAGTGCCATAACCTGTACTACAGCATGCATGCATTCCCATAATTATTTTTTACTGATGCAATGCATCATTGGCAAAAAGCATTGGCCAACCAGTAGTAAAAATGGTGGGAGCTATAAGTGTTTCATTCAGGGAGGGTATAGCCTGAGTTAACATTTCCTCGCCACACAGACTGAAGTTCATGATAGAGATTTAGAGGCTCAAAAGGCAACATCCATAGCCCTCCAGGAGAAGAGACCTTGTACATACCACTGTATGCGATGATAGAGGAAGCAATTACAGCCTTTGAGGAGGCGAGAGGGCACACAGACGCACTGCTCCAGTGTAGAGGAACTAGTGTCAAGTGTCTGCTGTGCAAGTGTAGGCTGAACAGCATGGCTTGCACCACTGCACAAGAGAAAACTTTACAGGTCATTGCAAGCATGAGCCTTTATTGGAAACTGTGCAAGTGCTTGCTATGTAAGTTTGCTTCAGCATAAATAAAGCGAGGCTGGAGTTACACGATTGAATGATGCACGTATTCTGCTTGATCAAACTGTGATTGTAGCTATGTCTTTATGAATCAACGACTGAAGCATTTATGGGTAGGCTTAAGTGAGGTTTGGGGTGCATTTCTAAAAGATGGTAAGATGACTGAATCCTAACACCGCCTCTTTCTTGACTTCTTTTACCAGATGCTGATGTAAACGCTTCCGGAAGTTCGATGCACGCCCTCTCTCACATCCGGCAGGCAAGAATCCCCCCACATCTCCTCCAGAGAGTCCCAGGGGTGCTGACTCCCGGTGCGTTCTCCTTCTGTGAGGTGGACTCTGGATTTGGCCCAATGTTAAACCGCAAAATGGGGAGTCAAGGCTTTGGTGGGGCTGTACCTCCGATGGCCGCTTTCCCGCCACAGAGATATCATTACTTTCTAGTCTTGGACTTTGAGGCGACATGCGATAAGCCACAGATTCATCCTCAGGTGAGCGTTGTGAGTGCATGCAGAAGCATACTGCCTTCTCCCTCTAAACCAAGGAATACTGGATGGTTATTTTCATTCCAGATTCTTGACAGATTTTTGAGGTGTGCTTTTACTTTGCCCAAATTAGGCTGCAGTAATATTTACTCTTTTGTTTAGTGTGTATCATCATCCTCCAGTGGGCAGTAAAATAAAATATGATTAACTATTGAAGCCAAAGATCATGATCCCCCGCTTTTTCTCTACCTTCAATGCACTTTATGCACATCTTGCTCTGTCTTCCAGTTACATTTTGCACAGTCTGGACTGCCTAGTTTAGTAAGAGTGTTAGCTCAATTGGGTTTCCCCATCATTTCTTGGGATTAACAACTGAAATTAGCATTCCACATTATTAAAGGAGCCAAGAACTAATTTGGTTGATTTGATTTATTTATTCCACATTATTTCATAGTTTACTTGTCTTAAAGTGTAGCTGTCACTCTCTAAAACATTGGGGTAACACAGTTCCTAAATAGAGTAAGATTGCCTAATTTTAAGTTAACAAGAGAAAATGTATCTGAATAGAAAAAATTCAAGATATGAAAATGTACTTCATGTCAATAAACTGTGAATAAAATAAGTTCTAAAACAGCAAACGATTTACAAAAAAACACGATTGATCAGATTCAGCAAGTTTGTGGTATTAGCCCATGTCGGCAAATAAACCTAGTAAGCGATTCACTGAGCGCGTTCACCGTCTCCGGGTTGCGAGTTCAAACACTGAACAAACTTGCTGAATCTGACCAATCGTGTTTTAAAAAAAAGATCATCTTCATTTTTTAATTAAGGACCCTTTGAACTACTTAATGTGAATGGATGACTGTGAAACACCTATAGGAGAGGACAAACCCCTGAAGAAGTCTCGGGAGAAGGGACGAAACACATTGGTTACGCTGGTGTGACTACTTTGCACATTTCCAATAAAAGAATTCATCAACACAACAACAAGCTTGAACGCCTTTTATTGAATTTATGGAACATGGATGTACTATTACTACAACATTGAAAGTTGTAATTGATCTTGTTCTGATTAGAAAAGATGTAATTCAATATAACAATAAATAGTGGGTGGTGATCTATTTGATGTACACGTTCTAAAACGGCCAGCTGTGTGTGGTAGCACAACAGCGGGGACTCTCTTACAGGGGGGCACTCAGTAACATTAGAGCAGGCAACTCCTGTGGAGTTTGGCTATAAAGAGAAAAGTGCAAGGTGAGCCAGGGAGGAGACTGGTAGAATGTATCATCTTCACCCAGCATGGTAGCAGCAGGCTCCCTTAAAATACAAGTGCTTTGGCTTTAGCACTGCCTAAAATAATTTTTTCAGACCTGCTTCCTTGATATAATATGATATAAATCTTGAATATGTTTTGCAACCTTGGGAATTCTCCCAGCTTTATCCATATCAGTGAAAACAGTGACATTCTTGTGACATGCTAAACAAAGTTTTTTAAGGCAGCGTCTCGGCCAGTTGAATAAGTAGACTGTTTTATTGAGGATCAAAGTACTGCAATGATATGAGCTGTGGAATTCTCCTAAACTTGTATCTGGAGTGACTATCAAGGAATTTGGCTTCAGTGTGGAGGAAGATGAGGGCACATCACACAAGTCATTCAGCAGAGCATGCCATCCCGCTGACACATCTGGATGGGAAATGGTTGTGAGCATCTCCACTCGGTGACTGCAATAGCGCTCAGGTCTTACCTGCTCACAAAAGATTACTCCAGGAATAGGGCAGTGACTTGCAAAAAAAATTCTTTGAAATGATGGGGTTGGCTTATTTTAAGCTATTCTTCTCTGCTCCATCCAGTGTTAGTTAAGTCTCCTTATCGCTGCTGATACCAAGCTTTTGCAAGGTTACTAGCAGCACAGGACACCACCTGGTGGGTCCTTAAGCAGAAAGGTGAGGATGTTTGTCGCGCCGGGATGCCCCCGGGTAAGCTGAGCGCGTAATAAGTTTCATATAATAATAATAATAATGTTTGTGAGATTCTTGGTAAGTCCCTTGATGTCCTACAGTGAGTGTCAAACATATATTTGATTTCATTATTAGATCACTTAACAGCAGTAGCTGCATTTTTCAGTTGGGCATGTCTCCTCAATAGAGGTCTGTGGGGTGTCAGGCTTTTACTTCAGTCACCAGTGAGCATTGTTTACCCATGAGCGAATTACCCTCTTAACAATTTATTTCAAGTTAACAACTCTGATTTCAAAACACCTCCACATCCCTCCAAAACTGGGATTAGGCTTCCCAGAACTTTGTGCAAAGTTTCAAAAAGATCCTTCACCTGTGAGGTATCATTCTGCACATAACAGTGAAATGTATAAACCTAGATTTGTATCCATTGTTGTTTAAAGTGAAAAGTAAGCTCCAGATATTTACACAACCTTGGTGGGTGCTAGTACCAGAACATTATACGCGGATGGTTTGACATACACAAGAAAGTTTTCAGCTCATTGATTCCAACCATCGCTGCTACCATATTCCATGTGTCAGCTGCTCTGAAATCTTCTTTTATGTTGTCAGTATTGGGTGAGGGAGTGGGTGGATGTTTTAACCAGTCAAAATAAGTACTTAACACTTGAGGGCTATACATTTATATAATTTTCCCACTCTGTACTTTTCGGATTCCTCTTCACCAACCCATCTCTCAGTAATGGAGCTAATGTATGAGGGAGCTGTCAATCTGACGGAACTCTCGTCCCATGAATCTAATGTATCTACCACTTATCCTTCTTTTTGTGAAATTCCTCCCAGGATGACCTTCCTCCTCAAGATTAATTATCGCTTTGTATTTTCATGTGAACTGTTTTATTGTCTTTGAGTGTAACAATCAATGCAAATCAATATTTTCATAAATAAGTCATCAAATTTCAATATTGTCAGATTAATAAAATGCCATAGAGTGTAGAAGAAGATAGAAAATGTTACATTATATTATAATTATAGTCTGAGGGCGTGTTGAAAAAAGGACACTTAAACAAGTATCCGAAAATTTCACTGGAAGAGGACACTGCAATCTATGCGTACTTTCTCTGGGAATCATTTTTTATTGCTAAACTCCCAAGTGGATCCTTTTGAAGATCACTCAAAATTGGAAATGTTACCTACTAGATAGAACTTGTGGAGGGGGAAAAAGAAATACAAATATTCCATGTAAATCTTTTAAAAAGATTGGAGGGCCATATCATTCATCAACAGGTTTACTTAAGTTATGGAACTCTTAATGAGATCGAGGAAATGGAGATGGGACCTGATCTGAAGTGTTCAGAAATAAAACAATTAGGAGATCTACTGAAGACTTCTCAAGGACTATTTTTTTTTATGGCATACTGATCTATCCACAATACAGATGGTGATAGTCCTAATACCTCGGATTATATGGAAGTGCAATGCAGCCTTTGTGAGCAAAGAAGCCAAGCAATGTAAAATTAATGAGCCATGAATAATAATACAAGAGGAAAACAACTTCCGCTTTTAGGGGTGTTCTAAACACTATGCAAGAACATGGAAAGTCACAGCCTGCTGGTAATAGCAAGCATCCCCCAGTGCCACACTGTCTACTTATCTATGTATTGTATCTCCCTTTGGGATCCAAACACGCTGATGACACCCAGCTAGTAGTAGCACTGAACCAGGCGGAACACTAGCCCACTGATCTCCACTCCTGTCTCGAGGAAGTTGCTAATTGGATGAGCCTTTCTCACCTTAAGCTCAGTGGGGACAAACCTGAGCTTATGCTGCTTGGCAACCAGCTAAGTTTCAAATCTAGCACCATGTGGCCAGTCTGCATGGGTCCAGCACCAGTCCCAAAAACTGAGATAAAGAACCTGGGAATCTGGCTAGATCAAGACCTTCCCATTGAAAGCCCAAGCCATGAAGACTGCCGCCGCGTGCTATGGCCTACTCAGAATGACCCAGAAAATACTCACCTTACTCCCCTGCCAAGCGAGAAAGCAGCTTACCCAAGCCTTAATTTTATCTAGGTTGGATTACGGCAACGCTCTTTACCTAGGGGCCCCCAACTCAGTAATCACAAAGCTGCAGATTGTTCAAAACTCGCAGCTAGATTGCTGACAGGCACAAACAATCACTGCTCAGCAAAGCCCGCCCTGCGCTACCTCCACTGGCTTCCGGTACAGGAGAGAATTAATTTAAATTCTCTCTGTGTCGCCCATTGGTCCTTAGAAGGAAATGGGCCACCCATCATCAAAGACTTGGTAAGAACCTACAAGGCCACCAGAAGACTCTGCTCCGACCACCTCCACCTGGCAGAAGTGCCCAGAATCAAGAGGGCCAGAGTGGGTGGCCGACTCTTCTCTTACAACGCTGCCAAGCTCTGGAACTCCCTCCCGCTCCCCCTTTGCATGGAATCTAACCACCTTGCATTTCGCAAATAACTAAAGACATGGCTATTCCCATAAGGATCTCCCCTACCCTGGATTCGCTGCAGCGCTGGGAGGCCTCCGGGTAGCCACGCGCTGTATAAAAGCCTTTTTACATTACATTACATTACAATACTGTCAAGGGGGTAGAGAGGCTATCCAACCTACCTTGTCAAGCCGCTTCCCTAGAAGGAGACAGGCATCGGCGTTGTGTTCCGGTCTGGTGCCTTAATTCCAGGTGGCACACCTATTTACAGTGACAGTGGGGGAGGGGGCATGTTGGTCGGTTGAGAGGGTGAACGTGACAGTGGGAACATCAGGTCTACCCTTGACCTTACTGAGGATTGTTGGTAAATTCATTTAAGTCCAAAAATAAAGAACATGTTTTGCCACCCCTGAAGGGTTATGACAGTTCACTATTTTGCCTTTCGGGTTACATGGAGCCTGCCTCAGCCACTATTCAAAGATTTATGAATACCTTATTGAAACCTCTGCAAAACTATGCTTTGGCCTATATAGATATTATAATCTTAAGGATGTCCTGTGATAGATCTCTTAAAAGATCTAAGAGCAGTCTTCTCTATGATTAGTGCTAAAAAAGAGTAAAATAGCCTTTAACCAGGTTAAATATTTGGGCTGTTAGTGCTGGTATGAGGATATATCAAACCACAGGAGGAAAACAAAATCGGTATAAAAGAGGTTTCTTTTCCTGAAAATAAAATAAATAGGCGCCTTTCTAGGTTACTAGGCTATTACAAAAGCTTTGTTCAAAACATTTTCCATTAGGCTACTTCCATAACAGATCTACAGAAAAAGAAAACACAACCAAGTGTTGAAGTGAAGAGAAACCAATATTAGCAGGAACTTATTATCCCTTGCCATAACATGGGCCATTGAGAGATTAAGATGTTATCTGGAATAGATGGGAATTTATACTATATATAGATCATTCACTATTAACTTAGCTTACACAAAATAGCGTAATTATTCTAGAGTACCGAGACGGTCTCTCTCTCTCTATCTCTCTCTCTCTTTCTCCTCTCTCTCTCTCTCTATCTCTCTCTCTCTCTCTCTCTCTCTCTCTCTCTCTCTTTCTCCACTCTCTCTCTCTCTCCCCCCTCTCCTCTCTCTCTCCCCTCTCTCTCTCTCTCCCCTCTCTCTCTCTCTCCCCTCTCTCCCCTCTCTCCTCTACCTCCCCTCCCTCCCTCCCTTCCTTCTCTCCTCTCTCTCCCCTCCCTCCCTCCCTCCCCTTTCTCTCTCTCCTCTCGCTCTCTTTTCAAATTTCAGATTAAACACAGAAAAGACAAAGCTCAGGCAAATTCTACCTTTCCCCCTAGATTTCCATTGTCTATTCTTCCTGATCAAAGAACTTAAAGGGAATGATATGTAATTGTAATTGCATTTATATAGCGCTTACTACCCCATACGAGGCGTCAAAACGCTTTTTCGGCGAGTAGCACGCTACTCCAGGACCCATAGAGGATTAGTGTTGAATTAGTTTAGTGAAACATGCAAGTACATTTTAAGTGGTGGATATGTAACGCAATAGACTTACCTGCAAATGAAAGGCAGCACCAACAGTTCCTGAAAAGCCCTATGTAGAAGAGGAAAGACCAATTCGGGGCTTATTAACCAGAAAGAAATGACTAGTCCGGAGAAAGTTATTCAGAAAAGACAGACTAGACCTGTCAAGATGGTGGGAGAAAAAACAAGATGAAGGCATACATATGTAAAGTAGAAGAAATGACTAAAGGACTCTCGACATGAAGAAAAGTCCTAGGGTCCCTAACGCAGAGTAGGAGGTCAGGAGTAGGGCGCCGATGTTGTGCAACAACACCCAAGGCAACCGAGAACAAGATCCTGCAGGAGCCACAGATCCTACAGCAGCCTAGAGAATCTACATTCTTATAGTACTACCGCAGACACTGAGGATGAAAAAGAGTCCCGGACGGAGGAATGGTGGCGTCTGCCACGATCCTAGGATGGCTTGTGGCTGTATTAGAGTGGCGATCTGATGGTGGGAGAGAAAATGAGTAAGGAGGAAACCTTGCGGACAGTAGGATCCTGTGGAAGAGACAAGAGAATGATAACTTGTGGGAACTATCTGTTCGCTGACATAAAGGGACTGAGTGTGAAAAGTCTTTAAGACATTAATATAACAAACTTTTGACTGTCCTTCCACTTCGCTTACTGTTCTCTTAAATTCAGTCCCATATTAGCGCTTAGCCTATACTGAACTGTTCTTTCACAGAATAATAAACCTTATAATCTTCCTCTATTTTTAGCCATTCACCCTCTATAGATTTTATGATCAACTTAATTTCTGTTATCTTCCACCTTGGACTACCTTGACTAATCTACCATTACTAAACATAAGTGGTACATAAATGGTACACTCCTATTTCTTCTCCATTTTGCCCTAATCCATCTTTTATTCTCAGATCATCATCGACCACATTCCTATTTCCTCTAATAACTATGTAGAAAAACAAATTTCTGTAAATTCAGTTGCCACTTCGCAGTTCGTGGTCCGATATTTCCTGCCGCTAATGAAAACAATGTTTTATGGTGGTTCCGCAAACTATCTGGAATCAATGGTTACGTAAATGGAAATATCTTTGTAGCAGACATTTAAGCACTATGGTTTCAAATATTTTTGACCCCTTACCAGTTCATAATTAGTGATATTACTGTCCCTTGTTCTCTCTTGCTGGCATCCACTGCCACTACAGTTTTTGCTTCACATCCCTGTTGTCCTGCATAGGAGCACAGCGTATGTGTTTCTTTCAGTTCTTCAAAACAACCATTTCCTTCTCAGTCTATAGATACTCCACACTTTTCTCTAATTACACCCTACAGTACAGTTTCATATAAATGTGGCATATTATTCTTGTAAACCTAGGAAAAGCCATACATTTTCCTCATCCCAAGGAACTGTTGGGATCAAATCTTTTTTATCTGATAGGTATTTGGTTATGATGCACCACAAGACACGGTGAGTAAAGGCAACTTGTAACAGAGACCCACAGGCGTGGAATACAACACTATACATTACATTCTAAATGCATGGAAATAGTCACAACATTTTATCTCTTTTTAAAAAACAAAACAAAAATAAGAGTCCTCTACTAGGTAATGAAATAACCTGAAAGGAAAAATAAGACCAACACAACCCCCCCAAAATCTAAACAAAATAACCCAGAAGAAAAAGTAACCCACCATATAAGTATAGCCAAATGTCAGAGGTGCAATACAAAGCTATTATAAACATTAACTATCACAAAATACACAGTTTACTGCATGTAGTCATCACTGAGTCTCCATGATACATGTCTAATACGAGTCAATCTACGCAACTTTCTCGTGACCCTTAATAATGTTGCCACTATTTTCCACCTGTCTGGGACCAGTGTTCTCACAGATCCATTCCAGACTTTCTCAGTTTTGCCAGTGTTCCACCAGTGATCACGCTCCACCATCACTGTGTTACCACACACCTTCATTACAGTCAAAGGTTCCCCATAGCTGGCTCCACCTTTCTTCACAAAATATTGACATTTAACCCGAATAACATCTCCCAGTCGAAACATAGTCTGTTTGATAGATTTCTTATCATACCGGTTTTCATTTTCTTCTGAAACCCTTCCACTCTGTTCAGCATTGACCTGTGATCAAACTTTGTAGTGACTTTACTTTGTGCAGCTTTGGTCAACCATGCGGGAAAAAGTACAAATGTAGAATGGCGTCCTCTAAGAAGCTCAAAAGGAGACACTGTAATGAGTGAATACGTGTTGTGCGATAAAACCACTACATGGACTTCATGGCTTTATCTACAACATAATTATTGTTTTTGGACCACGTTATGCACTCAATCACAACTCTTCACCCTCTCCACCAAACTATAGGTTTGTGGGTGGTAGAGAACTCCTCAAATGTTTCACGCCAGATTCATCCAAGAACAGCTTCATTTCATGACTCACAAATTGAGTTCCATTATCTGATAAAACAAACTCTGGAAAACCTTCCCTCAAGAAAATATTGTTCAAGAAACACATTGCATTGTTAGCCATGGGAACTGAAATGAAACTTACTTCCGGCTATTTACTATGGTAATCCATCAACACGAACGCATAACGTAAGTGACGTAGTAGATAATTAAATGGTCCCATCATATCAATGCCCACCTTGGACCATGGCCTCTCAGGCAAAGGTATCTGTTGTAGAGGTGGTCACGACCGCAAATCCTTTTTCTCCTCTGCTACACACCACACATTCTTTCACCACTGTATCAACATACTGTCCATCGAGGGCCACCAATAGGGCGCTCTAATCCTTCTTTTTGTCATAGTTGAACCGAGATTTCAGTCCTGAGCATTATTAACCAACAAAGGACCGATAACATCCGGGGGATACACTTATCACACCTCATCACCACCCCATCCTCATGGAGAGATCTTCCGCCACTTTAGAAAAAAGTTGTAATGCTGAACACAAGTTCCTCTTCTTAGGCCACCCACCAAAAATAAACTCTTTGACAGGACATCATTCTCACCAGCGGTCATCCAATCATTCTCAGAACACACCTTACACTCATCTGCGTCAATAAGTGCTATAAAACAATCTTCCTAGTCACCCTCCGGGTGTATAGGGTCCTGATCACCAACTGGTAACCTAGAAAGAAAATCTGCTGTGATGTTCTCTCTACCAGGACTTTACCTCTCTTCAAAATCATAGTGAAGCAATTTGAATGTCTAGCGAGCAATGTAAGGGGTGGTGTATTTAATCTTGTCACCACTCCAAATGTAAACAAGGGGTTTGTGGTCCGTCTGTGTGACATATTTTCTGCCCCACACAACTCCTGAATTTCTCACTGGCCCAGCAACTCCTTCTCAATCCCTGAGAAATTTAACTCTGGCTCTCTCAATACCCTAGAAGCAAACCTTATGACCACATCGCTCTCGTCAGAACACTTAGTAAGAACAGCACCCAAACCATTCTCACTGGCATCAATGGTCATGGTACAAGGAAAACCAGGATCATAAGGACTTAAAATCCTAGCATTCGTCATTTCAAATTTAATGCACTCAAATGTGTCCTGGCACAAGCTGTCTCAAACAAATGGAACTTTTGTCTTGAGCATATTAGGGAGAACCTTCATTTTAGATGCGTAGTCCGGGATAAACCTAGCATAATATTCACACATCCCAGCGAACGAGTGCGGCTCGTCCTTGATTTGGGTGCAGGACAATCTATAACTGCCTTAACCAAACCAGGTCTGGGAGAAATGCCATTACTTGATGTCCCATGTCCCAAACTTTAAATGTCTCTTTTTCAGAATTTGTACTTCTCCTTCATTACTACCAACCCACTTGTTTAAAAAATGTGCACAACAGATCTAAGAATCTTGTTGTGATCTTCTAAATGGTTAGCAAAAATCAACATGTTGTCCTGAAAAGCTAAGACAACTACAGTCTTCCCCAACAATTGGTGCATTATACATTCTAACACTGAGGCGTCAGAAGCCAAGCCAATCAGCATCCTGTAGAACTGGAACGTGCCAAAAGGAGAATTGAATGCAGTGTAATGCCGGGTTGTATCTTCTAACACTGCCCGGTGATATGCAGAGGCCAGACAAATTTTGGAGAACCACTCCACACCTCTAAGCTCCTCCAAGAGATCACTGATCTTGGGCGGAGGAAATGAGTCCACCCAGATTTCTTTGTTCAAGCTTCTCAAATCCATGCACAAGCACATTGCACCATTCAGTTTGCATGTAACTACTAAAGGAGAAAGCCACAAACTAGACCCAATGGGTTCAATGACTCCATTGCTTTGGAGTTTTCTAGTTCCAATTTGAGATCCGCTCTAAGACTGAATGGAACTGACCTAACCTTGTGTTTTACAGGAATGGCTCCTTGCTTGACTTAGATTCTGTGTTTGAAACCCACAATTTTACCTAGACCTAATGAAAAAGCATTGGGAAACTCGTCTTCCCAAGCAAAGGATGGCGGTGCATCTTTGATGACTAGGACCTGTTGACTAGTTCCCGGCCTGAGTACCATACCAAAAAGACCTTGGTGGAACCAACCCAAAATGTTTAATCTTCTCACAGCCACAAAGGTTTTGCCTTGAATCTTGCGCCCCTGAATTCTAAAACCTCCTCAATGTAACCTTCGAACTCCATTTTCCTTTCTTCGTATGAAATTGGGGCTCTGGCGGAAACACTCCATCTGCCCATGTTGTGCGATCCAATTCAGACGTTATCATAGTAATCCTCGCTCCAGAGTCAATCAGCAAATTTAAAACTTTACCACCCACAACAGTATCAACAGAGGGATCGACACACTCACTAGGATCCCCCTTGACGATGTTATCATCTGTAACCACCACAATAATATCTTGGGAAGCTTTGGTCAAGACCTGTTCTATAGCTTCTTCATTGTCATCACCAACACGTTGACCTATGTTACTTTGGTTTGTGCTCCCTTGCAGACCTTGGCAAAATGACATAATCTGGATTTTTTAATAATTGATAAAGTTGGATTTTATTTAAAATGGTCATAAAATCCACCACTATTTTTAATTAATTATTTATATTCTTAATTTTGGAGATTGACTTCATGTAACGTCTTGCTACTTTTTGGACGCTATTTGCTGCTGGATCTGTTTTAATCAGCCATAAACGTAAATTGTCCTGTTAACGTGTCTTTTATGATTTTTATCGAAATAAAGACTTTTTGAATTTGAATTTGACTTAATTTGTCACTTTTTTTACAAGTGATATTTTTTGCTGGACACATTCTACCATCTCTAACATGTGGCGGATTCCCACACCTCAAACATATGTTAGGTAGTTTTAACATTTTTTTAATCAACATGCTTAGTATCTTTGCGGCTGATGTGACCTGGCGATACCGCATTAACATTTACAGTCTCCCTTGCAGAAGAAGTTGGATTGAGTTCCTTAAATGACTTCTGGGCCAGTTCCATACTTTTTTTGTTGAATATGTTTGTCAGAGCCTCGCGCAATGAACTGATCTCCAACCAGTTGGTTGTGCAACTCTCCAAATTCACACTGGGAACAAAGTTGCCTTAATGCATTAATATACGTGTCAATATTTCCATTTTGCATGTGATAGCGTTTGAAGAACTTATGACGAAGCACAACTAAACTGGGCTGAACGCCAAATCTGGTAACCAATTTCTTTAATACAACTTGATAGTCCTCCACGTCTTCTCCATCGACTGCTACAAGGTCAGGTAGGTGTGTGAAAACCTCCCTACCCTCAAAGCCCAAAGAATGCAAAAGAAGATATTTTTTTCTTTCTGGTCTATATCAAGAGGCAGCAATAGCACCGAAATACATTTCAAATCCATCAAACCACTGTTTCCAAGGCATGCTAGGACTGCCAGGTGACTGTAAACAAGTGTTGGTGGATTCACAGCATGCCTGACCAGGCCGAGTACCAACAAAGTAGACAGGAGCAGCTGTAACCAACCTAGAAGAAAGATATAAGAGAGGTCCAGAAGTGTGATCCACTGTTTATATACTCAGCTTGAACAGAAAACCATACAGCATAGGTGTGCTTGTCACTGCTCTACATAAGGAATTGTATATAAAACAATTAAAAACACTCAAATATGGCCCATGCCATCAAAGCCATAGATATAACTCTGTGTTTCTGGGTGGTCAGCCGTTTAGAATAGACAGCTAGACCCAGGGTGAACCACGCTTTATTCCACCCAAGAAAGATGCGCAAATCATCAATTAAACACACACTGAAAAGATAGGTGAAACGCAGAATGAGAAAAAATAAATGCTACCAAAATATTTGCACCAGCAATTGACATGGTAAGTCTTACGCCAATCGGGCAGTCTGATATACACCATTTAAACTGTAGACGGTGTGCCTGTCACAATTGTGCAGGCAAAGTAGAGGAATGTGCCTAAAACATGTATGTCAAATTGTAAACAGGTGTGCCGGTCACCGAACGGGCAGGCAAACTAAACTAAATACCTATAAAGAGCTATTGATGCGAAGTGTCAAGGTTGACTATCACCAACTGTGCAGGCGTAATCAATGAAAATCCTTAAAGCTGGTGTGCCGGTTCCCGAAGGTTCAGGCACACTATGCTGAATACCTTGAAAAACTGTAGATAGGAAATTTCCCCAAAATAAGATGGCCTGCCAGGAGTGAAGCACTACAAACGAAATGCCAAGCAACCAAGGCACAGGGAAATGACATCGTTGGTGTGCCCACAACGTATAACAATCTGCTTAGAATCCAGTCTGTAGACCTAAAATGTCATGCAGCTAGTGTGCGCGCGGTACAGCAAAATGTTAAAATGGCGCCTGGTCATGGGTAGAAGAAGCTGCCTGACTCTGCGTGAGCCATGCACTGAGCAGAACATACGCAATAGAACCTGCTGTGCCACCTTCACTGCGTTTCTGCTATGAGACCAGGATCTGGCTCCGAAGTACGGCAGCAGCAGCGCCTGTAGCCATAGTCGGAGGACAACGGTGTTCATTCACGCTTCTTGCCGAGTACATAGATGCAGGAGATCTACAGCCAGTCTCACCTGAACCTTCGACGAAGCCTGTAATTGTGTGGGATCGCCTCAGTGACTTCTGAAAAACGCGTCGCGAAAAAGGATGTTATGACACAACACAAGACACAGTGAGTAAAAGCAAGTTGTATTGTTATTGATGAGTCTGTAACAGCAAGGAGCCACCGCCGTGCTCGCTCTGCGTGACGAAGATTCGACGACCTGCGTAGACTTCCACTACATGCATCCCAAGGCCCTGAGGGCCTTGGCATGACACCACGAAGGTCTCGATCGAGAGGAAGATCCCGGGATCAGTCGTGGAGTCCTAGTCCTCGTTGCACTCCAACTCAACTTCAGGTAAGTCCCACATGAAGTGTAAGAAGTCGGAGACCTTCGACTTCGCCCTATCCATCGAAGTCATTCGAAGTTTGGCTCCATGGATGACCCTGCGCTTGGGCCGGCTCCTCGCCTCCCTGAGTTTTTGAGAGCTGGAGCGACCCCCGCTCAAATCCACGAGGTCTATGAGGCCATACACCTTATATTTGGATGGCCTGTTCACGCTGGAACACCTTTGCACCCCACATGTTCGGGAGGCCCCTCTCCCACCCCTCCCCCCCAACCCCTCTGGTACTCTGCCAACAGTTCCACCCCGCTCTAGTTGGGCCCCTTGGATCGTTGCCAGTCATACTACCTCGGCCATCTCCGGGGCGTTCCAGCGCCCTCCAGCGGTGCCGTCTCCATTCTCATCCCCAACTCCAACACAGAGCCGGAGGGGCGTCATCCCACCCGGACTTCTCCGCTGACTGGAGCCATGCCTTCCAGGCCGGAGTCAGATCCCTATTCTTGTTGGCTGGGACTCGGGGTGGATTTGGAAGGGTCACTGGACCCTGAAGATACCAGCTCCTAAACCCCAACATGGACTGGTGTGAAGAATTTGCAGATGCCAGCAGACTGGACACCTCTCTAGTTCCTAGCATGATCTCGCCCTTTACTGTGGCTATGAAAGAGGGTGTTTCTTTTGCACTGGTGGTAAGAAGGGTGGCCACTGTCCTGCACTGTAGCCTACCCTCAGTAGCAGTCAAGATAACTGTAATGACAGAGGTTATTCAGCCGGGAGTGACCCCTTCAGACCCTCTTCTCCCATTTAATAAAGCCCTCCAGGATGTCCTACTGGGGACTGGGTCCAAACCCTCCACAGGGGCTCTTGTGAACATGATGATTGCTCGCCACTAGCACCTGCTCCAAGGCCCTGCTCCTAATGCCCTACCCTACCTCTGAGAGCTTGGTGATCCAAGGCTCCAATTTCCATGTAAATATTGGCACATTCCCTACCACCCCATTGGAGAAAGAATCCAAGAGGCTGAACACCTTGGGAAAAGAAAATGTTTTCTTCCACCAGCTTAGCACTGCTGACCGTGAACACTGAATGCCTTTTGAGCTGTTACTACCATTCCATGTGGGATTCAGGTGCGCGGGTACTACCCATGGTGTCGGAGAAGGCCCAGGTCATACTCTCCTAAATTATGTCTGTCAAGAGAGATAAAGCGAAGTTCACAATTGGATGCGGGCTAGCAACGACTGACTCTCTGGGCAGAGCGGTTTCTTTGTTGGTGGCCTTACGGTGCCTGGCTGAGAACAACCTGCTTTTCTGGGGATGCCCAAGTGTCACTTATGGACATGCCCTTTCTTTGGAGACAAGGCGGACTCAGTGCTGAAGCCTTTCAAGGATAGCAGACATACGGTCAGCTCCTTGGGTCTTACCAGGGCCCTTCACCAACCCCAGTCTGCCTTTTGCGGCCACGGAAGGGCTTCCAGCCAGGTCTGTACATGCCCAGCTACCACTGCGCACATGCTTCCCAGCTTCTGCGTGGCTGAGGACGCGGTACCCACAGACCCCATGAGTTGGGCAGCTAGAGGACAGGCCAGTCCACCACTCAACCCGGCAGCCTCCAGACCTCTTTAGTTTACCCTGTTATCATCCTGGGCACCCAGTGGGAGGCAGGATATGCCATCACCTGCCCCACTTTCCCTCGATCCATGCCACCCACTTGCGACAGGCTGAAGGGGGACCATCTCTCCGTGCTCGGCCAGGAAGTGGTGGCTCTCTTGGCCAAGGGAACTATAGAGCGGGTGCTGATGTCAGAAGTAGGTTATGGTTATTCTCGCTACTTTCTGGTGCCCAAGAAGGACAGGCATTAGTTCTATCATAGACTTGCATCTGTTCAATTACTTCCGCAAGAAAAAAAAGTTTAAAATGCTCACACTCGCTCAAGTCCTGTCTTCTCTGGACCTGAAAGATTGGATGGTAGTGTTGGTCTTGCAGGACGCATACTTCCACATTCCTGTCATACCTGCCCACAGGTGTTTGCCTGAGGTTCACAGTGGGCCACAAACACTTTCAGATCACCATGCTTCCTTTTGGCTTTACTAGTGCCACTTGGGTGTTCACCAAGGTGATGGCATGGTTGCAGCTCAACTGCAGAGATCAGGGGTGCCATTCTCCCCCTATCTTGACGACTAGCTATAGAAGGCGGGTTCTCACCACGCTGTCATCTTCCACCTCCAGACTACAGCAGACAACCTGCATTCGCTGGGTTTCGCTGTCAATGTGCTGAAGTCACACCTGACTCCATCTCAGATGCTCCCTTTAATTGGAGCTATTCTGAGCACATTGCAGTTACAGCCTATCCTCCTGAACGGTGAGTCCAGGATATTCAGGCTATGATACCAATGTTTCAGCTTCTAGCCTGGATTTCGGTGATACTGACTCTGAGACTGCTGGGCCTCATGGCCTCCTGCATGTGACGCATGCCCGCTTTCATATGCAGGCTCTTCAGTGGGACCTGAAGTTCCAGTGACCATAGCATCAGGGGCATCTGGTCCAGATCTCAAAGAGCACTGCAAAAGATCTGCAGTGATGGTTAACGAACCGTGATTGGGTCAGCAGCACACCCATCTCCCTTCCCCAACCCGATCTGACAGTAGTGACAGATGCATTACTCCTGGGATGGGGCGGCTATCTGGGAGAAGGGGAGATCAGAGGCCTTTGGCCTCTGGTGGACTCAACAACCTACTGCAGCTCCGGGCGATCAGGCTGGCATTAAAAGCCTTTCTGCCCTTAATGAAGGGAAGGCTAGTGGAGGGCGTTCACAGACAACACCACCACCATGTGGTACTGCAACAAAGAGGGCGAGGTGGGGTCATGGACCCTCTGTCAAAAGGCTCTGCATCTCTGTACAAGACTGGAACATAAGGACATATCCTTGGTGGTTCAACACCAGGCGGGCTCTCTGAACGCCTGGCGGACAAACTCAGACGAAGATGCCTAGCGGATCACAAATGCTGTCTCCATTCAGTGTGGTGCAAAGTCACTTTCAGCTGTAGGGAGACCTTTGGTCAGATCTATTAGCCACCGCCGAGAACGCGCAATGTCAGCAGCTCTGCGTGCAAGAGTTTGCAAGGCAGCTCTTGCTCGAAGATTCTTTTAATCTCCAGTGGAGCTCAGACCTCCTATATGCCTTTTCGCCCATACCGCTCCAAGTCATCCTTGTGGCTCCAGACTGGGCTAAAAAAGTTTGGTAACCTGAGCTGTTGTGCATGGCCATTGGTCTTCCGAACTTGCTGTCTCTTTGGGAGGATATTCTGTCACAGCAGGAGGGAGGATATTCTGCATGAAGCTCACAATGCTCCGCCTTAATGTGTGTAGATTGTGTGGTGAAAGTTGATGGCTTTCAAACTTCTGCCCGAAGTCTGTACTGTTAACTTGGAAGACAGGAGTCCCTCCATCAAGACTGTAAACGCCTGCCGTTGGAGCAAGTTTGTGGCATGATGTGCATAGAAATGGGTTGAGACTCTTTCTGCTCCCCTCTCTCAGGTCCTTCTCTTAATTATTTTTTCTTGCCCAGTAGGGCTCTGCTCTGGGCAACCTGGAGGGCTATGTCTCTGCTTTCTGTGGTTGCCTGATCAGCGATCTCTCTTCAATTCCCCCAATTGGTTCTTGTAAGGTTTGCAACACATTTTCCCACTTTCGCCCTTCATCATGCCTCAGTATGACCTTAATCTGGTCTTAACTTTTCTGATGTTTGCTCCCTTTGAGCCATTGACTAATAGTCCTCTCAGGTTCCTTTCTATGGAAACAGCTTTTCTGGTGGCAATAACGTCTGCCTGGAGTGCCTGAGCTTTAGGCTTGGTCATTCAGTCCTCTGTACCTGAACATCTACCCAGATAAGCCGAAAGTTGTCACTCCCTTTCACGTGGGCCAGTCCATCACCCTGCCTACTTTTTACGCTCCGCCACATCCCTCCAAGGAAGAGGAGCGACTTCACCATCTGGACCCAAAAAGAGTGTTGTTGTTCTACCTTGACCGCACAAAAGAGTTCCGGGTGTACGACCATCTCTTCATGGGGTATGTCGGAGCGAAGAAAGGAAAGGCTGTGCAGAAATGGACCATATACCGATGAATCATTCTCCACCTTAAAATCTGCTATGCATTGGCCAAGAAGCAGCCCCCTGAGGGCTTGTGTGCTCATTCCATGAGAGCCAAGGCTGCGACCAACACTTTAGCATGCAGAGTCCCGGTCCTGGACATCTGCCAGGCAGCAATGTCGGCCTCTGCACACTTTCACAAATCCCTACTGCCTGGACAGTGAGGTCCATCAAGATGGGCACTATGCCCATTCGGTGCATGACTTTTTGGTGTTAAATTGTTTTGCAGACGGACTTTTGGGGAGTCAATGCTTGAGTATCCATTCTAAGGTAAGGAATCTGCGGCTAGAAGTCTCAATTAGATTAAAAACGTACTTACCTTCGATAACACCCTATCAGGTAGAGACTTTATCCAGCTGCAGATTCCTTACTGACCCACCTATACTCCCCGCTCTGCGAAAGGGATTTCTAGCGACGGTGCTTTCCCCTTTCAGGGTCCTAGGTTTCCACACCAGTTGTTATTGTTCTTCATGGCTCAGCACTCCTTGCATGGAAAGTCCCGAAACGAAACTGTCAGCACACTGGTTTGTCGCCTATAGAGGCACTGCACACGTCACTTCGGGTGCAGAAGATGCCGTCCGAAGCCAATCAACGCCACCTACCTGTTCACGAAACATTTCCGCATCCAGTCTGATGCCGGAGGATAATTCTAATGTAAGGAATCTGCGACTAGATAGATTTTCTACCAGATAAGGCGTTACCAAAGGTAAGCAATTTGTTCATGAAACCCAAACAAACATGGGAGGTATTCATCATCACTCAAAGCAGTCTATCGCTGCTGAAGACCGAATCGCTTCACCTCGCCTAACATGAAAATGGAGCACAAGATTGCCCACTTGTTTTCAGAACAACCAAGCACAGAGTAGAACAGATTAACATATCAGTTGTCCGATGGGGAGAATAGGGAAAAGGAAAGCAAAGATGCAAAACAAGACACATTGTGGAAACATATTTCCTTTTCACTCCTATTCTCCCTAACGGGGGAAAGACCCTGCAGCCTGCCCCAAAAAAAAATGGGGTCACTCCGTACCCCCATGAACAGACAATCTTGCGTGTGTGCAGGGGTGTAGCACGGTTACAACGAATTTTTTACAACGCACTACCATTACATCGCAACTTTTACCACGCAAACCATTACAACGCAATGCGCTGGGGGGCGCTCTAGGATAGGGAATGTATTTAATATACTATCCAACACCTTCCCTGCTATCCACGGGGACTGGAGTTGGAATAGTAAATTAAATAATTCACTATCCAGCGCCTAAAAGCATTATGCGTTGTAATGGACTGCGTGGTAAAAACCGCGTTGTAAAGGCATGCGTGGTAAAAGCATGCGTTGTAGTGACACCAATCCGTGTGCAGGGTAGCGAGACTCGAGTCCGTATGGAGTCCCTACCGTAGTAAATACATGCTCCTTCTCTTGCCACCCAGTACTTAATCTCATTAAGCAGCCCACTGATGCTGCTGCCCAGTTATGCCATGACCTCCTCAGTAGCCCGCTGATCCTCTGTTCCCTCAGGCAGTAGCTGTCAAGGTAATGATGAAGGTGGTAGACCAAAGACGTCTCATTGGATTAATGAAAGCGTTAGATAGAAAGGTCTTACAATGAGCCCTATTCAGCCTTCATAATCCCATGAGCATATCAGTACTGTTCAGTGACAATCAAGCCACGTGCACCTTGAGGCATTGACGCTGAATAGACATAGTCATGTTTCTGTCGGGCAAATGGGGATGGGACTTCACAGTTCCAATGTCCAAGAGGGTTCAATGATATCACTCCTACATAAATGTTCAAACTTTTCTTAGTTGATTTTCTACCTCCACTGCTATTTTTCGCAGTTTCTGAGTATGATTACTGTAACACTATTTTTATCAAAATTGTGCAAACTTTCACAGTTTTTCATTAAATACATGGTGTTACTATTAATTGTGTTAATTTGAATATAATCTACTACTTGTAGTATTTGTTCATTTTCTGCTCCTGCCATCAAGGGGCAGTTTCTTCCTCGTACCTTCAAACTACACTTTCCTTTTTATCCTTTTTTTTTTTTTTAGATTGTACCTTAGCCCGCATATGTGCTGCAAAGTTAATGTTTGTGGTCTTGCGTCAGGCGGTTCTAATGCCAGGTCTTCAGGTCTTTTCTGGCTCAACTTGATCTTAAACTCTGATGTAACAGCTGATTTTGATCTACCTAATTGTAACTAACGTTCTCTTCTTTTTAAGCTGACTTCTCATTTTGTAATTGATACATGTTATGTGACTCCATTTTACACAAAGCACGGTAAATTGAAGAATAAACGCGGCAGCTCTTATGTCTTCCATTTCTCCAGATATTTCTTCTGTCAGTGCTACTCGTTTTATCCTGCCCTTTGCTATGTTTTTCCAATTTCTGGCAAATTGGTCTGTCTTTCCACTTTGTTGATGTTTACGTTTCCAAGCAAGACATTCCTTGGAGATTGCAGCATGCCCTTGGAACCCACACCTAAAATTTACTAGCTTATTCTCTTCGATTTACATTTATAGCCCCTTGGATTTGTTGTTTTCCATTGTCATTTATTATATTGTTTATGACTACTTACTTCAGCTCATTTGTTGAAATATAATTTTTGCATTTACAATTTTCAAACACACTGTTAATTATCTTTAACATCATTTTATCTCCAATGTATTAATTTCACATTCCATTAAATTTACAATTGGCCAACAGTACTTTCTTATACAGTCTTATATTTATCATTGTAAATCGGACAGCTGTGTACTACCAAGTGCAGCATTTTGATTAGCTTTTAGCAGGTAGATGTCTTCACTAACCGCTCATAGCAGGTATCTGAGACAAGCCTAATTACAGTATAAACCCTCATATCGCGAAGGCTCCTACCCTACCTGTGGAGAGCTGAATCCTGATACACAAATATCTCACAGATGTTCCTGCACTGACTGGGATGCTGTTCTAGAAGACTGATTTAGATTATTTAGCCCCTCAATTCTGAGCCTGCTCCACATGAAATATTTTAAATCCATCAAACAAATTCTGTTCCAGGAACATGGTGTCCAGGATTGCCTCACATTTGTCATAGTTGTTTGTTAGAACTGTGTCAGAAACTATATTAGAACTCAGTGGAATCCACTGAAAGACTGTTGTTAATGTTTAAAGTATTTCTGTTTTTTAGTAAGCATACACACCCTTTTTTCTCATATGGATGAGGAAGATTTTTCAGAATTGTTTGAAAAAGTGTAATACTTTTAGCTTTCTGTGGCACTAACCCTAATTTTCATAACATTGCTTTAATTTGCTGCAGTCTGCCCCATAGGAGATGATTTAAAGTCTCCACTTCCTATTAGCAACGTGGCATTTAGGAGTGCATTATATGTACCATGTCCATAAAAGGTTTGCATTCTAGTTTTCAATTCTAGTTTTCAATAGACCTTTATGGTCAAGTTGCAGTAGAACTTTAAAAATCAACTGTTAGTAGTGGATGTTTTAGTCCGCATGGCAAACCTTTTTTGTCACACGGATGAGGAAGACATTTATGAACTGATAGTCATTTGGCGTAATTTTGCCCTCTGGATAACTAATCATAAATTCCAAGAGAAAAGCATGAGAGATGGTTCACTAAATGTCAGCAGTTGGCCAGCATTTTTCAAATGGCGAGGTCATCTTAGCCTTTTCAATGCGTCGGACGACGCGGCGAAAAGGTTAACTCACCACAATTCCTACATTGAATACGACCCCATTAATAAATGATGTGCAATGTGACTAATATCAGTTATAACCCTCTCTACATGCTCCTGTTTCTGACCCCCAAAGCTAGGCATTCACTACAAAGCTTTCTAGTTCAACGAAAATAGTGGAGCTTTATCACCAAGCAAACACAGCAGCTATATGCTTTCTGTAACCTTCCACCATAAAAGATCACACCACGTAACAAACAATTTTGTGATATTTCCATCCAAAATTTAAGGATCTGACTTGCCATAGCCCGGTTTTCTGAGTGGGAGGGCGCTCCCCAGTAGTTATTAGCTGGGGAGCAGTGGCCGTCTGATTTACCAGTGGCCCTCTGATGCCGCCCTTGTCATTACCTACCAGGGAGTGCCATCCCCCTTGGATAATACTGATAAATAGTTTTATCATCTTTACTTTTTGTGAGAACTTTCTAGAATGATAATGTTGATTACTGAGGGTCCCTCTTATTTTCCTACGGTTGTGTGTGATATATGTGCAGACCTGCCACCTCCTTCTTTTACCACCCAGGGAGGTTCTGGCTTGTTTGTTTCCTTTATATTAAATATTTGGCAAAAATAATGCTGTTACCATTTGCATTTTGCTGGCAGTGGTGTTGGGATGTATTAGATGTTTGTTAGTTCACCTGCATACTTGAAATATGACAATCAATAGTAGTATACACCAATATTTACATTGAGACAATTCACAAGAAGTAGATCAATTAATGTATATATTTAGATCTTGTCACCTGTTGCTTTCACTGTATAGTGACTGTATCTTGAATAAATGTTCACAACATTGTTACACTGGTGGGATAGCCGACAGCAGTGACAGCCAACACGTATTTCGTCCCCTTAGGGACTTTCTCAAGGTTGAAATAAATCACAAGTAGTAAACGTAGCAGGAATATGAAAAAAATTGAAATGAGTGTTAAGAAAACCGCCGTCGTTGTCGATGGTAATTGACTCTGCCTTGCAGAATGTGGCCAGGTATACATGATATAACGAAACAAAGTGTCTGTAAATGGAGGTGAGTTAATATGAAGTAACCAAAATGATGTTGGTAGTACTGACCTATGTTTATATTAATATATCCTTCTTTAAAGGCATGTTATACCCCTCTTTAAAGATATTATTATATCCCTCTTTAAAGGCATTGTTTTACTCCTTTTAATTGCATTATTATATCCCTCTTTAAAGGCAGGTTATATCCCTTTTTAAAGATATTATTATATCCCTCTTTAAAGGCATTGTTTTACTCTTAAAATGCATTATTGTACTCCTCTTTAAGACATGGCTGTACTTATCTTTACAATATTATTGTACACCCTCCTTTTAAGATAAAAAGAAAAGTCTGTATTGGGTGCCTTTATTACCAAATAAAGTGTTGCAGCTCATTCCAATAATTTATACATGCACACCATTGCCTTTCCTTGATGCAGTTTTGTTACTAGCTCAAGCACAGCATTGACACACAATGTTGTTTTTTGGGATGACACACTGTCTGGATGACTATCCAGTTCGAGAGATTGTTCGCTGCCTCCTATGTCCCAAATTCTTATGCAGTTACATGGTTCTGTCATTTTTTAGCAAACACCTGATGCATCGGTGTAGGCTTTTCAGGTTCTGGAAGAGTCTCCCCTTTTGCAGTGTCCCGCAGAGATGACCTCTGTCCCCTTCTTATTTGTGTTTGCTTGTCTCACTCTTTGGTAGTTTCCTATTGCATTGACACTCAAGAGTGCATGTACTTTGTTATGTTACTGCAATTTATTTAGCAGATTTCTACCAACTTCTGCAACAGAAGTTGGTAGAATACTTCTGCAACATTTATATAGGGCTTACAATGCCTAGATGGGGCACTGATGTCCTTTCCTACATCAATACCAAACTACACCTTATAGGTTGTGTGGTTTAAAGTGTGTTGTCTTTGTTTTTAATCCTTCCATGTTCATCTGTGATGTTCACAGAGCTCTCTTTATCATTTATTGGGATGCAGCACTTATCAGTGTGATGGATAAAGAAGTGTGATATACAGGCATGCAATTTATGGTTTTCAGTAAGCTGGAAGCTTTCACAGCTCTGCAGTTTCCTTTAGGTTATTTCTTTTATTTTGTTGATAATCCCATTTTTTTGTTTTTTAGAAAATTCATTCATACAAATGGATGGCGGTGTTAATACATGAGCTAAATGAGATTAGGTATTGTTAGTTTGCAGAAGTCCAACTTTTAAAGGAGAAGTTGTGATCTTTAAAACATTCAGAGCCCGTGTGCCTTTTATAGATCCGAGATTTTTGTTAACTGGAGTGAAATATAGTCTCTTGTGTTTGAATAGAGATAATTTGTTCGCTCTATGTACTGTAAAGTAGTGGATTTAGTGGCATTGGTAAAATTTGTATTTTGTGCATAGATGGTGTGTGTAAGTGTGAGATTTTGCCATTGAACTTAATGTGCATGTGTGTAACAATGACTTTTGCTGTGCATAAGGAGGCAGTTCTATTTAGAGGCATTTTAACTAATTATAGTTCTTTTGTTCAGTATTGTGCATGTGATGTGTTCGTTGGAGATAATCTGTTAAGAATGGTTCCCATGTTTGTTAGAGACAGTTGAAGTTGGAATGCTAGGCCAACTCCCTTATGTAGGCACTGTGTTGAGTGCAGAAAATGCCAGGGTGAAAATATTGATGTGTGGTCTTGCTGTGGGTGAAGTTAAAATATAACCTTATCATTTCTGAATGTGTACCATGATTTCAGAGGCATTTTGTTTTAACTGACTGGGTCTTCTGAACCTGCAATGTATCAGTGTGTGTGAAAGTGGCATAACGTTGAGATGTCACCAGTAGCCGGATGACTGCATGGTTCCCTTGTGTGGGCTGTCTAAGATTCAGGGTTAACTCAAATAGTAAGTGGTTGAAATTGGAGTGTGGTTTACTGTGGGGGTACAGTAGTTAATCAGTCTTCTAGGTTTGGAACCATGTTGTGTTTTTCAGAGTGCTTGAATGGAATGGCAATGACTCAGATATTTTGGTGAAGGCATATACATTTTCTAAAACTGATGGCCCATCTAGAACCATGAGGTCGCTTTGATCAGTACATGCCAATGAAAATTTCTGACGGAACCTCTCCGAGATATTGGATATTGCCTTCCTGCTAGGGTCTTTAATCCTTAAAACCTTCTGTCGGCCTTGAGGAAGGCAAACACAAGGAGATATTGGACAGAGTGCTGAAACTTTTCAGACACTCACTCCCAGCAACAGATAAGGGTTGAATCAATCAACATTCTTTAGCTCACTTTGCCATGCGAGTTCAGACTCGGCTATATGCACATCAGTCTTGACCCTGTTCCTTATTTTATTTATTTGAAAGTTTTATATAGCGTGAACCAGATCCTTGTGGGTATCAGAGCGCTTTACAGGGTAAGTGTCTTAGTTGCATAGGTACAAAGTGAATAACATAAGGTTCAATGCTGGTCAATGATAATATAAACATCCTAACATAATACATGGGTATAAGGTACATAAAAAAACATTCAATGTATATCAAGCGAAATATAGATACAATATCCAGGAAACCTGGCTGGACAGTAGACAATAAAAGGTTCTATGTAGAAGATACGTTGTGTAGCATAATAACAGTAGTCCATGCTCAAGTGAATTTAGCCATGAGAAGCGATTTCACTTCTTTTTGGAAAGACGCCGTAGAGGGATTAAGTCTAGTTTCTGGGGGTAGACATTCCGTATTCTGGGCGCCAAACCTGAAAAAGTTTGGGTATATGTTTTCTTCTTGTTGAATCTTTACGGTTTCAGTAAAAGTTTTTTTAGCACTTCTTGAAGATCTGACCCCACATGAGGGTGCCAGTTTCTGTGCCGAATAGCCAGGTGCGTTGTGGTGAATGGCTTTGTGTCATACATGCTATTTTCAGATGTATTCTGGCTTCAAAAGGTAGCCAATTAAGGGATTTTAGGTCAGGAGATATGTGGGAGCTTCTTTTGAAGCCAGTGATCAGTCTTGCTGCGGCGTTGATTGAGGCTCTTAGAGGGGCCGTTGCAACTCTGGGCATACCACAGAGAGAGAGACTCCCGTAGTCAACTCTTGGGATGAATAGAGCTTGTACTGCCAGTTTGAAGTCTTTACCCGACAGGAAAGGTTTCAGTTTTCTCAGAGTATGTATCTAAAAGTTTGCTCCTTTTGTTGCGTTGCTGATGTGTTTTTGCTTATTGAGGTTTCTGTCCATTGTAATTCCCAGCGATTTCGCTGAGTCAACGATGAAAGGTTGGCTGTTGAGTGCAGTAAGGTGTTTGATCCAGTCTTGCAATAAAGTACTTGGGCGGGAGGAGCGATTAGGAGGAATTCGGTTTTTAGGGCATTCAGTTTTAGATGGTTTCTGCCAGCCAGGTCTGAGTTTTTCCAAGAGTTGTGTTGAGCGCCTTGATGTCTTCTAGGGTATGGATCTTAAGGTATAATTGTTGTGTATAGTCAGCGTACATGTGATATTGCACGTTAGACGAGCTGAGAATTTCAGTGAATGGTTCCATGAATAAATTGAATAGTGTCTGAGAAGAACAATAGTTACATACCTGTAATCTGTGGTTCTCCAGTATTGGTGTCTTTCACAGATTCACAAGCCTGAATCACTCCCCGTCGTCGGAGTGGGAGACCCACGGCACACAAAAAAGCAACAACCATGCACATAACCACCAAAGAGCCCTGGCAACCCAAACCAGGAAGCAAAGCAGGCCAAAGCCGCAAGGAAAGAATTTCCACATCTATGACCATCACAGTCATCTCACATAGCCCAAGCTGCAGCCAACCAGGCGATAGCACCCACCAGAATGCTCTCCCCAGAAGCTCAGGCCCTCAGACTTTCTCGCACAGAGTGTAACCAAGAGATTTGAGCATAAACCAGCCTCTGAGGGGATGTGGGCGGGTTGCATGTGAGTCTATGAAAGACACCAATACTGGAGAACCACAGATTACAGGTAAGTAACTATTGTTCTTCTCCAGTATTGGGGTGTCTTTCATAGATTCACATGCCTGAATTAGAGTAGATAGCAGTACCCAACTAATGCTTGAAGACGCTCCTTGCTACATAAACATATGTATAGAAAGCATATGAATAATATACCAAGAATTCTGTAAATATGCATCAAGACATGCAAACGTGCAACCATAGTTCAATGCTATTATATATACACATATGTATATCTATATCTATCTGATCTATCTAATGATAATAAGCGTTTGAGAAGCAGAACAGAGGAGGAGGAAAGAACAGAGGCTCACCTTATTTGAAAAGATTGCGGAGAACCGCTTGACCCACTGACATATCCGCATTGCTGGTAGCTTCCAAACAATAGTGCTTGGTAAAAGTGTGTCTGCTGGACCAAGTCGCTGCTCTGCAGATTTGTTGAAGAGGAACACCAGCAAAGAGAGCAGTAGAGGAAGAGACTGCCCTAGTAGTGCGCTCTTGGAGTTGTCTACAAAGGTCTTCCAGCTTGTTGATGGCAAAAGTCAATAGCGGCAGAAATCCAACGAGCTATGGTCTGTTTAGACACTGCATGTCCTTGGCGTATTCTTCCTTAGGCAACACGCAATTGATCTGTTTTACGAATGGTAGAGGTCCTTTGCAAATAGAACTTGAGACATCTTCTGATGTCAAAGGTATGCAACGCCTTTTCCACAGGGGATTGCGGATTAGGAAAGAATGTCTTTAAGATGACTGGTTAGTTGAGGTGAAAGTCCGAAGGCAACTTCGGCATAAAACTGGGATTCGTGCGTAGCACCACAGAATTGGAAGTGAACTGCAGAAAAGGTGAATTTATGGTGAAAGCTTGAATGTCACTGACTCTTCTAGTTGAAGTCAAGGCCAGTAGTAGTAGAGACACCTTCCAGGATAGAAATTTTAAATCCACTCTATGAATAGGCTCAAAGGGGTGCCGCATGAGCTGCGCTAGTACCACATTGAGATGCCAGGATGGAGGTGGACGACGGACAGGAGGAAACATTGGAAATAGCCCTTTAAAGAATTGTTGTATTATCCTTGTCGAGTAGAGAGAATTGGAACCATCTTGTCCGAACTTTGAACTGGCCGCCAAAAACACCTTTAAAGTTGAATGAGAAAGGCCTGATCTTGCTAAATGTCAGAAGAACGGTAATATCTGCTCAGGTTTTGCGTGAATCAGGTGAATATTGGCAGATTGACACCATATGCAGAATCTTTTCCATTTAAGTCTGTATGTCTTTAATGTGGCAGGCGCTCGAGCATTAGCCAGAACTTTTTGCAATCCGCAGGGATATTTAGATGAGCGAATTCAAGGTGCTCATGCGTCAGGCTGCTAATATCAGAGATGCAGGGTCCGGGTGGCAAATTTGACCGTTCTGAATGGACAGGAGGTTCGGTATTGGTCGAAACTGAATGGGATCGCATTCTGATAGGAGGACAAGTTCAGTGAACCAGAACTGGCGAGGCCACCTGGGAGCAATGAGAATTAGGCGACCAGGTTCTCTTCATTTTCCGGAGAACTCTGGGAACCAATGGTATCGGAGGAAAAGCGCAAGCATATATTTGCGACCAATTCATCAAACGCGTTCCCCTGAGATTCCTTGTAGGGAAGCCAGCTTGCAAAGAATAGGCATTTGCTGTTCTGATTGGTCGAAAAGAGGTCTAGATCAGGATGACCCCACTCCTGAAAAACTCGATCCACCGTTGTCTGATATAGTCCCCATTCGTGGGTGGATACCGTGCTGAGGGAATCCACCAGGGCATTGGAAACTCCCGGTACATGAACTGCTGAAAGATTGAACCTGTGCCGTATCGTCCAGTCCCAGATTTCTTGGGCTTGTTGAGAGAGAAGAGCAGATCTTGTTCCTCCCTGTTTGTTCAAGTAATGCATACTTGTAGTATTGGCTGTCTGAATCAGTACTGTGGCTCCTAGAATGACTGTTTGAAATAATTTCAGGGCCAAGAAGATGGCTCCTAGTTCCAGTAGGTTGATATGCCACTTCCGTTGTTGAGGGCTCCATTTTCCGCTGACCGTCAGCATCTGTGGTGATTGTAAAATGTGTCGCTTCTTGTAGGAATGCACCTCCCTTCTCCACGTTCCTTTTCTGAGTCCACCAGAGGAAGGCTCCTCGCATCCGAGGAGTGACATGAACAAGATCGTCGAACGATCTTGAAACTTGTAACTATTGGTGGTTGAGTTATTCTTGTAGGGGCCTCATCCTGAGGCAGCAGTTGGGTATTAAGGGAATGCAAGACGAGATCATTCCTAAAAAGGACTTGAACTGCCGGACTGAAACAGACTTTTTTGATCTTAACTTGTAAGCTAGTTTGCAGATTTTTTGCTGCCTTTCGTTTGAGACAAAGGCTTGGGTTAGTTGTGTGTCCAACGTTGCCCCTAAAAACGTTTGTTTTTGCGAAGGAACAAGATGGGACTTGTTGAAGTTGATAGAGACCCAGCGACTGAAATAGGGATAGACATCTCTGGACATGGGCATCTGCATCCGAAAAATACATCGCCTTGATAAGGCAGCCGTCTAAATAAGGAAATATTTGAATCCCTTCCAGACGGAGGGGCGCCACCACTGGTGCTAGAACCTTCGGAAACACCCGGGGTGCTGACCGTAGTCCGAAGGGAAGGACTTTGAACTGGAAGTCCACTCTGAACCGCAAGAACTTTCTGTGTCTGGGAAGAATCGGAACATGGAAGTACGCACCTTGAAGGTCGAGGATGGCCATGTGATCCCCTGCCGACAAAGGTTGAAGGATTTCTTGAAGCGTTAACATCCGAAAGGACAATTTCTTTAGGTATTTGTTGAGGGAGCGAAGATCGAGAATGGGACGCCATTCTCCCGATTTTGTTTCATTATAAGGAAAAATCTTGAATAAAATCCTGTTCCTCTCTGGAACTGAGGGACTCTCTCGATAGCTCCTTTTTGTATCATCAGATTTATCTGGGAAAACAGTTCCTTGAGATGAGCTGGAGATGGGCATCTTGGGGAAAATTTGGAGGAAACTTTTCGAATTCTGGAGCATGGCCTCTGGCCACGATGTCTAAGACCCACTTGTCTGATGTTATTGAGGACCAGTTTGAGTAAAATTTGGAGATTCTTCCTCCAACCTTTACATGGGACTGCGGTAGAAGCGGTGGCAGGTGGCGGTTTTCATTGTTTCTTATTTGAATCCCTTCCGTGGTAGGAAGGCTTCCTTTTATTTTGTGAATAGGAAGTGTAACGTTGTCCATACGACTGCTGTCTCTGTGACTGGTATCGTTGATTTCCTTGATACGATTGATAAGATTTCTGATGGCTGTAGCTCCCTCGATTAGAGAACGATCCACGTCCTTTCGCACCCTGAAAGGGCGGCTTCCGAAATTATAAAGTACCGAGAGATCTGGCCGTCTGTGTCCTTCTTGCTGGTTTGTAGTGCTTCTTCTACGTGTTGGCCGAACAATGACTCTCCATGAAATGGCATGTCAAATATCTTTGCCTGGACCTCCTGGCGAAAAGATGTAGTCTTCAACCAGCCTTGCCTACGCAGAACGGCAGCACCCGCTAGCTGTCTGAAACCTGTGGATGCGACATCCACGGCCGAATCTATAATCTCCGCAGAGATACGGCAAGTTCCGCAGAGATACGTTCCCCTTCCTGTAAAATCTTTAGAGCTTCAGCTTTTGAAGGTTCTGGTAACATGTTGATATATGGTGAGATGTCCGACGACATTTGCCGGTCGTACCGACCCAAGATGGCTAGTAATTTAGCCGCACGGACTGTTGTCGCTGCCATGGTGGAGACTCTTTTTCCAATTGAGTCTAACAGTCTGCCATCCCTGTCAGGTGGGGCTGTGATCGGGGAAGAAGGATTCCTAGCCCGTCTTTGAGCAGCTTGTACAATTACAGAGTCAGCCTTTGGGTGACCTATGAGGCATGCCGGTGAATTGTCTGGCGCTTTATACTTCTTGTCCAACCGGGGCAAAACTGGAGGGATAGACGCAGGAGTTGTCATTACCTTCAATCCCTCCTTCCAGATAAAATCTATAATGGGGGATTGTCCGTATCTGCCTCCTTGGCTGATCCTTAAAATCGTACAGGAAGCATTCATCCTTCTTCGTTTCCATGGGAAGAAGGAATCTTTGAGTTGCCCTTTCCATGAGGAGGTGGAAGCCTCCGATATCCGCCGGAGGAGAATCAGTGGGAACTGGAGTTAAAGGAGATGGAGTTTGGATTTGGTACTCGTCCCACTCCGACATAAGAGATCTTTCCTCTACTTCACCTTCCTCCCTATCATCATCCGATGAATTTGCATCTGGAGAATGATGCGATGGTACCGGCGAAGGCGGTCTAGGAGACCTGATTGCTGAGGTGGAAGCTTGAGAAGCAGATGTTGGGGAAATGGGCTCTGCCGATTCAGATGGAGGGAACCGGCGGTAATAGTCGTCTAGCATATGTTGGAGATTGTTTCGGTAAAGCTAGAGGCATCTGAGCTGAAGGTATAGTATCCAGAGGCGGGGCCACAGGCTCAGGGGAAGGCTGTTCATCCTGATCATACTCCTGATACTTGATGAACAAGTCTGAAGGGCTTCTAGCTGTTCGAAACCTGTCATCCACCTCCGAGTCCTCCTCACTTTCCTCTGAATCCAGTAATTGTTCAGGAACCTGAAGAGGTACCTTATTTGGAGAAATATGCAATGGAGACGGGGGCTCCAGCGTAGAACCACGTCTCTGCAACAAAGAAGGTGTTGCCGTAGACGGCGTAGATGTCATAGCTGTAGCCGTAGACGCTGACCAGACCTGCAGCTCCTTACAAGAGGACTATTCTGCGTCAACGCGAGGGCCGTCGACAGGGTCGTCGTCGATGGAACTGTAACCAGAGGTGAAACAGTCGACGAGGAAGCTTCCGTCGATGAAGTTGTCTTCGACGACGATGAGGTCTTCGTCGACGAGGCAGTCTTCGTCGACGACTATGTAGTTCTCGATGACGAGCCCGCTGTCGACGAGGCAACGTTCAAGGATGAGGTGGTCGTCGGCGAGATTCTGCCCTGTTTTCTCCCCTGTGCCCCTGTGATTCTCTGCCCTTACCCCCGCGCCGTCTACCACTCACGTTCCCGCCACTGCACCCCCTGCGGCCCCGCCTCCCTGACTGCCCATTCGCTGCCCCTACCTCCAGCCTCCCAGCTGCGCCTCCCTCCCTCCTCCCCATATATGGCGGCCGCTGCAATGGCGTGCCTAAGGCAAGCCCGTCTGCTCCCATCCGTGCCTGGACTGCGCCCAGAGCCAGGACCCCTGCAAACACCACGATGCCCACCTCTGCTATGACTCCAACACTCAATGCCGGACGATCACGCACCTGCTGCCTGGCCACCCCGAAGCACACCCAAGGACCCTTCTCTTGCCGGAACTGCAGCTTCACCAGCATCTGGCCCGCCAACCCACCTACCAAAGAACCCAACCACCTCAGATGCACCCTTCTCAACACCCGCTCCGCACACAACTATGCCGTGTAACTCTGGGACCTACTGGACTCCAACACCCCATGCGTCGACTTCCTGACAGAGACCTGGCTGAACCCCTCCTCGGCACCTGACATCGCCATAGCCATCCCGGAAGGCTATAAGACCACCCGCAGGACCGCACCAATGGATTAGGAGGAGGAATCACCATCGTCCATAGGAACACTCTCAAAGTCTCAACCAACACCGACGACACCCTCGGCACCGCCGAACACCTGCACTTCCAGATCCACACCGATCCCAACACCACCCTCAGAGGAACCCTCATCTACAGACCTTCCGGACCACGAGCACAGTTCAGCGACTCCATCACCGACCTCGTCAGCACACACGCCCTCGCCTCCATGGACTACATCCTCCTCTGGGACTTGAACTTTAACCTCGAGAACAACAACTACACCAACTCCTCCACCCTGATCGACAACCTAGTCAACCTCGGACTCGGACAACTCGTCCCTACACCCACCCACTCCGCCGGCCACCCGCTTGACCCCATCTTCTCCGCAAGCTCCCACGTCTCCGTCAACCACACCACCGAACTCCACTGGACCGATCACTGCTGCATCCACTTCACCTTCCGGAAACCCACCACGCACCACCGCACCCAACAAATGCCGCGCCGTTGCTGGAGCAAAGTCACCGAAGACCAGCTGTCCGCCTCCCTCGCTGGGAACCCACCCACAGATCCGATCAACTCCGACACCGCCGCCCGCAACCTCAAACAGTGGATCAACGTCTGCGCCAACACCCTCGCCCCCCCTCAAGAAGCCCTCCAACACCCACGCTAGAAAGAAAGCCAGCTGGTTCACCGAAGACCTCCAGGCCTCCCAACGAACCTGCCGAAAACTCGAAAAAACCTGGATCCGTGAATGAACACCTGAAATCTCCCTGCGAAGATCAGCGAAAAGGCAGTCCACAAACAACTACCCAGCTTCCTCGAGCAGGACAGCATCCTGTACCCGTCCCAGTCCGGGTTCCGCAGCAACCACAGCACCGAAACTGCCCTCATCGCCGCCACCGATGACATCGGGTCCCTGCTAGACAACGGAGAAACCGCGGCCCTCATCCTCCTGGACCGGTCAGCCGCCTTCGACACGGTCTGCCACTGCACACTACGAACACGCCTCTACAACGCCGGAATCCAAGAGAAGGCCCTGGACTGGACCACCTCCTTCCTCTCCGGCAGAACACAGAGCGTCCACCTTTCCCCCTTCCGCTCCGAAGCCACTGAGATCATTTGCGGCGTATCCCAAAGATTCTCCCTCAGCCCGACACTGTTCAACATCTACATGGCACCACTCGCCCACGTCGCAGGGCCTCAACATCATCTCCTACGCCGACGACACCCAGCTGATCCTCTCCCTCACCAAGGACCCCCACACTGCCAAAACCAACCTCCATAAAGGAATGAAGGCTGTCGCCGACTAGATGAGGAACAGCGACTAAAGCTGAACTCTGACAAGACGGAGGTCCTCATCATCAGATGCACCCCCTCGGCCTGGGACGATTCCTGGTGGCCGACCGCACTAGGAACACCCCCAACACCCACTGACCACGCACGCAACCTAGGGGGTCATCCTCGACTCCACCCTCTCTATGACGAAGCAGGTCAACCCGTCTCCTCCTCTTGCTTCAACATCCTCCGCATGCTTCGCAGGATCTTCAAGTGCCTCCCCACCCAGGCAAGAAGGACGGTCACACAGGCCCTCGTCAGCAATAGACTGGACTATGGAAATGCACTCTACGCAGGAGCCCCAGCCAAACTCCTGAAACTGCTTCAACGCATCCAGAACGCCTCCGCACGCCTGATCGACATCCCCCCCGCAGCCACATCACACCCCACCTGAGAGACCTACACTGGCTCCCTATCAACAAGAGGATATCCTTCAAGCTCCTCACCCATGCACACAAGGCACTCCACAACACCAGACCAACGTACCTCAACAGCCGACTCAGCCTGCACACCCCCACCCGCCAGCTCCGCAGACCGCGCCCTCACCACTGTCCCCCGCATCCGAAGAGTAACCCCCGGCGGCAGATCATTCTCCCACCTTGCCGTCAAGACATGGAACACCCTCCCCATCCGCCTGCGGCAGACCAAAGACCTTTTGACCTTCAGAAGACTTCTCAATACCTGGCTCTTCCAACAGTAGCAGCATCCCCCCTCCTCCCCATGCGCCTTGAGACCCTCGCAGGTATGTAGTGCGCTTTACAAATGCCATGATTGATTGATTGATTGCAGCAGATCCTCTGCCCAGCAAGAGCTTTAGCACCTGGGGTAACCTAGGCGGTTCCTTCTATAAAAGAGCTTAAGATAACATCCACTGTTTTGTGCATTTGTAGAACTACCACAGAGACCAATCTGCTGGATTTTGGAAAAGAAAGTGACGTGTTGCAACAATCCGAATTAAGACCAGGAACACATGCATTTAACATGAAAACATTTGTATATGACTGTAAATAAAAGGTTTCCTCAAGTTCCTAGCTCAGTTGTGCTAAATTATCAGCATCCACAGGATGAAAGTCTGAGTCGTCTTCCTTGGAATTAAAGCCTTTCTCCTTCAAGTTAGACGCATATCTATGCAGAGGGTGAATTTTTCCACTGTGCGATAGAACTGTCAGACATGAGACTTTCCAATTTTAACTTTTCCCTCTTCTTGTAGGATCCCTTTTCACAGGAGATAAAGATCTATGAAGCATGCAGAAAAATTGAATTTAGAGTCAGACATGATTACAACTCTGAAAGAGGCTGGGAGCTAGATGTAAAAGACACTATCTATCTAATCTGCTGTCATAAAACGCATGCATATTTCTACTCATTCAAAAGAGGTGTGCAACTTGATACACAGCTTTTTGGAGAAGGTTTTCTTGATGAAATTGTACTTTGGATGTTGCAGTAAGCACGTGTTCTGCAGCTTTGAATCTTTTATGGATTTGTGTGCATGTTTGAATTTTCGCCATTGTCGAACCCGGATTCCTTGCTAAAGAAATCATACGTAAAATAATGCTTATTTTCCTAACCATTGCATTTACCTTGGGGACAAATGGTGTCTGGCTCTTAAAAATAGCAGGGAGATGGTTGATCTGACTATTTCCCCTCCTAGAACCGAGCAGCTCATACAGGCTTTACAAAAATGGGGTCCTCAGCCCCACCCTTGAATCACACCGTGCTGGAGAGAGCAGCTCAAGGACTTCACTGAGAGCTTGGTGCCCCAGTCACTCCTGCTCTTGAATAACAAATTGCTGGAGTTGTTGTAAAAGCTCACATGAACCAAGGCCGTGGACTGTTCAGAGGCTTAATATGGTGGGAAAAAACCTATACCTTAATTAAATCCCTCCAGCACAGAATGACTGCGATTTGCCAAAAACATCAAGCAACAGCTAGTTCAATTGACTCAACGACATGCCGCTGGGCGGATTCAATTCCTGACTTTCACCAAGGCCCGGTCACTTGGTGTCGCCGTATACACTGATTTCACCTTCAAGGCACACATCCTAAAGAAAACTAGCACAGCCTGCTACTAGCAGCATTTTTCTTTGTGTCATTGTTGCTCTTTGAGCACAAGACCAGCTCAACCCTGCATACCAACCCTCCATGGAAGCATCTACCCATGAGCTCTCCACGCTGTGTGAAGATAAACACTGTAAATACAAAACCTGGCAACAAAAAATATAGTTACACTGCCCTACACTGCACTTTGTCATCTTTTCAGTTTTGCTAAATCTTGTCCAAGAATAAACCTTAATTACCTACTTCCTTTATGGCTGACATGGCCCGATCCATTAGCCCTCGGTTTTGAAAGCACTCACGGATCCAAGAGAAGCCTCATTGAAAGCACACACTGAACTGTATAGCATAAAGTTGAGCACTGGGTGTGTTGAGTTAAAACACTGTCTCTGCCAAATATCTGAACTGACTAGTGGCTCAAGTACTACTTTATCAGCCTTGACATGCAAAATATTTGCATGTCACAGGAACTTTTCAAGACACGATTTTCTTTCAACTGTAAATATATCAGCATTAGTTGACATATCTAAAATAATTCACGAAGCAGAACACATTAAAACAAGCAAAACAATGCAGTGAAGGAAATACAACATGAGGGCATATCACAACAAAACAGAATGCAAAACAAGTGCAAAACTCTTCAAAATTACACTGCAATAAGGCAGCACAAAAAACAGAACACATCACCACCACAATAAAAGGCCACACAAATGCACAAACGTTCTTCTTACACATTGCTGCCTCTAGAATTCATTCTAGTTTCATAACATGGTGGTAAAAGGTGTTTTAGACCAGCATTGCCTTAATTTACCAACAATGACCTGAAATTGGTCAGTCACAATGTTTTAAGATCAAGCCTAGTGCCTTCCAATACCAAAATCAATTCTGATCTTGCCGTGTGCACACTGCTGCAAATAGCTGTGAAAATAAAGCCACTTGCTGGTAAAAAGAAAAAAGAGCACCTAGTAACACTCGAACACATATAATGGATACACATTAAAGCTAATGTCAGTAAAACGTCTTAACTTCACTCCTCCCAAAAATCTAGCGTGTCTGTCTATAGATATACATAAATCAGTTTCCATAGGAAGAGCGTGTTTTGTTTTGCTGCTAACTTTACATAATGCCCTTATACCGTCCATTTTAGGTTTTAATCCTGCATTTGGAACGCACACACCCATATATTATAATTTAATAAGGTATCCTCAAGACCGTTTTGACTGTTTGAAATAGGAAGATCCCTATCTCTGAAGTGAGCATGGAAAAAAAATACGTTTTGCTCCACCCCTGATTATGGTAACACAGGGTGTGTAGTAGCAGCTCTATGATGATGCATGCCACTAATTAGTAAGTGAAGGTACTTTTATATCCCAAACTGGTCTCTTGAGAGGGAAACAAGTTTGGTACTTTAATTCACCAACCTTTTAGTGTGTTATGTAATGTATATTGGGAGGATGGTTGCTGGATGATACTTCTCGCCTCTTTGTGTGTGTGAAGAAGTTGCTAATAACTTTGCCACCATTTGACAAATCTTCAGTTTGCTGTAAACATTCTGGGTGATCTGTCGAGCGGGGGCTATGAAAAGGGGGCAGTCCTATAACACTCCCCGACCCCCTCTTGCAGTCTCCATGGGGATATTTAGATGATAGAGAAAAAACAGAATTACACAAATTTGACAGAAATCTAATTACCCAGAAAGCGTGCTTTTCGTGTAAGTCTGTTCAGTTGTTGGTAAACAAAACAGTCCGTCCTGTGAGTCCTGGTGGACATCACATTAAAAAGTAGAGCGCTCTCATTGGTCTCAAACACTTTCTTCCCATTGGCCTTCTTGTGGCCCAGCAGACCCGGTATACAGAGAAATCTCTTTGGCTCTCCGCGGCATGAGGAAAAATGTTGCACCCACCTTTACAAGTAACGAGAACTTGGTCCTCATGTCCTGAAAATAAATTTGATAAATGTTTAGGTGGGAATGGCCTTTGTGTTGGGGTGGGAGGGTTCCTGGGCCCACAGTGGGTAAATAAATGTTTGTGTGCCAGTCCTGCTGTACTCTTGCAGAACCCAGTATGACCCTCAATGTGGTCCTGTAGGAATCATTGTGGGCCCCTAAGCTCCCGCAGGTCCAAACAAAAAGTTTTTTTTTAAAAAAAGGAAAATGGGATTGGGGGTCTGTGGCTGGTTGGCCGGTCGCTGGGTGTTTTCCGCCTTTTGGGGTTGAGTGCAGGGTAACCCCGAGTGGTCTACTGGTAAACCGGACTGACTGTGTCCTATCAGATGCTCAGATGAAAATCCTAGAAAAAGGATTAGGTTTTGTGCCCACGGCGAAGATGGATAAATTCAAATTGTGCCTGGAAGTAAACTAATTCATCAGGAAACTGAAGCTGAGGACTTAATTCTTTAACAAAGAACCAGGAACATTAGTACAAGATGACACAGGGTTGAGGTTGAAGTCCACTTTCACCCCCCCAAATGCCATCTTACCAGTGGCGATTATGGCTTTCGAAAAAGCAGTGTTGAAAGATCTGGAGAAAATTAATCCAGAAGACACCCGAGTGTTTCCAAACATTACCAAGGAGCAAACGCAAGCAATAAAGGAGCTGGCAATCAACAGAGATTCGGCCATAAAACTGGCCGATAAACGTGGAGCTATAGTTATCCAAATAGCAGAAGCCTACCATCAAGAGTGTATGAGACTTCTACAGGATGTTAAAAATTACAAAGCACATATCAGTAACATGGTGGAAGAGGCGCTTACCCATGACTGCATCTAACAAAAGGAAGGATGAATTTCTAATAAAACAAAAAACCAGTGACACCCTACTTCTATACAATACCTAAAATCCACAAAAACCTTACTCGTCCACATGGACGACGGAGTGTATTGTGCATTGGGTCCATTTTGGAACCATTGTCAAAATTTGCTGATGCTTTCCTATGACCTATAATCCAGAAAACAGACACATACCTGAAGGACACCAAGGATGTCCTTAGACTTCTACAGGACAGACCATTTGACCCTGAGACTGAATTGCTGATGGGTTTGGACGCGGAAAGCTTGTACCCCGGTCTCCCACATGTTGAAACATGACCCATCATTGAGGAGGTACTGTTCGAATTGAATAGGAATATCAGCCACCACGAAACATCGTGATGGAATGCTGCAAGTGGGCACTAACCAGTAATTTCTTCCAGTTCGAAGACATACTTTACTTTCAGAAGAACTGGAGCACATTCACCCCAAGTATAGCGAGACTATACGTCCACCACCTAGGGAAACACAAGATCCTCAGTCCCGGCAACCCTTTCCTGTCTCACATCCGTCTGTGGAAGCGATATATAGATGACGTCTTTTTCATATAGAATGCAAACGTGGAGACAGCACATCAGTTCTTAACATGACTGAACTACCAAAACGAATTTTTGAAGTTCACTAATACCATATCAATCAAGAAACAAGTATACCTGGACCACAACATCTAGTATCAAGGGGGTGAACTAAAAACAGCCACACACATCAAACCTACCCAAAGAATTGCCTCCTGGTTTATGATAGTTGCCACCCTTGACACCTGAGGGACAGTCTCCCGTTTGGCCAATTCCTGCGGTTCAGGAGGAACTGCGCAGACCATAAAGATTTCAAACAGCAAGCGGAGGATCTACGCTACGAACTGGTGAAAAGGAATTACCCCACTTGAGTCATTGACAAAGCACTGCAGCGAGCTAGAAACTACAACAGAGAAGCCTAAAGAACAAAGACAGATCTGCATAACCACATACAACACAGCCTCTAACCAGGTGAACAAGATAATCAATGGACACTGACGAATGTTGAATTGCGGAACATTGGAATTCCCAAAGCCAATGTTCTCTCGCAAAAGGGGTAGGAGCCAAAGGGACATGATAATACACACCAGACCACGCATGGTTGTGGAAACACCACAGGTTTTCCTCTCCCCCCTAACAGGTCACAACCCATGCGGTAACTGTAGCGTCTGCCACCTAACCACCAGGAGTTAGAGTATAAGATTCAACACCACCACCAATTGGGAACAACGAAGTTTCACAAACTGCAACACAAAAAAAATGAATTTACGTGATCACCTGTCCTTTTGAACTCCACTATATCGGTATGACAAAACGCATGGTCAGAACATGCATTTGCAAATATCGTAGTTATCTGCGATGTGACAGGGCAACAATAAAAATGTCCACACATCATATTGATGAGAGACGCACAGTACAGGACCTACAGTGGACCATTATTGAACAAATCCCAAAGGAATCCCAATTATTTGAAAAAGAGCAATGCTGGGTTTTCCATTTGGGAACTCATACTAATGGACTGAATAATGGCATACCATGTAGCCATTTTGTCTGAAACAATGATATTTGTGAGCAATCTACAGCAGACTTGTATCTGTCCTCCCTGAACATAATCTGATGACCACAAACGTCCTTTTGGGACAAGCTGACATAATTAAAAAAAAAACACCTCTGGCACATATAGCACCAACAAGCGGCCTCCATCAATACTATTTTCCCCAAAATAGTATTATACATCCTTGGCATCCCCAATCCTTCTTTTGTTTATAACCTCATCGGTGATCGGTACCCCTTTGCTCTGTAATTCTCCTTATCACCTATCATTGCCTTATTATTTGTTTATTCAGTTTATCATGTGCAGCTAGCTCTATGCCACTTTACTCCACTCTACCCCACTCCACTTTACTACAAACTACTCCACTCTACAGTGTGCCACCCCACAAGGCTCTGCCACTCCACAACACTGTACTTCACTCAACTCCTTCTATACTTCCCCATGCGACTTTAGTCCACTTTATTTATTTATTTATTTATTTTTGCTATTTTTAAAGCGCACAAATACCCCTAAGGGTGTCTCGGCGCTAGTGATCAGAGGACTCCATACTCTTTGAGGGTAGTTAGGCAGAGGAGAAAAGCCATGTCTTAAGGCTCTTTCGGAATTTGATGAGGGTTGGGGCAGTTTTGATATGCAGTGGGAGGATATTCCATAACTTGGCAGTGGCTGTAGTGAAGCACCTGTCTCCCCAAGTGGCTTTTTTTGTTCGAGGGACAGACAGCATGCAAGTAGTAGAGGATCGAAGAGTTCTGCGATGCTCCAGAGGATGAAGAGCTATTTTTAAGAACTTAGGCCCTGGATAATTAAGGGTCTTGTAGGCTATACAAAGAGCCTTGAACTTTATTCGTTTCCTGATTGGGAGCCAGTGGAGTTCTTTGAAGCGGTGAGATACTGATGTGAATTTGGGAATTGAAAGTAACATCCTTGCTGCCGCGTTTTGAACGGTCTGGAATTTGTTAAGGACTCCTTCCTGCGCATTAAGAAGCAGAGAGTTGCAGTAGTCCGTTTTAGAGAACACAAGAGTACTAATGAGAGTTTTGCCAGCTGACTGAGGTAGATATGGGAGAAGTTTCTTGATTTTTTTGAGTATGAAGAATGCAGATGAGGTCACGGCATTGGCATGGTGGTGGAAGGTCAGTTTGTTATCGAAGATAACTCCCAGATTGCGGACCTTAGTCACCGGTTCGGGGGGGGATCCCAGCTCCGGTGGCCACCAATGTGGGGACCATGCTGGTTTCAAGCTCCCGAATGTCATCACCTCCGTTTTATCAGAGTTAAGCTTGAGGCAGTTAGATGACATCCAGGAGCTTATTGCCTTCATACCCTCCTGGAGGTTGGCTGCTACGCTAGCTCCGTTATCATGCACCGATAGCACTAATTGCGTGTCGTCGGCGTATGTTGTTAGTGCTATGCCATGGGATTTTATCACCCTCGCCAAGTCCGATACATAGATATTAAAAAGCGTCGGACTTAGCGAGGAGCCTTGAGGGACTCCACAGGGGAGGGAGAAGGTCTGTGAGGTGTAGTTTCCCATTTTGACAGTCTGTGGTCGATTGGCGAGAAATGAAGCAATCAGGTCTTTGGCTGTTCCTCCTATTCCCAGGGCTGTGACACGGTCGATCAATGTGCTGTGGTCGACCGTGTCAAAAGCAGAGGAGAGATCCAGGAGTATCAAGACGGCCGATCCTCCCTTGTCCATAGTAGTTCTAATCTCGTCCGCGGCTTTCAGTAGTGCCGTCTCGGTCCCGTGTCCCTGCCTAAAACCGAACTGAGTGTCGTCTAATAGATTGTTGTCATTTATGTATTTTGACAGCTGCTGGTTCATGGATTTTTCAAAAATCTTTGCTGGGAATGGGAGACAAGCGATCGGTCTATAGCTTGCTGGAAGGAGAGGGTCTAGCGTGGGTTTTTTCAGCAATGGTTTTATGATCGCTTCTTTCCAGACTGAAGGATATGTTCCCGTGGCGAACATGGCATTACATATAAACACTTTACACCACTCCCTTCTATGGCACACTACTCTACTCTATACTACGCTACCCCATGCCACTCTATGCCCCTCCACCCTATACCCCTCCACCCTATACCCCTCCACCCTATACCCCTCCACCCTATACCCCTCCACCCTATACCCCTCCACCCTATACCCCTCCACCCTATACCCCTCCACCCTATACCCCTCCACCCTATACCCCTCCACCCTATACCCCTCCACTCTATACCCCTCCACTCTATACCCCTCCACTCCATACCCCTCCACTCCCCTCCTGCCACTCTACACCACTCCATGACACTCCTCTCTAGCACTCCTCTTCACTCGGACACTCCTCTTCACTCGGACGCTCTCTGACACTCCTCTTCACTCTATGGCAATCTCTACACTCGGACACTCATCTACTCTTGGACACTCCTCTACTCTTGGACACTCTTCTACAGTCGGACACTCCTCTACAGTCGGACACTCCTCTACAGTCGGACACTCCTCTACAGTCGGACACTCCTCTACAGTCGGACACTCCTCTACAGTCGGACACTCCTCTACAGTCGGACACTCCTCTACAGTCGGACACTCCTCTTCACTCGGACACTCCTCTTCACTCGGACACTCCTGTTCAGTGTATGGCAATTTCTTCTCTCTATGACAGTCTCTTCTCTCTGAAACTCCTCTTCCCGCTACGGCAATTCACAACACGCTACTCTACGACTTTCTGTTCCACTCTACGACATTCTGTTCCACTCTACGACACCCTGTTCCACTCCTCGACACTCTGTTCCACTCCTCGACACTCTGTTCCACTCCTCGACACTCTGTTCCACTCCTCGACACTGTTCCACTCCTCGACACTCTGTTCCACTCCTCGACACTCTGTTCCACTCCTCGACACTCTGTTCCACTCCTCGACACTCTGTTCCACTCCTCGACACTCTGTTCCACTCCTCGACACTCTGTTCCACTCCTCGACACTCTGTTCCACTCCTCGACACTCTGTTCCACTCCTCGACACTCTGTACCACTCCTCGACACTCTGTACCACTCCTCGACACTCTGTACCACTCCTCGACACTCTGTACCACTCCTCGACACCCTGTACCACTCCTCGACACCCTGTACCACTCCTCGACACCCTGTACCACTCCTCGACACCCTGTACCACTCCTCGACACTCTGTACCACTCCTCGACACTCTGTACCACTCCTCGACACTCTGTACCACTCCTCGACACTCTGTACCACTCCTCGACACTCTGTACCACTCCTCGACACTCTGTACCACTCTACGACACTCTGTTCCACTCTACGACACTCTGTTCCACTCTACGACACTCTGTTCCACTCTAAGACACTCTGTTCCACTCTACGACACTCCACATGCCTCTCCTATGCCACTAACTTTTAGCCATGCTGAACAGCAGGCACACTGGTGTACAACAAGGCCAAAACACACTTGCATAGCGAATAGCTCTTGCATAGGTGTGACCTATTTGCTTTGCCAGTGCTTGTTTCTTTGTCCCACTTAGCCTGCAGTCTGATGGTGTACTCACTGCACATGACCCTAAAACCAGCAAAGATGAAGATGGGAGTATTATGGGAATGGGTCGGGTGCTTTATCTTGGGACCAATGATGATGAATTTCCAGCAGTTTTATGTAGCCATTTCTTTATAAAGGGGGGGCATTGGGAGGGGGTGGGGGCGGGAGGGGGTGATGGTGCCTGGGCTTCAGATGCCCTAACGTTGGTTTTCAGTGTTATAATTGATAACTTGCATCCCTATGCTGTTTATAGAATCCAGCCCGAAGCACCAGAGTATGTGCACTTGATCGTCCAGCTAACAATCCAGTGAAAAAAAGGAGCCTGTAGGCATATATTATTGATAATGGAACATGTTCATGCACTCAGTGACAGATAATTTCCTCATTAAACCGATCTAAAACGGGTATTATTTTATTGGGGCCAGAAACTCCCTCCGAGGACTTTGCTAATTGCTAAACTTCCTCCTTTTTATGGCGCTTCGATCATCTTGTGCTCCAGGGTCAGGAATATGTAGGTGTCATTTTTGATGAGGATCATTCCCTTGTAAGCCAAATCGATAGCACAGTAAAGTGTTGAAACTTTCTGTCGATTGCACCGAAACGAATGCTTCGGCTTGTGCCGAGCTCTGTGAAAGATGAACTGTAGCAGCTGCCTTTGTGTTCTCTTTACCTGGGCTTTTTCCAGGGTTCGTGCCACATGGGCTAATCTGGGAGATATATATATGTATGTATGTATGTATGTATGTATGTATGTATATATATATATATATATATACATATATATATATATATATATATATATATATATATATATACACACATATATATACACACACATATATATATACACACACATATATACACACACTAACTGTTGTCCGAGAAGCCTGTCAGGACCAAATGGGAATGAGTTTTATTTTCTCAAGATCTTCTTATCGGAGCTGGCTGTCTTAATCCCTTCATTCAGTAACACTCACTACTTGGCATTTGGCCCTTTAGAAAAAACTTTGCACCCTGTGGACAACTTCCACTTTATGAATATGGGCTTCAGGGGAGAATACACTCCCCTGGATTCTCTTTGCATCATGCTATTCTATTTTTAGGTCGAGCTTAGCCAGCGCATGCGTTGCTCTGCAAGGATTACTTACTGTATTAGAGTATGGCATTGAAGCTCTCTGCCCACTATCCACCCATATTTTTCATTGTCTTATGTCATTGTCCTTTGTAAATGCTGACTTCTGATTCGTTAATAGGATTTTTAGTCCCTCCTTAGTACCGCCTTGTCTTAGTTTGTAACCCCCCATGCCGACTGGCCCATTTAACTCTGTTACACGGTATGTTTAATTTAGTCTGTAAGCACTAGTCTCTTTAATAAGTTTCTCCAAATGCAGGCACAACATGCTTTCCTGCAACATTCAGCTCACCATGCGTGCTTTCACTTTCAAAGCAATAGCATCCGCTTCTTTGAAGTGAAATAGGTCTCGCATTTAAGAGTTTCAGCTTTTAGCATTGTAAGTGACAATGCCTTTTATTTATGTGTTAATTATCAAAACGGATAAATACAAGGCGTTGTCATTTACAATGCCAATAGCTTAAGCCCTTGCAAATGCGAGACCTATTGAATTGCAAAATGCATATAAACGGATGGAGGACTACTGACCCTCACAGGCCTCCGTCCCCGCATTGTCCTGCACACGGGGCTGTTCACAAACAAAATCTTTCATTAATATTAATGAACTAGACATTCTGTACATTTTTATGAATGTCATTTTTAGACTGTGTTGAATTAGCACACCGCTCTCAGTGCAGAAATAATTATGGGTCCAATTGCAGATTCTGTGCAAAAATTGCATGTACAGTAGAACCCTAGAATTTTACATTTGGCCCATGGTATAATGATATGTGGCTTTTAAAGGTTTCCATTTTAAGGAAAATGGAAGCTCACCACAGGGGTGGGCCTTGTTACTTTGGCAGACGGTGCATCAATTGTAGAGGTAGTTTAGTGTGGTAAAAGGCTAGGGGGTTCTAAGATAATGGGCAGCTTCTTGCGAATGCACTCAGAGATTTATGGTGTGTGAGCAGAGACCGGTTTTCAGAAATGATTCAAAGATTGGGAGTGAGAAATTAATCCTGATGGGGAGTGTATGTAGATAGTGTGCAGGAAGGGTTAGCAATGTGCGTACTAAAGGTAGTATCGCAAGAGATCACATTGTGTTTAGTTTGGTACCGTTTGACTAGTAAATGACTTGGGATCTATGGTCAATAGAGTGGATGTAATAGGTTTAGGAAATGAGGTGTTAGACCCTAGGGCAGTGGTTCTTAACCTGTGGTCCGGGGACCCCTGGGGGTCAAAGAAGCCTACTCATGGGGTCTGCGCGTGCTTAGAAACGTAATCATATTAACCGAATAATAAAGGCTATATAAATTTAAAATACCTAAATGTAAAGTTGAAAACTTTAAAACATTCTGTAGATTTGGAATCATTTTAAATTTGAGGCTATAAAATGTAGTATACTCCGATTGATTCATCGGCGCTGTGCAAGGGCATCAAACAGAATATAGTATGGGCGATGAGTGGCCTCAACAAAATTTAGAAAAACTCCAACCCTCCCGTTCAAATTTTTTTTATATTAATATTTTTGATTGGTATTGCTTGAAATTGAATGATGCATTGGGGAAGTCCTCTTATCCAAATGATCATTCAAAACAGTCTTTATAAATATTCCTTTTTATTTCGTTTTTTCTTCTTTCATGTTCAGAGTTAATTCCTCATATGAAATCCATGCACATACAAAAAAAATCCAGCCAAAACGTTTTGTTCAAAGTATCCAAGTTGAACTTCGTCCAGGCTGTGAACGACATATACAATATGAATGTATAGACAAGACCAAAATGAAACTAAAAAGTTTTTACTAACAGTAATGCACGAAGCACACCACTGACAAAATCATAATATATCACATCAGAGACACAAACGAGACAAGTCACAAATTGCACCATCAACAATAATAAAACATTACAAATAGCACCTTTGATTTAAAGGAGATCCCACATTCCCCCATGTATGTAGGAACATTTAATACAAATAACACAAAAAGATCAAATACGACAATATAAGCAGGACACTGCTAAAGCTACACGACAAACACAACTACACAGTGATGCTTGGTTAGCCCCAACATGCTACTTTGTACACTCCCAAAAGTGATGTAGTCATGTTTAAAGAGCACACAAAAAATGTATCACTTATAAGAACATAATATTTGGGAGAATGAAAACATACCTCATGTGTATCGAATGAAAAGGGTGTTTCCAGGATTGATACCAATTTATCAGTATGTGAATGAATACAGAGAATACTCCTCCTCCTTGAAACGGATCATATGTATTCCTTATATCCTTGAGGCTTATTTAATCCGTAAGTACGGAAGCAGGGATTATTTGCCCGCTTCCGATCACACAAGGTGTGTATCTCAAGCCTGAGTTGACATCCTCATATCTCAATCTTCTTTGTCGCAAGTATCTTCTCGTGTGTAACAGTTACTGTGACCTGCTACTTGCGACAAAGAAGATTGAGTTGCCAACATAGGCCTAAACATAAGAGGATGTCAACTCCGGCTTGAGATACACACCTTGTGAAATTGGGACTCCTATCAATAGAAGTGATAACGAAGGCTAAAGAGTTTCATTGCAGCATACCCTCCAGTACAGAAGGAATTCAGAGCACGCATACAAATTGACATGCCCAGTGTTAAACGACCAAAACAACTAATCAAGCACTGAAGAAGTCTCTTGAGTAGAGATGAAACACGTTGACTACTCGTGAAAATCAGATTTTATGAAGATTTGAATAAATGAAGTTTTTAAAATATAAAAAGAATCTGGGGATGAATAATGTGCAACTCATGTACTTGAAACAATGGAGAATATATATTTATAGGGGAGAAATTGTGTGTGCTGGTCATCTTTGTGTAGTATTATTTGGAGGTATACTCCTGTGAGGAGGATTAGGCGACTGTTCATCCTGACTAAAGCACCATATTTGAAATAAATTTGCTATATGTGACAGGTGCGATTTCTCTAACCCCTGTCTCAATATATCTCTGAACCATATCTGTTGCGATATGAGAGATCATCGTTCCGTGTGCTATCCCATGGTCCTCATGTAATTATCTCTGAAGCAATTGGGTTTTAACCTCTCTTCTGAATTTTATAAGTTACTCAATGCTTCAACTACTAGCTGGCAATGAGTTGCACCAGAACTTGGTGCATGTTCCACAAAAGTAGAGCCTTATGTGGATTATTATTATTGTAAGGTTGTATGCTGATCCATTCTATTAGCCTGCACCACAAATCTGGTTTTGTTTATGTTGCTGACATTTAATATAAAGGTGTAATATCACTGTTCGAGGCATATGAGCTTCAGATCTCACACTTCGCATTAGATCGCCATCTGGTGTTGGGCTCGGATACTTGCACGTTGTTGTTGTCTTGGAAGAAGTCTTTGTAGTTACGAGATAGGTGACCCCTCCCTTGGATGATAGTGCGCATGAGCTTCAACTCCATCCTTAGATTGTTTTTTTCCGCCATTGGGTTCGGATGCAACTTTTGCGCCCTGGTTTGAAATCTCTATTTCAAACTACTTCGACGCGAAAAACTTCCATAAACTTTTCGGATTGACTTCGAATATCTTCAACTTCGACGCAACTTTCATCGGTTCGATTCCGGTCATCGACGCGGGCCGTTGGGCCTATCCACGCCGTGAGGCCTATGGCTCATGGAAAGGACTCCATTCAAGAAATGTCCCCAGTGTGGAGCAAAATTCCCGCACAGTGACCGTCACAAGGTCTGCAACCTGTGCCTATCACCTGAACACGACAAGTCCAGCTGTCCAGCCTGCGCATCCTTTCGATCGAAGAAGACCATTCGCGATCGAAGGGTTCGTCGACACATCATGCAGAGATCAGCTCCAGAACCAGTGGACATCTTCGACAAAGGCCCAGATGTCCCAGAAGAAGATTCCGAAGATCTCAAAATCGTATCAGAGGCAGAAGACTCTGACCCCATCACTCCTGGTCAACAAGTGAGTACTACTGCCCCTACCCCATCCCCACAACCAAAACCAAAGGCGATGGTCAAGACTTCGCCTGCTGGCCCCAGTTGCGACCGAAAACACATTTCAGAAGCCCCGCCTCCGAGCCCGGCTCAAAAGAAAAAATAAAAGCCTTCCGGTAGCTCGGGACCGAGCAAACCGCATGTACCAATCCCACCTCCACCTTCGGCAGCGAAACCAAAAGAACTCTTGGCTCCGAAATTGGTTCCGACATATTCCACCTCCAAAGACAAATTGGCCCCGAAAACCTCAAGGCCCGTGGATAACCCGGCTTCGAACGTTTCCAAGCCTAAAGATCCAGTTCCGGCTCCGAAACCAAGAGCCTCGAAACCAAAAGCTAAGCCTACCATGCCTCCTAAGGCCAAAGACAATAAAGGTCAACACCAACCCCGCTCGGAACCGAAAAAATCTGCGTCGAAAGCGGTTCTTGAGGAAGAGGAACTTTTTCAGCAAGATCCTGTCGATCCTAAACAGAAAAAGATTTATATTGATCCTGAAACAGGACATATCACCACTGTGCCACATAGGAAGAGGAAGTTAGACATAGCACCTGCTCCTCCAGTTGCTGTAAAGAATAAGGACTCTGCCACATCACCTACGCATTCTTCTTCTCCTATACTTCCTTCTAACCCACTTCCTCTCCCTAAATCTATTACACCACCTCAAACTGATGCCTCTCCACCTCATACGCCCCAGATGATGATGATGATGATGATGTTGACCTAGGGGTGGGGTGTGACCCAAATGACCCTTTCACGTATCCAACCGACCCAGATGATTGGAACTACCCTATCTCAACAGATATACCAGACGCCCCAAGCCTACATACATACCCCTCAAAACCATCTCCCCCAGACTATATTATTAGTTTTGGACAGTTGATTAATAGGGCTGCCATCTATCATGGCGTCACAATGCACTCAGATGCAGCAGAAGAGGATTTTCTGTTGGATACATTTGAACAGTCCCAAAAGACAGTGCAAATATTGCCAATGATTCAGGGAGTCATTAAACATGCCCCCGAAGTGTTCAAAGATCCGGTACGTGCCAGGATTTTTAACCCTAGAATAGAAAAAAAGTATAGAGCTGCCCCTGCAGATCCTGCTTACATTAAGGGACAACTGCCTTTGGATTCTCTAGTAGTTTCCAACGCTAGAAAGCGCGCCAACTCCTAAACCTCCGGGGAAGCGCCGCCCCCTGATGAAGAATCCAAGTTGTTAGACTCTTCTGGCAAAAGGGTAGCTGCGCAAGCAGCCAATCACTGGCATATAGCCAACACGCTGGCACTGCTTGCAAGATATGATAGGGCTCACTACGACCGGCTAGAAACCCTACTACAACATTTGCCTGACCAATATAAAACACAAGCAAATGATCTCATCCAAGAGGGCAAGCTAATTTCAAACGCGTCAATAAAATGTGCACTTGACGCGGCAGACACTGCCTCTAGATCCATCAATACCAGTGTGCTCTTTAGGCGACATGCCTGCCTGCACATCTCAGGCTTTAAGCACGAAGTCCAAACTACCATCCTCAACTAGCCGTTCAACAAACAACTTTTTGGCCCGGCTGTAAACACTGCACTTAAAAAAATGAAAAAAGACACTGAGACTGCTAAGTCCATGGCAGCTTTACAGTCTCCACAAACACGTAGCTCCTTTCGTCGCTCCTTCTATAGAGGGGCCTCCAAAAACATGGGATCAGACAACTCATCTTCATGTAAAGCCACTTCACAAACATCCCCCAATAGAGTATACTTTAAAGGCGGATACAGAGGAAATAACAATAAAGGAAGAGGTCGAGGTAATAACACTCGTACCTCCCCCGTGACAAAACCGTGACTTCCCTCCGCCCCCCCCCCCCCCCCAACCATCCCACTCCAATTGAGGGGAGATTATCACAGTTCCTACCTGTCTGGGATTCCATCACAACAGACAAGTGTGTGAGACAAATTATCCAGTATGGTTGCTGCCTAGAACTTACAGCTACCCCCACCCCCACACATACCACCCAAGCAGCGTCCCATGTCCACAAAACATCTTACTCTCCTAAAACAAGAGGTTCTTTCACTGCTTCAAAAGCACGCAATAGAGACTGTTCCCTTATAACATCAAGGAACAGGGGTTTCCCCATGTACTACCTAATACCCAAAAAAGACTGGACTCTAAGACCAATACTCGATCTCAGGCCCCTCAATCTATATATACACTCAGATAATTTTCATATGATCACTCTCCAACAAGTGCTCCCGCTGCTGCAACAAGGCGACTTCCTTGCCACACTAGATCTCAAGGATGCCTACTTCCACATTCCCATACATCCTTCTCACAGGAAGTATCTACGGTTTGTAGTGGACGGACAACACTATCAGTTCAAAGTCCTTCCTTTCGGAGTCACAACTGCACCCAGTGTTCACAAAGTGCCTTGCAGTAGTCGCAGCACATCTCAGAAGACAACAGATCCATGTCTTCCCATATCTAGATGACTGGCTAATAAAAGCCAAGTCATTCAATCAGTGTGTTCAACACACTCATCAAACCATTCAGACATTACATAACTTGAGGTTCATGATCAACTACGCCAAGTCACATTTCCAGCCCTCTCATATACACCAATATCTGGGGGGCACAATCGACACCTCCACAGCTTTAGCATATCCCAGTCCAGCCAGGATAGCCTGCATACAAGCCCTGGTCAAAAAATTTCAAGTCCAACACACTCCCAGCCAGATTGTTCATGCAGCTCATAGGCATGATGGCATCTTGCATTTTTATTGTACCATATGCAAGACTTCAAATGCGTCCATTACAAGAATGTCTAACACATCAGTGGAATCAGGCTCAAGGGCAACTTACAGATCTGGTGTTGGTGGACAGCCGCACACATCTCGCTCTACAGTGGGGGGAGCACAAAAAACGTGTCCAAAAGGCGGCCGTTCCTCGAACCTGTTCCACAGATAGTACTCACAACAGACACACCACTCACAGGATGGGGAGCCCATCTCCTCAGACATACAACTCAGGGCAGATAGACCACTCAACAAAAAGTGCTCCACATCAATCACCTGGAGCTACTAGCAATATTCCTAGCACTAAAATCTTTCCAAGTACATGTGCAAAACAAAACTGTCTTGATCCGGATGGACAATATGACAGCCATGTACTACATATAAAAACAAGGAGGCACACATTCTCCGCAACTGTCCCAGCTCGCACAGAAAATTTGGAGATGGGCCATCCCACAAAATATATATCAACTGGCCGAACACCTTCCAGGAGTTCACAATCCGATTGCGGATATGTTAAGTCGACAGACACAATAGATTCACGAATGGGAACTACATCCCCAGGTTCTTCTACCCTTTTTCCACATGTGGGGCCAACCAGACATAGATCTGTTCACCACACACGACCTCCAAAGACAAATCGGCCCAACCTTCGCCGCTAGGATTCCACACCCATTGTCCAAGGGCAATGCAATATGGATGAACTGGTCAAGCAGATTAGCGCACTCTTTTCCGTCACTCCCACTGATTCCACTAGTGGTACGCAAGCTCCGACAACAGTCTCTCAAACTAATCTTAGTGGCTCCTATATTGGCACGCCAAACGTGGTTCACAACGCTGTTGGTACTATCACTAGTTCCGCACCAAAAACTGCACCTGTCCCCATCCCTGCTATCGCAGAACCATGGAGAGATCAGGCATCCAGATCCAGGTCAGCTGAATCTAGCGATCTGGCTCCTGAAGTCCTAAAGTTCGGTTACCTTAACCTACCACCGGACTGTATGAACATCATTAAAGAAGCCAGACGACCTACTACTAGAGCTTGCTAAGCTGCAAAATGGAAAAGATTTGCCATTTACTGCACCAATAATCATATTGACCCTCCGGATGCTCCCATCCAAAATATCATTTGCTATCTACTGCACTTGCAGAGATGTTATCTAGCATATTCATCCATACGTTTACATTTAGCAGTATTTGCTGCTTACTTACAAAACAGACAACTTTTGTCACTATTTAGAGTCCCTGCAATTAAAGCCTTTATGGAGGGCCTAAAAAGAATAATTCCTCCTAGGTTACCACCCTCTCCAGTGTGGAACCTAGATATTGTTCTTACCAGGTTCGTGGGACCCCATTTGAACCTTTACACAAATGCGAACTACAGTTCCTCACATGGAAAGTAGCTTTCCTTGTTGCCATTACATCTCAGAAGAGTAAGCGAGATCCAGTCTTTCACCATACAGGAACCGTTCTCACAATTACATCGTAACAAAGTGGTCCTCAGAACAAACCCAAAATTCCTTCCTAAAGTCTTCTCTCCATTTCATCTTAATCAATCAGTGGAGTTACCAGGGTTTTTTTCAAAACCCAGACTCCGTAGCAGAGAGAGCTCTACACACCCTAGATGTTAAAAGAGCCCTAATTTATTACATTGACAGAACCAAATCCTTTTGCAAAACAATTTTTTGTAGCTTTCTCCCCACCGCATAAGGGGAATCCCATCTCTAAAGCTGGGATTGCAAGGTGGATCGTTAAATGTATCCAAACATGCTACCAAAGAGCGAAATGCACATTAGCAATTCCTCCTAGAGCGCACTCCACACGCAAACTAGGAGCCTGTATGGCTTTCTTAGGGAACATTCCCCTAGAAGACATCTGTAAAGCAGCAACATGGTCTACAACACACACCTTCACTAAACACTATTGTTGTTGACGTGCAAGACAAGCAGCAAGCTGCTGTAGGCCAAGCTGTTCTTAAAACTCCCTTTCAAACTACTGCAACCGATACAGGTGACCACCGCTAGGGGAGATACTGCTGTATAGTCTATGCAAAGAGTGAGATCTGCATCTCATATGCCTCGAATGGAAAATGCTACTTACCAGTATGCATCTGTTCTTGGCATGTAGAGCTGCAGATTCTCACAAGCCCACCCGCCTCCCTGGGACCTGTATCTGTTCCAGTTCTATCTTAATTAGATATCCATACATGGACATCTTCTTTCTTTCTACTAACTCCATCATTTTCCATCATGGCGAAAAACAATCTAAGGATGGAGTAAATGCCCATGCTCACTATTGTCCAAGGGAGGAGTCACCTATCCCGTGACTACAAAGACTTCTTCCAAGACAACAACGTGCAAGCATCCGAGCCCAACACCAGATGGCGATCTAATGCTAAGTGTGAGAATCTGCAGCTCTACATGCCAAGAACAGATGCATACTGGTAAGTAGCATTTTCCTTTCTTTTCGAGGCCAAGGTATAGGCTAGTGGTACAGTCGAGCTTGGCCATCACAAGTATGAGGATAGCTTGTGAAACCATAAGACAGCATGGATCCACCTATAAATCTGTGGTTGTAGCCAGGAAACAGCATATCAGAACTCAGGTCTGGGAGGACCTAAAAGCTGCAGCGCAACCTAGAGACTTCAGGGCCTTTGGGAAAGTGATTAACAGATCTTACTTTACTGAGGATAATGTGCCTAAAATAGAATAAACATGTGGGGAGCGCGTAGTTACACGCTCCACTCCCAGGTGCACTGCTTGTGAGGATACCATATCCAACTCCATTTTAAACCATTTAACCTCTTCACAATTTATACAATGTTCTTCATAAATGTTTTGTCATTATGCTGTCATCACATTTGTCCAATCCACGTGTTTCTCGTACTGCATTTAAGTAACTTCTCATATTTCCATGTGTCCATCCGGACCTCTTTTGAAAATAAGATCTTAATACACTAAATTGTTCAGAGCAGCAATCTTTTATTTCATTTTGAACCCAACACATTTCGGGCTATAGTCCAGCCCTTCGTCAGGGGTAGCTGAAAATGGACAATTTTAAGTAATGCATTATTTCTGGATGGTGTCAATATCTTATTTACAGTCATTTTAAAAAAACATTTTCAATACAAGCGGTCTAATATTCAGTATTAATCAGTACTGCATAAATCAATACTACATAAAAATACACAAAGTGCATCACTATCCCAATCCTTAATTACGTGCTAAAACAATAGGTTTAACTAACCCTACATCCCCCTGAAATATCTATTCTGTCGCCCATTGGGAGTTCCCTTTACCAGGCACTAAAGAAAAGCTTGTCTAACACTACGTCGAAAACTCAGTTTGTAACTTAAACGGTTACACTCGAAAAATATTCTTTCTATTTACTATGCATTTATCAAAAACTACAATTGTTTTATCTTTCTTTCTAGCTGGTACAACACTCATAGATTTTCATGCCTTCTTAGTGTGTTTAAACATTAAAATGCAACCCCGTTCTCGTGCTTGTCATACCTGCTCATTCTTTCCTCTCTTTCAGCTCGCGCTGCAGGTAATTAAATCTCCCACGTGTGTAAACCGGAGTTTTTGAACCACATCCTACTCCGCCCATCTCCTCCCCAGACCTGATGCTTTCACAATTAAGAACCTAAACTACATTCCCCACAGTGCTTCACGATATATGTGCCGAATCTCATACTTATTAAAAAACATGCTTGTAAAAAATGTCCGTAATCCATCTCTATTAAAAAAACATTTTCAATACAAGTGCGAGCTCAAAGAGAGGAAAGAATGAGCAGGTATGACAAGCACGAGAACGGGGTTGCATTTTAATGTTGAAACACACTAAGAAGGCATGAAAATCTATGAGTGTTGTACCAGCTAGAAAGAAAGATAAAACAATTGTAGTTTTTGATAAATGCATAGTAAATAGAAAGAATATTTTTCGAGTGTAACCGTTTAAGTTACAAACTGAGTTTTCGACGTAGTGTTAGACAAGCTTTTCTTTAGTGCCTGGTAAAGGGAACTACCAATGGGCGACAGAATAGATATTTCAGGGGGATGTAGGGTTAGTTAAACCTATTGTTTTAGCACGTAATTAAGGATTGGGATAGTGATGCACTTTGTGTATTTTTATGTAGTATTGATTTCTGCAGTACTGATTAATACTGAATATTAGACCGCTTGTATTGAAAATGTTTTTTTAAAATGACTGTAAATAAGATATTGACACCATCCAGAAATAATGCATTACTTAAAATTGTCCATTTTCAGCTACCCTTGACGAAGGGCTGGACTATAGCCCGAAATGCATTGGGTTCAAAATGAAATAAAAGATTGCTGCTCTGAACAATTTAGTGTATTAAGATCTTATTTTCAAAAGAGGTCCGGATGGACACATGGTAATATGAGAAGTTACTTAAATGCAGTACGAGAAACACGTGTATTGGACGAATGTGATGACAGCATAATGACAAAACATTTATGAAGAACATTGTATAAATTGTGAAGAGGTTAAATGGTTTAAAATGGAGTTGGATATGGTATCCTCACAAGCAGTGCACCTGGGAGTGGAGCGTGTAACTACGCGCTCCCCACATGTTTATACTTAGCATTAGTGAATTCGGGCTTGCACAACCCAGGCATGCACGCAATTGGTTAAAAAAATTTTGGTTTAAATAAAACGGAATAAAACGGAAGAATAATGGTGTGCAGACCACCTACAATGATCCTAAAATAGAATGCCACATTCCCCCGGAGAAGTGGGTTAGCAATTAATCAAATATCTTCCCTTAGGTTACACTGTTCAAGTCAGTACCAGAGTTCCAAGCTTCCAGAGACCTAGGCATTGGAGCGCTGTGTAGTTCAATCAAAGTTGAACATGTAGCGATCTCACAATCAGCTGCCTGTTAGGCTCCTGGCCCTGATGAGGTCCCTTTGGATGTGTTTAGGCAAAATCCTGCTTTTTGGGATCCCCTTTTGACTAAAGTCTTCCGCACTGCAGTAAGACCCTGACTCCTGAAAGGAATCTACAAATGTCCCCATTTTTAAAAAGGGAGCTAGAAGCCAACCTTCAAGTTATCATCCCATGTCCCTCCCGGATTCCTTGGCTAAGATCCTGGGGAGAATCCTGTTACAATCTTTGGAGAAATGGGCACGCAAGAACAGTTTTTTCTCAGACACATTATGGCTTCAGCCCAGGGGTCGGCACGGTGGAGCAATCTCAAACAGTTCTATTAATTTTGTGGAAATATGTACAAGCTAGAGGTGGGGCCCTTCACATGGCCTTCATGGATCCCTCAAGCGCATTTGAACTGGTTGATGGAGGTAAACTATGGCCTATGATGAGTATCACTGGGATAGACCCAGCCCTGATAAACATTTGAGCTCATTTGCACAGTGGGACCACAGGTAAGGTGCACTTTATTCTAGATGGGGATTGTAACGCACCCTTTAACTCCACCAAGGGTGGGTGCCAAGGCTCCATTTTAGCCCCATTGTTATTTCTTTTCTTGATAAACGCACTGGAATCTATGGTGATAGCTAAAGGTACAGACCTCTGAAGAGTTGGCAACCATTTAGTTCTGGTATTACTTTACACAGACGACGCGGTCTTAATCACTTGGGACTGCTAACGGTTTACAATTACTTCTTCATACTTTTAACAATTTTATGGGTGATCTTAATCTGAAAATAAATCACCTGAAAATCTCATGTAATCACCATTGGGCCCAAAAAGACTTGTTCAGGTTCTTTTAACATTGATGGAATACCAATTACAAAAGTTCAGATCTTCAACTATCTCGGTGTTACTTATTCAGAAAAATTGACTTGGGACGAGCTCCTACATCAAAGAATATGCAAATTTGCTGGGCAAATTGATGGAATCTTTAGGTTTTCAAAGAAGTTGGGACAGAAACCCGTTAAGGAACTCCTTAACTTGTATAAATCCAAATGTCCATCCTAGGGGTATTATGAGACTGGAGTTTGGGGTTACACCATTTTCCATAAGTAAAAAAAAAAAATTTAGAATAAGTTCTTGCATAGACTTTTAGGGATTCCCTAAAAGCACGGCCATCCTCATTGCTCACTTGAAGGTCAGACTTACCATTTTAGACGATTGGTTCAAGTTATGCCTTTAGTTATTTGGGTGAAGATCTGGCACTTACAACATGCCTCTTTTTCACTTGAGGTCCTAGGCAACTGTTTAAAACCAGATCGAGCCTGGCTCGCTTACTTTAGAAGGGGCTTCTCAGACATTGCTCTATCACATATGTTCGACTCCCCCAAAGAAATTAATAAGAGCATTAAATGTATAGTGAATCCCTATTTTCACAACATAAAAACGCATGTAGATTTACCAAGTCCCATGGTATGAGTTTTGTTTTGGATTACCTCGATTTGAAGCATATAGATGGGACAGAACACTACTTTACTTGGGTTGCTAGTATCGAGCAATGATTTTGTTTGACATGGTCGACACTTAGCACTTTTTGGTGGCCTTTCCCCATCAAAGCTCCTGGTTTCACTCATAACTGCTATGTCCTCATGATAAAAGTTACCAGCAGTCTTTAGCACTGTTAGAAATGGGGATCTCTAAATGGCAGCGGTTGGCGCCGAGGTTCAAATAGGGATCTGTCTTCCTAAGTCAGAGTAAAGGGGCTACACCATTTGATACGCCCTGCTCAACCCTGTGAGTAACGTAGCACGAGCAGACAGGCCTATCTCAGAGGCAGTGTGTGAAGCATTTATGACCATACACAATAACGCAGTGAGGACACTGCAAAGGGACACCACACAAGTAGCTATAGAAAAATAAGTATCTTTATATAGCCTTCACATAAGGCTCAAAAGCGATCAAGAAACCACAATGCACATAATTACAGATTCACTTCAAAAGCCATAGAGGACTCAAAAAGCATGTGGAACAAACTTAGTTTGAGGCCGGGGTCCACGCGCCCCGGTGATGCACAATATACCTGAGATTTTAAGGGGCACGGCATGCAGCCTTACAAGGAAGCCGCAGTGATGACCGGTGGACTCGCAACGGCCACAGCTCCCAGTTGTAGCAGTCCATGGCGTGCACTCACGATAATCCTGAGACAGAACTTAAAAGTGGGCACGAAGTGGCACATGCAGGTGATAACAAGATCCTCAAAGTGGTGACTAGTGCGCGCACTCAGCGGCACAGCTCCTCAGCTGCAGAGGCCCACAATAGCATTAGCGATGATTCTCATAGGACGGCAACTGCGGGCACTCAGCGGCACAGCTCCTTAGCAGCAGCAGCCCACAGTAGCGATGATTCTCGTAGGACTGCATATGCGGGCACTCAGTGGCACAGCTCCTCAGCTGCAGCGGCCCACAATAGTGATGATTCTCGTAGGACGGCAGATTCGGGCACTCTGCGGCACAGCATCTCAGCTGCAGGGGCCCACAATAGCGATCACGATGACTTTGGTAACACAGGCAAATGCGGGCTCTCAGCGGCAACAGCTCCTCAGCTGCAGCGGACCACAATAGCGATGCGATGACTTTCAGCCCACGTTCCTCGCAGTAGAACCAGAGGCTCTGGAATTCTCAAAAGAGGCCTCACCTGCGAGTAGAATCCCCGTCAAATAGGAACCCGGACGGCTGATGGGTGAAGTCTAATGTCCCTGAGACTTCGGCAAGAGGCAAGCGCAAATCAGGCCCTTGGGTACTTGCTTCAGCAAGAAAGATTTAAGTTTTAGAGTCCTTTCCCTCTAGTTACACGGACAGAGGTTCGTCTTGACATCCAGATGTAACACACCGCGCAGGGGTTTAAGCACAGATCTTTATACCCCAAAAGTCTTTGTTCTCAGAAAAGTCACAAATCACTGAACCGAGCCAGAACCAGTTTGGTGTCATCCTGGAGCACTTTATTTACAATGCTGCATCCTGTGTTTCAGGGAGAGGGCAGCCCTCAGACGCACAGTGGGAGGTGGAGCCATCATTCACCTTGCCAGGCACAGCTCTGCTCATTGTATACAAAAGGAGGGGTGTGGGGGGAGAGAGAGGGCCTTTTACCACTCTTAGTAGAGTTGTAGGTCCAGCGTAACAGGGGACCCAATGGAAGAATTCAAAAATGGAATTACGCTGTTCCTCGGGGATAGGAGATACAGAGTCTGGGAAGACTGAAACCAACCATGCCCCAGGAGGGGTTTGGAATCAATATGTTGGATTGTAATGCCCTCACGCACCCTTGCAGGTGTCATGCTTCATCATATGGGCTGCTCCTCGTTGGGTCGGCGGTGCAATATCCAATGGGCTCCCTTTTGAAGGGGCACTTTATCGGAGATCTTTTATCCAACAGCCGTTTGGTGAGTGAGGGTGTGGGGCCAGAACTGTGTAGATGTGGTGAGGTGATCTAAAATAGGGTTGGGAATACCTAGAAGGACAAAGTTTATTTTGAGGGGTCTCCTCCCTAAGTAAAAACAAAGAAGACAAGGCACTGATTTGAGTACAATGTCTCGTGACGTGGCGTCCTTGTCAGAACGTGTGGGTCAGCATGTTTCTCGCTTTAAGTTAATTGCATAGCGATTCTTCAGGACCGAAATCTTAAAACTATCTACACCTATGATTTAATGCAATCTAGTGTATTCACATTAAAGCTGTCTATTATTAGATGTACCTTTTGTGACCTGGATCTACCTGTTTTGGGAGAAAAAAATGTAAGGCATAATTCAGGTCGATGTAGAACAAAACAAAAATAGATAGTCTTGTGGTGACTCTGAGTCCTGTATTTAAACTAAGTGAAGTGAACGCAATCGCGTTTTGGAGGACAATTAAGAACAGATTAAAATCGTGTGGTGAGACTCCACGGTGAGCTATTGTGACTAAATAATCCCGTGGAAAAACAACAATGAAGGCGCAGAAACCCAAAGGTCAGGACTCACCCGATTAATAAAATACCCAGTCTTCAGCAGTACCCGGTGGCTCCCGCATAAGGCTTTGCTCCTTTAAGTTTCGGACTAGACAAGGGGAGACATAAACAATACATACGACAGAATAAAACTCTATGCAGCAGGGTTAGTCACTCAATCAGAGTTGGTCGTCTCTGATAAGGTAAGGGGTAGTCTCCTTTATCTAAGATAACAGCAAACTCACATCCAGATGGGTGTTCAAAGAGTAAATGTGCTTCAGTTGATATGTCAAGTGCGGGAAGCAAACACCATTCTATGGAAAAGAGTGATGGTTGTCTAAACCATACGGTGGTGTGTTTGATGTTGACGCTCCTATAGAGTGCCCTCAGTAACAAAGGCGTCTGGGTATCTGTTAGCCTGATTAAAGGCGAGTTCTTATTGCTCAGTCGTTGATGTGGCCCTGTCAAAGTTTGTGCCCATACAGTTCGGCTGCTCTGCGTGGTGTGTGCCGGTTAAAAAGTTGTTAGCGCTCCGCGTCAGCAGATTATTAACGGATGCTGCCTCAGTGATACTAAAACAGGTTTGCCGGGCTGATTTGTGTGGCGGTTAAAGTGAGCTCAGATGGAGCGGCTCATGGTTGCACAGTGGGTGTAGTAATCGTCAAGAGAATTATCCCGGGGCGATAGTGGCTTAGCTAATCATGTCAGAGAGTTCAGTGGAACGGTACAGAGGACGGCCCGTCTCGCACTACTAAAACACTGGTCTTGCAATAGTACTCTGACAATTCTATAATTTAAAGATCCGCTAATGTAGCATGTTACGCTCGTCAAGCTTCAAGTTCAACATTCAGGCAGTCATGGGTGATTACATAAACTGGCGGCGTGTCTATGTGAGCTGGTGGAGGCGCTTACTAACATAATGCTAAAGGCGCGTGTCAGAAGGGCAAAGCTTTACCGAATGGTTAGGCATGCATCGCGTTCGCCAAGTACTCACGGTTAAAGCAAATTATGCTCAGTTCAAGACCTGCCCTCTCCACCGGTCCGGGAGGTAGTGGGAGCAATGGCTACTGAAGTTTTAACTACTCGGCGTGTCAAGTGTTTAAAGGTGTATTTAAGCCGAGTCAGGTGTCTGGACAACGGTGGGGGCCATCTTGAAACCGTGTATACTAATGCAGTTTCAGAAGACTAAGCAGAGCTGTGCAGCTTGTCGTACGTTGCACTATTGACTGTGTATATTAGTGCGAGTGATAGAAGTATATTTTCTGTAATGCATAACAAGTGATAGCATATGTTGCAGAAATCTTTCTAGTAGAGAAAAACACAAAGGAGGGAGATGTTCCTTATGACTCAAAGGCGGCCATCATACAGTGGTTTATTCGCTGTGTAGCGGTGTGGATGCAAGATATACATCCCCCATAAGCCCTTGGTTATGCCGGTATCTGGCTTAAATGGGAGGGGGACACACAGTTCGAGAGGTCAATGACTGTATGAAAGGGGGTCACCAGGGGTTGGTCCAGAACAAAGTTAAAGGGCTGGAGGGCTGGTTAAATTCGAATAGTGCTCCAACGAATGTCCTCATTGAGCCCCCTGTCGTGTGAGGATAATCGGTGTATCCACCTCTGCTCTTTTGCAAATAAGTTGTTCTTGGATATGTTGGGAGCTGCTTCCAGGATTACCCATTTCAAGGAGTCTGGTGAGTGGGTTTTGTCAAGATAGTGGGCACACATTTTGGTATTGTTTCTGCGGCAACGGAAGTTGCTGCGATGTTCAGAAATACGCAGTTTAATGGGACGGGTCATCATTTCCAAGTAGTATAGATCGCTTGGGCATGTGAGTAAGTATATGCAATTTGCTGTGTTGCAGTTTGTGTGAGACCTCATCTCCCACACAAAGGTATCGTTTAATGTGATAGTTTTATGTACAGAGGTAAAGGCGCAGGCAGTGCAGGTGCCTCATGGATAGTGGCCTGTGACTGCTGGCAGTTGCCAGAGTGTACCTTGTTGGTTGGTAGTTTTAGCCTTTGGTCTAGTGTGGATGAGCATGTCTTTGAGGTTTTGCGAGTGTTTAAACGCAAACCGGGGTGGATCTAGGTCCAGGGTACCTGTGTTAAGTATGTTCCAGTGCTTTCTTAACACTTTAAATAACTGGTTTGAAGTGGGTGTGAAAGTTGTAACACAGGTAAGCACCTCAGTGGCAGTCTTTTCTCCTGGTCGGTCTCAGCCTGCCCTGACCCTCCAAAACCAGACAGCCAATACACATAACAGCAGAGCACACAGGAAATAGGCCAGAAAATACCTACTTCCCAAAAGTGGTAGTTTTAAACCCAGAATATAAAAATAATTGTCACTCAAAGATGCATTTTAATGTTTGGAGTTCAGGCATACTAAATTCGACTTTCCTATCCTGTTCCTTGGGTCAATTAGGATTATACCAATTCATACAGGCATCTAACACCAGCATCTAACACCAGCAAACAAAGAGGAGACAAAACCGAAAAATGGAAGAGAGATCCACGCCAATGGTGCCCGGTCTAACAAGCACAGTTTATGTTCTTTTGTAGATTTCGTGTCTACCCAAGCATTTAGAATCGGAAAAACATTAGAAAATGCCTCTATCAATAATATCTAAGCAACCGTATGTAACTGTATTCAGATTAATTCTGCTGACTGGTCAAATGATCTTTTTTGCACTACCTATATATTTGCTGATTTTATTCACATTTTTCTTTTTTTAAGTGTTTTTTTTATGTTAACCTTTTATGGCTATTTAGGCAAATAAAGGTATTTGATTATTTGATAGCGTGTAGTTTTTGTTGACAGTTAAAGCAGGGGATCATGTAAAGTTTTTTCATGTTTTCATTGTGTAGAAGGTGCTCCTCGTGTTCTTGTTGCAATGCTCTTTGATCCTCACAAAAATAGGGTTTCTGTTCCTAGAGAAGAAAAGAAAGAATCTAGACAGGTTGTGTGTGACTAGAGCAAGAGCATGGGGGCAGTAAACTGATAACGGGGGTTATCAGTGGCGGGTCGTCCCAGCAGGCACACATTTTTCACTGTGTGGTTTGCAAGCACATTGTAACTTGATTGTGGGCTTTGTAATTCTTTTCCATTTTGACTCTGAATGAACATTTCTACTGCTATTCCATTCTAGGGTTCACCACTCAGTTGAATCTTCAGAAGTTAGTAGCTTGGAAGCAGAAAAAGTAAACGAAACCTCATGTGGAATGTGCTTTCTTTGGGCCTTGATAAGTGCTTTATAAGTTCCACAAACCAATGTTAGCAATAATGGCGACCGTATTGAAAAACTGATCCACTGTTGAAAAACCCCACTCTTATGCACCATTAGGAAGTTGAAATGACGCGCTTCATCCCTGATGCTGCACCTTGAGCTCTTGAATGATTTTTTTCCTGTTTAGATATTATATATGCAGATTTATAGAGCACACTATCGTCCAAGAGGGTATCCTGGCACTGAGGAGGTGTGAATCTAGGCAAACTTATGGCCTAGTGGGACTACTTGTAAAGCCAGATCTCAAGCTTTTTGTGCAAATCAAGAAGTGAGGAGGAGGCTCTTATGTGTAGCAGCAGGTTGTTCCACACTTTAGGAGTGATGTAGGAGGTGTCTCGGCCACCAGGTCTAGTTTTATCTATGCATGGGATGTGTGCAAGGAGGAGTCAGGGTGAACAGAGGTGTTTGGAAGGTTTGTAAAAGCAGATTAGATTGTTAAGGTATGCTGTGCCAGTGTTGTGTAGTACCTTGAAAGTGTTTGAATTGCGTTTGTGTTTGGGGATCCAGTGGAACACTCTCAGATGTACAAGAGAGGTCGAATTATTCTGGATGCCAAGTTCTGAAGGGTTTGCAGCCATTGGATGAGTTTTTGTTGATTTTCCAGTAGTCCAGCTTGCTTGTAGCGAGGGTGTGCGTGGCTGTTTCCTTGTAGCTGATTGGGAGCTATTTAAAAATCTTCCTCTGTATCTTCAGAGTATTGAAGCATGAGGCGGTGATGGTGTTCACTTGGGTGGTCTGGTTGAGTTTGCCGTCAATGACTATCCTGAGGTTCTTGGCATGGGTGTTGGTCCTAGCTTTGTTGGCCACCAGGTGGAGTCCCACAAATACCACAATTTTGGTCTTGCTGGTGTTCATATTCGGACTGTTAGTCCGGGGGGTGATTTCAATCATTTAGAAATTGAGCTTAATCTGAGTTCTGGGCGTCTTTTTCTGTGTGGGAGAGAATGAGCTTTTGTGTCATCGGCATACGTTGATGTTGTGAGACCGGGTGATACTGGCTTGAGATATCATGTATGCGTTAGAGTGGCGGGCTAAGGGACGATCCTTGTGGAACTCTGACAGGGTCCTTCCAGGTAGAAGGCTGGTACACCCCAGAGGCGGAAAGCCGGGGGAATTAAGGTCGGAAGTTGAGTTTGAACGCTGACTGTGATTTTTGGTGGCATGATTTTAAATGTTATCGATTTGAAATGTGACTGAATTGCACGATTTTAACTGTAATTTAGTGGCAAGGATTTGGTCGGACCAAGGTGGAGTGTACAAATTTATGATCATCTTTTAAAAACGAACCTATTTGCACTATCGTTTTTAATCTGAAAATTGCACTTACCACTTTAACTTATAACACGGTGGCGCCGGGTACTCTCACTGCTTGTGCACTATCTCCTGACCCGCGTGCAGCCGAGTAGGTGCTGTCACGGAAGGAGGCACAGGGACCCGCCATCTTGGAGGGAGGGGAAGGTCTGCGGACTAGTTGTCGCAGCCTCCCACCCTCCTCCCGCCCCTATAAAAAGACCATGGGGACTCGTCCGCGCAGCGGGCGCGGGCGCCATAGGCAAGCCCGTCTGCGCCCGTCCGCGCCACCACCCCTGGCTGGACCTCCCCAGATCCTATTAGAAGGGTCACTTACAATCGAGCGCAGCTACTGAGGCTGCGGGGGGTAGGTGAGAATTACAGCTGTATCATGATGGCCCCAGAAAGTGAGCGTCAGGAAGCCACGCAATGCTGCTCTGTTTGTAAAGTTATTCTTCCACCGATTATCAGGGGCAGAACTAGGGCTTTCACCAATTCCCTTATGTCCAAAGAAAGTCGAGGGGATCAAATTACCAACTGTCTCCTTACTAACGCCAGATCATTGGTAAAGCACAGCTTTGTGTGTGCTGAGCTTATTTTGGACAGAAATATTCAAATAGCCTTTATCACCGAGACGTGGATGGATGCAGCGTTCGGCCCTGATTTGGTAAAGGCCACTCCACCGAATTATTGTAACTTTGTCCTGGACAGACCGGGTAAAAAGGGAGGGGGTCTGGCTATCATCTACCAAGCGTCCCTTCAAGGAACCTTCTTCCCAGTGACCTCAGGGGCATGTGAGGCCCTGGGGTTCAAGTTGGAGCTTTCCAACAATCACTCCTTTAAGGGGTGTCTCTTGTACAGACCCCCGGGGACGAAGTCTATTTTCTTGGAAGCAGTCGGTAGTATCTTGGAGGAAGCCCTGTGCACCAACTTCTTTACGGTTTTGGGCGACTTCAATTTCCATCTAGAAAGAAACACCGATGTGGACACTATTGCCCTAGTGGAGATGATGACCACAATGGGTTTGACCCAGCGAGTCATCGTGGCAACGCATCTGGCCGGCCATACATTAGATGGGATTTTCGCGAATAATCCCAATCTGATTTTTTCTAAGGCTGAACCTGTGTCCTGGTCAGACCATGGGGCTGTGTTATTTACCATCCTCAGTCCACTAGTTAGGAAGAATTTGAGAGAGGGGCAACCATCCAGGATGTGTAGGGCCTGGAAAAACACTGATGGGACAGCCCTGGAGGACTTGTTGATCGCATCCAGGCCAGTCATGCAAACCGATGTGAGTAAAGCCTCCATCGAATACACTGAATGGCTTGATAAGGCCTGTCACAGGTTAGTCCCACCTAAGAAGTGTCGGCCTACCAGGCCGGTACCTTCGGCCCCATGGTACTCAGCTGAGCTTAGAGAAAGGAAAACAAAATGCAAAAAGCTAGAAAGGATCTGGCGATTGAATTATCACGAACTGGATAAAGAGAGATTAAAAATTAGCCTTAGGTCATATAAAGAGCATATCAGGAAGGCCAAGAGTGACTTTTATACAGCTAGAATTGAGAAGGCTAAGAACTCAGCAAAGGAACTTTTCGATACGGTGGTCAGTTTAACCTCCCCTAAATCGGTGGCTGTGCCCCCCAATATCGAATTCTGTGAATCACTGGCTGACTTCTTTTTGAATAAAGTTCAAGTAATTTTTTCCACTCTTGAACAGCAGGTGACCTTGAGCAGTGCGGAGGAGTCCCAAAGGACCCCCCCGGCCGGAACCTTGGAGGAAAAATTTGCTGCCTTCAAGCCAGTAAACTCTGATGAGGTTTTAAAACTTTTGATGGAAACCAAGTCCGGCTCTCCGCAAGATCCCTGCCCTACGTCAATTGCAAAGCTGGCAGCCGTCACTATTGCAGACTCTCTTACTGGTATTTTTAATTTAATGTTTGAAAAGGGCGACTTTCCCACTGTGTGGAAGCGGGCTTCCATCCGTCCACTACTCAAAAAACCTTAGTTGGACATTATGGACCCCAACAGCTATAGACCAATTGCCAGACTGCCCCTACCTGCAAAACTTGTTGAGAAAATCATGAACTCCCAGCTCTGCTCCTTTCTGCGTTACGCAAAGGGTTTAGACCCGGCTCAACATGGGTTTAGAGAAGGACACAGCACTGAGACCGCCCTGATCAAATCTACAGAGGAGGTCTGGAAGGTGCTTGATGATGGGGGCCAAGCAGTGCTGATCCTTTTGGATCTGACAGCGGCCTTCGATACGGTTCACCATGCTTTGTTGGTGGACCGGTTGGAGGGCTGCGGGATCCAGGGGCAAGCACTCAACATTTTGAAGGCCTTTCTGAAAGACCGGGTACAAGTGGTGGCTATGGGGGACGTCGAATCAAGACCTTTCGAACTCCCCGGCGGGGTCCCTCAGGGATCCTCCCATAGCCCCACTTTATTTAATATCTATGTATCCTCTTTTGCTCCGGTGATCCGAGCCTTCGGGTTTGAGTTAACCTCTTATGCAGACGACACCCAGATCGTGGTCTCGGTGCTTCCGGAGAAAGAGCTGGTGGTGGCAGCCAGGTTTCAGGAATGCATGTCTGCAGTCAGTTCTTGGATGGCAAAAAGTTGCTTAAAACTCGCCTCCTCCAAGACGTAGGTGATTGTCTTTGGGTCCAACTCAAATCTCTGGAGCCCCCGATGGTGGCCAACTAACATGGGAGATCCGCCCGCTCCAGCTCAAAAGGTAAAAAAATTTGGGAGTCATTATAGATAGCCAACTTTCTTTCAAACCCCAAGTTATGGCGTTGACCTCGTCCATATATTGGCTCCTGAAAACCATTAGGAAAGTGCTTCCCTTCCTACCTGAGGGAAGCAAAAAAACGGTGGTGACGTCACTTGTTCTCTCGCGCCTCGACTATTGTAATAGTCTCTTCCTCGAGGCCCAACAGGGAGTGTTGAATAAACTCCAGGTTCTACAAAACGCGGCAGCCCGCCTCATTGGAGGTTTGCCCAAATTTGCTTCAGCTACCAAGGAACTGGAGAAATTGCATTGGCTCCTGATGCGGAAGAGGATCATGTTTAAAGCCCTCTGCATTGTCTTCAAGGCACTGCATGGCTTGGGTCCAGTGTCTCTTCAGGATCATTTCCAGAGGTATAGACCAGAGAGACATCTGAGGTCTGCCAGTATGGGACTGATCAAAACAGCTCGGATCAGGAAGGCACGCTGGGGGGGCAGGAGCTTTGTCCGAGGAGCAGCAAAGGCATGGAACTCCCTCCCTCCAACCCTTAAATCAATCACCAATCTGTTAGCTTTCAGAAAACATCTCAAAACATGGCTCTTTACCCTCTAGCCGGGGAATCTTAATCTCAGGGAGTTACCACTTCAGCGCCAGGACACCGGTTGGTATTAGTGCGCTTTATAAGTGTTATAATAAATAAATAATAAATAAATAGAAAGGTGGAGATCCTTGGAAGTGTGTGTCCTGAATTCCGATGTGATATATGCGTTAGATGAGGAAGGGGGGGGCTGTTTCAAACACTACAGAGAGGTCTAGAAGAATGTGGGCTGCAGTGTCTCCTCTGTTTGGAGTCATTTGGATATCATCCATGGTAGGGATGAGGGTAGTTTCTATGCTATGGTTGGGTCTGAAAAGAGATTGAGTGGGGTTGAAGCATTGATAGTTCTTTGGTGAGTCGTTTGTTGAGGATATTCTCTAAGACCTTGGACGAGAATGGTAGCAGGGAGATCGGTCTGTAGTTGGTGAGCGTTATAGGGTTTCTTCTGCAATGGGAAGGTATTTGCGTGTTTCCTAGCATCTGGGAAGGTCTCAAAAGAAGTGAAGTTTTACAGAATTGGTGTGAGCATGGCGCTAGTGGGTGCAGTCCTTTAGAGTAAACATGGTGTGGGCAGGGGTCCTTTGGGGACCATGAGTGAATGGATTTTATTGTGGCTGCAGTTTCTTCAAGGGCTGATGACGGGCCATGTGGTTAGCTTTGGTTCTTTGGATCAGATTGGGAGGCATTTGTGCTTGAAGCGTGTGGTTATCATCTTGCAGTTAGAGCTTGAAGGGTTTGCCTGGAATGACAGCGGCAGCATTTGCTTGAGGGAAAAATGGCATCTGCACTGTAATAAACCTGATGGAAACAGGACTCGTATATTTTAATTACCTCGTGTTTTGTCAGCTAGTAGATACATTTGAACACAAGAGATGAATCATTTTTTAGAGTTAATGTTCGTTTTTTTTAAATTGCGCCTCATCTATGGAAAATATAATTTTTGAGATTTTCATATTGTGGGTTGCTAGGTTTCAAGGCATGTGTCCTTTCTACATCTTTGAAATATGCCCTGCCCTTTCTACCCTTTCTCGCACCCTGTGAGGCTGTGGGGTTCTGCTGCATCCTGTGGCTTAGAAAAATCTGTTTGGTACCTTCCTAAACTTCATTGCTTTGGTGGGCTACATCACAAACTTCATTAATGAGGTTCATCGCTGCACGTCACTATAACCTTCTTTCTTATTCCTCATTTTCTGACACTTGAACTGGTAGTTGCTGCACTGCTGATTTCCCCTACTTGTGCTGGAACTGCTTGTGGTTACCCAGACTCTGAGAATCCGCAAGCATCCTGGCTGGGCTACTGTTCACTTAGCAAGCCTCTTACTTTGCCGGTCACGTTGTTGCAAAGAAAGGTGATGTATCCTTTCGTTCAGATTGTGAGAGCACCTCCATTTTCTTGCTTGGAAGTCTTTGCCTGGAGAAGCTGCTATCTGAGTTTGGACCATTGAACATTTCCTTGACCCTGTCTGCTCCAAGTAGAAAGAAGCCAGCTCTTCGGGATGATCACAGATAGTACGGAGTCGGCAAAGCAAGGCACAGTGGATTTATTGCTCCAGCATCTAGTATTTTCTTATTACCTTAACTAAGCTTAACATTATGACGTCAATTGCTCTACGCATATTTCGAAATTACGAGTTTTGATTCAAACACTGCACCCCACAATTTCCTAAAGGTAGATTTCGGCAGATCAAACCTGCCTATATTTACTTGTGGAGTAAATGTCTGTAAGTACCAATATATAAGCAAATTTTGGTTACAGAAAAATCTGCATATGTCGGAGCCTGTTCAGGGGGGCCACAAGGCAGACAGGAGCTAAAGGGTCAAGCGTGGTGCTTGCGATCGATTGCCACTCATGTCCTGGCATCCATCCTATTGTGACTCTGCAAACTAGGTCACGTCTCAATTTCCACACTTGACTCCCAAGGCAGCAAAGAGCGAGTGGTCCAAGATTTCACAGAGATGTAATGTCAGGACTAGAACTCAGAAATCACCTGTCGAATGAATACCAGACAAAATAAATGCGCCGCCTAACTTGGTGTATACTTTTACTTAAAAAATGTTTTAATTTATCATCACTGCAAAATATAATACTACAGTTACTTGGGGTCTAGTTGCAAGGTCATAAATCTAGCTACAATGCCTAGGTAAGTGACTGAATGCCTATGGTGCCCTCTCCCCATTCTAGGAGTAACTTTCGCAATTTTAAATCTTCTGTTCTAATTTAGACATAGACCCAGATTAGGCGTTGTAGCACTTCACTAGATCTCTACTCTCCCTGAGTAGTTGCCAGTTCAAGTCAATAGTTTGCATCCAAGTTAAAGGAGTGATTTTTTGACAGCAGTTGTTCCCATGGCATAACTCTGCTGGTTCGTCTTCATCAGTCTTTTGTGCGAGGCCCCTGTTACCTGCTAACTCTGTCACAGTTCTCCTGGCTGCCACTCTCAGCAGCTTCTCCTCTGACAGGGGATCATGGTGATGGTTTTGCTTATGACTGAACTCTGTGAGAGCGGGGTGGGAGGACTGGACAACTTGGTAGGCCTGTTGGTTGGGTGCCTGTCCTGGCAGATGCGGTCTTCAGGCTGAGATCTAATAGGTGCTTATTCCAACCAGTTGGAGATCGGCTTCACCTAAGGCCGGGGGCTTCTTTGGGCATTTGCGGCCTATAGACTGGGATCCGCTTGTGGTGTCTGTAGCTCCTCAGGAGTTTGTGGAGGGGTTGGCAGCAGCATCAAGCCTTCTGGTGTCTGACAGCACAGGATGACTTCTTACATTGATTTCTTTATACTCACCACTATGAGGGCCATAATGAGACCAGGGGATCCCTCCCGACACGGGTCAGCTCAGGCTTCGTTCCCAGGGCAGTCAGCAACTTCTGTTTGTCTTTCACCCCTGGGAACACAGCTAGCTTCTCTCTCAGGGGATCCCCATTGAAAATCATAAGCACTGAATAGTTCTGCCCTTGTGTGGTAGTCCCAGAGCACTTCTTTACAGTACATCTTCTTAAGTGTAGGTGTTCGCCTTTTTAGGTCTCAGCCTGCGCATTCGAGCTGGCGAGACTTAATGAGATAGAGGGATTTTCACTAGTGAGGTTAAGCCCTGTCCCTCTTTTCCATTGGCTAGCGTCCTAAACGGTGGCCAGCCATTGGAGAAGAGGTCCCAGTGACGTTCTCCTTTCTCTTTAAGCCCCGTCCTTTTCAGACTGGGTTACTTGACTTCCTGCTGGCGTAAAAGGTTTCTTATCTTATTTATGGGTCCAGATGGCCCCATAAAGAAGATAAGGAACCTTTTACCACAGCAGGAAGTCGGGGCACCCAGTCTGAAAGGGAGGGGGCTAAAAGAGAAAGAAGAACGCTGTCTTGTTTTAATCAACGTGTTTGCTGCAGTACGTTCCAAACACAGCAGAGACTTCCACACTGAAGTGCTATTGCGTGAAACTAGACGCGTAACTATGTGCACGTGGCTGGGGTTTAGCAGATGCTGTCGTCAGAAAGCGGCAGTTTCCAGGGTCTTCCTTGCTGCCTGCCTCGGGCTGAGGCAGCCACTGAGCTGTTTACTCCCCCGAAAAGAGCGAGAGGCGCAGGATGGCACCACGGGTGAGTGCCCCACTGCCGCCGCGGCGTGAGCACAGATTTTAAAACTGGAACACTGCAGTGGGTGACACGTACGCCATACTTCGGAGCTTTCGAGACCCTAGAGTGTGAAGATGAGAGCGCAGGACCCCCGGCGGGTGCTGGGTGGGGACCAGCATAGAGGCCGGCGCTTTCAAGGTAAACACACCCTCCTCCCCCTACGTGTTTACGCTATCCCAGGGGCAGCTGAGAGCAGGACCGCAGTCGGCGTCGGGAGGAGCACGCGTTACCCTAAAGTAGGCGGAGCACACAGAGGGTGCCTCCCACCACAGCCCTGCCTCGGTATCGGCTGGGCATCTCTTTCGTGAAGTCTGCGTGTTGTTGCCAGAAACCACCCCAAACGGAAGGTGGGTCGCTTTCTTTGGGAGGTGAAGGCCGAGACGGTGCCTGCGCCACAGCTAAAGAAGCTGTACAGAGGCTCAGGTGCAGTCGCAGCCACGCCCGAGGCGTGCAGGGAGGCACCTTCCATTCATAAAGGCACTGGAGTGCTATTCTTGGCTGGAGGTCCTCCCAGCTATTAACAGCCCGTTCCACACAGGCTGGGAAGGAGGGGGTTCCTTAGCCAAGCTTCCTCGCTCTGGCCCCGTGGTCTCCCGCCCCGTATCTGCCACTCCGCTGCCCGAACTGCCTGGGACACTTCGAGGGTTATTATTCATCTGTTTAACCAAAGACGTCCTCCCACCCCACCCCTCCCCACGGTGTAAGGAGCTGGTTTGCGGGCGAAAAATGGTTGCAAGAGTGCTAGGATACCGGAACACAAATGACATCATGTGTTTATTGCATTCTTTTTGCATAACGTGAATGTAAGCTTACGCCTCAGATGTTTCCAATACACTGGTACATACTCAACATGACATTGGTGGTATATGAAGGCTTGCTGAACGCCTACATTTTGCGTGCCAAGAGGCGGGCAGAGCGCTCAATTGTATCAACAAAAACAGCGAAAAGTGAAAGAAACGATAGTCAGAGGACAACTGAACTAACTGCCTGTTTTATATTACGGGGCACGCCCCCTAACTTGTAGTGGCGGTGCCCGCGAGCTCCTTGAGTGTCCCCCTCTTGCTTGCTGTGTGCAGGGTCCTCGCAGAGTGGCTGACATGAACCCCCAGCAGCAGCAGATCAGCAGCAGATGGCCGCCAGCGGGACGGACAAGGAGTTGACTTGCTGGACTTCAGTGCGGTACGCTATCCTTTTTCGAGGTCTTCTGCTTATGGCTTCTCCTCTCATGTCTAGCGTGCAACACTTTAATGACTTTAGCACTGCCAGGGTCAATCGGTTTAGAAGGGGGGGGGGACCATCTAGTGATCCATTGACTGCCACAAAATTACTGCCCAGGCATGCCAACTTGCAGATATATTTCACAATGGGGGGAGGGAGTTTGGGGGAGGATCTTATAGAGGATGCAGCAGTGTGAGAGACAGCATTGTGTGTAAGAAAGACAGCAGTGTGTGAGAAACAGCAGTGTGTGTGGGAGAGACAGAAGTGTGAGAGACAGCAGTGTGTGAGAGAGACAGCAGTGTGAGAGACCTTTTATTTATGTTTTGGTTTTTGAAACATAAATAAAACGCATTATTTGCAATGTCAATAGCTCAAACTCGCGTAAATACGCGACCTATTGCATTGCAAATGCAATAGGTCTCGCATTTGCGAGAGATTAAGCTATTGGCATTGTAAATGACAATGCCATTTATTTATCTGTTTTCAAAACCAACACATAAATAAATATGTTGTCATTTACAATGCCAATATCTCTAAGTTTTGCAAAGGCGAGACCTATTGCATTGCAAATGCTTGTTTATTTTCTTGTTCTCATTATCCTTCATGGAAAGATGAGTAAATGGCAAGCACTGCGTGTTTCTTCCTCGGTTTGTCTTGGCGCAGCCACATACACAGAGGTGCTGTAGGCACTGCACTGTTTGCAGCACGCTCCTAGGCCAGCCAGGCAGAGGCTGCGATTGGTTCCTCGCTTAACGCGTCAGGACTACAGACAGTTAACTGTGCTCTGTACAGACAGACTGCAGTGTGAACGCTGCACGGTGCGTCATGAAGGCAGATGCACATACACTCGGGAAGGGCCGTGCGTGAGTAGCTCACCCAGCCATGGAAATCGATATGCATGCATTCTAGGTGTCGTAGTTCTGCTTTTATAATGATTTAGACCGCACTACAAATCCCAGCATTTAACAAAAAAACATGACCCGGATTCATTACTCACACATGGAACTGCGTAATGTGCGAGCTCTAACTTTTACCAATAGATGGGTCTCTTTCAGATGTAGTGCGCTTATGTTACCCTTTAGTAAGGGTGAAGGATTAAAACCGCATTCTAGGTCGGCGTTGGAACATTATTTACACACTTCAACTGATGTAAGTGTGGGCCGTGATTTGTTTTCCACAGGTTCTGGTTTCTGTTTCCGTGGCTCGATTATATGCTCCTCTCTTCTAGATCTTCCGGAAATCTCGCGGGTTACATCTGAGATCCCTTGGGCTTTCTCCCCTTCTACCCTACAGAGAAACATCAGATCTCATCTATCAAAGCGGAAATCAGCAATTAAAACACAAAACAGCTAAATGTCGAAGATGACCCCGAGCAGAAAATCCGTGACAAACAAGTACAGACAAACGGGAAAGTAATTTATAAGCATTGCCCTAAAATCTAATTATTTGGCAATTCAAATTTTCTAGACGGCTTAGGCTGTGCAATAAATGTAACTCGCCATAAATTATTAAGGCTCATTCTGTGGTGCTAATGAAGAAAATTACCCCATTCTCTTTCCCATCATGCTGTTATTTTCATTCCACCCATCTAAAAAAAAATGCGCGTGCCTGCTGTATCCTGCTGTATCCTAACACTTGTCAGGCTTTTCTCCTGAGTGTATATTCCTTGGGTTCTGGATGAGTCTACCAGCCTTGCAGGGTGTGTGTTCTTAGTGATTTTAGTTTGAAAGCTATTAATTGCCATTAAATCAGGGTCACTAGAAACATTCCTAGTAATTTGCCAGGTCTAAAAGACATCCTGTGAAGAATTTCGAAGGTCCAAAAATTAAAATGTTATATCCTATAGTAGTTCCTCCTTTGGTCCAAAAGGCATTTAGTATATTTGCTTTTCTCTATAAATTCCCGAACGTCCTCTCCCTCACAAAAAACGTTGTTCCTATGCCCTTTGCATGAGGGCCACCAATGAGGGCCGCCATGTACTCGTCCACCCTGTCTGTCACCTTCAGCTCCACATGGTAAGAATCTTGTTTTGCCCGTAGTCTAATAAAGCTTGAAAGGGCTGCATTACATTTATTCATAAAGTCGAAGACCCATTGAAAAATTATCACAGAGGATATGGCCAGAGTTCAAAACGTGTGTGGTCCCCTCTGTTGGAAATATGTTCTAGACCTTCTGAATGATTGCTTCAGGGTTGATCCCTCCCTTTTCCTCCTCCACTGCTGCTGTCACTTGTTTGGCTGAGAGTCTAAGATGCATTTGTTATATGTTCTGCATTTACACGTGGGCCCCTCAGGACAGATAAACCTAGTCCGGATGTCTTTACGACCATGTACTTGGGACCTACTTGATGGCACTTAAAACTTTGTTCCAAATCTTGTTCCTTTTTAGCACCTCCATCATGGAGGCAAGCATATCCTCCATTTTTTTTACACTTTCTCAAACCCTCGAAGAAGGTGCTGGGAAACATCTGCTTGAGTTTCACTTGACTTCCCTGCCGTCTTTTGTTTAGGCACACGATGTACCTTATGGCTCCTTCTAATTTTCTCAGACACCTTCCTCTGGCCTCAGAGCTCTCAAGTTTTCATTGTCTAATGCACATAACATTGACAGTCCAGATTTTCTTCTTTGTTCAAGACCTAGTACTCCCCACAGGAAATCACCCTCTTATCAGCACACAGTTCTTTTTATTTTTTTTTATTTTTAGCTTTGTTAGCTTTTAACTTAAATGCAAAAATCCTGGAAACAGGAGGCTGATTAAAGGAATCTGGCCACCGGATGTTGACGGTGCTAGGGTGGCTTCCGCAGACCTAGACTGGCTATTATGATGGCTAGCCAGTAGATGCCAGATGGGCCTACCAGAGCATCCACCAGAAGCGACCATTCAGTGGTAGAGTTAGTCACCAAATAAATGATCAATACACGTTGATTTCCTCTATAGTTATATATATATATATATATATATATATATATATATATATATATATATATATATATATATATATGTGTGTGTGTTTATATTTATGCATGTGTGTGTGTTTATATTTATGCATGTGTGTTTGACAGATTTGAGCCCTCACAGATGTGAGATTTTTATGTAAGGAGTTTCTGCTGCATAGTTGTAAGTTCACTTTCATTTTTTTTCTTCAGTGATATTTTAAGATCGAGTTAAATAGCTAGAAGCCCTACTCTGATGGCTGCTCATAGGCTTCCCAAACCCTCACCTGGGAAATTGCCCCATTGTCTTTCAATATTAATACACATGCAACTCTTTCTTCTATGCGGAATTATCAAACACACTAGGTAGCTCTCAGTGAGGATTCAGCATGAGAGCAAGTGGTTCAGATTTTGGCATTGGATTTTAACCACAGTGCCTTTGAAATGCCCTTCGGAGGATGTTCTGTTTGCTACATGACCAGATCTAGTTTCCAAGTGAAATCCATGAAAATGTTTCTGACCATATTTGGTGTATGCAGGAACTAAAGGGAATCCTTAACTCCCTGGAAACTGTGCCTGCGAATGGTTCATGTATTCTACACCTCCTTTCTCCTCGCTTCTCCAAAGCTGCAAACTTTTTGTGGCAAAATTGTGAAGCCTACCCATAATATCGTCTTTCTTACTATTTTTGTATTTTCTGTAGGAATGTGTTGGTGGTGGCTCTATCTTGCAAGACGAGTTATTTGCAAACATGAAGCGCGTGTGTGTGTAGTGTGTGATAGCATGAGTTTTCCCATCTCCTAGGACTCGCCTCCCTTCATGCGTCTTTCACACCTAGATTTTCAACTACATATTTATATGATGGATTTTGGAGGCTACTGTAGTAGGACTCCTTTCCTCTATATCTATCTGGAGCTTAGTTCCAAATAGCATTAAAGTGCCCCATTAGAACAATATCCACCTCAAGAAACTGCTAACATCTGAACAAAAATTAGGAATGCTTTTTGCTGTTCGCATCGTCCACTTGTAAGTTCACTGTCTCAAGGTATGCCAGTAATCATGGTAAATCTCCTGCCACTATGCCTTTTACTTTTCCTGGGGTTAAGGGAGCTTTCTGTAAACATATTGCCTCTCCGTTCATCTTTGTCTGCGAAGAGGCCTTTGATTAATGGGGGCTGGTAGGGATTATGTTGCAGTAGTTCGGGGAACAGAGTTCAGCTCCAGGATACTCTTGCGGATAATAGTGCACATTACAAATACACATAACATAACATGGATGTGTCTAGTCTGGAGATTTTTAGGAGCACTCATACAACCGTTGTTTCGTGCTTTTATGTGATTTGTTGATTTCATTAGGTGTTGTTTGGGTTGGTGTCTTCACCTGCATACCTTTATGATGTCATGCAATACCAGTGACTGATTATGATTGTTATTATTAAGGAATGCTTCCTTAGCTGCCTCTTGCCTTTGCTTCATCCTCCAGGTTTTGCAACATGAGTCTTTTTTTGGATTCATATGCTGTGCATTATTCTGTCATTTAGTGGTTTGGTCTGGAATTATTTCTTGTTTTTTTAACTTTAAAATTCTACCACAATGATTGTTTTCTGTGTCCTCATATTTGTTGACTACTCGCAGTCATTGTTTCTCAAGAATTGAAATCTTGATCAACGAGCGGTCCTGGATTGCTCTGAGATTTGTATATGATTCTGTATATTTTGATCATTTCCCCTTGTGAGTCAATATTTTACCTTATGTCAGTTAAGAAGCCCTGCTGTTGATTGTTTAGGCCCTTTCCAAAATCCTCCTTCTTTCTGCCTTAAATTCTACATTTTGTACATGGAAGCAGGCTGCTTTTTGCCTCCTTGTCATACCTCCCTGTGTAAAGCTTAGAGAGTCGCCTATGATGTGACCCAGTCTAGCAGGATTAACACAGGGTAATGAAAGCGAAGCTCCATGATGACCCTATGGCAGATGATGATTTATTGTTGATGGTGGCACATGCCATAGATATATCCCCACCCTACTCAAGACCCTTATCTGTGCCAGGAGTGGTTTGCAGGTCAGTAAGGATTCTTCACTGAAAGACAATTTGAACTGCAGCTGGTAGATTTTGAGTTTCTCCAATGCCTCTTACCCAAACAGCAAAGAGCCAGATACTCGAGGCACCCCTAAGATGCCAGAAAAAGCTAATCATCTTATTGGATTTCTTAGATAGACAATATTTCTGCCAAGCCTTGGTAGTCCAATGTGAGGAGCTGAACAGCAGCTCAACCATGGCTGGTAGTTTTAGAGATACTATCTCATTGGGTCTCACCTGCTCACAGCGCATGAGTTGTCGTCTAGAAGGGGTATTGTTAGCAATAAAGGGCTTCTAGCCCTCCCATTGCCTACCAACACTTGACTTAATTGTCACTCTTCTTATTTGCCTCCTAATTGTCCAGCGTGTGCCGAGTTTCTCATTTTTTTCTTCTGTGGAGCATGGACCAAGCACAGATTGATTCCTCTTGATTAGTACCCATCTGCTGATTGTGCTATGATTGAGGAACTATTTCTTCTTTCCCTCCCACCTCCTTGTCCTGTGGTGCTTCTACCCCCTCTGCACCACCCACTTCTTTTTGTTTGCTCATTCAGTTTACTGAATTTTGCTAGTGTTCTTAAAAAGCCCTTGTAAACTTGTCTTGCTTGTCTGTTCATATACTTGCTACTATGCCCATGTGCTACCTCACCCTGAAACTGGTATGGCTCTTCGTTAATTAGCAGATGCTGCTGTTTCCTTAACATCTGCAATGTGCAGCTTGTACGTCTGGCACATTGCGTTTCATTGTACTACTTAATCTGTATGTAAACATTCTATGTCTTTGACGTGTGCTGTTTAACATCTGTAAAAAAAAAAAGCAAGCTGTTTGAATTTTCTTTTTTTGAATGCTACACGTATATGTTGAACCTTTTCCCATCAGATGTGCATGTCTTACCCAAAGTTGAAAAAAAATGTGTTGCGAAAAAGGCAACGGATCTGCCTGCCAGGAGCTTTGCAAAAAGCTTTAAATAACCACATGAGGCTCTCTGCTGAAATATGACAGCAGTAGTACAATTTAGACAGGAGAGAGACTTGTGTGCATGCCACACAACTCCACTTAACTGTACACAATGCCATACAATTCCACTCCATGCCACAGAATTCATCTCCATGTCACACAACGGCATACATTTTTACTCCGCGCAGTTCCACTCCACTCCATCACCAAAGCCATCAGATCTCACATAGGTGAGACCTATTTATTGGCATTGCCAATGCTTGTTTAACAGCTCCAGTTGAACAAATTATAACCGGGAGTCAAGGTAGACTTCAGGTTACTGTTGGGCATGAAAGACTTTGAATATTGGCAATCAGTTTAACTTCTAGAAAATTGTTTATTTCACAGATTTTGATTTTGTGAACTGAATGAAAAATTTCTTAGCTAACGTAACAGAAAATTTCAATTCTATTAAGGACTTGGAGGCAAGAATTATGCTTATTCTTTCTTCACTTTGATTCCACAGCAGCCATTTTAATAAACATCAACAAAACCTCATTTCCAGGGAAATTGGAGAAAACAAACTACAGACAAGCGCAATCCATGAAAGGGCATTGTCTAATCAGAGTCCAGGATCCAGCATATAGCCCCTCTTCAGTGTCCGGGTCTTCCTCTTTCGTCACCCCAGTCACGCCATCTGTCTTGCTCTACGCATTCTGCTTTCCAGAATTTTCTCATGGAACCAAAGAAGAGGGATCAGAACTAGAAGCGAATCCACGATGATTGAATGCATTCCAAGCAATAGTTATTCCACAGAAAGAAGATCATGACCTCGAATCACAAGTACTTAAACAGTTCTTTAATTCATATACATTTCCATTCAACACTGCTCCAGCATCATGAAACATGCCAAGCGTACCAGAAAGAACACCCTACTTACTCTCTACGGGTGGGTATTCCTGAACCTCTCCACAGGTGGGATAATCCTCACCTCCGAGTCCTTACTTTTCTTTTCGTTAGCTAGGAAATTTTTCATTCTATATTAGGACCAGAGGCTTTGTATTATGCTAGTTTAACCCCTTCGACGCTGATGACGAGCTGGGCTCGTCATGAGGTAGCCTCCTCGCACGCTCATGACGAGCCCAGCTCGTCACGTAAAGTGCGCTTTTAAAAAAGTCAGCGTACGAGCGGAATTCCGCCCGCACGCATGCGGTTAAAGCTTATTTACCGCCAAGTGGGCCATATCAATAAGAGGTTTGAAGTAGAACCTTTTAAAGGTTGAGTGTGAGGACCAATCTGCTGCATTCATTATGTCCTCCAATCTCGCCCCTAGAGTGAAGGCCTTGGAGGCCATCACTCCTCTAGCAGAATAGGCTCCAAAATGCCAAAGGCCCAGCTCCTGCATGACCCACCGCACCCAAGTGCAATCGTGGGAGTTGACACTGCCCTATGAGTCTTCCAGAGGGCGATTAGAAGTTGCCTCTCTCCCGGAGGTCTAAGGCCTAATGACATCTCCTCATATACCTTCAAGCAGCGACCACACAGCTTGGGGGAGTCTGGAAATGCGAGGTACTCTAGCACTCTGGTATGACATTTGGTTCTTCCACAAATTGTGAAAGAAACCCCAGTAGGGGAAAAAACCCTGCCTGTGATATCCAGGCATCTGACATCTGAAACTCATCTACACAAGATCAGGCTGAGGAGCATCGCTAGTTTAGCTGACTATTCTTTCCTCGACAAGAACTCATTTGATTGCCATGACAAGAATAAGTTGAGAAGAGTGTAGCGGCTCAGGGGGTAGAGACAATCTGAGCACCCTCAGAAGCCGACACACTAGAGGGGGCTCCCCAACCCGTGCCTCTTGCATTGGAATGTGCCCCGCTGAAATGGCAGACTGAAAAGTATTGACCGACTGGTAGACCAAACCTTGCTGGGCCAGGCTTGCCAGAAAATTCAGGATCTGCACTGTCCGTGCCCACTGGATCACAACCCTGTTGTACACAGAAATTACACCTTTGTCTCCGGGCTGACCGGTATCTCTTGACAGTGCTGTCAGATCAGGCATATGCCAAAAGGCCTGGGATTGACCATCTACTCCAGTAATCGTTCATGCCATTAGGTGTAGGGACTTGTTCAGCACTATCTGATGCGGAACATGATCGGGATTGAGAAGAAGCTCTGGGAACTGGGGAGACTGATTGGAAAATCCCAAGAAAGTTCCAGTTGAACCGGAAACCAAACTTGCGACCTCCAAATTGGAGTGATGAGAACCACCTTCGCCCGTTGCCGCCTGATCTGAGCCAATACTCGTGTGAAAATCGCAAATAGCGGGAACGCATAGGCTTGCTCCTGAACCCAATCCTGCAGGAAACCGTACGTGGCTGCCGCCAGAGGGTCTGTCCTCCAACTGAAGAACCAGGGAACCTGATGATCCAGTCTGGAGGCAAAAAAATCCATAGAGAATGGACCCCTAAGACTCTGCAACATGACAAAAACCTCTGAGTGCAACTTCCAAAGACTGGAATCCTGAAAGTGGCACAAGTGCCAATCCGCCATCTGATTCTCCCATCCAGGAAGATATTCCGCTGTCACGGAAATCTGACGGTTGATACAGAACTGACAAAGTTTGTGGCTAGGTCCGAGAGTACCTTCGACTGAGTGCAGCCGAGGTGATTTATGTACCTGACTGCCAAGATATTGTCCATCTTCAGTAGGACACACGATTGGACCTGTTCTCTGGTCCAGCAATGGACAACGAAGGACCCTCCCAAAAGCTCCAAACAATTGATGTGCAGAGTCTGCTCCTGCGGTGACCAAGAACGTCCTGTAGAAAAATTCCCACATCTGGCACCCCAGCCTGACCTGCTGGCGTCTGACTTGATAACCAGGTCTGGGGTGGAGCTAAATATTCCTCAGCCATTCCACGCCTCCATATGGGTGAGCCACCAGCGAATCACTTACTTTGCGCCGTCTGACAGGGACACTGGATGAGAGTATGGAAGCCCTCTCCGCAAGTGCCCTGCTTTTAACCTCGGCAGGGCCCGATAATGCAGTGGGACAGGAAAAATGGCATGTATGGAGGCCGACAGGAGTCCCACCACATGGGCAATTTGTCTGAGGGGCACTCTTTCCTTGGCCAACGTCCGGCGTAGCTCGTGACGGATTTTGGATATCTTCCATGAAGGAAGGCTGAGAGTTGCCTCTGAAGAGACTTATCACAAAGCCAAGAACGTGGCCTTCTGCGCTGGGACCAACAGCGACTTTTTGGTATTAACGACAAAACCCAGTCTCTCTAACAGGTGGACTGCCTGTTGCAACTGCTACCGCAATTGTCGGGCATCCTGCGCCAAAAGAAGCACGTCGTTAAAGTAAACAATGAGGGGAGTCCCCCGAGCTTGAATGTGTTCTATGACTGGTCCGTAAAACACCAAGGAGTGGAGGAAATCCCGAAAGGCAGAGTGGTGAACTGTTATGCTCGATGGCGACAAAGGAACTGCAAGAATTTCCTATGCAGCAGAAATATATGAATAGCCAGGTATGCATCTTTTTAGCCCAAGCGGACCATCCAATCTGCCGGGCGTAAAACGTCCCTCAAGAGGTTGATTCCCTCCATTTTGAAATGGTGGTTAACCAACCACACGTCTAACTTGCGCAGGTTCAATACCGGACACTGCCCCCCACCCCCACTCCCCCCATCCACTTTGTCTACCAAAAACATGTTGCTTATGAAACTTTGCGGATGCGGTGATGTAGGGCAAATAGCCCCTTTGTCGAGAAGGGAGGTGACCTCCGAATCGATGAGCTCCGTCTCTAGCTGTGAAAACTGGATAAGCCTGGGTCAGCTCTCCTGACTCTGAGTGCTGTAGAACTCTAGACAAAAAACGTGGACTTTTTGCAGCACCCAAGCATCGCTCATGACCGTTTCCCTAACATGCACAAACTTGGCCAAACGGCCGCCCACTTAGAAAAGGGATGAGGTGGAAACATCTCCGTTCGAGGCATTGTCGCCCCCTCTGAAACCACGACCTCTTGATCGTCATCCATGGGTGGGGTAGAAGTTGTGATAGAAGGCCTGATCTTGAAACTGCTCATGACTAGAGCCTTGCCCTCTGGAGTTTTAGGAGGACTGGCCGGTCGAGCGGCCCAACGGAAAACCCAGGTGGAGAAAAGCTGCTTGATAGATAACTAATGCAAAAACACCCGTTGATGGACAGAATGCAGAACAATGTCATACATTCACCCCAGTACAGAGATCTGGGCCTAAATCCATTTTTTTTTTTAGCTCACCATGCCATTCCAGTTTGAACCCAGCCATAGGCAAATCAGTCTTGACCTTGTGCCCCATGGGAACAGTCCAGCCCGAACTGCCAAGCCAGGTCCTCCCTGGACTGGAATCAAGCATCCTAGAACCGGTTTCGGGCTGATGAAGGCTGATAGCCAGAAACCGGTCCTAGGATGCTTGATTCCGGTCCAGGGAAGACCTGGCTTGGCAGTTCGGTCTGGACTGTTCCCATGAGGCACAGGGTCAAGACTGATTTGCATATGGCCATGTCTGAACTGGGGTGGCTTGGTGAGAAACATAACGATGGATTAAACCCAGATCTGTGACTGGGGGTGAATGTTTTGCCATTGTGCAACATTCCGTCCATCATCTTGTGTGTTTTGCTGATGGATAACTAAGCCTTATCTAGGGTTGTGAAAGTACTCACAAATTTCCCGAGCTCTTTAATAAAAGGCTCGCCAAACCATCTGCCCTGGGCAACCGCTCCAGCTTCAGAATCGGCCAGGGTATCCCAACTTCGGGTCCACCGAAATAAGGAAAGAGTTCCTCCGCTACGTAGAGCGCACAGTTGTCGTTCCCAAGAAACACCACTGCGAGCTGTGCTCAACAAGAGAGGGCCTCTGGAGATATAAGGACACCGAGGTCTTGGTGTTCTCGGCCAGGTCCAGAATCCTAGTGATCGGACCAAGGGCTTTCAAAAGCTTATCCTGGCATGCCCTCCAAGACCGGTATGTCCCCTTTTTTCGGTCCTTAATAAATTGGGCCAGGAAAGTGGCCATTCTGGGGTCCAATGCAGGGGTCTGTGCAACTTTACCATCTATTGAGGGGTAAAGGCACGCCGTCTGGAGGCGGCTATGAACCTCTTTCCCCCTGGGGGTGCGAATCCTACTTTCCACATCGCTCGCCACCTTCGAGGAGGGTGTCCACTCGGACGATTGAGGGTTTACGATAAGGTCCGGATCCAACATGTCCGAAATTTCCCCCACCCCCTGAGGATCATAGGCAAAGGGGTTGCTGTGGGCGCCAAGGGCCTGGATGGACTGGCCTCCACGTCTCAACCCCCTTGGGCAACATCTCGCGGGTGGGGTGAAGGCAGAATGGGTGGAGAAACGGGATCTGTGGGTACTGCCCAGGACTGGTTTTGGGCAAGGAACGCGTTCTGCAAACGCGCAAAGGTGTCCTGGTCCACCTTGGGGCCTTTGCTGGTGCTGGCTGCTCTTCCTCCTGTGCATTTTGCAGGTTATTAGTGGCATTTGCTGGAGGCGGAGCCCATTTAGCACATTTGCGCGCATATTGCTGCGCTAAGCGCTCCTCCATGGGGACAATGGCCTCCTCCACGGCCCTATAGATTGACGCGTCTACTGCGTCGTAGAAATCATCATCCCATGGAATCTGGGCCAAGCAATCTTCTTCCCACTGCATGCCTGCTTGCTCTGACATGCCTTACAACCCAACAACTGAACTAGGGGCCCTTCTGACACTGCCTAACCACTAAACTGCTTAAGGCCGGTGGGGTAGCTCAGAACCTCCAGCAGTCCCTGCAGAACTGCGTTATAGGCACCGGGGACTAGCTAGTTGTAAGTATAGGGCACAGTCCCAATCTCAAAAGGGGGACTTCACCCCAGGGACATTGCCCTGCTGTCTATGCCACTCATCATGAGGCCCAAATACCCTCCAGGGAGTGTGTCCCTGCCAGGTCTTTCTCAGAGCCTGGTAGAACTACACCCTCGACGGGCATCTATTTAAGCACACACACCTACCCCTGTGCAGAAAACCCAGGGTGTCTCAAACAAAGCGGGCCGCACAGCCTGTACAGACCCTCAACGAGGGTGTCTCTCTCCAGGGGCTGCCAGAAGCTGTGGGAGGCGATGTGCAGATTTGGATCCTGACAGGGAATCCAAATTTTGTGTGTCGCCAACCATAGAGGTTACACGCTCACACAGCGCCACCTAGCGTTTGGAGGTGTCCACCGCACTCTACTGCAGCACAGAGTAAAATCACCATAAAGTCACGTAGGGCCGAAAAGCAGTCCAGCGACTGCACTAATCATAACGCAGCCTCACACAGGGTATTACTGATGACTACCACAGGGCAGAAATAAACAGTCGCATAGGACCGGCAAACGGTCCCACGACCGCCGCAATAATAACTCGGGAAGCAGACATAATTATGGCACATATACCATAGTTACGACCCATGCCTAATTACGACATATAGCACAACGCAACAAAAGGAAGGAAAAGCACTCATCTGTGGCTGCGAGCAGCGAAGAAAGAGGGAAGACCAGGACACTGAAATGGGGCTATAAGCTGGATCCTGGACTCTGATTGGACAATGCCCTTAAATGGATTGTGTTAGTGTGTTTGTTTTCTCCAATTTCCCGCACCCTCCAAACCTCCTTAGTTCGACCTCCAACCACCATGGACAACCAGTGGCCTGGATTCTCTAGATTGTGCGAAGGGGCGACCCCTTCCCCTTCGTGACAACCCTTCCACCCTCTTGTGACAGGCTGACAGAGGACCATCTCTCCTTACTCTGCCAAGAAGCTGCAAAAGATTAGCAGTGGTGGTTAACTAACTGTGATTGGGTCTGCAATAGACCCCTCTCCTTTCGCTAACAAGATCTGATGATGCTGATAGATGTGTCACCCCTGGGATAGGGTGGCCATCTTGAAAATATGAAGATCAGATGCCTCTGGTCTCTGGTGGAATCTGGACTCCACTTCAACCTACTGGAGCACCGGGCGATCCAGCTGGCATTAAAAGCCTTTCTACCCTCCATCAAGGGATGGCTAGTGCAGGTGTTCACAGACAACACCACCGCTATGTGGTACTGCAACAAATAGGCCTGGATGGGGTTGTGGACCCTTTGTCAAGATGCCCTGTGCCTCTGGACATGGCTGGAGCTTCAGGGCATATTCCTGGTGGTTCAACACCTAGTAGTCTCTTCAAATGCCAGGGCGGACGAACTCAGTCGATGCCTAGCGGATCACGAATGGCATCTTCCCCCAGAGGTGGTCATGGTCTCTTTCAGCAGTGAGGGGAGCCTTAGATGTGTTCGCCACCGTGGAGAACAAGCAATGTCGGCACTTCTGCACACTAAAGTTTCCAGTGAGGCTTTCATTTAGAGACACTTTTCAGCCAACGCACTGGCCAAGAGTCAACTCCTTGAGGGTTTGTGTGCTCATTCTACCAGAGCTAAGGCTGCGACTACTGCGTTAGCAGGCGGAGTTCCGGTCCTGGACATCAGCAAGGCAGCAATGTCAGCTTCTCTGCACACATTCACTAAACACTGCTGCCTGGACAGTCATGTTTGTCGGAATGGGCACTTTTCCTGTTCGGTCCTACAGGATTTTCTAGTGTGAATTTGTTCTGCAGACCCACCTCTGGGGAGGTATTGCTTGGCTATCTATTCTAAGGTAAGGAATCTGTTGCTAGAAGTCTCTATCAGATGACACTTACCTTCGGTAACACCGTATCTGGTAGAGACTCTATCTAGCCCTTGATTCCTTATAGACCCACCAATCCTGCCCGCTCTGCAAACTGATATCTAGGGTCAAGGTTTTTCCCCTTGTATTATTCTAGTTTTTCACACCAGTGATAATGTTCTTCGTGACTTTATACACCTGGCGTGGAAAATCACGAAAAGAAACTGACGCCAGCGCACTGGGGTGGCACCTCTTAGGCACCACACAAGTCCCTTCCAGCGCAGACGATGCCAAGCAGAACTGAACGATGCCACCTGCTGGCACGCAGGGGTATTGCTCATAAAAAACTTCCAGATCGAGTCTGCCCTTGGGGATAATTCTGAGGTTAGGAATCTGCGGGTATATAGTCTCTACCAGATAAGGCGTTGCCGAAGGTAAGGAATTTGCCCATCAGTGAGACAAAAAGACATTTCATTTTAAAGAAATAGCTTCTTACCTGTTGATAGCATAGTATTTAAATAGTGTAAAACCCACTTTTGTAGAACTTACTGTCTGGCGATCTTGATGAATAATATGCTTGTGGTAGAACTCCAAAACCGCATTGCCAATGCCAGGGTAATACGGAGGGACCACACCCAAGAAAGTTGCATGAATTCCAGTCTATTAGTCTTTCAGAGAAAAGGTCATGAATAAATGCAGGGCAGAAAAGATTCTTGTAGGTGCGGTGAATCGTTCTGTCCTCTAGCCACCTCCTGGAAGTCTATCTGGGGGATCTAGTCAGCTGCAGCTTCAGTGAAGGCTGGGAAGCTCCCTGGAGACGCAGCTAGGCTGAGGTCTATAGTCCTACTGCTGTTGGTTGTTGGCGTGCTGTGGGATGTTGCAACTCTGGAAGAATGGAGGATGTTGGAGTAGGTTGGCTCACCAAGAGCAGTGCCGATGGCAATACAGGAGTAGACAACATGCCGCTGGTGGTGTCTAGTGGATGTGCTGTATTCCTTGTGTGTGCTGATCTTGGGTGGGCCTGCGACCCATGTGTAAAGGGCCGTTTTTAGCCAAAATCAGTAGAGAGGTGCGGGGGAAGAGATATGTAATCTCACAAAGCAAAGTATAGTGCTGCTGGATTGTGTCTAGAACGACTGCTGCTGAGACCAGTGATGGCGAATAGACACCATTGTTTTCTGTAGTCCGAAAATAAATGAAATGGGCCATCATCGTGGGAGTGTATGTAAAACCAAATACACCTGACAAATCCCAAAGAAGAGCAAACAAACCCAACAGAAATAAATGTAAATAACTTATGTGGGCCAGACAAACTTTATGTGAAAAGTATTGAAATTTGCCGGCAATGTATCTGGAAACGAGTAGGTGCGCTCAAATTTGTATTTTCTCCTTTTTGCTTGTTTGTTTGGTCAGAGGAGGAGACTGCCAATAGCAACAGACCCCTGGAGGGTGGAGCCTGCTGCCCATTCACGGAGCACCTGTTCCCCAGCTCTGCAGCCGTTCAGATTCTGGCTGACTTCGATGCTGATGACAGCTGGGTGTCGAGACCAGTGAGCGACAGAATGGAGAGATGAGCGCCGCCGCAAAAACGGACTTCCTGTGTCCTCGCGGCTGCCGGAAGCGCGCTAAGCATGCTGCACCCTGTAGCTGCGATGCAACTGATGCATAAGTAAGAGGTGTGGCGCCGCGGCCAGGGCGACTGACGCTGGAATCTGGGGACCACGGTTCGATCCCCGGCTCCGGCGGCAGGTCAGCGCAGCACCATGTGACTCTGGGCAATAGCTCGCTTAATCTTCCCGACGGCCCCCCAGCGCCTAGAGACCCTTACGGGTGATTGTGCGCTTTACAAATGTGGACTTTAAGTAGAGAGACGCAGAGTCACTGAAAGTGGGTCCGGAGGGTCTGACTTCAGCGGAGGCCGGTGGCACTGAGGGCCGGCCCGGCCCATCTCCTTCCTATCAGTACAAGCAGTCAGCGGTACACCGTAAGAAGAGCACAGAGATTGGATGGCACCAGCCAGTGGTGTACCCAGCTGTGGCAGCACTGGCTCGGCATTCTGTGCTACGGGGAAGAGAACTACCTGTGAATAAAACTGCTTCCAGCACCAACAGGGTGGGAAAACATGCCAGTCAGGGCATCATTTCCTTTGATCATACAAAAAAGGGGGTCAAGATCTAGACCTCCCCTGCACCCTGGGGAATGCTGCTGATATGGATATTATAAGTACAGGGCTTTAAGTGGGAAAAAAACTTGGAATGCTCTAAAAGGGGCGTGACAAATTCCTTAAAGGGTTGTGGCCTACCCGAGTAGGGGCGTGGTCTAAATCAAGATAACTAGCATTGTGTGCTTAAGAAAATCATGGTCGCATTCAGCAAAGGATTATAAAATTGGCAAAAAAGTATATTTATTAAGTATAAGCCATAAAATACCAAACATTATTTAGATTACTTAGAAATCTATTGCAGGATTTCCCAAAACCCTTGAAGATATTCACTGTCTATTTTGCTAGGGTTTCTCACAACAATTTTCTTCAGCAGACCTTCTACCTTTTGCCAGCCAACTCTTTACATACAGCTTTGCGTCAAATGTTTCAAATGGAGGACTATTGAGTTTTACCCATAAGCATGAAGAAATGGTCTCTACAAGAAGAGAGGCTCTTTTTGGACTAGCAATTAAGTTCATTGCGCTGAAACCTCTCTCGCAATCCGCATTACTTGCTGGCAGGGTTTCCATGCAAACTACTAACTGTTTTAATGCTTCAGGGTTTTTTCCACCAAAATCTTTGAAAAGTCTAAAAGCTTGGATAGTATTTCTTGCTGGCAGCTGAAACTCTGAATACAGTTTGAATACAGTTTCTGGATCTCTGTTTCACCATAAAGAATGCGTTTATCACCAGAAGGCAAGTTGCCTGCATCTAGCACACTGAAGCTGGCTATAAGTTTTTTCTCAGAATCCGGGGCACATCGTTTATTGATATTTACAGACAGACTTTGGTAAAACTGGTTTGGATTAAGGGCAACAGAGTTACTTCTACCATGGAAAAGAGGAACATTCTTGAATTTGCCCTCGTCAACTGAGAACCAAGGAATGGGAGCAGAAGAGCAATGGCGAGCTGGAGCCCATCTCCTTTGCGCAGCTCTGTTTCAAGAGACAGCATCCCCTGTGTTGGTGTTACAAGGGGAGGAAAGCTGACTGGCTGTAGGATTGAGGGCATGCGATGTACAGATAATACTGGGCATATAACAAGAAATAGATTCCTTATGAAACAAGCCATACTGGCTTCAGAAGTAAGTGGTACAACAGTGACCCGGGGGCGTGCCAGGAATCTGACTGAAGGACTCGGCGCACTGCTGCAAACACACTTGTAAGATCCACCATACGAAGTAGGCAAGAAGCAGCACTACAAAGGGGCATGGCAGGAGAGGTGCTAACGGTGACCCAAGAAATAGAAAGGGCGTCAATGAGCAACTGCGAGGGCTGCCAACCAAATGGGAACTGAATTATAAACTGGAAAGCAAGGGCAGCTATTGGGCTAATGTCCAGAAGAAGTCTTGAATATGGATCTTCCCCCAGTGGTGTAACAAAGGCCCCCCACAGCCCCCATGATGCAGGGCTCCACAGGCTCCTGAGTGTGGTCTGTGGGGGCCCCCTCCAGGTACTTTGCAGAGGGGCCCCCTTAAGTTTCGTTGCGCCACTGACACGTAAGTAGCACTGGGCGACCGTAAAGAGAAGGTTGGCCTGCCGGTAGCGCTTGTGATCATAATCTACCCACATGTGCAAACTCCGGTTACCTTAGGATGTGATGGTCCACGCTGATCTCCGGTGAAGCCGCTTTCGCCGGTGGGACGCACCTTGGCCTCAGGTTCAGGCAGCTCCTTTCCTCGATGACGAGCGCGAGGGAACCCTGGTTGCTAGGGGAAGCCTCGCACCTCTCCAGACGCAACGTAGCTCCGCCTGACGAACCTCTGCGTTGCTGGGGGAAATCTTTGTTAATGTGACCAATCTGAGCGCGGATCAGAAATGACGATCCCGGGCCGGTGGTGGTGAATGCTGGCAGGGTGTCAAGGCTCCTTCTCAGAGCGGCGAACCCGGCCTCGGGCACACAACACAGCTCGAGGGGTGGCGGTGGAGTCAATGCGCACACAGCGCTCGGGGCAAAGCAGGCGCTCCAAAGTTCCTCATCGGTGCATTAATCCGCACACACAGACCGCGAGAGACTCGATCCTGGGGCAGATCGCGTTTGAGGCAGAGCAGGCCTCACGACCTTACGCCCCAGCTGTGTGCCGATGAGCACACCGAGACAGATTTCACAGGGGGGCACCTTCACGAAGGCACAGCGCAGAGACGCACACAGCAGCTGGAAGGGTGGGTGCTGGCGAACTTTTGTATCCCTGAGTTCCCAGCTCTTCTTAGGCCCCTGGAGACAGGCAGGCTTCAGAGGGGCAAAGCACACAGCACAGCTCCTCTTAAAGTTAGGGGGACACAGCACATTCCCTTCCTCAGCAATCACAGCAACTGTAGGCCAGCTCCCAGACACTCAGCACGGATTCCTTCTTGATCACAAAGTTTCCTAATCTATCATTACTGGGGCTCCAGTCCTACTTTTATACCCCAAAAGTATTTGTTCTTCTTGTGTGGGGGGTCCTGAACCCAATCTAAACCAGTTCTGGGTGCACTCTGCCAGTGCACCTCTTTTTCCTTTGTGAATGTGGGCCAGGGCCATCAGACGCACCGCAGGAGGTGGAGCCAGCATTGTGGCAGGCAGGCACAGCCCTATTGAGACCCAGGTGCTACTCCTCCCACCACTCTACATGCAGATGGGTCTATTCAGCCTTGTGCTGACTCAACCAGCCTCCTGAAGCTGCCCCCAGTCCCTGTCACTCACAAACCAGACAGTCAATACACAACCAGGCAGAGGCACACAGAAACGTTGAGCAGGAAAATAGCCACTTTCTAAAAGTGCTATTTCCAAACTTAGAATTTAAAAACCATATTCACTAAAGGATGTGTTATTAAATTCTGAGTTCAGGGATACCAGATTCCATATGTCTATCTTGCCGTTATGGGAAGATATGCAGGGAAACATGTCACACAGCATTCCCCATGTTATCCTATGGGCAATATAGCCTTTCAATAGTGAAAAACGAAATGGGCAGTATTTCACTATCAAGAGATGTTACCCACACTAGTAACACCAAACAAAAACCGGGACGTCTGCTCACCCTACCGTTAACCTTTGAGGCCCAAAAATAGAGCCCCCTTTCGAAGCCTCCAAAAACAACTGGGCGGGGGGGGGGCTCATAGCCCCCCCCACTTAAAGCCCTGTATAAGTATACTCATGGATATGAAATACAACTTGCGCACCATAGACTCCAAGACTGACCACTTCACCTCTCCCATAGATTTGAGGCCAAACACAGGATCTCTGGCCTAGAGAATGGCTCCCTTGAATCAGAGACCACAATCCTAGATGTGGAGAAGGGCCTGGCATGAGTCTCTGCAAAGAATGAGGTATTCGAATGTCGTTGTTGCATGTAAATTGTATGCATAGTCTGAACTCCAGAGTCCATGGATCTTGGAAAACCTGAAACCTTTGTAGAGTCTCTCCTTGCTTACCTCTTCAGCAGAAGCACCTTCCCTGAGCTCCTGGTTGTCGAAGGGGTGCAAAGATCGCAGGGGTACATGCCTATTAAACTATCAAGACCATGACACAGCTTTACGACTTGCAAGAAAGAAAGCCCATTGCAATTTCAGTGTTCTATAATATCTCTACGCCTGTACTTTAGTGGATTTGCAGGAGGCCAGGCGAACGTACCTAGAGGCGAAAAATGCTGGGAGCTCTCACAGCATCAAACATGCAGTGTTGTACCCGGCCTGCCTTCGAATCTAGTACGGAGACCGTGTGCACGTTTTTAGTTCTCCTGAGGGATGCCAGTAAATTTGCTAAAAACGCTGTCAAGAAAACGAAGGTGGGAGACATACTGAGCTCCCCTGCTCACCTGGATTCTGGCATGGACTGTATTTGAACACTGTTATGGATGGTAAAAGGTTGGCTTGTTACATGAGGGTGAAGATGCTTCTCTATTATTGGGGTGTTAATCAAATGTGTAATCGTTCTTGACCTCTTTTTAGGTCGCAGCCTACCAGACAATGCAGCTGTCTGGGTCGCTAAAGACATATTTGTGACATTCAGAAAGTTGACCTAGGAATGCATTCGGCCCGTTGCTTGCCATTGCTATTGGCTTTCTGGTTTGTAACTCACATTCTCTTGATTTCCTTTTTCTGGCTTTATTTGTTTTAGGCTGTCTAGCTTGAGTTCGTACTTTCCCATGCCCAAACTTTATATACAGTATCCTTCCGAGTGCACCTTTTCTGTAAACATGCCTGTAAATCTTGTTCTTATCTTTGCATTTGCTGTGCATTTGAAAGACTGAGGTCAAATGCTTGTTTACTTCTCAAAGTGAGAGGATTTATGTGACAATCCTGCTGGATACTGGGGGTCGGAAAGAGTTTTTCTAGCACATGACAACATTTAAGTGAGCTGTGCAAGTATTTCACTTTATATGAGAATTATAAACACATTTTGTTTATTCTGAAATGTGTTGGAAACAGATACTTTAACATAATCAAAACTAATTTTCACAACGTGTTGCAATTTCCGCACATTTGTCTATGCACTGTATAGTTTTATTAGTAAAACTGTATGTCTTTGCAAATGTGATGGTCACTTCAGTTGAAAATGTGTTGTCTGTAATGGTAACACACCATGAATGAACTCAGTGCCACTCTACTCTAAATCACTTCACAACACTGCACACTAATGTGCACCACTCCACTTTATACCACTACACACTACTCTGTGCCTCTCTACTCTGCCATGTACTACTTTCCTCTACTCTATGCTAGTACACTCTTCGCTACTCTACATCACTGTACTTTTCACCACTGCACTCTACACCACTCCAGTCTAGGCCATGCCAATCTACTCTGTACAGTTTCACTCTACGCCACTGTACTCTAAGCCATTCTGAAACACTGTACTCTGCCAATACAATCTACGCCAATGCACTTTACTCTTTAACACTCAACTCGATGCCCTTGTACTCTATGCCAATTCTCTGTACAGCACTTTACTCTACACCACTGCACTCTGTGCCACTTTACTCCATTACACTCTATGCAACTGCACTCTACCTGCACCACTCCATTCTACGCCACTGTAGGAAGGTGGATATCTGACTATGGTTACCCCCAAACTTTTTGCCTAGTGTTTAGCTGGTTTTTGACTTAGTTGGCCTGGGATCCTGCTATTCAGGGCCCCAGGCTAATTGCTCTCTCCTTAAAATGGACTCCATGTACCTTAGGTACATACACAATTGGAACTGGTTCACCTTATTGGCCCCTGTAACAGTGTACCCCAGGTACCCAGGGCATAGGTGCTTCCAAGGCCTTCCAGGGGCTGCAGCACGTATTGTGCCACCCCTGGCCTGGCCTCCATATTTGACACAACTGGCTGATCACTCAGCTGGGGTAAGTCGGTGTAATCACCCCTTACTTAGGTGTAGTATGCCTATGCCTAACCTAAAATGGACACATATGTTCCTATCAGCCACTCCTATGGAAGGCCTCATCAATCCTGGAGGCAGAGTGCTTGGAAATATGTGAGATGGTGCTCTGGCATGAGCTGAGCCTGTCTGCAGCTTTCGGAACCAAGTCCTTTAGCTGTTTCATGATACTGCCATACCATATACTCTTAAGTGCATTATGAACCTCGCGGTTAAATGCTATCTTTGGTTTGGCTTTATCAAAACATGTCGAGTAAGGTGTCATACGAATTGGAATACTACCCCCTCGCCAGTTCTGGCGACGGGGGTAGCATTCCACCCTTCTAGAGGGATACGACATGTACCTAACCTGAACCCCGGTTAAAGTTAAACAGAGCCTCAGCATCACAAAATGGATGCTGCCACCACAGACACAAGTCTGACCTCCTGCTGCTGGGAGTCCTTCCAGCGAGGGAGGCTTGGACAAAGGGTTTCCTGCCTTGGGAGGTGCTAGCACCACTCCAGACAGGATTTTGTGTATTGGATAGGACAGGGCTGAATAGAATCAGACATGCCTGGGGCACACAAGGTGTCCCTGTGCATATGCCAGTTCAAACCGGTCCTGGGGCTCTCCAGCCCCAGTCCTGGCGCGAAACTGGAAAAAGGAAAGGGGGTGTAACCACCCCCCTTCCTGGTCCCACCCAGAGGAGGGACCTAGCAGGTAATCCGGCCCCTAGATTTGGAATAAGAGTAGGAGCTGTGTCCCAGGACTTCAGATCATCCTGAACTCGACTTGAAACTAAGAAGAAGACTGGACTTCGACATTCTGCTGCACAGAAGACTGAAGAGAATCTCCCTTGTGGCCAAGGAGTGACCACCCTGTGAAAACAGGCACCAACCAGCAACTCGACGTCTGCTTTGCCGCCGCCGCCTCCTGCCCGAGCCCAGAGCCCGACGAGACCCAGACTCCCAGACATCTCAGAGCCCGATCCACAGTCCCTGCAAAGAAGGGACCTGTGGAGGCACCGAGAGACGTGGGACCGGACATCTCGGAAGACCCTCGAAAAGCTGACTGCGCAGCACCTGAGGCACCCTCGACGCTGTGCTTTGGGGTTTGAGAAGCCCCGACACCGAGCAGCATTTGCACCGAAGATCAGCCCCCCAGCATCTCCACGATCTGCGTGGGGCCCTTTTGCACTTTGCCACTCGACACACCATCCCGGTCACTTGCCACGCGGCTAGTGGCCATCTTGGCGACAAAAACTACGACTTGCACCGCTGGTCTGGTTGCTCCAGACTGGCCCTTGCTCCCCTGAAAAGAAGCACTTGCTCTGACCTTGCTGGACCGAGTGTTAAGCTTTTTCCACTTCCTGCGTGGCTTGCATTAGCCAAGGCCTGTTTGCTCCAATCAAGTTGCCGACACCGCCATCAGCTAGAGCCTTCGTGGGACAGCTCGTGATCGACTCCTGGACGTCCTTGACCTCTTCGTGTCCACGTGGCTGCGGAGACAAGCTGCACCTCTTCACCTGTTTGCACCCGACATTGCCTGGTTCCATCCTGGTTCCACGGTAGTCCCTGGCTAGTGACTTTGAACATTGTCCCCTCTGCTTTCAGGTCTTCACCTCTTCAGATCCACTCGTGGATCCACCGGAACTCTCCTCGACGACCCGCCTGCAGCATCTTCAGCTGCAAGCACCATCGACCTGCGTGACGAAACCCGACACTACTTCGCACCTGTGCACCCGCTTCCTGTGGGTGAGGTAACTCGGCAACGCCGGTGTTCCCACACTGGTATACACCTCTAGTGCCTGTGTCTGAAGTTTTATCCTTGTAGGTCCATCGGAAGGTTCCTTAAACACTAACTTTATAACTTTTACGCACCATTGACTTAACATTGGTGCATGCGTGCACTTTGAGCACTGCACCCGAGTCCCGCGGGCCTTTCCTGACTTCATCACTGCTAGTCCCGAACAGCTCCAGCGATTCCCCAGGCCCTAGGCCTCTTTCCTTTCCCCATAGTGGTTCTTATACCACTATTTTAGTATATGGTTTAGGTGGACCCTAGGGCTCATCCATATTGTGCAACTTTTGTGTATTTAAACTGTGTTTTGTTTTAACGCATTTGCTTCTGTGCTCATAAGAGTATAGGGGATATTTGTAGAAATAAATCTATATATATTTTCAATATATATCTGTGTGGTGTCCTTTCATTTGGTATTTAAGGGGATTGTGTATGGTGAAACAGCTTGCTTCACATGCCTTTACAGAGTTTAGCCTAAGACTGCTTTGTCCACGCTACTAGGATAGCTGGTCTATTAAGCTTGACTTACAACCAATCATCATAAGGATTGTTTGGCATGGTACAAGGTGATCACTAGAACTAGTGAGCATCATATACCAGGCCAACTTCTCACAGCCACTTTACTCCACTCTACGCCACTTCACTTCACTCTTAAATAATCTACTCTACGCCACTCTGCTCCTAAACACTGCACTCTACACAACTCCATTCTACTCTACATCACTGTACTCTACTCCAATTCTCTCTACGCCACTCAACTCTGCACTCTGACACTCTACTCTGCAACACTGCACTCTCTGCCACTGTAGTCTATGCCACTCTACGCCACTGCATGCTACTGCACTCTATGCCACTCAGATCTACTCTGTGCCACTGCCCTGCATCACTCAACTCTACACTACCCCACTCTGCACCACTCTAACTCTATGCATCTGCATTCCGCTCTTCGCCTCTCCTAGCCCCTCTGCGCTGCTTCTCTCTGAGCCACTCCACGATGCAGTATTCTCGCCGCAGCACTCAACGCCAATGCACTCTGCAGCACTCAACGCCAATGCACTCTGCAGCACTCAACGCCAATGCACTCTGCAGCACTCAACGCCAATGCACTCTGCAGCACTCAACGCCAACCCACTCTGCAACACTCAACGCCAATGCACTCTGCAACACTCAACGCCAATGTACTCTAAGCCAGTCAATTCTACGCGACTCCACACTATGCCAATCAAATAAATGTCGCACTCTGCCACTCCACTCTGTTCCACTATACGACACTCCACACCACTCTCCTCTACGCCATGCTGAACAGCAGCCGCGCTGGTGCACAACATGGCTAAAACACATTGACAAAGCAAATAGCTCTTGCATGGATGAGACATGTTAGTTTTGCCAATGCTGGTTTCTTTTTTAACATTGGCAGGTTATATACCTGTCCTTCCGCCACTATATTATTACTGAATATTATTATTCCATATGAACGCTGTTCCATTACCCAGGCATCTCCCTGTATCAATTGTTCTATTGATTTAACTAATAAACGGTCATATTGGTGAGACCAGTGGCGGGTTCTCCACTGAGGCGGAGGAGTGTCACCCCACTGAGCAGGTCAGAAAAAGAAGAAAAAAATGATATAACTTTTTGTTGTTTTATTTTTCCCCTTGCTCAGCTGGGTAGGGGCTGGGCTTCTCCGATCACAGAGCAAAGCAAGGGAGGAGTGGTTTGGCTACTCAAAGTGCGCAGGATGCTTTGGCCGGTCGTCTCGGGCTGATCAAACCATCATGCACACTTTGCATGTTCTCCATGCAGGCTTCATTATAGCCTGCATGGAGAACATGCCCAACCTCCCATTCTCTGGCTAAGCGCCGAACTACGGCGCGCACAGACCAATCACAACGCTCATTGCAGCGTTGTGATTGGCTATCGGGAGGCTGGGAGCCCGGTGCTTACTGCTTCCTGCCCTGGAAGCAGGCGAAGAGGACCGAGAGGAGGCGGCAGCAGACAGGTAAGTGGAAACAATTGATATTGGCTTATCTACTGAGGCATGCTGCAGAGATGGCTATGCTGCAAGAAACTCTATTGTGCCTTAGAAAAAACAGCTTCTTTCCCTCCTTTTGGTGGTCAAATAGATACTTTGCCTCTTTCAGCTCATACTCCTGCAGTGTAGCTATATTGATAAAGTGCTCTATTAGTTTTAAGTTGATCTACAGCCCAGGGCAGGCTGCTGTTTGCGATGGTAACACAACAGGATATCCTTGTCGCTCTGATAAATAGTAATGCACCCAATATGAACTCATCAGAGTTATTTGAGAAAGATACGGCTATCTGCAGCCAACAAAAATAACGGCATGTCACCAATCTGATATTAGAATCCCACAGTGCTTCTAGATTCGGAGAGGGTACTTAGATTTCTTGAGTGGCCCTTTCTATTTGCAGTGCTGTGTAAAATGGGAATTACTCCCAACATTAAAGTACTCTTTGACCTACTACCCTTTCCTCCCTTCTTTTTGCTACAGCCATGAAACCCCTGGCTACCTGGCTGAGAATGACACTCACACAGGAACCACTTTTGCCTATGAAATGTTATGGTAGTGAGGGCCAAGTTCTGAAGCCCTGTTTCATGCAGTCCTCTAAGGGTGTTGTGTTAAGAGACAATGTGAGCTTTGGTTCTCTTTTTAGCAACATCCTGTTTCAAAGACATCCATAGTTTAATGGGGTCTTTATGCGACTTCTAAGTTTCATGAGTCCTGGGGAAGGCCATCCAGGGACACTGCTGCATTGTTGTTCACCTGCGCAGATAGTCGAAGCAGGTTCAGCAGTGGCTCATGGGCCCTTAAAGGCTGTTAATTTACATCGGTTTCAGATGATTCCAATATGTGCCTGTTGGTGCCTTTGTTCCTTTGTCATCGTGCCTTGCGTTGCGACTGGTGGTGCAAGAGATTGCAATGCAGGATGTTTCGCTGCGCAGGACACTGGGGAGGGGATCCAGTGAGCAGTCGGATGCTCTGCTTTTTGGTTACCCAGTGCCAGGCAGCCTCGGGGTATCAAATAAGTGGGTGCGAGAATTATAGATCACCTTCAAAGTGCCAGGAAACATCAGCATATATTGTAAGGTCTGATAGAGACTTCTAGCTGCAGATTCCTTACCTTTGAATTCCCCAGGCGTCAGGCTGGATCCGGAAACTTTTGCTGAGCAATACCCCTTGGGTGCGGCATCGGGTGGCTCCAATTTCCTCCCTTGCCTTCAGTTGTTTCGTGTTGGCAACTAGCTTGGTGACCAAGGTCTTGACAACATTGACACTGTCCTCCAGGTTGGAGATCCTGTCCTCTGCCTCTATGACCTTAGAGGCTAAGTTACGGAGGTCCTAACCGATTAAGGTCATGTCCACATTCTTTGGAGGCTTGAATTGCCTCGAGGATGATGTAAATGTCTGTTGATTCCTCTGTACCTGGTGCTGCTAGCCCATTTTTGCGATTGTTGCCCACGACTGTGTGTGTTGTAGTGAAACTGTCAATTTTTGTTTAGACTTTAGATGAGGTGCCTTTGTCTTTACCCATTGTGCCTTCTTTAGTGACCTGGGCCTTTAGGGATCTCTGGTGTGCCTTATAACACTACCGTGGATTGGGGGTCAGGAGGGGGAGTTTATAGACCTGTGGGTGTATGTTCCCTCATTAGGACTACAAAAACCAAAATATACACCTACAGTCTCGTTCATGTGTATGTAAGCAATATGTGTAAAATTGCCCTATCTCTCTCTAAACTAACAAAAAATGATAATCACGGGGAAAGGCATCCCTTAAGGATAAGAACCCTCACTCATCCGAAGGTGACATGCTTCATCATATGGGTCCTCCTTACCAGTGTAGAAAACCTAGTCAACACTGGGAGCTACTACTTCAGGATTTAAGGAAGGAGCTCAGAGATGTTTTAATTTGGTAAGGAGCTTGATAGTAATCCCATATGTGAGGTGATGAGTATAGTGAGGTTTGCAGCGCTGTGTGAAAGAGTAGAATGTGAATTAAAACTGCCTAGATAGGATCACTAGTTTACTTTATTGGTGTGTTCTACCTGACAGGATTAAAAATGGAACAGCACAGTGGTATGGATATAGAACCACTGTCACTTAGTGGTCAACATGTTTGAGCCTGTTGATCAAACTCATGTATCAGCGGCTTTCTTCAGGACCAGATATAAACGTGCTATTGCTGCTGCAACTATGTGATAAGTAATAAAGTTTTATACACCACCGGTATTCCTGCTTTTCTTTCGTTTGTCAGGTCATACCCAAGGTATCTATGGATAAAACACAAGGAACAGGAAATGGGGGTGGTTATGAGAGAGAAAGGAAAAAAGGGGGGGGCAACCAAACAATTAATCAATCACATGAGAACTTGAGCATTGTGCATTGTCACTATGTCACAAGTGTAATTTTGCTTTTTACTATTCATAAGCGAAATGGACTTACCCTCAACTGTAGGATAGCCCTGCCTCACCTCTACCTGACAGGCTGCTCTGGAGGGAGGCCCCGCACTGCGGGAAAGAAACCAAGAGGTGCAGAAATTATTAAAGATTTCTACACCGTTTGTACATTTGAATCCTAATTACTCTGGAAAACAGGAGGCCAAATAGGCACGACTAGGTGCGGCAGAACTCAGAAACCTCAAGTACATAAGAGGCAAATATTCAGAATAGGCCACAGCTTCTTGACCATAACATTCTTTAAGACGTAAATAATATTATCTTTTAAGGCGAAGTCAAGGTCTGCCATTAAAAATCAAAGGTTTTCCCTAACTTGTAGCTTACCTTTCCGTCGGTACCTCAACTCGAACAAGAGCTCGCCCCGGGAGGTACTGAACTGAAGGCAAGCTCGCATTTATATGCTGGCGGCTTAATTGTCTGCCGCTGTGCAAGGAAAAGGGGTCCTTCCATATTAGCGGTCTATACATTCGCCTGTAATTCTATTGCGCATGCGTCTGTGCTTATAATACTATACTTTGCGCATGCTATTGTCTGGAGGAGCCACTGTTTTACGCGCATGCGCGCTTGGACACTGTCATTATCTCGCTGTTCTAAAACGTAAACACTCTTCCGATGTGTATAGGTTGGTAAGTTTTGCATGAACGAAAATCGCACACGTCTTTTTCACATATATATGAACCATGTAGAGGTTAGACACATAGCATTGATGCACCCAATAATTATCTTATCATTTAATAATGTAGATGTTAATGTTGAAAGGACTAAATTCATATCGATATTGTACACAGTATAAAGTCGACATAAATATTAAGATAAAGATGCATGTCATATGGAACACTGGTGTTTGTTGTAAGTTTTTGTAGAATGGTATACATAGGTAATCATGACACATCACTGGACCTATTATCAAGGTGATACCATTATCTCTTCTTGGTATGTGAACGGAAGAAGGTACAGACATTCTTCTCATTCTGTACCCCACCACCGCTACATTGTATTCATATTCATCCATATGATTTCACAGCCCGGATATTATTTTCTATGCTGGATGTTTGTGAGTAATGAATTAGATAGAGACCCAGGGTATTTCGTTATTTAGACCCATTGTATCTGTTCTCAGTCTATATACCCACTGTTGTTCTTTGCGGAATAGAAACCTTGAAGGATCTGTCAGATGTGGTGGGATCCAAGGTTTTTCCAAAACCACCCACTGTAAATCGGTATCAGTATGGCCTTTGTCTAGAAAGTGGTTGGTCAGTTTAGTTGAACGTTTTCCACATCTAATCGTGCTCTTATGCTCTTGGATACGGATTTTAATTTTTCTAGTGGTCATTCCCACATAGCGAAGCTGGCAGGGGCACCATATCAAATAGATCAGACGCTCGCTATTACAATTAGTGTGTTTCTCAATCTTCCATGGGTGAGAGGTACCTATGTCAATCTCTAGAGTTTTCTCTGTTTGTGGACAGACTGTACAAGTCCCGCAAGGGAAATGACCGACCACAGGAGGCATATTCCATAGTGTGGTCTGAGACCCGATGCATTGGATTCCTTGTGGGCGAGTATGGACTAGTTTATCTCGCAGATTGGCACTCCGTTTGTATTCGAACAGAGGCCGAGGAAGCACATTGTCTGCTAGATTCAAGACTTGCCAATGCTTATTAATGCTTTTTTTAACGGAGTTAGAGAAACTGGAGAAGGTGTTCACAAACGTTATTCTTTGATTTACTTCTTTAGTTGTTCTCTTTTCCAGTAGCGATTCTCTATTATTGTTAGCCGCTCTTTTCTTTGAGTTGCGAATTATGTGGTTAGGATATTTCTTCTCCTTTAGATCTCGTGATAGTGCCTTCGCATGTTCTTTGTATTGTTCCAATTCTGTGCAGTTACGTCTGATGCGTAAAAACTGCCCAAACGGTGTGCCCCCATGACTCTGGGAGGGCCGTTTGACTGTTCGCAGCAGGTAGCGCCCCTTGCTCAAGTGTATAGATGATGTGGCTTTAGGGCGGGCCCTAAAAGAATGTTGCATAAGATACGACGTTGGCGTAACTCTAGAAAGGTGTGATTTCCCACCAACGGGTGACACAGGTGAATTTGGTTCAATGCACCAGCGATTAATGTGAAAGACAAGTTACTGTAGCCCCGCAAGAAACTATTCAATGTGTAATTGACATATAAGTATCACCTTGGGTTACTAACAATCCCATAAAGTGATCAGGGGCAACACGGAAACAACAAGAAACCTTATTTCGTTATTCAGTTTATCACACGCTGTTCTAGGAACAATGAATATTTTAAGTTAAAAGCATTTACTACTACAGGAATAATCTGTTACTAAGCACATCTAAAGCAGCTACAAAGAATATTATAAAAACAGCAAGAAGACACGTTATAAATAACGAGAACAAAATGAAAATTTCCAGCATTGCTAAAAAACCATTAAAAATGTTACACTCTAATACCTGCTTCTGTGCGCTATACTATGAGAGCATGAAAGGCAGATCAACTTGCAATCTAGAGTTTCCTAGAGCGAGGAGACGCAGTACATACCTTGTTGACAGCAAAGGCTGTCTTTATCAGCGGAGGCGTGAGGACAGAGAAAACACCCACTGCGGTAGCAGTCAGTCGGTCGTCTTCTGGGACTTCGCTTTATCAGCTTCAATCTTAAGGCGAAATGCATTATGTGCGAAGTGTGAAGTGTGCTTGGCAGCAGGTGAGACAGCTTCTGGCAGAATCTCGGGCAATAATCTGAGCCAGTGACCTTTCTTGATAAGTATTCAAGTGGCAGTCCTTGTATTCTAAATCTCATAAGAATTTGGAACGTTTGACATAAGTTTAGGAATTCAAAAACACTGAATGGCTGTCCCTGATTGGATACAACAAATTAATCCTTCACTATTTTCAGCATGAGGGGGGTTCCTCTCTATAACCTGTCATAATTCCCTCTATGACCAAATGGTCACTTTGCTGTCTGTGTATCCCAATTCTAAAATACACAGACAGCAAAGTGACCGTTTGGTCATAGAGGGAATTGTTGAAGAGGTTATAGAGAGGAACCCCCCTCATGCTGAAAATAGTGAAGGATTAATTTGTTGTATCCAATCAGGGGCAGCCATTCAGTGTTTTTGAATGTATTGAGTGGGGGGCTGGCTGTCCTGCTGTACATTCCCCCTTTAGCTCCTATTGTATTGATAAGTTTAGGAATGCCTGACATATTATATGCATCTTGGTATGTGTCCCAGATGTTTTCTTATGAATATATAAGCCAAAGGGCGTCAATTCAGACTGTTATTTTTAGTGTATGTGTTCTTATTTGACTTTGACGTGGTGAGGAGTAGACATTTGACCCAGACGAATGTATCATTAAATGTTGTATCTGTCATTAATCAAAGAACTTGACACTATCACAGTTCCTCGAAATATATGGTCTGGAGACATCTTTGTCGAAAGGCAGACTTGAAAATGTTTCTGCATAAATCAGATGTATTTGTAACGGTAGCCTTACAAGGGTAGGAGATGGTCTGTACCCGATGTGCCTCGTGTTCAGTCAGACCTCGTGGGACCTCGGCTCCTGTTCCTAAAATGATGAGCTATTGTACCGGTGGGTGCACAGACCCCTGCTCCAACACCCCTTCTCAAGGCCCAAGGCTTGCCCAGGGGTTGGGGCATGCAGCATTCCATCTCTCTAGGGGCGCACCGACTAACACCCACTTCAACAAGTCATTCAAGTTCTCGTCCGGAGCTCCTCCATCCAGGACCAAGGGGCCAGTCAAGGCGTGACCGGGACCCTCGTTGCAGTTCGCGGCAAACCTCAAGGCCCTGTCTGTTTGCACCCCATTGTTCCATCCATGGGGGAGATCGCGGGGTAGGGTAACAGGCCGCCGCTCGCGCCCTGGCACAATTCTCCCTCCACCTGAGCTGCATTTCAGTGCAGAGGCACCTGGGGGAAAAGCTTCACTGAGGAAGGTAGGAGGGCAGGGAGGGGAGCCAGCTGCATCCCCACCGCCTATGCCGAACTAAGCTAGGGCCAAATTATCTACCATGGACCTCTGTGCAGCGTCATTATCAAGCCACTACACTCCTTTCCTCTGCCTTTGTTGCTGGCCATTGCGTGTGTCGCTGCACTACGGTGTGAGGCGCAGGGCCTCAGGGAACCAAGCCACGGCCCAACAAGGCCAGGTATGTACCAGTGTGTCGGGTATGGCCACAACTCTGTCCCCACCAGTTTCTGGGCACTTGGTGGGTTTGGCTAGCCACTTTTGGTGAAATGCAGGCGGATCTGTTTGGCATGGTGGTCTAGGATGGTGTGCAGAGGCCTGGTGAGTCTCACTAAAGGATATCAGCCATCTTGGCATCCCAGTCCACGCCTTGTAGGTAATTTTTTATCACTAGACCAATTCCAGGGACATGAGGAGATTAACACTTTGGATATATTTGCCTTTTTCAGGGTTAGGCATGCTGTTGGTCTAGTGGCCCACGTTCCCGGACGAGCCGGTTGAGTTGCCGCCAATCACATTTAGGCCCCAGAATCACAGGGATCTGTCTCTTGGCTATAAAGATTGTTCAGAGAATTTGCAAATGCAGTAGATAATCCAGCTTTATAAAAACGGAAGCGGCACCTGGGTAAAGATTGAAGCTGGGACATGGAAATAATGATTTGGTCCAACTCAATTTGTGTCCCTAAATTGCAAGCAAAAGCACCTGCATTCTAGGTTCCTGAATATATTATAATGCTCCCCAAGCTTCAGGCACTTAATAAAAGCCTCTAGTCCTTTGCGCTGTGCAAGAGGCCTTCGAAACCCGGTTGGCTTCTCCCACTTGACATGAGTGCGCCAACCTATAAGAGGTTACTGGTCCGAAATACCTCAAACCAATGATGCGATATTAGTCACACAGGTAGAATGTTCCCCTGGTTACTGTTGGTGGGTTACTTCGAACCCCTAAATTGATTAAAAAACTGGCAGCGGTCGTGATATTTCTGGCAAAGCTAGAACGCTGCCTTCTTGGATGAAGGGTCCACCCACATAAGTGAAAGATTGGCTAATTGATGCTGAACTCTGTAGTGAGACGTCAGAAGCATATGCTTTCCATCAGCACAGCAGGCTCAGCCAAGGGCCCTCTGGGACCCAATTAGACGCTACCTACACAGAAGACCGGATGCTGATGCATTTCAATAGAGGGGGAAGAGTAGAGTTGGGATTCATGTTGATATTATGTGTTTGTGGCCGCAGACTAGATGTGAGAAAGAATATTGCAGTGGGATGTCTGACGTTACAACGCATACTTTTAACACGCATACCTTTACAACGCAATTTTTACAACGCAGGATCCATTACAGCGAACTACCATTACAACGCATTTTTTTACATCGCAGATACCTTTACAACGCATACCATTACAACGTAAGTATTGGTAAGTATGTTATTTTTAAAAATGTAAGTAATTAAAATTAATTTAATTTAAATGTATTTAAAACCCAAACCTAGCCTTGAACCCTAAAAATACCCCTGTGCCCCAAAACCCAAACCTAGCCCTAAACCCTAAAAATACCCCTTTACCCAAAAACCCAAACCTAGCCGTGAACCCTAAAAATACCCCTTTACCCAAAAATCCAAACCTAGTCCTGAACCCTAAAAATAACCCTGTGCCCAAAAAACCAAACCTAGCCCTGAACCCTAAAAAAACCCTTTACCCAAAAAACCAAACCTAGCCCTGAACCCTAAAAATACCCCTGTACCCAAAAACCCAAACCTAGCCCTGAACCCTAAAAATACCCCTTTACCCAAAAACCCAAACCTAGCCCTGAACCCTAAAAATACCCCTGTACCCAAAAACCCAAACCTAGCCCTGAACCCTAAAAATACCCCTCTACCCAAAAACCCAAACCTAGCCCTGAACCCTAAAAATACCCCTTTACCCAAAAACCCAAACTTAGCCCTGAACCCTAAAAATACCCCTTTACCCAAAAACCCAAACCTAGCCCTAAACCCTAAAAATACACCTTTACCCAAAAACCCAAACCTAGCCCTGAACCCTAAAAATACCCCTGTACCCAAAAATCCAAATCTAGCCCTGAACCCTAAAAATACCCCTTTACCCAAAAACCCAAACCTAGCCCTGAACCCTAAAAATACCCCTTTACCCAAAAACCCAAACTTAGCCCTGAACCCTAAAAATACCCCTTTACCCAAAAACCCAAACCTAGCCCTGAACCCTAAAAATACCCCTTTACCCAAAAACCCAAACCTAGCCCTGAACCCTAAAAATACCCCTTTACCCAAAAACCCGAACTTAGCCCTGAACCCTAAATATACCCCTTTACCCAAAAACCCAAACCTAGCCCCGAACCCTAAAAATACCCCTTTACCCAAAAACCCAAACTTAACCCTGAACCCTAAAAATACCCCTTTACCCAAAAACCCAAACCTAGCCCTGAACCCTAAAAATACCCCTTTACCCAAAAACCCAAACCTAGCCCTGAACCCTAAAAATACCCCTTTACCCAAAAACCCAAAACTAACCCTGAACCCTAAAAATACCCCTTTACCCAAAAACCCAAACCTAGCCCTGAACCCTAAAAATACCCCTTTACCCAAAACCCCAAACTTAGCCCTGAAACCTAAAAATACCCCTGTACCCAAAAACTCAAACCTATTACATTTTTAATATAATTATATACTTACCAATACTTACGTTGAAATGGCATGCGTTGTAAAGGCATCAGCGATGTAAAAAAAAATGCGTTGTAATGGTAGTTCGTTGTAATGGATCCTGCGTTGTAAAAGTTGCGTTGTAAAAGTAGTCCGTTGTAATAGTTGCGTTGTAACGGTTGTTTACCATTGCAGTGATATACAAAGCTTTGTGGCTGCACAGTACTGGATAAGCCCCCTACTGAGGGTCATCTTATATTTATCTAATGCCCGGGTTGGTACCTCCAACTGTTAGCATGTGGGACAGCACCTGAGAATAGTTTTATGTGAACTCTGGAAGCCAGTGCACATCTGTGCTCAGTGTAAATTATTGATAACATACTTGCAGTATATGTCTTGTTCTTCTGCTTTTTTTCTTGAAACTAATGAAGAAAGTTGAAAACAAATAGCAGCAGACCTGTAATAGTCACGGAGACATGGATGAGTCTATGTTGATCCATGCAACAGAGCGATCTGTCCGCATGGAAAAAAGGAGAGAAGAGGGAGGTTGACCTGAATGCCTGAACTTACTCATATGTGGTGTCCAGAATAACCAACCAATGGAAGCGGACGTTTACGTGAACCAGCTGGCAAGCGCATTTCAGGTACTTCCCGCAGTTGATATCGGAGTATTATTGCCGGCTTTAGCGCTGTTGGCGCCCAGTGCGACTATCAGTCTGAGAAAAAAGCAGTAATCGCATTGGTTGCGGAGTGAGGAGAATTGTGTAACTGAAGGTTCTGTTGATGAGCTCAAGTCCAGTGTCTAAAATAATAAATAATTGAAGCTGGTGTGGGCAAAGATTGAAGGTCTTAAGTTGAGAGTAACCCCTCTGGAAGCATGAGGTCCACGGAGGATTCCTCCTACCTGTGCCCCACCCTTCCTCAAGGTCTGGACACAATTTATGATGAATAAGTGGAAAAAAAGGATTTGAAGGCGCACAGTCCTTAGCACTTTGTCCACAGATAGATTGCACTGTGACCTGCTGCATAATAGTTTGATTGCTGCACTGTTTGGCAGTTATATGATTCTGGGGAGGCAAGAGAGAAGAAGCAAGTACTTCGTCACAGCTCACAAATTTTCTGAAAGCCTATCCTCGCAACCTAATTGCGTGAGAGGCAGCTCAGGGAATGCAACATAGAGTACGCTATGCCAAACCCAACTAGGCATGAAGCACGTCAATAGTGACAGAATCAACTTCCTTAACACCTTGCAAAAATTGCCAAATAAATATAAAGATGCTGGCAAAGCAACTGTGAATTGCTGAAAGTGAGAAAGACACATTCACCTAGAAGCTGGAATTGATTCAGAAACAGATTCAGCACCATTCTTGGGGAGAGCATAGGTAAGTAACTTGCATAGGGTGAAAGAGAGGTTTCAGTGCCAAGTGGAAGCGGTTTTGCAGGCATATGAGTAAGGCAGAGGATTTGACAGGCCCTGCGGAATGGATTTTTATCAAAATCATTAATAAGAATCATTAATATTAGTGGTTTTCTGGCCGACTTAGAGGCCTTGCAGCTGACCCAGCTTGTCTCTCAGCCTACACACGTGGCCGCCGGCCACACTCTTGATCCGTTTTTTACGACTCTCTCGGATGCCCAGATTGTGGCGGTTGATCCTGTGGTATGGTCTGACCACTACTTGGTGTCTGCTTGGCTTCCCCTCCCTGCCAGCCCCATTATTCCACCTTCTTTGCGGATACCTCGACGCCATTGGAACAAACTTAGGCTAGAGGATCTTCACTGCATTATGGGTGCTGAGCCTCTGGGTCCTTTGCTGAATGCTACCTCGGGCTATGACCGGTTCTGTAACTGGATTACCAGGGCGCTTGACGCCCTGGTACCTATCATCTCCAGTAAGTCCAGTCCTCGGCAGGCTAGCCCCTGGTATGACAGTGCGCTGCGTGCCATGAAGTCCTCTTGTAGACGGGCAGAAAGGGTATGGCGTAAGACGTATGACGCCGATAGGAAGTCCACCTACCTGGCCTCAGTTAAGATCTACCATCGAGCTATATGCAGGGCCCGGGCGGCGTTTTACGCAGCCGAATTCCGAAATAGCCTCAATCCCACCAAAACCATCTTTAAAACCATAAAAGATCTGATGGCAAAGAGAGTTCCCCCGCAGTTGGACAGTTCCATCTCCCACTGCGAAGTCCTAGCTACTTTCTTTCTGGACAAAGTTAAAAAAATCTACCAGGCGTTTCCGAGCACACTGCCACCAGTGATCCCCTGGAGCGGCTCCAGTAACTGTCCATCGCTGCACTCCCTTCCAACTCTTTCTGATGAGGAGTTCGCTAAATGGGCCCTGCGAGTCAAATCTGGCTCGCCTGCTGACCCGGTAAGATCGGCCCTTTTCAGGGATGCTGCCTTTCAGGGACGCACAATAGTGTGTTCTCTGATTAATCTCTCCCTGACTTCTGGCCTTGTCCCTGCCAAGTGGAAGCAAGCGGTGGTTTCCCCGATCCTAAAAAAACCATCTTTGGATCCGCTGAAACCAGAAAACTACCGCCCTATATCTTTGCTCCCTTGGCCGGCCAAGGTCATGGAGGCCCATGTAAATCTGGCCCTCACAGAGCATATGACCCGAGTCAATGTCCTGGATCCCATGCAGAATGGGTTTCGTGCTGGTCACAGCACTGAGACGGCCCTTCTGGCAATGGTTGAGCATCTGCGGACTGTACTGGATGCAGGTCAAACGGCAGCGCTTATTTTATTAGACCTGAGCGCTGCCTTTGACACTGTTTCCCATCGCATCCTCCTACACCGCCTGCAGGACATTGGCATCTGTGGTTCAGCTCTGCAGTGGTTCCGCTCCTTCCTCAGTGATCGCTCCTTCTGCGTTGCCACCCCTCCCTTTCAGTCCAAGTACCATCCGCTGGACCTGGGGGTGCCTCAGGGCTCCTCGCTGAGTCCCACGCTTTTTAACCTGTACGTGCAGCCGCTGGCTGAGGTCGCCAGGCAATGGGGCCTAACCATGGTTTCCTATGCCGACGATACTCAGCTGGCGGTTACGATCAGCGGGGATGCCAAGAAGGATGCCCTCAGGTTCCGCAGTGGACTGAGAGAGGTGGCCAGCTGGATGAATAACAACTGTCTCCAGCTGAACGCGACAAAAACGGAGGTGATGATCGTTGGAAAGGATGCGGACCTCTGGGGGGATGGATGGTGGCCTCCTGAGCTGGGATCAGCTCCAGCCCCTGTCCTGGAACTCAGGAATCTGGGAGTATGGCTTGACCACACGTTAAGCTTTGTGACTCACACGAAGAGAGTGGCGGCCTGCTGTTTTGGAGTATTACGCGGGCTAAGACCCCTGCTCAAATTTTTTGATGCTCCTACAAGACAGCTGGTCATTCAAGCAATGATTATTTCTCGGCTGGATTACGCTAGTTCACTCCTTTTAGGAGCGAACCAAGCTGAGATCCTTCGTTTACAGCGAGTCCAGAACGCTGCGGCCAGGGCGGTGGTCGGTTTGCCCCGGACCTGCCCCACCTCTAACACTCTGCGGTCCCTGCACTGGCTCCCGATGAGTAAGCGAATTCAATTCAAAGCTCTCAGCCTGGTTTTTAAAATTCTTCGAGAGTCAGCACCTCTGATACTTAATACACTGATCTCGCCCTATGTTCCAACTCGCTCACTCCGTTCCCTTGGACAATCCTTGGTGGTTGTTCCCCGTTTTAGACTTAGTCGGATGGGGGGACGCTCCTTTCGAGTGAAAGCTGCAACCCTCTGGAATGCGCTCCCTTTGGAAATCCGCCTCTTGGATGATTTAATATCCTTTCGTAGGGCTCTGAAAACCTTTTTGTTTTAAATGCTCCTGGTTTTAAGTGTTTTGCTTTTCCGTTGCTGGTTTTAGTGTTGTGTTGTGTTTGCCTTTCCCTGCGCCAGGACGCTCCTTCGCTGGAGCATCTGTGCGCATTAAAAATGTTACATAACATAACATAACATAACAAGAAAGGGCTTGCAGATTGGCGAATTAAATAGAGAATGGTCACAATTTCCCTAAAATGATACGTTTGTGTAAATGTTATGGATATGTCTGATAAGTGTCCTTATTTCAACAAGCGATGCCATCAAATATATCAGCACTTAGTAACTGCATCAATTCGATCAAGTTATTGGCAAAAGACCAAGCCTAACCTTCAAGCTTGGAATATTGTTTTCCTAGTAAACAAACCTTAATGGTACCTGTATCACCACAGCACGGGGATCCAGTAAAAAAATATTCATCATCGAGGATCAGGTGATAGGCAATTAACAAGCCCGTTCAATTTCAGGCTAGGGAGCCCATTCAAGATACCTATGGACTTTGTGATAGTGAAGTGGTCTTTGAATGATGCATTCCACTTGGCTAGCAATACATGCTTAACTCTCACAGGAGAGATTTCTGTGAAGAAATAATAGCCTGTTGACATAGCAGTCTTGATGTTTTTAAAAATTTGGGGGTGACTGCTATTAAATTATTCTCCTGTTGTCACTGTACCTGGCAATGCTGTGTACTACATGGTACTTCTTAACGATAGCATTTACAATGGATAACCTGGCACCATATGTACTGTGATGCAAGCGAATAATACCCATTCAACATAGGCACTAAAGCACCTGCACATACCACTCCCACATACCACTCCCTGACTTGTCTCCACAAGCTATCTTTATTGTTGTGTGTTGTCATACACACTGTTGCTAAACGTTGCTCCTACAGAGTCGAATTAAATGAATAGGGCTTTCAGAAAAATAAATACGGACAAATTAATTTGATTGGTTGATTTATTCGAGTACTTGAGTCTAATGCTTAGTTAGCAGTTAGTTCTGTAACTTTATTAGATCTGAGTTTTGACTAGAAAGCCCTTTTGCTAACAATATACAGCCTTTCAAACATTAGCTTTATTCCACTGGCCTCATTCTACCATTGGCTTGAGATATTTTCAGTTAATTTTTGGCTTATCTCTGTGGAGTATTTGCCTTTCACCTCATTCTGTTGAATGTTTGAGTGTATCCTTCCAACGCCACTTCAGTGCTTGCATTAAACTGCATGAGGGACTTCTTTACACCTAAAGCCCTCTCTGTCCACTCCTACTGCCTCCTTCCCATGTGTGTCGCTATAATGTGCTAACGCAACATGGTTATATTTACAACAAGGGGTGGTGAGGGACAGAGTCTCTGAATTAAGCAGAATACTCTCACCCAGTCAAAAGATCAGGGCTAGATCCAACACCGTTTTTTTAGCTCATTGCACCATCCCAGTTTCAGAACCTGGCTGTATGCAAATTCCAGAAAGTTTCCAGTAAAGAATTGGCTTGGTAGTTTGGTCTGCCCTGTTCCCATGATGCACTGGGCCAGGGACAGACTAATTTGCATGTAGCCGGGTTCTGAACTGGGATGGTGCAGTGAGCTAAAAAACGGTGATGGATCAAGCCCTGATCTGTTGACTGGGTAGGAGTGTTCTGATTAACTCAGATACTCTGTCCATCACCACCCCTTTTTGAATCAACGCAACATGGTTAGCACATTGAACCAAGATCTATTGCCATTGCCAGTTCTTGTTTTCAAATGCTAACTAGAAATGCTGGTATTTATTTATTCATTTGTAGAGCGCATGGTTACACCACCGGCGTGTCCCTGCACTGAGACAGAACTCTGAGAACATGCAGCTTCCAGATGCATGACCCACCGGGTCGTGCAGCCATTCTGACCATTATCCATTATCCATGCAACTCGCCTGGTCCTGGGATGGCGGCCGCCAGTGACCGCAGAGCGAGGATGGCCACCACTGTTCTTAACATGCCTGGGCAGTGCCCCATGGCCAACGCGTGACCGCTCCAACACCTCCACCACCCTGCGCACTCTCGCGCCCACCGAGCGGGATGATCACAGGCTCTCCAGGATAGCGACACACCTGCGGCTGGCTTCCAACTTCGTCCCCCACCTGGGCTTCCACCTTCTCTCCTGGACTTCCTTCTTCATCTCCTTAGAAACTTGGAGACAGAGAGCTCACTTGGTTGCTGCTGGGATTGAGACTTCCGTCATGACTTCAAACAAAGTAGTTGTAAAGGGACAGCTGAAATTCCAGGAGCCTAGTCCCGACAGTTCGACGACTTCGGAGGGCTGGAAGAGGTCCCCCGCTACACGGCGGAGGAGGGCACTGGTCATTCCAGGAGCCTAGTCCCGACAGCTCGACGACTTCGGAGGGCTGGAAGTGGTCCCCCGCTACACGGCGGAGGAGGGCACTGGACATCGAATGCTGTCTTATTTAAAGCGCTTTGATAACCTAATCGGCTCAAGTTACTGAAATGTGCAACGTAACTGATTCTATGTAAACTGCTGTGATAACATGTAACGGAACTGGTGCTATGTAAAGCGCTCTGATAACCTAATCGGTTCAAGTTCGCGCTATAGAAAACTCTAAAAATAAATAAAATAAATAAATCCTTGTTCAGATTTCACAAACAGACAGGTTTTTAGCTGCATATGAAATTTGTTTTCACATGGCTCTAATCTTAGATCCATCGGTAGGCTGTTCCACATTTTTGCTGCACGGTACCTGAAAGAGCGTTTCCCCATTCTTGCTCTAAATATTCTCAGTACAGTCACCAGACCTTTCTCCAACGATCTAAAACTACGCCCTGGTGTGTATTTGGTAATTAGCGGTTGGAGATATCTTGGGCCTTTCTTTAATAGGATGCTGTGGCAGTAGCACATTACCTTGAACGCGACTCTTTTCCACTGGCCAGTGAAGAGCTGTCAGGGCTTTCTTTGTTTGATCTTCGCGGAAGGCTCAGTACCAGACTGCATTCTGTACCCTCTGTAATTTGGACAGACCCTCCTTTCTTGCAGCTCCAAGATATAGTACGTTCCTGTAGTCCGATTGGGAGGTTATTACTGCATGTACTATGTTTTTTCTGGCATTAGATGGTAAGAGATCCAGGACTTTCTGCAGAATTTTCATGGCCCCATAGAATTTATCTGCTACCTTCCGAATTTGGCTCTCAAATGTCAACTCTGAGTCAAACCAGACTCCAAGGTTTTTTACTTTTGCCTTTGGGGAGGGTAATTGGCCTAGTGATTCAGGCCACCATGCGGATAACCATATGGATGGCATCTTGCCTACAATCAGTACCTCCGTTATATTCCCATTTAGCTTGAGGCAGTGATTCGACATCCAATCTGCTACCTCTTCTAAACATTTGAAGAAAGGAATAGCTGCATGGTCCATGTTTTGTGATAGCATCACAATTAGCTGTGTGTCGTCTGCATAGGAAACAATCGACACCTTATGTTTCCCCACTCACTCTGCCAGTGGTTGCTTAAAATTGAGCCCTGTGGAACCCCTTGGGGAAAGAATACTCTCAGATAGGTTTGTTGTGCGACTTGGAAGCTCCGTTCTGAAAGGAACGATGCCATCCAGCTCAGGGCACTACGTCTAATGCCACGCTTTTTTAACCTATGGAGGAGCAGTTTGTGGGAGACTGTATCAAATGCCGCACTGAGATCAAGCAGGATCAGTGCGGCTGTTTATCCTTCGTTTGCAAATTTCTCTGTGTTTTTGTGGCCATCATTCTAAAACCTGATTGGGAGGAATGCAATAAATCGTTCTTGTTTAAATGGTCTACCAGTTGTTTATTTGTTACTTTCTCTGCAGTCTTAGCCACAAACGGTAAGAGTGAGATAGGGCGCAGATTTTCTAATATAGTTTGTTCTAATGATAGTTTCTTTTTAAGTGGCTTGACAATGGCATGTTTCCATTTAGTGGGGCCAACACCCTTTAGAAAGGAGCGTAGAATGAGCTCCAAGATATATGACATAATCGTGTTTGCTCCCTCCATTACTATTTTAGGTCGGGCTGGGTCTAACGGGGAACTGGATTTTATCACTTTTGCTATGCCTGTAAGTTTCTCTAGTTCCTGGATCTTGAATTCATCCAGCGTCACCCCTACAAGGTTTGTTTGACTTCCGCAGAACAGGCCGATTCCTTGTTGCGCTTCTACCGGGAAGGTGTCATATATCTTAGTCCCTTTATTCGCTTAGAATTCTGCCACCTTGTTACAGTTCTCAACAGAGGCAGTTGTATTATCTCTTGTTTCATGTGTTCTGAGGGATTTTAGTATAGTGAACATTTCTATGGAGGAATTGCTCGCCCTTTCAATTCTTTCCGTATATAAAGTACATCTGCATTTCTAAATTAATGCGTGACATTTTTGTAATTCCTTTTTATAGTTTTCTTTGGCCCTACAACATTAATCCTTTCTCCATACTCTTCAAGCCTTTTACATTTTTTCTTGGCCATCGTCAGTTCCTCATTGACCCAAGGTGCCGTTTCTTTTTGCCTCTTAGGGATCCTGGTGCTCCAAGGTGCTGTCTTATCTAGTGCTTCTATAATCCGTTATTCCAGTTGATTATTAGCTAGGTTAATGTCGTTTTCTAGTATAAACTTTTTTTCCAACAGCGCCTGGGTAAAAGAGGTGGCGTTAAAATCATTACACTTCCTAGTAGTGATATAATTGGTTTGTTGTTCTAACCTCTTTCTGTGGGCGGTCACTTTAATCTGGATTAGATAATGATCTGACCAAGGCATTGGCCATGGTGCTTCAACCTCTATCTCTGTAATATTTGAGAAGATGGGATCTAAAATGTGTTCCCCTTGATGCGTTTGTCTCTCCGTTTTTTGTGCTAGGTTCAGTGTCAACAGGTCTCTTGGCATATTGTACTAGCTTCTTGGTTCTGTTTGTTATCGAAGTGTATATTTAGGTCACCTAGCACCTGAACATTTTCGTAACGGAGAGCTGGGTGTACTACTTTCTCCTCCAGGCGTGTCATAAATTGTCATACTGGACCTGGCAGGTGGTAAATTAGGAAGCCAGCTATGGTGTTATCTTCTGTTGCTGCTAGGGTAAATAAGAACGCCTCGCAGATTTCTAGGTCTGCTTTTTTTATCTCACACTTCATTGTGGATTTGTAGATTATAGCAATACCGCCGCCTATTTGACCTTCATGGTCCTGCCTTATTAACGTATATTCGCTGGGGATAGCTTCCAGAAGGTCTGGAGTAGAACTCTCACTAAGCCAGGTCTCGGTCAAGAATAGAGCGTCCAATGATCTTTCCCTTAGCAGGTCATGGACCTCATATTTATGTTTGGCAAATGACCTGCAATGTAATAATGCTAAGAGCAGCTAGCTTTCATTGTTACTGTTCGTTTTAGGTATTAGGGTCATATCACAGTGATAGCATTTTTCTTTCTTACTATCTACATTTAGGGAATGTCTGCATAATTTTTCAGTGGGCTTTGAAAGTCTACGTAGCTCCTCTGCTGAGTACTCAATCCTGCCATGTGACCCTAAAAGACCCGGGGTTCTGGCCCCTGGGCCTTGTCGGGCGCGGACGGGCGCAGACGGGCTTGCCTTGTGCGCGTCCGCTGCGCGGCCTCATACACATTGGACTATAGAAGGGGATCGAGTGGGAAGTTCCGCCTCTCCGACCGAAGTGACGCTCTAGGGAAGCTTAGCCACGCCCTGCATGCAACGGCACACAGCCGGGAGAGACCGGGGCAGGCGCAAGATGCAGGTAAAAATCAGTGGTATATGCCGATATCACAGTGCCAAAGTGATTTTAAGAGCATGAATTGTTACAACAGTACTTTGTTAAAAACAGTGCCTAAGAAATGTTTCACGCGTACACACCGACAGTCTTACCATAGTGTCACAGGTGCTAAAGTTTACTGTGCACCTGCACAATTCCCTTTTCATCTGCACAGTACAATCTCTTGGAATCTAACACTACTCGATATTTGAAAATATCCTAACTGGAGGCATGGCCAGAAGAGAGTCCATCCACACAAATCCTCTGCTTTGGTTGATGTTCCGCTCAACGTTCCAACCATTTTACTTGAATGCTGCAAGAATCTGAGGATGCATAGGCTGGTCTACGTAGAGTGCCAACACTACTTCTGTTACTCTACACATGTAGTCCTAGTGCTGTCTTTGCAGGGTAGGTGCATCAAGATAAGGGTTAAGCAGAATCACCTTTTTAATTCATGTTGGTATACACATGAAGGGGACTATCTACTGAACCCAAAGTTTCTGGTTGTAAATAGTGATTTTTTTGTCTTTGCGGTTTTTCATTTGTGAAAGTGTATTGCCACAATTAGGTTGAAGCTTAATATTTTATCTATATCCTTTTATTTTGAAATTGTTCACTAACTGCTTTTTGAGGCTGATAATGTGGGGCTGGTAGGTCTTAAAATTCTTGGGCTGCTCACTCTGGCAAAATGTTAATATGGAGCAGTAGACAAGTGTCTTAGACAGTGTTCATAGTTCATGGCTAAGTTACGCAGTTGCACCTACGCCGTTGCCAAGTTGTGAAGTAAACTCAAAACACTGCATTGGGTGACATATTGAGGTGCTGATCCCAGAAGTCGTTGTGACCACAAGCCAAAATTCAGCAGGTAATGGATAGTGTAGGTCTGTCTGGTAGTCAGTCTTATTTGTGCACGGTGCTTAGGGAGAAGCCCACTTCCCCCACTGAGGGTTGTCTGCATTTGGATCTGTCTTGTTAGTATACACGTGTGCAATAGCTGTTGCCTTAAAACTGTCAACATCTAGCAGCATCGCTACATTGGCATACATCCATATAAACCCATCAGAGACAACTCTGGTGGTTCAGATTGTCTAACACTAGGCAGTGAATGAGGCCTATGCAGCTCTTGTTCTGGTCTGAGACTTGTTATTCATTGTGACATCCCCTCCTTTGTAGTGACAAAGGCTGAGGGAAAGGAGGAAGTTCTGCTTTGGCACACCTAGATCACATTGTGTATGATAGATGTAGAATACAAAGCTGGCTGCCAGTTGCAGCACTTGAGAGCTGCTGTGGATACCAACCTGGTACTGAAGGTGGTTGAAAGTGTTTCCTCTTTGATGTCATTGAGAGGCATGTCTCTATAATATCCCCATAGCTCCACATTTTCATATTTCGGATCCTGATTGGATTCTGTGAGGGTCAGTGTATCCTAACGAGGGCTTCTCAGACAGTTTAACTCGCACAAGTGCATCAACACACTAGTGTTGCTAGATATGCCCCACCTCTTAAATCCAACCTGCTCCTCCTCCAGGTTTTTGGGACACCAAGGGAAGGTTGGAGTTGCCGCAGATACTGCATTATTTCTGAGGCCGAGCACTATGATCGTGTATAATCTTGGCAGTTGGGAGCATTATGTTTCTGTCCAGACTGGTAGTGACCAGCGATGTCTTTTGCCACTGCTGTTCACTCACTAGAAAGCCTGATGTTTCTCGGATATTGTTATTTAACAATCAAGATAACCCCTCTTACATGATCCAAATGTTCATTTAGAGTAGACTGATGGAGTGCGAACAGAAACTCACCTCATTGTTAAGGAAATGTTGACGTTCTTCTGTTCCCCATTGAGAAACCAATTGTAAATGTCTAGTGAACATGACTCCCATCTGTCCACCGTAAGAGCTACTCACTTGTTAATGGATCAAGGAGGATCAGCATCTATATTGCTCCTCGATCTCAATGCGGCATTCGACACAGTAGACCACGAAGTCCTATGTAAGTGGCTGTGGGAAGGTGGCATCCAAGACAAAGCGCTGAAGTGGCTGTTGTCCTTTTTGTAGGGCAGAATCTTTCAAGTCATGGAATGCTTTTTCTCAAAATCCATGCAATTGGCTTCTCGCTTAGCCCCACATTGTTTAATGTCTACCTACCTGAGACTGCTGGCATGTATCGTTCTGAGTTTGGTATCTATATTATATCATATGCAGATGATACACAATTAGTGGTCTCTCTAGACCCAAACACCAAGGGCAATGCGAATTGCATAGCGCCATGTTTGGAAAGAGTGGTGGAATGGATGTCAAATAGCTGCCTGAAGCTGAACGGGACAAAAACGAGCTTATGGTGCTTGTAAATAAGGCGGGCCCCAGGCCAATGATCAGCTGGCCCACATGTTTAGAAGTCCACCTATCCTCAATTAGACTATCAGAAACCTCGAATTTTGGCTTGAGACGGAGCTAAATATGGAACACCAAGCAAAAAAGCTAGCAGGGACCTGTTTCCCCCCCACTGAGAATGCTCCGCAAAATCCTAGAGTGCATTTCCCCGCAGCTCAGGAAGACAGTAATCTATGTGTTAGTTACATCATGTTTGGACTATGGGAACTCCCTCCAAAATATGTCACAAAAAGACTTTGGGTTGTACAGAATGCTGCAGTCAGACTGCGGTGTGAAGCCCCATACAGGAAACCGTGGGGAAGTGCCTAAAAGCACTACACTGGTTGCCAATCGAGGTGAGAGTCAAATTCAAGGCACTCTGCCTGACACATAAGGCCATCCATGGCAAGGGCCCAGGCAAAATCAGAGATCTGGTAATCTTATATGCCCTAAATGGAAGCCTTCACTCTGGCACCGAACGGTTACTAAAAACAACCATATTTAAAAGAGCCAGATGGGGAGGCAGATCTTTTGCACACTTAGCACCCAAGCTATGGACCTCTATGCCAGGGAGTTTAGATTTGAGGAAGCTGAATCTATATTCCGAAAAAATGTAAAGACTTGGCTCTTTAATCAATACCATTAACCTCCCTTAGTCTCAGTCTGGACTGCTCCGCTAGCGCTGGGAAGCCCTTAGGCAGCCATGCGCTCTATAAATCCCCTAAACATAAACTTTCAAATAATCTTTATTTCGGTCATAGACCATAAAAGATACAAACATACAATCAATATAAAACATCATTATGACAATGTTCATCAACATTAAAAAGAAGTACTCAATTGGATATCCTAAAAGCTAAAAACGTGGTTAAAAAGGAAGTACAAAAGTTAAAAAGGTTAAAAGGAGGTACAACAACGACAAATACTCAGCAAGCGAGACACGTGTATCACACCTCAAGATGGACTAGGGATGACAGTTTCACCGGGAGATATTATCAATAAATGACCAGCGCCTGCGCCACATGGCGAGCAAGAAATGGGAGACTGAAAAAACAACAGGCAGAGAAGTGTCACATTTCAGGATTCTGAATGTCTGATGATAATGTTTGAACCCCAAATTTCTGCACAGTTGGACGAGCCAAAGCTGCCTAATAAGCTTATAACATGGTCAGAAGAAGAAAACATGGGGCTCAGTCTCCTCCTGTACACCACACGCTGGACATTCTAGGAGCTTAGATTGGAACCATTTGTGAGAAAAAACCCTAAGTGGTAATGTACCATGTCTGAATTGTACATAGTTTCCTCGCTACACTAGGTAAAATCATGTCCAAAAAAGGCTCCAATTTATACTCTTTGATATTGAGAAACTCTATGGTTAGAGAACCCAACGTAGAGTTACTAAGGATATCCACCATCTGATGAGGACGATAGTCTCACCAGGTCGGCGTGTGACATCTCTGCACAGGCAACTTCAGGGTTGCTCCAGAGCTCTAAATAGCCCAGCCTCTTGCTCTCATTTTTTATGTAAGCAAACCACTAGAGTTTTTCTATCCCAGGTAGACCCATAAGTTCTTTAACTTCACCTCTAAAGTGCTTCAATTCTGGGGTAGCCCACAATCTGCGCCAATATGTTAGTGGACGTAAACCGATTTCTTCATCTATTGGTCTAAATCCATTCTCAAGTAAAGGGAGTACTGGGGGCGTGGCCAAGCAGCATGGCCGACAGGACGTAAGCTCCTTCGGCTCCCTGCCGGCCGCCGCTGAAATCCTGAAGAAAAGATCCTGTCAGCCCACCTGAGGCACTCCTGTGGTGCTGCCCCGGACCGTCCTCTGCCCCTCCGGTCCCGCTTTAGAGACTGTGGGTGTCCGGTGTGCTGCCGAGCTTGGGCCAACTCCTTCGCCACCGGCGGTGTGCAAATCGAGGCCGGGGATCGCGGCCTAGCCCGGCGGTTCCGGGTATGGGGGGGGCACACTGCCATCGAGCCCCCCCCAGCGGTCAATTTGGCACCGGAGCGGCGACGAGCACACGGAGACGCGGAGCGCCTCGGAAGATCGGCCCAGATGGCCGGCTGTGGCAGTAGAGGTGACCGCCGGTAATTGAGCCCGGGGTTCAGGCCTAGCTGAGGCGGAGCGGCGGACATTGCGGGTAGTCCCCCGCTGTCATCTGGGGGGCCAGTTTGAGGCGGCAGTGCGAGAGGGATCCTGGACTGGTGCACCGGCCAGCTTGGAAGGTGGTGAGCAGCCCGCCAGCGCTGGTGACTGTAGTGGCCCGAGTCTGGTCGGAGCGCCTGTGGTGAGACTGCTACTCGAGGCCGGGGATTGGGCCTAGAAGAGGCGGAGCCGGAGACGGCCCGGAATCCCTCCGGGGGCCCAGCGGCAGCAGTGGTAACAGCGGGGGCCAGAAGGAGGACACTGACCGGGCCGGGAGGTGGAGTCTCGGCCTCCCAGGGCTGGTGGACGTGGTGACCGGTGCCTGGTCGCGAGGCTTGGTGCGGGGGGGCCCGGTGATCTCGAGGACGACTGGAGCGCCGCACAGCGCGCCGCTTGGAGACCCGACGCATTGACCCGCATTGCGCCCTGGCCTGGGGGTAGGAGGAAGACCTGTCCATATCGGGACAGAGCCGCATGAGCGTAGGGCCCGCAGCCTGGACCGGCGCATAGGGCCTGCGGCGAGACGGACCCCTCGAACACTTGCTGGGCTAGTGGAGCCGGGCTGAGAGCGTGGCTCTGGACCCCTGGACCGATCTTCTCCTGGCGTTAGAGGGTCACATGCCCACTGGACATACCTACAAACGCTGGGGCACAGGTCCTGCACTAACAGAGACTGGAGGTACGAGGACACGGGGGGGGTACCACACATGGCCCCGCTCGCGACTGGGGCGGAAATCTGGACCTAGCCCCCTTCCCCCAGCAGTACGTTAGACCCTGAGCCGCATGCCTGCAGGGCCCCTCGGACTGGGGAACATAGCAGTGCCCTCGCTGGGATGCGTCTGGACGGCAGATCGGGTGGGCCTGGTGCCCTGGCGCTTGGGCTGTATACCACGTCTGGGGGAGCTGCCGAGGACCTAGAGGACGCCTGAGTGACCCCCCTTAGCACTTCATGATGCGCAAGGACAGAACGCCCCGGGCGGTCCAGCCCAACACCATCATGCAGTATACCACACAGAGGCTCCCCTCGCAGAGACTCACTCGCCAGTCGGGTCAGGAGGAGGGGGGTCCGGCTACCGAGGAGCCGTCACGGGCGGAATTATTGAAAGCGATACAGGGCTGCCACTCGGCATTGGAACGTCAGATCGAGACGGTGTCCATCGACGTGAACCTGTTGCGGACTGACCTGCGCAAGGTGGCCGACAAAGTCACGACCGCGGAAGGGAACATCACCCAACTGCAGGGAGAGGTGGCATCTCTCAAGAAAACGGTCTCCCAACTCTCGGCCGCGACGAAAGCCCTGGAATGGAGGGCAGAAGATGCTGAAGGGAGGGCGCGCCGCAGCAACATCCGCGTGCTGGGTATTCCTGAACGAGCAGAGGCGGGACACCCGAAACGCTTCCTGGAGCAGTGGATTAGGACGGTATTATGCCCCGAGGGCCTGTAGGATGTATTCGTAATCGAGAGGGCACACAGAGCTTTGATCCCTCCTCCGAAACCTGGAGCCCCTCCCCGGGCCCTCATCGTGAAAATCCTGAACTACCGTGACAGGGATCGCATTCTACGAGCGGCGAGGGAAGTTAGAGACCTTACCTTTGAGAACGCGAGGATATCCATCTTCCCGGATTACACACAGTTAGTCCAGGAACAGCACAAGTCCTTTCTGGCAGTTAAACAAAAGCTCAGGGAGATGCATCTCCAGTATATGCTACTATACCCGGCAAAACTCAAGGTTCTCTCCCAGGGAAAGGCTCACTTCTTCGAGGCCCCGGCGGACGTGTGGGAGTGGCTCGAGATCCGGGGAGATGACCTCCCTCCTGGCGAGCGAGCTCGGGATCGGAGCTCGTGGGGAACCAGACCGAGGAGGAGGCGTAGCCGGAGACGGCGCCCGGGAGGATGAGAGTGTGGAGAGTAACCGGGTGACAGTACGGGAAGATGGATCTCTACATATGGACGACCCGACGGAGTTGCACCCTGCGTCCCCCTCGGAGGTCCTGGTACCTGATACATTGCTGCCGACTGAGGAGGAGATTCCTCCGACCGGTGCAACGGTCCCGGAGACGGCTGGAGCACAGGGCCAGCAGCAGCCGGGTGGCTCGTCCTGAGGTACAGTCTAGCTCCTGACACCTTTCTAAAAAGAAACCCTGGACAAGAGACTGGACACTGTCTGGACAGTAAGAGGGCCCTGGTGAAGGAGGGGTCACTTCCTAAATGCTGGAACCTGGAGTTACGGGATGCGGGGGTGAGGGGCGGGGGTTGGGTTTGGAGTCAGGGACGAGTACTAATGTAGATACCCTTCTTCGCTAACATTGAGGTGGAGTTTGTTTGGTTTTTAGGTCCTGGAAGGCGGCCTGGGGGGGGGAGTCGGGTGGGGGGGGGTGTTTTTTGGGAGGGTTTTTCACTGTTTGGCTATTTGGGAATGCTGTGTACGTCCTGGCACCGGCAGGGGATAGGGCATATTAGCGTCTTTATTTGTTGCAGTAATATTGCTCGCGGTGGGGGGTGGTTGGGGTTGAGGGGGGTTCAGTTGGGGGGGAATGTTGACGGCATCAAGTGTGTTTCAGTCCAGGCACGGGAATGGTGGGTCATAAGATGTGAGGCTGCTCGCCCAGATGGGCACTGTCACCACGCATGGCGCACAAGTTTTTAAGCTGGAATGTGAGGGGCCTAGGCACTTGTACCAAACGGCATAGGGTTCTGTCCTTCCTCCGCAGACACGGAATCTCTATAGCGTGTCTACAGGAGACCCACCTGGACGAAGAGGGGGCCCAAAAGTTGGCGAAAAAGTGGAGGGGTCAGGTGTTTCACTCTTCTTTCTCAACTTATGCTAGGGGGGGTCCTCATTTGGGTAGCCCCGGGGGTCCTATGTGCTGTCCAGTATGCAGATGCGGATGTTAATGGCAGGTACCTGCTCCTGCCGGTGAACCTTGACGGGAGGGAACTTTCTATTCTAAAATCATACACACCTAATGTAGATGACCCTGACTTCTTTCTACACCTACAGGAGGCCCTTGTTTCGGATCTGGAGGGCCCACTGCTCTGGTTTGGGGACTTTAATTGTGTGTTGGACCCTGTATTAGATAGGTCCCCCCCCCCCCCCCCCGCATGGGGACAAAACCGCGAATGACAGCACGACTCCGAGAGGTGATGCAGAACCTGGGATTCAGCGATGTGTGGCGCCTGGGCAACCCAACTCAAAAATTGTTCACATGCTACTCCCCCACCCATAATACTCATAGTAGACTGGATAGGGTACTAGCAGCCAACGTGGATGCCTCTCTCTCTTTGAGGGTCACCCATCAGGCCCGCTTTTTATCAGATCATTCTCCGGTAATGTGAGTCGCACAGTGGGAGAACCAGCCCTCACGCCCTCGTACTTGGAGGATGCCGATAGATCTGTTGCAGGACCAGGTGGGGAAGGACCATGTGGATACTGCCCTCAAGAATTACCTTGACTTGAACTGGGGCGATGGGGATCTCGCCTACTCCACCAAGTGGGACGCCCTGAAAGCGGTTGTCCGGGGTGAGTGTATGACCATCACATATGGAGTCCGGAGGCAGCTCCTTCGGGAATTACGGGATGCGGAAGATGCACTCTTGCATCTGCAGACCCGGCCAGATCCCGATGTCCGGGATCAGGAGTCGGAACAGACGGCTCGTATAAGTGTCCATGATATTCTTACTCGCCTAGACAAATACACACTGGGCCAATACAGGCAGCGCCTCCATCGGGAAGGAGACAAATCGGGCCGACTATTGGCTTGGATACTCCGGCGCAAATTCGCCCCAGAGAGGATAGTGGCCCTGTAGGAATGATACACTCTGAGGTACTCATACTCCGGGTCCTGCGCTCCCATCTTCAAACAGTGTACGCGGCGGATCCCACGATTACGGGGGATTCCTTCCTCCCTTATCTCCAGGATCTGACTCTACCGGCACTCTCACGAGCCAGATGCGGAGGAACTGGATGCGGTCTTAACGCTCCGCGAGTTGAAAGTGGAAATAGCTGACCTGCCGAGGGCTAAGTCCCCGGGAGGGGATGGTTACCCCTCTGAATTTTACCAGGCGTTTGCGGACGTCCTTGCCCCACCCCTCTTGCAGGTGTACCTGGAGGCTTTCGAACGGGAGGCGCTTCCACCCAGTATGAACCTGGGGGAGATCTGCATGATCCTGAAACCGGGTGGGGATGCTGCAGATCCTGCGGCATACCGGCCCATCACCATGATAAATACGGACGTGAAGGTCCTGACGAAACTGTTGGCTGCCCGATTGGCACCGCACATGGCACACCTGGTGCACCCGGACCAATGTGGGTTTATCCCTGGCCGAAATACTGCCATGAACTTGAGACGACTGAACCACATCATCCATAAGGTACGAGACAGAGAGGACCAAAGGGTTCTGGTGTCGATAGACATCACCAAAGCCTTCAACACCGTAGACTGGGGGTACCTTTTGGAGGTCCTCCGGATGGTGGGGTTGGGCCCCGGACTTTGCCGGTGGATCCGCATCTTATATACAGCCCCCCGAGCCAGGGTGCGACTGGGAGCGGCGCGTTCGGAGGAATGGCCCTTGGGCCGGGGCACTCGCCAGGGATGTCCCCTCTCGCCGCTTCTTTTCGCTCTGGCGATTGAACCTCTCGCAGTCCGGCTCCGGGCGGACATGGCACAGTGGGGCATCGCAGTGGGTGACACATGTAACGTGCTCTCGCTATATGCGGATGACGCCCTCTTCTATTTAATGTCCCCACGGGAGTCGGTGCCGGTCCTCCTCCAGCACTTGGACCGCTTTGGCGCGGCCTCGGGACTGCGAATTAACTGTGGGTAGTCCCTGATTTTCCCTTTGTCGGGCTACGGCGCCGGGCCACTGACAGATCTACCGGATCTCGGGTTGAGATGGGAACAGGAGGCGTTCCGGTATCTTGGCATCCAGGTGACCCCCACGGATGCACAGGGGTTGGCCCGCAATATTGACAGAGTTATTGGGTCTTTGCGGCAATCTGTCGCCTTCTGGAACTCCTTGCCATTATCTCTTATGGGGAGATTGGCCGTTGCGAAGATGGTGATGCTCCCCAGGACACTCTATGTCCTACAGAACTCCTTATGTCCACGCCCCTCGCGAGTATTTCGCACTCTTAATACGCTGCTAACGTCACTGCTGTGGGCGGGACGGCGCAGCCGAGTCGCACTCCACACCGTGGTCCGAACATGGGAGATGGGGGGGCTGGAGGCACCCAGATTTAACTTATACTATTATGCAGCGCAGTTGTTGCCGGCGGGACGGTGGTTCGCGGAGGGAGACGGCTGGGAGTTGCGTCTGTTGGCCGGCAGGGCTACTGAGCAGGAACTACAGGTGGCACTGATGCGAGGACGGGGAGCCAGTGTGGACTTACCGTATGTGGTTCGCCACGCGGCTGCGGTTTGGCAGCGGTTTGTGTAGAAAATACTGCGGCGAGCCCCCTTTCATAGGGAACTCCCAGTGTGGATCTTAGCCCCGGTGGTGGATATGGTGGACCACATGTCCTTTCGCGCCTGGAAGACGGGAGGCTGCGAGTCTTTGGCGGACCTTTACCCCGATGAGTCCTTCGTGTCCTTTGAGCAGGCCATGGACACCTTTGGCCTGGGAGAAGGACAATGCCTACACTACCGGGGCCTTCAGGAGGTGGCGAGAACCACGTGGCCCCAGTTTCCGGAGGCGCCCCCGTTGACCCACACCCTGAACATCCTCCTCTCTTGCGGGAGAGGGCGGAGGTTAATTTCTCTGCTATATTCAGCCATGAGACGGGACTCGACCCCGCCGGTTCCGCCTTCCTGGGATGCCTGGGAGAGGGACCTGGGTATCGCCCTGTCCCCGGGACAGGGGAGTCTTATCCGCAAAGTGTCCTGCAATGCGAGATTCAAATTGACACATTTTAACTTCATGCACCGCACCTATATGACCCCGCTGTCCTTAAAGCGTATCTCAGGAGATAGAGAGGGCACCTGCCCCAGGTGTGGGAGTGGGGGGGCGGGATTTATGCACCTGGCCTGGGACTGCCCCTTGGTTGCTAGCTTTTGGAGGGAGGTGGTAGTGCGTACCCGGGCCGTAACTGGCCTTCGGCTTGATCTGAGCCCGCTTCACTGCCTACTAGCCCTGGTCCCTAAACCCAAAAAGAGGAACCTTTCCTACAAACTTTTGCAATTAATGTTGGTGCTGGCGAGGCGTAGAGTAGCGATCACCTGGATGGGGCACAGGGCGCCGGAGTTGTCAGCATGGCGTAGAGATGTGAGAGAATGGTCGTTAGCTGAAGAGACGCATATGCAGATGTCCCGAAAGGATGTGCGGTTGCCGGACGACCTCCTTGCATGGAGAGTTGTGTGCCTCGGAGATATCTCGTAGCGACTCGGACGGTACGAGCGCTGAGCTCTTCTCCTCAGGGGACTCTGGACCAGAGGGGGAGGGGGGTGGGAATGGGGAGGTCGGACCCACGCCAATGTAGGTGCAGCGCCTGTTCCTTGATAGTATCTCATGCGATTGCTGTGGTTGTCATGATACTTATAAATATAGACTGTATAGGACTCACTGTACCATTTAGGGCCATAATGTATTGTATACACTTACTGGATGAACGATGCCAAGGTTCGGGGGGGGGGGGCGGTTTTTTCGTCCATGTTGCAGAATCAAAAAATAAAGTTTTTTTTAAAAAAAAGTAAGGGGAGCACCGGCTGGGATAGCCAATAAAGATCTTAAAAAACAATTTTCTGCCTTGAGAATATATTTAGTTGAAGAGTGTCCCCACAGTTCCGCCCCATAAATTGTAGCTCCCCTAGCTTGCGCTTTGTAAATTTCAAGAATGGAGGCAACTGGTTTAGAGGTGGATTCCCTGTGCAATTTTAAAACACATCCCCCCCCCCCCCCCCCCCCGAGTTCTGCACCAGCCTGAGTTTGGCCTTTGCAATCTGGGGGCCCCACTCCATATGATCTGTGAGGGTGACGCCCAAATATTCGATTACCGTTACCCTTTTCAGAATTATGCCGTTTAGAGAAGGGTTGGGACGGATGGTCTTAGGTGGATTACAGACCATATACTTTCTTTTGTGTATTAATTTCCAGCCCCCTTTTATTTACAGAAACTGGCAAAGCTGTCTAGGACACGCTGTATTTCCATCCGGGATTTCGACAATAGAAGGGTGTCATCGGCAAACATCAATGCCACTACCTGTTTGTTTCTTTTTTTCGGGGCATCGATGTCTTTGACCCCCATAATATGGACAATTAAGGCATTAATGAAAAGACAGAAAAGGGTGGGGGCCAGGACACACCCCTGTCTCACTCCTCAATTGACCCAAAACCTAGATGTCAAAACACCCCTTTTACATCTCCTGACTTGGGCGAAGTTATTTAAGTGCAGTCTTTTGATAATATCAAGGAGGTAGGTAGGGAGCCCCATATCTGCCAATACCACCCACAGGAGTTCCCGAGGTACCAGATCGAACGCCGTCTTAAGGTCAACAAAAATCAAGTAGAGGCTGCCACCCTCTACTTTGACCGTTTTCCAATACAAAAGTTGTAATCGAAGCAGTTGGTCTACGGTGGATGTTTTTTCCCTAAATCCGGCTTGATATGGGCTCAATATCTCATGTTCCTCCATCCATGTCTGAAGCCGGTCGAGGATAATCTGCGCAAAGAGTTTTTGGCTAACGTCGATCAAGCTGATCGGACGGTAATTTGCGGGGATTAATGGAGAGCCCTTTTTAATCACTGGTAGAATCTTGACCCCCAGCCAGGTTTCTGGTATAGGGGAACCTTGGAGTATGGCATTGAACTACAAGCAAAAGTATGGAATCCATACTACTGGTTGATCCCTAAAGAGAATCCTGGGAATTTTATCAAGGCCCGGTGCTTTGCCTGCCCGGAGTCTCTTGATTGCACCCTCCACCTCCAATAGTGTTATCATTATGCCTGCATCAGTTTCCATTCTGGGCAAAGTGGGAGCATGCGCAGGGCTGTATAAGAGACCGGTGTGTTCTACATGGAAGGCGGTCGGCACCATGGGAATAACCGTTTCAGTCGAATACAGCAGCCGGAAATGTTCAATCCACATCTCAAGCGCGATATTCGGCTCGTCTGCCACTTGACCGTGTCCACATCCAGTTCTCACTATTGCCCAGAATTCCAGCATATTCCTATTCCCTAGAGCACTTTTTATGCTATCCCATTTGCAGTTATCCCATTGCTGTTTAGCCTCTAAAATAGCCTGCTTGTACTCCTGCCTCCTAAATTTAATTTGGGTCCTATCATGTGCTTTGATTGTCTCAATTAATAAAGACTTTGCCTTCTTACACTTGTGGTCAAACCACGATTGGGTCTTCTGATTCAGCCTGGGTTTGGTCACTATTGGATTGAGTAAATCTGCTAGGTCAGCCACCAGTCCCGCGTGTAGTTTATGTATTTTATCTATCCTCATTTCCTGTCCAAGCTCAATAAAAACACTTATTTCCACAAAAAAGTTATGGACAATTGAGTATAAAACACTCATTTTATCTGGGGATTGTTTTATCATAGCCCATTTAAGCCTTCTTCTATCATTGGAAAGAATCGAAACACTTTCCTTCCTAATTTTTTTCCCCTGGGGCGATGCCTGTCTCAGGAAGTCTTAGGTTTAGGACAAGGGCATTATGGCCACTGTCATCACACAAAAGAACCTCAAAATCGGTGGCCCAAGACCATGTCCTTGTCTCTACCAAGATATAATCTTACCTGGAGGACTGACCAACACGATTAAACGTGGCATTCCCTTCCCGATCTAAGTGGGCACGTCCATTACAGGCTCTCAGAGAATGGGCCATAGTTATAGAATTTACTTGGCGAGCCAATGGTGACCAAACCTTAATAGGAGCAATCTGAAGCTCGGGAATTGACCATTGCACACCTTCTTCTCTGGTAAGTAAATTTCCAATGCAGGTAAAGGCTCATATTGACAAGTTAAAATCTCCTGCAATAAACAGTCTACTCTCTCCTGAGACAGTGGAAATAAAGGTGTCCAGCAAAGCCAGAGTGGGGGATTCTTTCCCCAGCCTCGCAGGGCGAGAATAGACATTAATAATGTCACCGTGCAGCCCAAATGGGATGCCACCAATATCAGTAATCCCCCATAAGATCTGCCCCTTTCTCCAATAGATGCCATATTGTTGTAAGACGCAAAACCCAACCTTGCTATCTCTTCCCTAGCCCATGTCTCCTGGAGTAGGCAGACACAAACTGGTCTATAAATAGGCCCCAGTCAGGGCAGGCTAATTTATTATATAGGCTTGCCACATTCCATGACAAAACTTTGAGATTATTCTCCGGGATAGACCCCCCCCCACCCCCGCCCCTTCCCCGCCCCTCTCCCCCTCCCAACATGGTCAGGGTGCACAGAGACTAGGGCGGCAGGGAAAATAGTACTATTTCCTCCACAGACACTAGTAGATTTTCTCAGTGTGTACCCCTATGGATTTATAGACAATCGTTGAGGGGGTACCATCTAAACATAAACATTTGTAACAATGGCCACTGCTTAACACAGGAGTTATCCTTTGCTAAACACTTCTGATTTTAGCTATTAAGGGTACTAAAACACAGAGAAATAAAATGAGTTACCTTCCATTGTAATGTAAACAAGTTTGGAGCTGACACTAAACTTCTGGTTTCTGGTTCTTCAATGAATCGACTGCATTTCTGTACCCAATGCTCACTCTGATCTCTGAGCAAGGCTAAGTAAAGAACTGACATTGACTCTAAACTCTAAAGCTCTTACCTGTGGTAGAGAAAATCATCTCCCTGCTCATCAAAGCGAAGCCATGGAATGGAATGTTGCTCTCGGAGAGGATGGAATTAGACAATATTTCAAGTGTAAAGGCTGCATTCGAAGCCCACTCGTCTTTTCAGTTCCTTATTACATTTTTTGTCTGGTAGGTTTTCTGGAAACTGGACACTGAAGGGCAATTTGGCAATTTTCATGAGGAATACCTTCTGTTGTTTTGGACCAGAGATGCCAGGTATTACTGCGCATAGGAAAAATACAAATGTTCTAAGAGCAGGCAATACCACTATATGGTGGAAAACACTAAGAGGCAGCAGCTGGGTGTGGAGGCACTCTGGTCCCTGCACTTGATTAGCATCGCTCACTGAGATCACATTTGGGCTTGGCACCTTCCTCTGGCCTCGAGTCTTGAGAGGCTTGGTTTCCCCAAGCTCCTCACGGTAACACTGAGATTACTGGCCTCCACATATATCCAAAGCAAGGAAGACTCACTCATAGCTGGGCAGTCATTCTCCTTTCTCCATCATGTTGTCTTCCCCTCTTTCCTCTGGCATTTCCCTTCCCTCCAGCAGAAATGGACACGTTTCTGCCTTTCATTCCAGCCTTTCCTAGATAGGAGTGCAGCTTGTGCCTCGCTCTTACAAGTAAAGCGTGAACACTGAATAATCCAAAGTGGCCAGCTTCTGTTGGGTAATAGCAGTTGACCTCCATTTCACTGATCACTCCTATTCAAAGCTGGCCCCAATCTTTTGGAGGGATCCTCTCATTATACTTGTATTTCCAGGTGTGCCACCTGTCCATGGAAACTTTCATTCTTAGATATTGGATTGGAAGCCAGGCGACACATCGGTCCAATCAGATCCCGTTGCTGAGTCCTGGCTTCCACGGTTTGGCAGATCAGAGGATGGGCAGGCAGCCCAGCTTTTTGTTCATGGTGCGCTGCTTTGGTCATGCTCTAGGCCACGGTCATTGTTGAAACGTTGCGCCTCTCGGACCAGTCTGACCTTTTGTAACTGGCTTGCATGAGAGGGGGTGAACATGAAGGACTCTTCCTCCTCTGTTCAGGTGACTGTGCCTGTAGATTGGGTTCTTGAAGGAGGAGGGAAACGAAAGAAGCACCCAACAACCACAAGGCCTCCGTACATAGAGAAGGGGCCCCAACCTTTCCTGCATCCAGTCACGCCACTTGCAGTGGGAGTGAGGCAGGGGCCCAGTCTGAATCATAGCCCCGCCAATGGGATGACAGACTTCCTTGTCCAGAGAAGGGCCACGTCTGGTGTACCGTAGCTCCGTGCTGAAGGACGTCCACCGTCACGCGAGCCACGTCGGTGCGCGTGACGTCAAGCTAGCGTTGCCTCTGGTTCCAAACCGCCGCCGCCGCTGAAGTGGGCATGTAAACAGTTGTCAGTGGGAAACCTTGGTTTACCCAGCTTGATTGTCTCGGTTTCTATTTACGTTTGACAAATATGATTTGGGCCCCGCCGGGATGTCAGCTTGTAATTTCATAACGTCTCGTGGGTCGCGAAAATTGAATTCGGTAAAAGAGGAAGGAGATGAATTGTGCCGTCAGATGTCCCCACACTTGTCTTTATTAGCTGGGCCGTCCCAGGCGCAGCTCCTCTGCTAATGAAAGTTTAAATGAAGAGCGGAGCTGCCACTGGCATCAGCTGCAATAAATAGAGGTCTACGGAGGGGCTCGAGGAGCCGTGGATACCTACCCTGGAAAATAAAGGTTACATTACAGAGACTGTAGAGCAACGTAATTAATGTATGTATTGTAAGGCTAGGCAAGGGGACACCTAACCACAGGGACCGGCCCTTCCGTTCAAACCAGCAAGGCGTGGTTCTGTTGAGACAAACCACTTGTAAACAGGCATGTGGGCAATATTGCAGAGCCAGGGTAACGAATGAGCACCGGCCTTCTCCATCTACAGCCCCGGAACCTGGGGCACCCCCGAGCCCCCCTACCAAACTCGGAAATACCCCAGCCCGCCTGCAATTCACACAAGATCTGAAGGCCGGCAGGATTTACCACCCACAAGCTCTGCGCCTTGGTATGTTGGTCTGTGGCGACGTGTGCTGCCTGTACAGTCAAACAGATGTAAGGAGATTGAAGGCGTTACATTGGGGTCTCTCCTTGTGCAGCGCAGCTTTCTTTGACTGGAATTTGATTTCCAGGAAGAGGACAGTTTAAACGACACCAAATGAAATACTTTGACTTACCCGCCTGTAGCAATGTTATAAGCCGCTTCATTTCATGAGCAAAAATATGGCCGTAGCAAGAACTTGTGGTATGCCTGGTAAAAGGGCATTTCACTGCCTAGGATGGCTTTGCCATGTGACTGCACTGCTGCTTGTTCGAACACCATGACAATTGGCAGTATTTGGATGGACTGCGTTTTCAGGTAAAGACACCTGCAACATGTGACACACATTGAAGGTGTGTGTGTGTGTGTCTATAGGAGGGCTGCCCTGTTCCTGCCTGTGCTGTACCTTTTGTGTGTGAGGAAAGCCTGCGCTGCTATATTATTCTATAGAGGTTTGTACAGTGCCTGTTCTTTCATGGGTATGGCCTTCAGTTTTTAGTAGGTTCTCTGCCTGATCTTGAGGACTCTGTCACAAACCAGATGCAGTGGTACATAACCCATATATGACAGTGAACTTTGAAATGTGCGAAATGTTTCACAGTTGCCTGTGAAATATGGATTTCATCATAATGACTGCCCCAAACCAATCAGTGGAACTTTAATATTGTCAGGACTAAAAGGGTCATGCGGCGTGGCGGACCAAATCATGCAACAAAGTTATCTAAATTATGCAGCGCATTCAATAGTATTTTAAACCATTTGAGCTAGAAACACAATTTTTGTTGAAATCTGTGAATTTTGAAAATTATGTGACTGATATACTATATCAATAATTGTAGGGTAAGCACTGCAGCCAGAGACTGACATAAATCAACTGACTCTTAACTATTGCCTTTTGATTTACAACAAGTTTATTCAATAAAGAGAAATAAAACCTAAACATACTAGTGTCATTCAGCACACAGTCAGCTGCTCTTTGAAGAAAGAGGCTTTTTCAATGTAACTACCCTAAAATAAACGTAATATATTAAAAAAAAAAAACTTAATGGTTAATACGGTCCAATAGTACCATCTTGGGGTTCTGGTGACATTTACAAAACCACCCAGCCTTTTGCCTCGTGATTTATGATGTCACAAGAACACTTCGATTCAATCATATTACACCATTATCCGTTATACAGTAACACAATTGCAGTGAAAACAAATGTCCCAATAACACTTTATTTACAGCAACTGCAAAATAAGCAGGCACTTACACATTTAGTACCACAGTGCAAAGGTTACATTTGAGTTTACCATCACAGGACAGCAAACTTTAGTATCAATATGAAGTGGTGTCATTTTAAACAATACTGGCTTTGTCAAAGGGTCAGAACACCAAAATATAAAAGGCAGGCCTCTTGGCTCTATCGGGGAGTCAGCACATCAATATATATATATATATATATATATATATATATATATATATATATATATATATATATATATATATATATAAAGCAGACCTATTGGCTTTGTCAAAAAGTCACCACAATAATTTATCACTAACCATAATCCAATGTCTTTTTTTTATCAATGCACACATGGTAATGCTTCATAATAATGGTCAAAAAATAGTTTGAATAAAGCACTTTTAATCAGAAAACCATATGCTTGTTTCAGTCTCTAACAGTTTTCAGGTCATAAAGTGCAATCATAAAACGAACCACAAGGGGCCTCCACACTCCAGTTGAATAGCATGCAGCTCCAGCTTAGAGTGCTTTAGAAAATATGCCAAGCTCTCCTAGAGTCCTGCATTTAATGACCCAGGAAACTTGCTGCAATTTGTTTTTAGCTGTTCTAGGGGAGAGGGAATGAGGGTACGGGGGCTGCTGGGCTTCCTGCTGCCCCCACCACTTTTGAAAAATGCTTGTTGGTGCCCCATCCCATTCCAAGGGCACCATACCATAAGGATAAAAAATACCAATAAAAGCCCTGACAAGCACTATGAGGTGCTCCCTGGCAGGTGCAGTGAATATGAAATGAGCAGCTGCTCCACTCATTTAATTTACTTGCCAGTTTATTTAATTATTTCTTTTTTGGGTTCCTGTTCACACCCAGGGCACACAACTGCTATATCCACACATTGGAAGCTATGGGGGGGAACTCATGGCCCGTCGGCTCCCTGCTCTTGCTGGCCCAGGAGCCGGACATATTTTTGTTTTGTTTTAGTGCCCCAACTTCACTGAGGGCACACTACAACTACATCCAACGGTGGAGGTATGAGCGGGGGTGGCTGTAGAGGTCCGTATCCTCATGTCCCTGCCAGCTCCCCAACCAGCATCCTCCCTGGATGCCTGGTATTCTTTTTCTTTCCATGGGTGCTTTATTTGGGACTAGGGCACCAAACAACTTTAAAAAGTTGGAGGCGGCAGGCTGGCCTAAAGCTCCCGCAGCCCCTCAGAGCCAGCATCCACCTCGTTTTCCAGCTCGATCTGGCTTTTGTATGGGGAAAATGCATTTTGGAACACCCCCTTTTTCTTGTCACCCACGTAACAGATCTCCCTGAAACATAAACTGTATTTATGACAAGTGGACACATGAATTCATCTTGATGGAATCAAAGCTGTAAAACTCAAAGTATTGCCTTCATAAATTAACAAAATAAGGGGTTCTTTCTGTAATAGATATAATGGTTAGTGCTCTAAAAGCTAAAATGGGGGCTTATGCTCCAGAAAGTTAAAATGAGGACACATTTCAATGAGTTCTCGAATATCTGTTTCATCCATATCAGTAAAATATTTTGACATGAAACCTAGCAAACATATATTTTGAACGCCTACAGCTGTCAGTCAGTTAACTTCTTAATGATCAGCTTTAGCTTCACCATAGTGTTCTAGTGAACAGCTAGATTGTTTACATGTTGCATTCAAGACAAATGTAAGGCACTTCGGAAAGTAATTTTATTGGAACAGGAGTTGTTGAATCTAAAGCCTGTCCTGAAGAGCAGGCTGTAGTAAATAAGCATTGAGATGTTACTCCGCCTACTCAGCTTCTCAGTTGCTTACCAGCTCCCTAGTTTTAAAATAGTAATTGCTTCATATATAATATCACTTATGACATATTCAGTGACTGTACTGAAAACAACTTCAACATCTGAAATGACATAATTGAGGACAGCAGTGTGCATGGTGGGGTGAGAGTTCTAGTTACTTTGTCACATTATAGTTACTTTGTCACGTTATAGTTACTTTGTCACGTTATAGTTACTTTGTCACGTTATAGTTACTTTGTCACGTTATATTTACTTTGTCATGTTATAGTTACTTTGTCACGTTATAGTTACTTTGTCATGTTATAGTTACTTTATGTCATGTTATAGTTACTTTATGCCATGTAATGGTTACTTCACAACATGTTATAGTAACTTTATGACGAGTTATAGTTACTTTATGAGTTATAGTTACTTTCTGACAAATTATAGTTACTCTGGCATGAGTTTAGTTAGAATCAGACAAAATAATGTTAACCACTGAAATATGTCTGCTGTAGTTTAGTGAACTAACTAGAACTTGTACTCCCATCATGGACTGCTTTTGACCTTACATTTTACATGACATGTTAAACATATATACATGAGATGTCAAATTACATAATTTATGACATCTCGGGTATAGCCTCTAGCCAGACTCTACACCCAATCCACACCAAGACTTGGAGCCCAGATTCTGGCAAGGCCTTTCATCCAACCCACTACAAGCATCAAACCTCTACTGCGTACGATCTTATGCCATATGTAGGAGAACTTTGACACAGGACCTAGCTATGGCTAGAGCACGCACTTACTCCTCCAGAAGCGGGCAATTCCTACTACTCTCAGACTTTACTCATGCAGAGTGGAGGCCGTTTCCAATGCCTGGTGTCACACTAGATCCTGCATTCAACATACAATAGGGGTTGGGTGGTGTGCTTGTCCTGGGGCCGGGCCCTGCGCCCAGCACTCCGCATTTGGCCAACCCCTGTTGCGCATCCCCTTTGCACATGTTCAGCAGAGGGCGGGGCAAAGGGCCTATCATGTGGCCAGGCTCTGCCCCCAACCCTCCATAATTACCTAGAACCTACTTACTCAGCTTTCAGCCCGTCACCGCAAAGGTTGACCAGGGGTCTATTGTTCAGTGATGTTTAACGGCCAGCTCTCCTCAACTGATCCACCCCCACTACACCCATCCTTTGGGTGAATACAAGTAAAAAGACAACAACATCCATTAAAAGTGCTATACTTTCGAAATATCTTGTTTCTTTTGCATCTTTTGGAAGTTTACAGACATGGTTATAAGAATCTAACCATCGATTTAGGTTCTTGTATTATTACTCGTTCACAAAGCCTATAGCACAGTGGTTGTTTAATTTTAACAATGTTGTTTCCGTTATGTCATTAAACACATCACGAGTAATGTGTGAGGTCATAAGCAATAAATGATGGGGGAACAAGTTCTAGTTAGTTCACTAAACTACAACTGGCGTAGAAAATCCTGCAAATCTGCTTGGGCCGACGCTCTGATTGCCTGGCCACAGCATGAGGAGAAATATTGCGGCTGCCATTTCAGGACTTTGTCCCATACCGGGTTGTAACACTATTTTAATAAAAATGACGGGCGTGATTGTCTTTTGTGGGTTGCATGCACACAGGCAGTTGGCCATAGCGCTTACTACCCACGAAATTTGGATGCAGGCCCTGTCCCTGTGGCCAAACACACAGCGTGCATGGCTTGAAGCTGTGGGCCGGTGGTTACCCGCAGGAGGTTGAGTAGGGCTAGCCCCATACTGCACACGGCCAAAGGCCATGCTCGGCAAGCAGTTGGCGTAATTATGGTTGGTTATAAAAAGTCACTGAAAAAACAAATGTTAAAGTGAAGTTTTAGTTACGTTTGGTAATAATATCCTACTTTGCATGAAATAATAAAAAAGCTCAGAAAATAACTGAATAAAACAGATTAAAGGGATAATAGGTGAAAATGTCAATTTAAACGTAGCATTTTAAACAAAACAAAAAAATGACTATTTCCAGTTATAGCTATTTCAAAAATCTATAACTTGCGCTTAGTGAAGACATCTAAAATGACATCATTGATGACAACACTGAAGTGCTCAGATTTCTGCCCTCACAGAACACGTCTGAAGCAGCCTGCCACAAGTTGCCCTTCTGTACTCCTCTCCTCATGACAGCCCAGAACTTTCTTTTAGTGCAGTTTACAGGTGGCATTCTCATGCCTTTCTAAATGTCCTCCTACGCATTGTACTTCAATTTTTGGTTGTGAATGGCATTTATGAGCAATGCTTTTAAGGAGAAATGCTGTTTTTCCAAAGCAGCCCTACCATACATTTGTGAGGGAAGCTTGCACTGCTACTGTTTATGATCTACCTGTTCAGTATGTGAAGTAATGGCACTGCAATTACTCATGTTCCACCTGTTGTGGATGTTAGGGAAGATTTTAATTGCATAAACCCTAAAATATTGGCTTTGTAATTACATGTGGCTGTGTTTGATTTTCAGAAAAGAGGAACACGTTATCATGCAGCGCAAGTCACACTGTAGAGGAATATGCAGATTCTTGAATGTTGCTCAATGCTGCTTCTGCAAGTAGTTTTGTACAAAAGATTTATTTTTTGATTTAAGGTGCTCTGTCTACCCAGTAAAGAATTTGTTGGCATTTGCTAGTTAAAATCGTTATCTCCTTTTAGACAAGCTTTAATCATTCTGAGCCCACACTATTGACCAATGACTGCATAGTTACTGTTTTAACAGAGTGGAGGCGATACCTCGGATTTAAGCCACCATGACATATGCTCATGAATTGGAAGTTCATGGTCTGGAGAGATGCTGGTGTAGAACGTCTGGATGCATTTTACGTGATTAGGGCCACACTGCTCCCAGGGTTTCAGAAATTGCTGACTTCTGATGCCTTGATGGAAGTCGTCTGATCCAAGATTGTGAATAGGTTCCTCACTCTTCGAAAACAGAGGTATTTTGGGTCATAAACATAAGTTTACAGTTGAAGATACTTCTTAAACCTGTGACGACTTGGAAATGTAATTCCTGGTAGACATACATGCATTTACTGATTCTCAGCCAAGTGTGCAGACAAGCCTATGGACGCAAATCCCACTGGGAAGTTGGCTTTCCAAGGCGTGGTTTGCTTTGACAGTTTGGTAACAAACATGAAAAATTATGTTTGTGCGTGTTACAGGACAAGAGAGACCAACCCACTCAAATGAGCTGATTCAGGTAATTTTATTTTCATAACAAAGTAAACAGCACGAGTAAGCCAGTATGATGCCTGTTCCTCCCTTGAACTCTTCTATTCCGTGTACATTATTTTGTGGAGCGTCTCCCGGGATCTCCCTCCGTACTCTGAAAACATCCTTAGTGGGGAAATAGAGGCATAATGCTGATCCAGCGGCGTACCAACAACAAATACTCCACTACCATATACTCACCTGGGCCCATAAACACACACCTGTTTGAGTAAACCGCTGGAGTCAAAGTTTATAATTTCTTTCACAGTTTTCAAGATTAGTTAATTACTATTCCTAACTAATCTTTCACTGATCAAAAAGTTCTTTCCTCTGGTCAATGGACCATTAGTTTAACTAGTTGATGGTGAAATTGACATAAGCTAACTTATTCTTTCATTTAATGTAAATAACAACAGACTCTGGAAAGTTTTAAATCTTTATCTAAATTTTAAACGCATGTGAACCATCTCAAATACACAGTGCAGTCACCATCATTCTTAGGAGATAAAATTCAATTAAATCATCAAACATATACTTTGGACTCATGCAATGATCAATACTCAGAAAGGGAGAGGACAGAAAGAAAAGAACACCTGCAAATAGCGTGAAAATATATTTACCGAACATGGTGTGAAGACCAACCCCCTGGCCAAAGGGCTGGTAAGGGTCCCCCGGGATAGATCAGGCGACAGACTTCAGGACAGGATAGATGACCTCTCTAGAATACCGACACTTTCGTAGCACCCCTCTCTGATACCCTCTTCCTCCTCGAGATTCTTCCGCAATCTTCCTATCTAACCCAATTGATGAGGATCGAAGGATCTGCATTCGATTCTTCATCAGCATCTCTCCCAGCAATAGCACCTCCCGCCGCAATAGCATCCCAAATCGCGCTTCTCCAAATCTTCATCTGACTAACTAAAACTATCTTAATTATACTTTTCGTTTTCCATGTACCACCCACTAACGTTTCAATATAGTAAAAATATGAATTCTAATTGGTCAGGCAAAGGGGAAGATCATCACACCATGCTTACATGTCATCTGAATCTGTTCGACTATTGTCACAAAGCCATCCCCTTAATTTTTATTCATATTTTTATTTCCCACCCGCATTCATGTTTCATTTGCAACATTTGTCTAAAATCTAACATGCAGGTCCATTCAGTTGAACTTTTCACCGCCCGTTCTCAGGCTTGGACACTCTGCGACCTTGTCCTTCTTCCAACCTTTGTGTCATCACTCTGTATTAACTTCCAGTGCCCATGCACGGTTGTCACATGTCTCAGCTTACTTCAGTTATACATAAGAGGCCCAAATAAAGTCTAATAATAAAGTCAGAAAGACAGATGTTATTTAAAAAAATTAATGGTTTCACAGTATACCACCCACCTCTACTCTATCCCAATTTATTTATTAGACTTAGCCCCGTATTAGCATTAGTAAAATCACTCGATTTAGTTTCAAGCAAGCAGATGCCATACACGCGAGTCTTCACAACTCCATTTTAGTACCTTCTGATCATGCGCAAGAATTTACCTCCAAGCGAAAGCTCGTCATACTGCGTAGATGCAGTTGACGCATGTGCAGTAAAGATTTGCCCATTTAAAGCAGTTTAGTCCTTCGTTCATGGTATTATCGTTAGTAAACACCCGCCTATTGATGTGGTGCGCATTAGTTATTCACCAAACTTATTTAAAAACATGTTGGTGAGTTAAACAAGAGGATTGCTTCTGAGCAAGTCTCTTTTTTACGAGTCCGTGCTCCACCAATGCTATTAAATTCATTTACATAGTTTTCAATGAACCCATCATGTTTACACACCTCAATGTATGCCGGAAAGCAAAACCGGCAACTATTGTGACGTACATCTTCCTGAATAACATGCCGGTAGCTTGAGAAAGGAAACGCCTTTCGCCACGACTCCCAGCGCAAGTGAACTACATGCAAAATATAGTGCCCAGAAAATGACCCTGTTATCGTGTCTTCAGTACGTGGTGCTGGATCTCCACAAATATGCATGTGAAAGAAACTAACAACAACAAATGGAGTGCATGCTTGCTCCTGCCTGAATCTGTGGCCCCATGACAGAGTCACGGGCGCCTCCCCCGTCCTACCTCCCTCGGGTAATCCTGGACAGCGTTACCGGACGACCTCCTCTTGTCCCAGCCAGTGTCTGATTGGTAAGGCAGGCAATGGGCCAGTAACCGAGATCCAGCTGTGGGCTGCTTTCTGGGCCAGCATGGTGTCAGATAAGGGCTGTGTCTGTGCAGTTCAGATGCTGCCACCGGCTCATTAATATATACAGATTGAGCTGGGGCAGGAGGTCTGAGCAGAAGCAGCATCGCTTATATTCAGGTGTGGTTCACCATTGTGAACTAATCCCTAAACAGAGACCTGGCAGCATTTGCATTTTTTTATATCAGTGAAGTGAAGAAAACATGCTTCTTTTATAGAAACCCACCTCCTTCTTATTATAACAGTTAAAACACTGAAACAGTGTTTTGAAAAAAGACGCAATCTGCAAACGCAGGCCAATTTTTTTTTAGGTTGCCACAGCCAATTTTTTATCCCAATCTAACCCTGGTCCTAACCATCCAACCACACCAGTGACTCCAGCGTCTGTCTAGACCTGGTCTCTTGACTTATGTCAACACTTCCTGGTTCTTTTATCTTCAATCCTTCAGATCATCCTCTTGCTGCAAAACCTCTGTCACTTCATGGCTTCCTTCTTCCATTCCAGCCCATAAGGCAGCTGCTGAGGGAAAAGGGGTGTTTTCTACATGACTAGAACGCTATTCAGTGCATCACTAGTGCCGCTGGGGTCCCTGCCATCGATCAGCACTAAGTACTCGCCACAATCGGCAGTGACAAACTTCGATCCAATATCTTCCCACACTGGAAATGGTCATAGATGTACTCCAGCCAAGAGACGGAGTACCTCCACTTCCAGGATGGAAGAGGATGGGATCACCCCATAATAGGTTGGGGATATAAGGGAAAAAGTTTTCTCAAAGGAACAACATTTTCTCTGCAGAGGAAATAAAGTGTTAATTCTGATAGATACATCTGCAGTGGATTCCTCACCTTGTGAATATCCCCCTGCGTCAGCAGCATTCGGAAATTCTTTTTGTAGCTTCGCGCCGACGTGGCACGACGTAACAGACGCACGGCATCGCGCGCGACTCCGCTGACGTCACTGACACCATAATAGGCCCACGCTATTGTGATGACATCAGTTCCCTTTTTCCGCGTCATCGACGCGAACGGTTTTCTGGGATCGTACAGTAGCTTTGTAGTAACTTTGTTACTCTGTGGTTATTTTCACTATATCTTTGTCTTCTATCGAGATGTCTTCGACTCCGCCTCCTCGAGAGCAGCTTGGGGTCCCTTATCCAGTCTTTCCGACTCCAGGTCAGGATCCATCCCAATTCTTGAATGCCATGTTTGGGGTTTACTCCAGGGCAATGTACCCCTCTGGTGCACCTGTTGGTCCCACGGGTCCTATGGCGTATAACTTGGGCGTTCCCCAGGCTTATGCTCCTGCGCCCTTCATGCCGGCTCTAGCACCGCAGTGGCATTTTCTGGCGCCGACGAAGCCTTCGACGCCGATTCCATCGACGCCGGTGCCCACGTCTTTGATGCAGGATCCTGTTCGACCTCGGGTGAAACTTCCTCGCCCGACTTCGGGTTCGACGCCGGCTCCGACCCCGGCGGAGTCGGTTCCAGATCCGTCTACTTCGTTTATGAAGGTGAGGTCGCGGCGTGAAGCCCAGACACTTCTGGAGGAAGAACAGTATCGGTATGCTGACGTGGAGGAAGGAGAGTTACAGGATTCTGATGATCCTTTTGATGACCTGAGAGAGGCCAGTGGACTCGAACTGTCTCCTGAGTGGGATTTGGCTTCTGTGTCAGACGTGCCTTCCAAGGATGTGGTGCCATATCACGTTGTTATTAAAAAGGCGGCAGGCTTGTTGAATATTACTCTGCCCACTGCTGAGTACAAGTCTAATATTCTTACTGAGGTCCTTCACTCGCCATCCTCAGTTATTGAGCCAATGCTGCCATTTAATGATGCTTTAGCTGAACCCATCTATGAAGTCTGGAAGAAGCCTTTGACAGCGCCTGCGGTTTCAAGGGCTGTGGCGAGTAGGTACAGGGTTGCACCTGGTGACCCGGACTTTTTGTCAACACACCCCCTCCCTGAGAGTCTGGTTGTGCAGACTGCCTGTTCTAAGAAGTCTGCGGGTGCTTTTCCGCAGGTTCCTGGGGAAAAAGAGTCCAGGAAGCAAGATCAGGCTGCCAAGAAGGTCTTCTCCTCAGCCAGTATGGCATTAAAATCTACTAACGCAACTTGTCTGATGGGGCGGTACATCCATGCCTTGATGGATTCTTTGAAGCAGTTGGTGCCAAAAATTCCTGAGGTGGATAGAAAGGACTTTCAGGAGGTAATTTCAGACACTCAGGCTGCTGCGAGACAAGTGATTCAGAGTGGGCTGGACACGGCTGATTCGGTGGCGAGAGTCATGGGCTCTTTGGTGGCCACTAGGAGAGCTGCATGGCTAAAATCATCGAAGTTCTCTGCAGATGTTCAGTCTGCTTTGATGAACTTGCCATTTGATGGTTCAGGATTCTTTGGCAAGAAGGATGACGCTACCTTAGAACGTTTCAAGGACAGCAGGGCCACGGCGAAATCTTTGGGTCTTCAGACCAGGGGTACTACTGGATGGCGCATGAGGATTTGGCAGGTCTTCCTTTCATTCCTATAAAACATCGCAGCAGCAGCCACAACAGCAGCAAAATACACTGTACAAGTCGTACAGAGGAAGACAACGAGCTCGTCCTAGAGGTCGTCAAGCCTCCTTCTCTTCCCCTTCCCAGCCCCCTACCACCGCAGCAAAGCAGCCCTAGATCCGCCATTCCGGATCATGTGGGCCCAGTGGGGGGCTGGCTTACCCATTTTCTACGAGATTGGGAATTGATAACATCAGATCTTTGGGTTCTCAATCTCGTGGAGAATGGGTATGCTCTTCCATTTCGGGAGTTTCACCCAAATTACCCTCCTTGCCAGGGTTATTGTTCGGAGGACCACTTGCTTCTCCTGCAAGAAGAAGTCCTGGCACTGTTCAGAAAAGGTGTGATAGGGGTGGTTCCAGAGCTGGAGAGGGGTCAGGGATGCTACTCCCGGTATTTTCTGATGCCCAAGAAGGATGGCAGACTCCATCCAATCCTGGATCTCAGGACCTTAAACTTTTACCTGAAGCAGGAGAAGTTCAAGATGCTCACCCTTGCGCAGGTTCTTCAAGCGCTGCTGGAAGAAGACTGGATGGTGTCGATCGACTTGCAGGATGCGTATTTTCATATCCCAATCCTGAAGTCGCACAGAAAGTATCTCCGTTTCACGGTTGGATTGCAACACTACCAGTTAGCGGTCCTTCCATTTGGTCTTACTACTGCTCCTCTAGTCTTCACCAAGGTGATGGCTGTGGTGGCAGCACATCTCAGAAGATCGGGGATACCTGTATTTCCGTATCTGGACGATTGGCTAATCAAGGCAGAATCTCCAGAGATAGTGCTCCATCATCTGCAAGAGACAACTCCGTTGTTGCACAGGTTGGGTTTTTCGATAAATGTACCCAAATCCTCACCTGGTGCCCTCCCAGCGCAACCTGTTCATAGGTGCGGTACCGGACACTACTGTGTGTCGTGAATTCCCTCTTCTTCAAAGGATTTGCGACAGACAGGAAATAATTCCTTTATTTTTCAATGGAGCGTTCGTTCCAGTCCTGAAGGTCCTTCGCCTGCTCGGTCTGAGGGCTTCTTGCATTTTGTTGGTCAACCATGCACGCTGGCACATGAGGGCACTCCGCCTCCGCAGGCAGTGGTATCAGCACGGCGGAGATCTCAGGGAGTCGGTGAGTATCTCGAGAGAAACTGCAGCGGATCTGTCTTGGTGGAGCGTGGAAGGCAATCTGTCTCAAGGAAAGCCTTTTCAACTTCCTTTATCAGTGGCCACAGTGATAACGGATGCATCCACTCTAGGGTGGGGTGCTCATCTGGGGGACCTGGAGATCAAGGGTCTTTGGTCTCCAGAGGAAAGGTTGCTTCACATCAACCTTCTGGAATTGCGGGCGATACGTCTGGCGCTCAAGGCCTGCCTCCCTTCCCTTCGCGGTCGGTCAGTTCAAGTCCTGACGGTCAACACGACCGCGATGTGGTATGTCAACAAGCAGGGAGGAGTGGGGTCGCAGTGTCGCTGCAGAGAGGTTCTGCGTCTCTGGTCCTGGGTTCAGGACCATCAGATTTGTCTAATGGCAAATCATCTGGCCGGAGTTCTGAGCGTTCGTGCAGACACTCTCAGTCGGCAGTTCTCCGCCGACCACGAGTGGAGGCTTCATCCAGAGGTGGTTTGTCACGTCTTTCGGATGTGGGGAACTCCTCAGGTGGACCTGTTCGCCACTCGTGAGAATGCTCACTGCCCGTCATTCTGCAGCCTCCAGTTTCCGATGCATGGAGCCTTGGGGGATGCGTTTCAGTTGAGTCGGGGCTCCGAACTCCTTTACGCGTTTCCTCCCATACCCTTGATTCCTCGGGTTCTGAGGAAGATTCGCCAAGACCGGGCCCAAGTTATTTTGATCGCCCCGGATTGGCCAAGAAGGGTGTGGTACACAGATCTTCTCCACCTCTCCTCGTGCCCTCCGCTCCGTCTCCCTCACAGGGCAGATCACCTCTCCCAGATGGAGGGGCAGGTTCTACACCCCCACCTCCAGACCATACATCTTCATGCCTGGAGATTGAGCGCGACAACCTAATTTCCTTTTCTCTCCCGCACAATGTGGTGGATGTCATCTTATCGGCCAGGCGTGACTCCACCAAGTCCATTTATTCTTATAGATGGTCTAAATTTGTTGCTTGGTGCGGTGAGAAGTCTGTTGACCCTTTAAGGGCTCATTTGTATAATATACTTCAATTTGCGCTTTCCTTGGCCCAGCAGGGTTTTGCAGTGGCAACTATCAAAGGTTATTTGTCGGCCTTATCGGTTTTCCTTTGTTTGCCGGACCAGCCCTCTTTGTTTAAATCTCCAATTGTTTTACGTTTCATTAAGGGCCTTACCAATAAATTTCCTTCTACGCCTTTTATTGTACCTCAATGGGACTTGAACCTCGTTCTTACGTTCTTAATGGGTTCTCCTTTTGAACCTTTACACACATGTCCCTTGAGACTTTTGTCTTTCAAGACTATTTTTCTGGTGGCAATTACCTCGGCAAGGAGGGTAAGTGAGCTTCAAGCTCTTAGTTCTAAGCCCCCATTTGTATCCATTCATGCTGAAAGAATGGTTCTCAGGACCAGGGCTGCTTTTCTGCCTAAAGTGGTAACTCCTTTCCATCTGAGGCAGTCCGTTACCCTCCCTACCTTTTATCCTCCCCTTCACCCTTCCAAGGAGGAGGAGAGACTACACCGCTTGGACCCTAAGAGGGCAGTGAGCTTTTACCTGGACAGGACACGAGAGTTCAGGTTGGATGACCAGCTGTTTTTTGGCTTTGCTGGCTGCAAGAAGGGGAAGGCGGTGCACAAGCGCACGCTCTCGATGTGGATTATCCTCTGCATTAAGATCTGCTATGCCCTGGCGGGTAAGCACCCTCCAGGGGGTATAAGAGCTCACTCTACTAGAGCAAAGTCATCGACATCTGCTTTGTCTAGGGGTGTTCCTATAGAGGACATTTGTAGAGCGGCGACTTGGGCCTCCCTCCACACTTTCGCAAAGCATTACTGCTTAGATACCGAAGTGAGGAGGGAGGGCCACTTTGCGCGCGCTGTCCTCCAGGATTTTCTGGTATAGAAGAGTGGACACCCTCCTCCGGGAGTGGGGACTGCTGTGGGACTCTATTCACAAGGTGAGGAATCCACTGGCAGATGTATCTATCAGAAGAACAAGTTACTTACCTTCGGTAACGCTTTTTCTGGTAGATACAATATCTGCCTGTGGATTCCTCACTGACCCACCCGCCTCCCCGTTGTCCACTCTTCTATACTTGTGTTGTATTATATATATATTTATATTGTCAAAGGAAATGTTTATTGTGTTTTAATTTCCTGCAGTGGTTTCACACTGTGTGTGGTATTTTGACATTTGTGTACTGTGTATATTTCTGCTGTCATGCTAGATCTAGATAGTAAAACGAGCAGCCTGTTGCTCAAGAGCGTTTCAGTGAGGAAAGTTCAACTGAGCTAAATAAGACAAACACAAGTTGTGAGCGGCAGAATAGTAAATAAACCTCTACTGGAAATATTTAGGGCCATAGGTATGCCCTGCCTTACGTACTATACATATAGCTTTAAAATGAATGTACTTGGCTGTAAGCAACAACTCGAGTCAAGTGAAAGAGATATGTTCAGATTCGAGTATATCTGAAAACAAGTAAACAGCTGTGCTTTCTAACGGCTGATCATATATTTCACTAAGCTCAAGTAGAAGGCTTACCGTAACCCAACTATGAGGGAATGGCCACCTCGACCACAAGTCTAAAGCACATGATGTCTGAAAAAGGAAATTATTTTTCTCATAGTGCCCTACTTTTAGGGTATAATTTTATTTGTTGCAGTATAATCAACTTGCCTTTGCGAGAGGTGTGTGTGTGTGTCTGTCTGTCTGTCTGTCTGTCTGTCTGTCTGTCTGTCTGTCTGTCTGTCTGTCTGTCTGTCTGTCTGTCTGTCTGTCTGTCTGTCTGTCTGGTCCATAGCCCGATTTAGAGGTGGGAGTGCCAAGACAACCACCAAAGAGAGGCTGAAACTGGTCATTTATCTTAAGGTTCCAGCACCGACTGATAAGAACAGGGGAATGTTCTCTTTCTGATACTGGCAGGAATAATGATGGACTGGCCTTTCAGTTACGATAAACCTCCAACCAGTTCCCATGTTTTTTGAAAGACTGCAGAGTTAATAAGGGAGACATTGAGTTGGGGTAGCCCCATTGTGGAATAGCTGTAACTTCAATAAGTGTGGTTAATTAAAGACGACATTCTGTGTGTAAAAAAAGGCAATATACTTTTTTTAGTTAGAAGGAAGGATACTGAATCGTCACACATTTTTTCTAGTAACATTAAACGGGTTAAAGTGCTATTTCAGAATCTTCAAATTGAGTAAGTAGGTGTTTGAACGGTCCCCACAACCACCCCATGGTTGCTGTTGCTGGCTTTGCTTATTTGTGTGAATAATTCTTACTAAAGGCCAGATCCACTCAATAACGGGTTATTACCTGTATATATAAATATCACATTAAAGACTGGATGAATTGTTAAAGTACCCATGTTAAATTTTTGATCGCATATCCCTGCAAGAAGTCATCCATAGGGAGCACTACCCGACCTTTCAAACAGAGGATTTAAGAAAAGTACAAAAAAATTCAAACAATTGACAAAGCATTACATCTGTTGGAACACTATGAATTATATCATCAACACTAACACACCTTTACTTTCTACGGGATCGAAAAAAACATACGAAAAATACACGAGGAGGTAACCAGTAATTGACTCTCCAATAACGAGAGAGTGGACTGATATTAAGACTAGATACTGTTAAGTAGCAGCTTAACTGGGATGCAGATCTCCAGAAGTTGCTGGTATGAGACATTTATATACTATTGTATTGTCTATTCTATTCTTCTGCTCATAACCACTATCGGAGTTTAATCACCACAAGTGGAAATAGTAAATATTGACCATTTGTCTTTGATATTAATCTAAATATTTAGCAAGATAACACAGGAAGCTAAAGTAACAATACACTTTTTATTGTAAACACCAGTAGTAGACAAGGTAGTTCTAAGTACTTCTAAATTATTTTTAACCCATTTGGAGTAGACCGATTACTGTACCCTTTGTCTTGAGACATTTGTTACAAACACTAGAAATACTCTCATTAGACTTAGTAATAATTAACGCTTTTTGTACTTATTTCAGAATAAAGTTTTAACTCAATTGGATTTGTCCTAAAATTTGCACTCATAATCACCAATAATGACTTAGCTTCAAGTATGTTTGTTCCACTTCTTTTTCATGTTGTCAGTCAATCTGTTGCTGTATCTTATTATCCAAGTAGCTCATCTAATGACATCTAGTTTCAGGACCATGTCCTCTGCCCTTTCCATTCTTCATTTGTTAAAGAAGAATGTGCCTGTGCCTCGCATTTGTTTGAAAGCTAGATGTCTTTGCTAAATAGCCAAACCCATTGTTTTTAGTTTGAACCAGTGTATTTATGTTCACCTTTTTATGATCCCTATTTTTTTATTCTTTATTTCTTTCAATCTGGAAAAAGACATGTTGTGTCATAGCAATACATCCTTGTTCTCAAAACAATTTACAAACACAGTTAAATAAAACATAAATGTGCTGTTCTCGAAACTATTTAGCAAAATACACTTAAATAAGACATAAATGTGCAATACAACATATATCACAAACACTTTTTACATGAAAAAACATTTTAACAAAAAAGACATCCAATACATATATCGCTATTGGTGGTATGCTTTTGATTATGATTCTTAAGACTCTTTACTGTCTGTATTGGATATCCAATCTTATAGAGGGCACGTTGGATTTTTGTGAAAAACTGGAGATTTTTCTCTCTGATCACAAGTTTAAATTATTCAGTAATCCTCTGTATATTTATCGGCCAACGCGTTTCTGTTTCTGGGCGTGAAGTACCAGGAAACTCTTCAGGGCAATTTTATTTAAACAGCAATGGCGATTTCTGTAAGGGTATGTGACATAAAACAATTGTTACAGGGGGCTCCTTTCTATTTGCCTTTGATTCAATAGTCTCATTAATAGTGGTTGGGTCATTTACCTTAGGCTTCTTATTTATCTTTCTCTTCTTTGCATTTTTTAAACAAGCAGGTCATTGTTCACAGTAGGCCGTAGTTCTGTGTGAAACAGAAGAAACCGTCATTGTTGTACATCTGTATTACTTTATTTAAATGTTTATGCTGTTGGTAGCTGTCTCCTACCTTTCTTTCTTTTTAAGTCCGTTTATCAAAGTTGTGTGGTGGCAGTTGCAGCCATGTGAACAATAAACAGTCTTAATGGTGTGCTTTGCATTAGCGGAACAAAGTTTAACTTATACTATTTTTCGCTTGGTATGGACTCGTTATATATTGTACCTTCTGGCTGGGCATTCACGACCTGCTGTTCACTCAGCGTTTCAAATCTTTGTTGCAGCGTCTCCTTACAATTACGGGGCTTGCTTTGTAACTTCACTCGCATACTCTGCAGGAAATATATTTCAGAACGCGGTTACTGGTTATCGTTCTATGTCTATTTTGGCAAACTATTGCTGCCATATCTTTTTTATCTTTTTCCGCTTACCTCATTTTAGATCTCTAATCTGCCATTGCTTTTAACTCCGTCTTTGTTTGGCCAGCAATGTAGTTCGTTCTCGGTGTTCAAACTAATATGGTATCCAGGTCCTTGGGAGGTGCAGTTCCTGAGTGTTGTCCAATAGGACCCTATTACCTTGAAAAACCATTGCAATGGATTCTGGCTGCAGTAGTTTTTTAAGTTTTTAATAACGGACATACTATTAAGACCTGTCAGTGTAAAGTTGTACTTAAGAATGAGGTAAGCCTACTTTCTAAGTAGCGCATCATCAATATCAATTGTTATAATATGGCCCTGCTTGTGCCTCGCCCCTTTAGGCCTAACTCCTCTCTTTTTCCTTTCCGTTCTTCAGTCACCAAGACCTTAAATAGACTTTATCCCCTACTGCTCGCTAATTGAATGTGCGTCGCAGGACGTTACGCAAAAATTCAAATTCATTTATGCCTCTATTTATTTTTTCTAGGTTTCTTATCGAAATCCATTTTATTATTGTTTGTCCTTTAATTATGTGGCCGATCCAATTTGTCGTTTAGAATAAGTCCTTTATTTGCGGCCCTTTCCACTTGTTGATAATTGGACTAACCTTTGGCTTGTTACTTCTACTTGAAGTAAAGATTTTCCATATTAGTTCAGTTTGCAACGTATTAGGCCAAGATGGCGACTGTTTCTACTATGTTGTTTTCAGTCTCCTAACAAAGGGCTAAACACTAACCAAGGACTAAGCAGCTGTTTAAGATTTAAAATGTTGCCAGCTTTAAACACAGACAGATCAAGTTTGGAAAGAGCGCAGAGGTGTCGAGACTAAAAGGGAATTGTACCTGTTACAGGTAAGCCATGCAACAGGGATATCATCATCCTTTACATGTCACCACCCCATTTTCCTCAGTTGAATTGATGCTCACTTTACCTACTTTTTAGTACTTAGAGCACAATATCTTCTTCTAACTAGCCCCTTAACGTTTACTCTTCGAGAAGCTAATCTCTATAGTTTCTACTCTTACCTTGCCGGTTGTACTTTTTGGACTCCTTTTTCAGACTCATCTAGCGTTGCTAACTCAAGAATTAGCCCCCTTTCTGACCACCAGACTATTCCTGTCTTTTTTCCAGAATATAATCCAGTTTCTAACAGGAAATAAAGGTAACCTTATTTAGCACGCTTACTGTTTAGTAGTACTACATACTTAAGGTCAACCCTGTTGCCTAATAGGTGAATCAGAAAAGTTAAAAAAAAATTCTCTCATAGGTGCATCACACAGACCAGCAAAAAGGTAATCCGTTCCTGTGCCAGTGCACCTAGCTAGACTGCTTTAACCCGTTAAGTGCTGCCGTCGGCCGTTGAACGTTCGGAGCACTACCTGGCTGGTGCTGCGCACGTTCAACGGCTGACGCAGTCCCGCCCGTTTTTGAAAACTGCCGCACTGCTGCGAAATCACGGCAGCGGCCAACGGGTTTAAAGAGTGCAATTATAAAAATATAAGGCTATACCATTTAACTATCAATTTCATATTCAGACCTTTTTTTCAATCCCCTTTTCACTTACTATCACTTAAAACACTCTCACTTATTGTGTACTCTTCATACTGGTGATAATATTAAGGAGCACGTGTGCAGTGTCTGGACACAGATGCAGTTTCTTCATTACACTGTTGGACCGTCTGCGATTTCTCATTGGATACTGATGGTGATGTTATGGTTGTCTTTCTTTAGCTTTACTTTCATGTTGTTACTTCCTTAAGAAAGCCCTAAGCTTGCATGCCACCACAAAAATACAAAGCTTGTGTTGGCTGCAAAATGTGCAATAACATTTGAACATATGAAGCTTGTGCCAGGATAACTTCTAAGAACCTTTTCAATATTAGAAGGATTACTCATGACTATTGCCTGTATGTCATATTCAGGACTACTACTAGTCATTTTCAAGGTACCTTCTTCTGAGAAATAAAAATACTTTTGGACAATATCTAAGGGACTCTCTTCTAGAAGGTCTATTCAAGATATATAATTTAGTAAACATATTTTCTCTTTAATGATTTGTTTGTGTGCTCCTGGTGTTATTGTGTTTGCATGTAGTGGAATATTAGTTATGAGTCCTTGTTTTTAAAATGTACTCTGAAAATATTCTTGCCTTATTTTGTTTTTTTCTCATGTATGTTGCAAACTGCCAATTTAGAGTCTTTTAAGAAATAGCAGCTCTGATGAGCATTGCGACCAAGGGCTAGATGTAGGTAAATAGGTTTTACCGATTCTAAAATACAGAATTTTACCGATACGGTATTTTAGAATCGGTAAATCCTATGTAGGTAATTATTCGGTAAAAATTACAGAATCGTTAAGATTCGGTAATTACCGAATCGGTATTTACCGATTCGGTAATTGCCATTCATTCCTATGGGCCTGGAGACCCATAGGAATGAATGTCAATTACCGAATCGGTAAATACAGATTCGGTAAAATATGGAAATAGTCAAGGGTGGCAGGGTATCACTTTGACACCCTGTTGCACCCCTGAATAGTGCTGGTGTGCACCTGTGGCATACATACATGCCCTAAGGGCATGTATGTCTGTCACATGGCACAGGTGTAAATGCAAACATTTGAATATACACAGGAATTCCTTATTTACCACCAACCAATAGTTGGTGGTAAATAACGAATCCTTAAAGCACAAAAGCACTCTTTAAAGTGCTTCCTACATCTCATTTACCAATTCGGTAAATACCGAATCGGTAAATGATGATTTGGTAAATACCGAATCGGTAAATACCGATTTGGTATTTACCAAATTGGTAAATATACCACCTACATAGGAAAAGGCTATTACCGGTCGGTAACGGCCGATTTTGGCCGTTACCGACAGGTAAAAGCCTACCTACATCTGGCCCTAAGTTTCTTCTGGCTTCATTTCTCAGTGGTTGACGGTTTATAAGTAAGAAGTACTCATGCGCATAGCATCATTGCTGTTTTCCTATTTCTGCTCTCTGAAGCCCAATAGTCTCTGTAGCTGCGCCAGGAGTACCCGGGGCAAGTATACATATAATGGGCTTTTATTGTAATGATATTTAAAAAAATCACAGATGCCACCTTATTTTACCTCTGCTCCAGTGTAGAGGAGAGTGCTTATTACACTCATGTCACCTTTGTGCACCCTGTTCGGTGCTGAAGTAAACACTGAACAAAAATATTCATGAAAATACAGAAATAATGGTTACAAAATGTTCGCTATACTATCATTTTCACGTGTTATGCCACATTTTCTCTTTATTCTGTAGCAAATGTTTGAGGTCAATCTAGTGCAAATATTATTGGCTCCCATGAAGGCACCCAGGAAGGTTTTTCACCCCTTATTTTAATTGGAGTCTTAATCTGTAGCGGCACGTTTATTCTGACCCAATTTCAATGACTCCTGAGCATTTCAGGCTCTTTGTTTCTTTGGCCCCTCACACGTTAACTCGTGCTGCATTTTCACACCTGACAACTGTACTTTGCTTTCTAACCAGTTCCAAGGCAGGAGCGCTCATGAAAAGCTGGTGCTCCCTCAGACCTCGCCCCTCCTGTTGCTTGCCGCAGCAGGAGTGGCACCTTGCAGTTGTAAAGGTGATTTCAGAGACATGTTAACTACCCCTACTCTTCGGATTAGGAAGAATCGGCCTGGTGGGGCCCCCACAGCACCCACTGCTGTTTGCCCTGGTCACCCTTCCAGTGTACAATCCTCATACTCTAACCCTCACAAATCAATAGGGGAATTTCTGTGTTCGCTATTATATTAACCTCTACTGTCCGCCTCCTCTCCTCGACTGCATTCTAGCTTATCTCCCCATGGTCTGAGCTTTCTTTGTCTCTTAGATGTTTTGAGGCAGCGGTTATTCTTCTTGTTGTTATTGCACACTAATTCCATTCATGTTTTAAAAATGTATGAAAGCGCTAATAAAAATGTCAGTGTGGTAAAAATGTTAGTTTTTGCTCTGCCTTGATTAAATTTTGCAAACTGTTTTTGAATATTAAAAAGCAATAATTTCCCTGTGCCACCCGTGTGTATGCGCCTCCCGCCTCCCCTCTGTGGAAGTGCTCAGCGAGTTCTGGCGGTTCATCAGTCAGCGGTCTCATCTGCATGCTTCCCTCTTCTCCCCTCCCCCTGGTGCCATGTATCTCTATTAAAGAACGTGGGACTAATTAATCTTCTTAAGACACAAAACAAATTGTCACTCATCCTGCAGAATGTACATTACGCGTAAACTCAAGAGACGACGCGACAAGGAGAAAAGCACTGAAAATACTAATTTGGCATTCTTATTGCCTTGTAGTTCTTATTATTAATTTGATGGGTTTTATATATTTGTTAAAAATCTCCATCTTTAAAGGTTATCTGCAATGAACAAACTGTAATTTCTTTTATTTAAATTGTCATCCTGATAATTCTCTGATGTGTCTAATGACAAGGATAACGGAATCAATGCAAGCAATTTTATTTGGGGTTGATCCAGAAGTGGGAGGGAGCTTATACTTAGCAGTGAGCTGTTTAAAATGTTAATTTGTATCTTACAAAGAGACAAAAATAAAATGTATCCCTTTCCTTCTCCCTCCTCCCCCCTAAAATCTTTCTTAACAAAGAACAACCTGTGGAAACATGCAGGACCAGTCATAGTAGTTTTACTGCTTCAGAATCCTTTTCATCCTATACCATTGACATGTCAGTTCCGTTAAAGACGCTAGGAACAATATCGGGCATGCGAGGGTCTCCATATGTACGAGAACTTCTACCCAGGTGAGGTACTGCAGCAAATTTGGAGTCCATGGACCCGACACTTGTGCAACCCTTAAGTGATCATCTGAGAAAGGTTACTGCTTGAACTGTCTGTCATTGACGTCTCATCTCCTTGATGCAAGTGCTTAACACATGCTGGAAAATAATGAGGGACCTCACGTCTACCGTGCCCTGTTCCAGCCTGCTGAAGCACTGCAGCTAGCTAACAGCAGATCCGCTGAAGGACTGCCTGATGATCTGCACCAGTGTTTGCTTCAGTTCCCTGCATTCTGGGGGCACCAAAGTACAGCCTTGATCTTCTTGCTCTACCCCCTCGAATCTTGTCCGTTAATAGTCCGGTAGGTCGTACTCTTCTGGGCTAGTATATTGTTGGGTTTGTAGTGCACCAAGTTAACCTCAATATTCCTTCTAACAAAGTCTCCACCAGATTTCCAGCCAGACCAATACTTCAGCCGAAAGGAATGGGGGAGGCAAAGGCCGACATTTGATTTAATTTGGCTTTGTTGGCTTTGGGTCATCTGTAAAAAAATAGTAATAAAAAAACATTAGACAACACATTAAAACATGCTTTACGATAAAAGAGAAAAGGAAAAATGGGGACGTAGCACAAAGAATGTTAGGATAAAAGTCCAGACAAACTAAAAGGCTCGGAATTAAAAAAAAATCACTTTAGTCTGGGCTCCTGTTTCAGCTTTCTGAGGTGAAGGCTTTTTGTGGGAAGTCTTGTTTTTCAGCCTATACATTGAAACGGGCATGGCTGATGAAATGCTCTCATTTTGGCTTTACCATTTCCTTTACCACCCTTTTATGCACCAAGGTTGGCCAGCCTCAGTACACTGGAAAGTCTTCTGGGCCATTTTTTATACTGAACCTTTGCCATGAGGTAACACAGCCTGATAGTGTTGTTTCCTACGGGTGTCCTAGTGCTCTGAATTTCCTAACTACTACCAGGAAATCACAGGTCAATGCCAAAACCAGATGAGGAGAACATAGGGTGATGCAAAGATATTCAAATAATATATCGAAGATTAGATAATTCACACCTATTTTTGAAAGAGATGCAGTAGCAGATGTGAGAGATGTAGAAGGCCGGGGGCCTGATTCATTCATTTAGCATGGGACTGTCCTACAATACGGGAGTTTTGGGAGCAAGTTTTTGGGGCGCTTGAGAAGATGACAAATAACACATTGGAGATGGCACTGTTAGGCTACACCGCACAGATACCCAAGTCATATCGCAAGTTCACTGCTATGTTGTTTCTACTGGCCAAGCGCAGAATAGCGTGCAAATGGGGCAGGGGACGGGGTCCGAAATTTATGGTTTGGCTGGAAGATTTGATCTATTGTCAGGTGCAACAGACTACTTATGTTGAAAGCTTCCACATGCCTCTGGGCCCAAGGATATATGGGGTCCTCTCCAAGGCTATCTCCTCATTCAAGAATCGGATGGGTCGGAAATCCCCCTAGTTTCGGGAAATGATGCTTAATTGATGTATGACATATATTTTCCCTTATCCCCCATGCTCCCCTCCTCTCTGCTAAGTTTTATGACCTGCATTCCATTATCATTGTTCCATGATATGGGGTCTTCTACTTTGATGATATGGGGTCTTCTACTTTGTCCATGCTACTTGAAATCTTAGGACGTACAACATACGAGACATGTAAGCAGTATGGGGCTGCATGTCTACTGTAGTGTATCCCTGATGTTCCAAATGCACTTCTATTGCAATAGTCACGTACTGTGTTGCTATGATGTAATTGTATGTTATCCATGATCTGTTCATCTGCTGTATTGTTATTACATGGAGATGAGAGAGATCACAAGGCCATACAAATGCATGTCACTACTATGGTTATCAGGAGCTGTAATGTTTGGTACATATGACGGAAAATCTTAAATAAAAGTAAAAAAAAAAAGAGATGCAGTAGCAGAAATTCTGAATAATAGAGCATCAGCACTGAAGGGGAAAAATAAACTGATGACAAGGTCACAGTGAACTCACACCTACATGGATCGCTTGAAATGTGTACCACAGGATTGTCAATATTGCAGGTTTCCCCTGCAGAGCCAGGGTTATTGTTCTTCCTTCCAGACCTACAAAGTATTTAGGCTGAAGCCAAAGCCTGTTCCAGGATGTCAGACCAGATTTTAGTGACAACAGGGAGGCACAATTTCTAGTCGATCAGGGGAAACAACTGGAAGTCAAGAAATTGTTCATCAACAGCTGAGTACAACAAACGGAGGCCAGAAGAAGGGAACTAAATGGCAGCAGGTTTAGAGACTTGCGGGGCACTGAAGGGCTGGGAAGTCCTGCTTTTCACAGTGCAAGTCCTGCCCCTTCTTCAACATTAGAATAGCCCTGTGTATGGTGGGAGATGGCGTGTCTCTATACTCTTGTTAGCTAACTATGTATTGTAATTAGCACCTAGAAGAAACAACTGCTCTATGGCTGCTTCCAGCACTAGACCATTGCAGAGTATGGTGACATGGCAGGTGTATCAAAGTGCTGCATAAAGATGGACAAGACACGAAACTCGCTCCATGGCCCATACAGACCGCTGGAGAGGTGAATAATGCACATATTTGCTTCCCCATTTCTGGAAGCCAGTGGTCCTTGCAGGACCATTGTTCAAATATATCTGCCTTGTTCTGCTGTGATAGTTACCATGTCCTTGACAACTTCTGTCATCAATTTTAATCCCTTCTGGTCATGCTTTTCTGTTTTATGACCATTCTGCATTACCATCACTGGTAGAAAAGTGCAGTACGATTTCTACATGAAGTTAGGGGTAGTGCTAGTCATGCCTTAACCACCCCCCTCAAGCTGATCAACCATTTCACCGACCGGCCCTTGCTTCCCCACTTAGACAAGAGGCCCAAGTAATTTAGTACTGAGAAAGGGGATTTGTGTTGGATAATTGAGGCCTTTCTTCACAATAGACTTGTACCCATGAAGAAAAAGGCTTATTATACGACGGCCATCTACAATCTACTGATTGGCCAGTGCCTCCTCTCAAAGTTACCAGCACCGACAGTGTCACAACAACGTGTCCTCTGCAACAGCTGAAACCGTCTCAGGTCTACACCAAGAGCAGGCTTTTTTTAGTAACTCTGATCCAGTTTCTCTGTTCATCATGCCAACATCGCTATTTGTCCTATAAAGGTATTGTAGCATTTAACACTTCATAAATATCTCCTCACAATGAAAACTTTGGCCTTGCTTTTACCCAAAAAATATGATTTATTTTTTCACTGCTCACTTCAAACCTGCTTCATCACAGACCCCTGTCTCTCTGAACTGTGTGGTGATCAACTTCCCCACTTCTTTGGTTCACTTCAGCAAACAGGAAGTTGGCTGACAGGTACTCTATCCCAAACATGATAGATTCGCCTTATTAGAAATGTGTTAGGATATAATGCAGTTGAAATAAGGCAGAGCAGATATCCGCCACATTTGTGAAGGATAACCTATTTACCAAACTCTAAATCAGGCCAGGGTCTCTCAACAATCTTTCAAATGGAAGAGTGGTAGAAATCTCAAGCATTTCCTCCTCGCCTGCCTTCCTCACGACAGTAATCACAGAATGAGCTCGAGTTTCCCTACAGAAACTACCGAGTAAAAGTTAGGCCAACTTCCTCTTTATGCTATAAAAAGGAAGTACGCCCAAAGCTCCACCTGTTTTTTAGGTCTTGCACCTGTGTAGCATTGCATAGCGATGCTCGCGGCAGCGAGACATTTTGTAGGGAGTTGAAAAGCTTACCTAGGAATCGCGATTCCTTTTCTGGCAAGATATTGGCCTTTGTGTGCGTCTTTTATTAAAAGACAGCACGCAATAGGCCAAAGGCGGGTGCATAGCTCCGCCCACGGCCTATTGGTGTCTTATTACGCGCACCAAAGGCCATGTGGTTTCAATTATCGTGCCCACGCATGGGTGCGATAATTGAAACCAGATATGTTTTTGTGGCGGGCGCGCACCCACCACCTGCCTGCTTGTTTCACTAGCTGCTCCTCCTTTCTCCTTCGCCTTTAAACACTCGTGTGACATTGCACCGATGAACACATTACTAATGAGTGTGGGACTGTTCCCCAATTAAACAAGTACCTGTAAGATTTACAAACGGAGCAAGCGGCCCGAGTGTGATAGAAATAGATAGGGTTGATCATAGATTTCGAACCGGCGGGAATCAGGATAGGACAAGTTCAGGTAATTCAGTTAGACCGTTAACAGCTTTGAAGACAAGAGCGCATTATATTAGCTTATTTTGACGTGCGGTGCAGTCTTTTTATACACCCTACTACGACATGCACATACTTTTAGTGTTACAGAGTCACTAGAATAACCAAACACTTTTCACAGGTCTTTCTCAAGAATTTTAAGTTGATGTTGTTAATTTATTTCGTGGTCGTGAGAACATTTTTAAAAGTCTAGGTTGGAGTGTGTTTTGGTGTGAAGGTGAAGAAACGGGATATGCAATCCCTAATCCAAAAATTCTCATTTAGCCCATTTTGTATAATTCTTGAAACTGTTTAATTTCTGTGCCTCCATTCCATTACCAAGCAAAACATAGAGTGCTTAATGTAAACGTATTAGCTATTATATAAAATGCGCTGGTATAGGCACCTGTTATTTCACATCATAATTATTTGCCAGGCGGTATTCTTCTTTATATGTTCTTGTTTTTAGTTCCTTTCTTCTCGAGATTGCAAACTCTGATAACATTAGAAAATAGGATTAAAAATGCTCCCTCTGGAAAAAAGAATTTGCGCGCACCATACGAATAGGAAATAATGGGAAAAAAGAAACGACGAAAAGTACACGGCATTATTGGATTTTATTTTCAGATTCCCTTTTTGTGGAGGGTCGGGGGTGGGCGGGTTAAAGGTTTGTACAAGTGAGATATGTTTTTTATGTCTGTTTGATTGCCGAAAGGAACCTGTCAAATGGTATTTATATTCCTATGTCAATATACATTTTATAGAGATGTGAGCATGGAAGACGTGCTTATTGAGTGTAGACAAGACAGATTGTGCTGAAATAAATTAAACAACACGTGAAATACAGAGTAACAGATGGGAGACACCCTGTTTATAATGGAGTGATGTTCTTCTCCTGGTGCGAAGCATGGCTCTTGTTTGCTGGATCATTGGCACGTACTGTATTCCAGACAAGGCCAAAAGCTGTTAATATTCTAAATATATGACAAAGGAGTTTTGTTTATTTTTAAACTTTAATCCCATATCTCAGATTCTGTAACATATGACAGTACCTACGTTGGCTTGGGATATTTGGTTTAAATTGGTGTAGGTTGGATTAGTTGATTAGATGCAAATCGAAGGATGCCTTTGGTCACCCCCTCAGCTTTGCTGGATAGCTCCTACACATGGATAAGGGTGTTGGAGATGGTTTTAGGTGCTTGTTTTCTTGATAGGTTATCCTTCTAGAAGCAATATTTGATTCTAGCGCCTCGAGGGCAGCTGCAGGCATCTGTGCGCTGCGCAGTAATAAGTGTTTCACACATCCTGTAATGACACTCTCCTGTTACACCGCCAGGACCACAGCGTGCCCTCACAGCTAGGAACAGGAAGTTGCGTTTAGAGAGCGAGAGGGGCTGAGTGCACCTATTCACTCGTCGGATACTAGAGAACTCTGGCGGCAAAGCAATGTGGTCAGTCCCAATCTATACGTCTCTGGTAAATACCTTCTCTGAATAAGAATAGGTCCCAGAGCTCAGATACAGGTGTCCTTAAATTTTACTGACCAAACGCCCATGGGTGGATCATGGATAAAAGAATGGATGGGGTGGGGGGGGGGGGTGCTATGCAAGCGAATGAATGGACTTGCACAGTGCACCTCTGCTCCAGAGCTTTCTAGCTTGGAGGTGTGGGGGCTTGAGACGTTATGTCCTGGCTCTGCCCAATATATATTTCAAAACATCAAGGGGGCCCAAAGAAGACGACCAGTGACCTTGGGAATCAATCTTTTTTAAACAGTGGTCCCTAGAACACGGATTAATTCTTAAATGAATATAGACTCAATAGTAACTATATTTGAGTGACATGTCCAGCCGGACAGAGGTCTCATTTTTACTTTGTCAATGATGTAAAACAGTTTCTTAACAAAACAGTACATAAAATGGGATACAAGCCTGTGTCCTAGTAAACAATACAAAACAGGAAGGGAGGAAACCAACATGGGGTTCAGGCACAACTTAACGGTTTGTTACACATAGGAAATGCACAATGACACAACTAAGAAACAAATCGCGGATTACACCTATACAATTTCAATGAAACATTGTTTTGACATGCATTAGGTGCTTTTAGGTGTCGACGGCGTTTCGATCCATCCGTGAGGATATCTGGATCATCATCAGGACATGGGGTACATTCCTATAATTGTGTTAGCCTGTTTTTCCCAATGATCTTCAAGGTATAGGTAAGATCAGGAGCCGGATTCGTGGGGCAAGTGAGCCTAGGGAGGGGGTCCAGAGCAGGTATCCAGGGCTGATTTCCAAAAGGCACAAGGGCGATGGTTCGATTAGGCTGTGTTCAAGAAGATAACTCAGGAGACTGGACACTACGAGCGCAAGGGCGAAGGATGCACGGCAGAAGGCCGGTAGGGCGGGCCGGCATGTGCCGCTCGATCGCGGGGTCTGTTGCACGGCAGAATGGCCGGTATGGAGAAGGCGTGTGCCGCTCAATCGCAGGGTCTACTCGATGTCAATGGCTCAGTCCAAGGCCGATGGTATCTTCACACCTTGTTCGGTGGGCTCCAATTTAACACATCTGCATAAAATGGCAAACATATGTACATGCCCTCTTCAAATATTTGGGGAACATACGAAGCGGTAAAGGGACAAGGTGCGTTGTCTGCAAATAGTGCATTGTTTGCAGTTCTATCCACGCCGTGCCTCTGAAGTACACCGCCCAGGGCGCACACAAACATATTTTAACCTCAATTAGCCGTTACTAGGTGTCCCTCACAAGTCAAATGCAAAAGCATTGAAAATATTACATCAAGCTGCAGTTCAACTAGTCTTTGCTAGGTGTCCCTTATGAGGCAAATGCATTAACCTGCAGCTTGATGTAATAATTTCAATGCTTTTGCATTTGACTCGTGAGGAACACCTAATAAAAACAGCACTTTGTAGAATTATTTTGATATTGGATACTATAATATTCACTGCCCACTACTAATCTTGTCCCATAATGCTTTGCAGGGCCTTTGCTTGGGATTGTATTTTTGCCCATAACTGTGCTTGTGGTGGTCCTAAGAGGATGGAACCCCCACTGAATCGTTCAGCATGATATGGTCTTTGTGTTCAAGGCATCTGCTTGGTCCTCCCCCTAGGTTAGGGGGGACCCCAAAATCATCACCTCTCATTGCCAGATACTTTTCGTTTCCAAAGTTCACTTTTATGAAGTGGTTATATGCTTTTTGGCATGTTAAGTTGCTTTTGTGGGTGCAGTTTAGTAGCTGACTCAGCCAGGTGGAGGAACAGAGTTTTTGCTTGAATTGCGTGGTTTTAATGGAATGCGTAGTTAACAAATCTCAGCAAACTCCGGTAGCGGAGCGGAGTTCATTGCCAGGGTTAGTTAAAATCATGTAAAAGTTTATGGAATAATATGAATAGTAATATCATGGATGATGTCATCAAACATGTCACCAGTGATGTCATGAGTGATGTAATATGTGAGATCTTAGGAGGTGAATGATAAGGGCACACGTTATAGTGACTAAACTGTTATCGGTGAATTTGAGTGGTTTAGGTAATTTAAATATTAGTCAGCGTCTCATTCCGCCACCTAACTATAACAGTACTTTAACCTTTGGTTTATTGCGGTAATTTTTTTTTTTCCTTAAGAACATATCTTGCCTCATTAGGTCACTTTACCTATGTTTATTTTCAGCAAATGTATACATACAAATATATGTTATGCATAGGCTGACTGTCATATTCTGCCCCTCATGACTCCGCTCCTTTTTTACTGCTGCACATTACCTGTGATTCTTTGATTACTGGAGCACGTTTTTCCCCATTCCAGCACTTCTATCATGATACTTGTGTTCTGCATGAGCATTCCCTAGAGTGGGTCTTGGGGTTATATCTGCAATGGGGAATATTTTTTTCAGGGTGGAAATACAGTCTTAGAATATGTTTAGAATATTTTATTCAAATACGGAAATGGACAAAATCCTCTGAAGCTAGTTTCTCTCTCTTTCCAAAACCCTTACACAGTTTCTAATTAGAAAATATTCACGGACTACTTTAGGGCTCTCTAATTGGCTCCGAAATGTATAACCAAGAATATGGAGAGGCAGATATATAAACTGACACCAATTCATATTGAATGACCACCCCCTGTCATTCTAGAATTTGATGAGGTGGCCACTATATATCAAAAGAAAAGGTGGCCACCTGAGGACCATGAGCAGTTAGTGCAACTTAAAAATGCCTAATATTGTGTGTTGGTCACAAAAGTAACACCCCATGAAGGTGGTTTGTGTGTTGCATCAGTGCTTTGTTGTTAGCGTTAGAAGCAGTTTTACAGTCGACACCCAGGAAGAGCGCAAACTCATTAGTGACTTGCTATTGTCCTTAGGAGGCGGAGGATCTTGGTATGGATTTGTCATTATCGTTAGAAGAGCAGCCCCTGTTAGCTGCATACAGAACATGGGGAATGATTCCAGATGATAAAGGATTTGCCATTCTGTCTTATTCTTCCCCTCTAGCTCCTGCACTTGCTCCAGCGGATTGTGTCTTGGACAAGTAATTGCACTCACACCGACAGTGACACATTAAAGATATTCACTGTAAAGCTATCCAGGTATAATCAACACAATACATAAGTGTGCCTGGAAAGAATATTTCTTTTTTCAGTGCGCTTCCTAAGCAGTGTGCGTCTCTCTATGTATGTATATATATCTCGAACGGGGCTGGATCGGAGGAGCACGGCGTGCTCATAGTTTTTTAACTCATGAGAAACCATTCCCCTTCTTTTTGTGAAAGGATACCCGTTGTGGGACAGATAATTCCGACAGTTTAAATGCTTCAGCTGAAATGTAAGGCAGGGAGTCTACTGTGCTGTAAAGCCAAAGGTGGACAGATAGCTAAATAAGCCTTCTTGCCAGGGTGCCTGCTTGCCTGAAAGAAATGCAAATGTGTCCCACTGCTTAATCTGCAAATGTGAAAGGTGATTGGGAGAGGTGATGGCTTGAATTGATGGATTCATTTGAAGCTTTGTGATGAGAAAGATTTATTATTGTTGGTTGTTAGTGCGATAGACTTACCTACGGGAGCTAAAGTGTTTGCTTTTGAAGAGCAGCTAATTAAAATAAAATCATTATGTACAGTCTGTGCTACTATAAAATACATAATTTGGAAGTACCATTTCATCTTAAACCTTTTTGCTTGTTTTATAGCAGTCAAATATCTTACACTGTGTGTAATGCAAGTTTAAAATAATGACTTGCATATTTACAGTGCTTTCTGTCACAGGCTGTGACCTCGTTGTACTAAACATACAGAAGTTACCAGTGGCGTAGCTAGAGCCTATGCTGCCGGGGGCGAACCCTGAGTTTGCCACCCAGTGACGGCCTTAGCGGGCGGGGGGCGGAGGGTCCTGTCGTCAGACGATGACAAGCTGAGGGGAGGCGTTCGACGACAAGGGAGAATAAGAAAAAAAGAACGTACCTTGCGCTCGCCGATCCCAAAAACAGAGTGCTTGCCCCCCTTGCTACTCCACTGGAAGTTACTATTCTCCACTGCACCAACCAACATTTAACTCTAAGGCTCTCAGGTGTTCATTATTTAACAGAGGTTTTGTAATGTACTGTAGTACATTTGCCACTGATTAACTTTTTTAAATGATTTCTCATTTAAGCTGTCTGCTATTTTTATGTAGGTATCTGAAGGTAGAAGATGAAAAAAAGTACAGATTTTTTTAACCACACCTTTGATCCCGCCTACATGCTCACTGACCCCACCCCATTGCATGCAGCATCACAGTTACCATACTTTTTTAATGTACTTTGACCACTGTATGTGTGTATATGTTTATATATAAAAAAAAAGATGGCAGCGACTTCAGGTTTGACAAAGACCACTTGCTCGGTCGAAACGTGTTACCTGGTTGTGTGTGCCCAAAAATAAAATCTCTTTAAAGCTACGCTGAGTGTGCTGGAGTCTGTTTCGGATTGTGGAGCAGTCGTTTGTAAGGGATGTGTGTATGTATATATGTATCTATATATATATATATATATGAAAAAAGCAACCCCTTCAGTAACAGAAGTTGAGAAGCCTCAAGGGGGAATTCCGGAAAGCCTTTATTTAAGAAAAGCGGGCATAATGCATTTCGGCTAAGTTGCCTTCATCAGATGCCGGTGCTCACAGGGTTTGCGTTAAGTCCCTCCTTCTTAAGCTTGCCTCCATCACTCCCATTGGTAGGAGTGCGTTTATACCAAAACCATGAGGTCAGGTGACCACTGTAGAACGGAATGAACTACAGATCCCAGAAAACAATGTTTCTCGGCGAGTGTTCCGTTTTGGAAAAGATGGACAAGTAAGTAGCAAGTTCAATTACGGGGTATCCAAAGTGGTGTTTCCCTGTTTGGTAGTATGTTCTCAGGCTTCGTTTGGTCCCCACACGCTCAAACCTCGATTGTAGAAATCAGTCGGGCTGTTAGACAGGGGTACCGTGAACCTGCCTCCTCGTGAAGTCACGAGCTGCGCTGCAGCAGCCAGGCGTCATCCGTGTTCCGAGGCGGGCTGGTAGCCTTCCAATTCCTTGGATAAGGGAGAATGCAAAAAGCAGGTGCCAGTGCTGCTCCAGCCACTTGTAGAGCGGGGCCCCTTACCACGCCGCTGGCATGCGTGGAGAATAATGAAAAAAGCAACCCCTTCAGTAACAGAAGTTGAGAAGCCTCAAGGGGGAATTCCGGAAAGCCTTTATTTAAGAAAAGCGGGCATAATGCATTATATATATATATATGTGTGTGTATATATATATGTGTATATATATATATGTGTGTGTATATATATATATATGTGTATATATATATATATATATGTGTGTGTATATATATATATGTGTATATATATATGTGTGTGTGTGTGTGTATATATATATATATATGTGTGTATATATATATATGTGTTTATATATATGTGTGTGTGTATGTATATATATATATATATATATATATATATATATATATATATATATATATATCTCCTCCGTCTCCTTTGCGCGATCGTCCTCCCACGACACCGCTTTTCAGAAACACACGGACCAGGTAATTCGGATGCTGTTATTTTTTATTCAGCTGTCGCCATAACGTTTCGGCACAAAGCCTTGATCACATGACATATCACATTTTAAGCATACTTAAAAGGGAATTACTTTATTTACTCTTGTCATAAAAATACTGAACCATTTTCTTGTAAACTGTCTCCGTCTGTGCAGGTTCTCAGTACTGGTAGAGTTAGGCGAAGATTTTGACTGTTTTTAGGTCTGGGTTTTGACAATACAATTGTGAAACAGATCTCTTGCCTCTATTCTCCCTCCTACCCCTTTACTCCACCCCCTTTCTCCTTTATCCCTGCTCTTTTCTCTTTAATTGTTTTCCTGTTGAGACCTAGCTGTTTGGCTGATGCCCGGTGGAGCTACCCGATAGCTAAAGAGGAGATGGGCTGCGGACTTCCCCCTCGGCTGTCATCCACCCAGCCGGACCTGGGGCAGACTCTCCTTCGTCTCTTCATCCTATCTACCTCCTACCCGTTTACCCCACCCCCTTACCCTTCTAAGCTCCATTTATTTCGTCTTCTACCCTCTTGAAATGTTTTTCTAGTAACTGATGTAACGTGTAACTGATGTCATTTTGTAATTTCTGTGGAACCTTATGTAAAGCGCTCTGATACCTCCGGGTCTAGTCAGCGCTATATAAAACTCTCCAAATAAATAAATAATCAACTTAGAGTGGGCTTTGAGGCTACCGTTTTAAACAATTACATCTTGACCCCGCCCTTGGCAGTATTTCTCTCTCACATGATGCTGTTAACTGTTGGCCATTTCTTTCCACCTCCACGAGAGTACACTTTGAGAGACTACTTTATAACTACAGGCAACTCTGTGCTTCCTCAAATCTCATTTCCACCCAATAGACTTTACCCCTTTCTTCCAGTCCTGCTGACTGCCTCCTGCTCTCTCCAACATTACTTGACTATGGTTTCTCCTTCTGTCCCTCCTAGTTTGTTTCACTCCTTGTTTCTCCTACCCGCCCTTCCTTACTGGCAGCTTTTAATTAGTGTCACCATTCATCCAAGCGTGTTTTATTTTCCAACTGCTCAGACATGAAAGAATATGTATATCGAAGACTCACTTGCCTTCAGTATAGTCCTCTTTTTGTTTCTATGTCAAACAAATCAAGGGATCGTCATAGCGCTTCCTTTCTTTGTCATTGAAGCTAAAGGTGTACTATAATTAAGCCTGTCGTGTCATCATACCTTTATTTCACATAGAAACAAAAACAGGACTGTAATGAAATGGAAACTTCTTAACTTAAAGCTGTGTAAGCAGGGCTCGAGTCCGGGTACTACGCGGGTGGACGGCGTCCCCCCACCTATTTTACAAGGAGCTTGATAACTATAAATTGCAACTGAGTGCAAGCCACCTTTCGTGACGTCACTTCCTGTTGTGACGTCCGCGACCCCTCACTTCTTTTTTTAGGACTTGTGCCCTTTTTGTAAGTAATACCAGGCTTCCACCACTATAGCAATGCACAACTCAGTAATAAAAGTAGAGAATGGCTTTTTGGTGTGACATACTGTTTAAGTGTCTTCTATTAGGTTGTGAGTCACAATACAATCTAAAAAGTAAAGATCAGTTAAGCCTTGTATTAAACTACATCATGCAATGTTTCTCTCAATAATTTGCAGGAAATAATTGAATTTCCAATCCTGAAGTTAAATGGAAGGACGATGGAGATAGAGTCTACTTTCCACACATATGTGCAGCCTGTGGTGCACCCTCAGTTGACTCCCTTCTGTACAGAGGTAAGGAATTTCAAATGTGCAGTGATTCGGGGAGTAGGCTTGGAGTACAGGTGGTTTGGCAGAGAACATGTCAGGACAGAGATTCTCAACCTTCTGGGTTTCTAAAAGTTACTGTGTACTTAACTAGCTCCACAAATGTTTTACGGCATGGGCAAAGTGGGCATTGCTCAGGGCCCCCACCTGCCAAGGGCCCTCCTGTGAAAGTTAACTTTCTCTCTATCTCTCTATTTCTCCATCACAACCTTCACTGTATTACCCAGTATTATGGATGTTTGGATTGGCAGAAATTGGGTAACAAAATGCAAATCTGTTTCGGTCATGGGCCCCTAAAGCAGTTTTTGTCCTTGGCACCCAAAATCCTTAAGTTGACACAGTGCGATAATCTTTTTTTTGGTGGGTCCCCCCCCCTATCCCCAATCATCTCCTTCTCCACTGATTCCCTCACTACCAACCTCCAGCAGTGCCCATCATCTTTCCATAGCCCAGCTATCACATGTTTTATAGTGCTACTCGTACCAGTGTAAAGTGTCAAAGCTCTTTACATCACTCACACATTATACAGAGCGAATGAGTCATACATTTGTAATTCAGTCTAAAGGGAATTTTAAATAAGACTATGTGGATTACAAGGTGTAGGAATCATGTCATCCATACTAGTAGGCAGTATATTGTAAGAGTGCTTGGTCTGGGGAAGTACAGACGCAGGATTTAAAATGTACCATAGTGGTTGGAGTTAACTTTATTATTAAGAATACATTTCTACCCAAACAAATCCTTTTGAGCAACAGTAGGATAATGAAAGACTGGAGAGAAAAAAAACGTAACATTCTGTTCTCTTCCAGGGAATACTCATCAATAGTCATAAGCACCGAATTATATCCGCCCATAAGCGGGAACCCGGAACATATAGACTAATACATGTATATGTGTAAAATACATAAAAAGAGTACATAGCACTGAAAACATTATACACCTATACATGTATAACTAATAATATGCAGCCTCAACCATAACCAATAGGCTAATAAAGCCATAATTACATGTCTTCTGCAGCATGAAAATAACCAATAAAATACAATGCAAGAAAAGGACCTGAACCTTAAATGCATTCAACAGAAAACAACCTTTTATTTTCATCAAAGAACAGGTAATAAAAGGCAATTAGCCTAAGTAGGCTGCATGAATAAATAACATCCCTGTACAGAAAAGGAGACTGTCCCCTCGTCTTCAAGGCCTCAGAGAATCTGAACACTTTGCCTTTAAGGCCTCCAGGGGGAATTCTGCTTCCATCATGCCCCACAGGTGACAGTTAGGTCAGTTCTTTTTTCTGGCTTGTTCTGTGAGGAACCTGGAACTGGAGCTCGACTGAATCTGATTGTTTTTCAGTCAGAATTTATTTTTTTCCTGATGTTTTCGACAGTTTGTGCTGTTGGTGGTATTTTTCAATCTTTTCTGACTAAGTCTTAATTTTTAGTCAGCAATGCCACCTTTATTCTACAACTGTCCTTCCTGTGGGAAGAAAATGTCCAAAACAGATCCTCATTCTGTTTGTGTGGTTTGTCTTCCTTCTACACATGATGTGGAAAAATGTTATCATTGCCTCAAACTTTCCAGAAGAACTTTGAAGGAAAGAGAGAAGATTCGACTTTTGGGGCTGGTGGAGCGAGAAAGACGTCATGAAAAGGGGGCGAGAAGTGAGAGATCATCTTGAAGGCCCTCCTCTCCAGCAAAGCGTCGAAGATCTACTTCCCATGAGGTTAGAAGTAAGAACAAACGACATGAGGAAGCGTCGACGTCGAAGAAAGTGAGTTCGGCGTCTAAGTCTATATCGCTGTCAGGTATGTCGACGTCGAGACCAGTAGAGAGAGGTACGTTGCCTTCGAAGACATCGCCTTTAAGACACAAGTCGAAGTCGAGGTCGCCGTCGAGAAGTCTGTCGATGTCGAGGCATTTGGTGTCGGTGGCGGTGAAGACGACATAGAGAGTGAGAAGATAGACGTCGAGAGATAGACGTGGATCGACGTCGAGACCTGAGAAAAGAAGAAGATCGAGGTTGCCGTCGAGACATAGGTCGACTTCGAGGCATGCCTCGGGTTCGAGGCACGAAAAGGCTCATTCGAAGTCGAAGAAACCGACGTCGACCTTCTCGAGATCTCCGGCACCGGCTACACGGTCGGTATTGAGGCATTAAAGATTGGCCTCTCTGACCCCCTCATTGGTCTTTGCCGAGTTCGGAGCCGACGTCGAGGGCATTGGCTGACCATCCAAGGTCGACGTCGTAAGACCCGACGTCGATGGCATCGTCGGCCAGGTCTCCATCGGTCAGAGCCTCCCCTCATAAGGAGTCTTCTGTTGTGGCTCATTCTGGTTCGACGTCGAGGGACAGACAATTGGTTCCCAGAGAGGCACCTGCGCCAGCGTCCAGATCTCCGCAGTCTATTCGGAGTTCCTCTTCATCGTCGGTGGGAATTCAAATTGTGCAGGTTACCCTGGAGGGCTCTCCGGTGCGTAGAACACCTCCTGCTACCTTGTCTCCTAGATGGTTGGAGACTATCCGTCATTGGAAGATGCAGCCCAAACCTAATAGCAGGCCTCTTGACTTGGAAGCTTCAGGACCACCGGCGGGTGGGTCTCCAAGAAGATCTAGGTCTCCAGTAAGGAGGCGTTCGCACTCAAGGGATCGTAGTAGGTCTCATCGGTCTCCTACTTCTAGGAGAAGGCACAGATCTCCTGACACGGCCACCTCAACGAGGTCGTCCTCCAGAGACTATTCCCCCACAATTTCATCAACACCACCCTCCAGGATATCTCATGTAGATGATTTAGGGACTTTCAATGAAGTGTTGTGCCGAGGGGCTAGCAAATTCAATAAAACTATGGCAGTGCCTCCTGTGAAATCTTAAGTTATATTTGAAACCTTACATCATAAATCGTCGGCTAGACCTCTTCTTCCATTGGTGCCAGGTTTGCTAGAACCGGCAATGATGACTTTTTTTAACGCCAGCTACAGTGGGCTCCGGGCCTTATAGAATTGCGAAAAAAATACAGGGCACCTGATCAGGATCCTCTGTTCTTGCGCACTGATCCACCACCAGATTCTCTCATAGTGGCGGCGGCCAGGAAAGCTCATTCGGCTACGTCTATCTCTTCGGCTCCTCCAGAGAAGGACATGAAAAACATGGACTCCTTGGGACGGAGGATGTGTAGTACATCGGGGTCAGTCATGAGAGTGGCTAGTGCTGCGGCTCTGCTGGGTCGCTATGACCGCCTCCTCTGGGATTCTATGTCTAGGTTTGCGGAAAAGTTGCATAAGGAGGATCAAAAGGATTTCCTTGAGATTGTGGAAGAAGGTGGCCTTGTGGCAAACCAAAGTATTAGTGCGGCTACGGATTCTGCGGATCTCGCGGCGCATGGCTATGCGCATGGCATATGTTCCAGACGATCTGCATGGCTTCGCCTCACGGGCCTTAAGCCTGATGCCCAAAGAAAAATAGTCAATCTTCCATTCAACCTGGCAACATTATTTGGATCTCATGCGGATGATGAGATGGCCAAAATGAAGGCGGAGCTGGGTACTCTGAAAGCTGTTGGCCTTGAAAAGAAAAAGAGTTTTGCCGTCGTTTTCGCCCCCATGATAAAAGGTCGTTTCAGCAGCGTGGGCAATCGTCGAACTGGTCTTCGCAGAACCAGGGCCAGTCTCAAAAAAGGTCGCAGTTTCAGCAACGCAGACCTGGACGGGGCAGAGGCGGAAACAGGCAGCAGTCTGCGGTTTCGAAGCAGCCTCAGAAGTAATGAGACAGAACTTCCTCTAAGTCTGTTGTCCACTCCAGTGGGAGGAAGCATTGCCCTATTTCTAGACGAGTGGAGAGGATTGATCAAATAATAATAATAATAATAATCCACATTTGTATAGCGCACAATCACCCATTAGGGTCTCTAGGCGCTGGGGGCCGTCGGGAAGATTAAGCAAGCTATTGCCCAGAGTCACATGGTGCTGGGCTAACCTGCCGCCGGAGCCGGGGATCGAACCCTGATCCCCAGATTCCAGCGTCAGTCGCCCTGGCCGCGGCGCCACACCTCTTCCACCAAAGACAAATGTGTTCTAAACATTGTTCAAAACGGATACCTCCTCAATTTCAAAAGTCCACCTCCGGTTGTGACTCCAAAAGGGGTTGGTCATCAGCATTACAGGCTAATAAAGGAAGTGAAAAGTCTCTTGAGCAAAAAGGCCATAGAAAGAGTTCCACGTCCGCAAAGAAATCAAGGGCTATACTCTCGCTTCTTTATGGTGAGGAAGAAGGGTCCCACTGCGGAGTTCAGACCAATATTGGATTTGAGGTTGCTGAAATGTATTCGGAAAGAGAGATTTCGAATGCTGGCACTCCATCAAATTTTTCCTCAACTGCATCAAGGGGACTGGATGTGCTCCATCGATCTAAAAGATGCATACTTTCATGTTCCGATTTCCAAGAGACATCGCAAATTTCTGAGGTTCCGAGTGTCATTTTGCCATTACCAATATGCAGTGCTTCTGTTCGGTCTGAAGGCAGCTCCACGAACTTTCTCCAAATGTATGGCAGTGGTGGCGGCTTTCCTTAGGAAGCAGAGAATTTTCATTTATCCCTATTTGGACGATTGGCTTCTGAAAAATTCGTCCCCATCTCTGCTGGAGGAGCATCTGACGATGTGTCTTCAGATTCTACACAGGTTAGGGCTTCATGTCAACTTCAAGTAGTCCATTCTAAATCCAACGCAGAAGATTCACTATCTCGGATCCTTCTTAGACACAGAAAATGTAAACGTGTGTCTTTCGGAGGAGAGGTGGTTATCAATACAGACAAAGTATCAAACTCTTCTGCATGCCAGCCTTCCAACAGTTCGCCAGGTATCGTCTCTTCTAGGGTCCATGGCATCGTGCATCTTCATAGTTCCAAACGCAAGGTTGCACATGCGTCCTCTCCAGCAGTGCTTGGAAGATCAATGGATGCAGAAGTCAGGGAGCTGGGAGGATCAAATAGTTCTTCATCAAATGGCCAGAGATTCTCTTCGATGGTGGATGAAGAGGACTCATTTAATGGGAGGAGTGCCGTTCCATCAAGACCCTCCAACACAGACTCTGATCACAGATGCCTCTCTCCAGGGTTGGGGTGCTCATATGGGCCCTCTGCAAGTACAATGGCTATGGTCAGAGTTCGAGAAAGGCTATCATATCAATCTGCTAGAGCTACGAGCAGTACATCTAGCTCTCAAGTCCCTGTTGCCATCGGTCAAGTCTCAGTCCCTTCTGGTTCAGACAGACAATACAACAACAATGTTTTATTTGAACAAGCAGGGGGGCACCAGGTCGAGGACACTCTCCACGGAGGCCCAAAACATATAGCACTGGTTGCTGGCGAGGAACTTATCGATAGTGGCGATACATCTGCCGGGCTCCAACTTGCCCTCCCTGCGCCTGGCAGCATGGCTCCTGAAGTCATCCAGTATGGTCACTTACAGTTGAATCCGGACTGTATGCAGATCCTTAAAGAGGCAAAACGGCCTTCTACGAGTTAGTCGTATGGCTTCAAATGGAAACGCTTTTTTCTGTGGTGCATGGACAACGGGCATGACCCCATCCACGGTCAAGAACAGGTGGTCTTGCCATATTTGCTGCATTTGGCAAAGTCTGGCCTTCAGTTTAACTCTATTAAGGTTCATCTTGCAGCTATCACTGCTTACAGAAAGTCACCTAACCAGACTTCTTTCTTTAGGATGCCGGTGGTGAAAGATTTTCTTGAAGGCCTGAGAAAGGTGTACCCCCCAGTCAGGTCACCTTCTCCGCCTTGGGAGCTCAATGTGGTATTGACTAAGTTGATGGGGGCTCCTTTTGAGCCGATACATAAAGCTTCTTTACAACATCTGACTTAGAAGGTTGCTTTTCTAGTGGCCATTACCTCTGCTCGCAGAGTGAGCGAGATCCAGGCCTTTTGTTGTAAAGAACCTTTCACTGTGTTTCATGCTAATAGGGTAGTGCTTAGAACACATCCTGCTTTTCTACCCAAGGTTGTTTCTGATTTTCACATTAATCAGACAATTACGTTGCCAACCTTCTTTCCAAATCCTACCACTCCCCCAGAGAGATCTCTCCATTCATTAGACTTGACGAGAGTTCTCAAATTTTGCTTTGACAGGATAAAGTGTTTGAGGAGGTCAGACCATTTGTTTATTAACTACGGTCCTATCAATAAGGGGTCTGCTGCGTCCAAAAGATGTATATCTAGGTGGATTGTTTATTGCATCGTTCTAGCTTATCAGTTAGCTAACAAGTCTTTGTCAGGTAGACTAAAAGCCCATTCTACAAAGGGAAAAGCTGCTACCACAGCTCTTCTTAAGAATGTAACTGGCAGAAATTTTGGGGGGGCGTGGCTTGGCGCGCGGCAAGATGGCAGCGCTGTAGTGCTACTCCGCTGGCCACCGTGAAATATCCTTAAATATCCTTCCTTTGCCCGAGACAGCTGCCCGAATATTGGCGCGAATATTGGCGCGGACTGCGGACACCTGAGGCTGTCGTTTGAGAGGCTGACCGGAGTTGTGGGGGCCTGCGGCGCTTTGATAGAGGCGCAGGTCAGTTGCTGACTCCGGGGCCTCATGGGGCTGAGTAAAGAGCAGAATGCGGCTGAGACACTGCCCGCTGCTCCGGACGACTGTGGCTGCCTGTACGTACGAGTGTGGAGCTGGCGGAGATGATAGCGCCTGGCGAGGGAGCTCCGACTGCGGAACGCTGCGGCCGCCCGCGAGCGGACCGCTAGTTTCGAGTTGCCGAGAGGAGAGGCTTACCGCTGGGCAGGTACTGCCATTGAGGGCCGGATCACGCACAAGGCCAGGGAGTGGGCCACGGACTTCTCCCCTTCCCGAATCCCCGAACAGACTTTGGACACGCAGCGGGGGCAGAGACTGCAGGAACCCCTTGCCCCTGGGACGCGGTTGCCCCCCTTGGAGAGAACAGCGGGGGGACGCCTATAAGGCTCTGTGGGCGGTCCTCGAGTTTCGTGCAGCTGGAAAGGGATCCCGGACTCTGGGCCTCTTTATCACGCCAGCAGCTGGCTCCGGAGGATACACTGGGCCGCGGGTGGGCCGCAGCTCTCTTGATTGAGCCGCTGGTCCTACTTGGAGGGCTTTGCCATATACAGACTGACCAGGCAGCAGTACGGGGGATGACTCAGCGGTGGGGCCTACATGCTGGGTGATTGTGCACACTCCTGTGTACTGAGACCTGCACTGCTTTTCACCCATCGCACTCATGGGGAGCCTGTGACTTGTGTTGAATCTTCGTGGGGCCTAGCAGAAGCTAAAGAGGAGGTGGTGAGGCGGCGCTGCGTGACAACTGACAACCCCTGAGTGAACAGATCTCCACGTGCTTGGGGCCGAGGTGGGTCACCACAGACATTTGCAAAGACTGTGAAGGTGAGCCTCCTCGTGACAGTGCGTAGGGAGTAGACATAATACGAAGTGTGCGTGGCTGAAGGGAACATCCCAGAAAACCACTAGCGTAGCGCTGAAGATCATAAAGTTAGAAGGGCGGTGGCTGCACGTCTGGATTTAGGGGGCTGCAAGCTCGTGGGGACGACATGGGCAAACCGGACAAAGCCCAATCGAAACTCACATTTGAACTCCGTAAGAGCGGAGTTCAAATGAGACAACAGACCCTGACATGGAGTCCACGTCACAGAGTTCATCTACTCTGGAGAAAGCGTTGGCGGCCATCCAAAATAGCCTGCAAGGGATAGATGGGAAGATTGAAGCCCTAAATGGCCGCATGGACCAATTTTCCACTAAATTGGACAAACAAGCTACGCGCATTGGAGAGGCGGAACAGAGGATCTCTGACGCAGAGGACGGACTCCAACAGGTGGCAGAAAAAAAGTTGGATATAACCAAGCTGCTGGCGGTCATTCAAGCAAAGAATGAGGACATGGAAGCGAGGTCCAGACGCAATAATATTCGCGTGCTGAGGCTACCAGAGTCGGCGAATGTGGGTCGGATAGAGGGCTACATTGAGACCATGCTACGAAAAGTGTGCGGAGTGGATGAGCTATCCCCTATGTTTGTGGTTGAACGAGCTCACAGGTCTTTGGCGGCTCGCCCACCCCCGGGCACCCCGCCGAGGCCCATTATCGTTCACCTGCTCAACTACAGGGACAGAGACACAGTTCTATGCATTACTAGACAAAAGGGCAAAGTACTCTACCAGAACACTCCGCTATCATTCTACCCAGATTTCACCGCACAAGTACAAGCTGAGCGGAAAGAATTCCAGAATGTGAAGAAACTGCTACTGCAGGAAAACATCCCGTACGCCATGCTATACCCCGCTAGACTGCGTATCGGCGAGTTCGAAGGAGGGAAAATCTTCACGACACAGAAGCAGGCGATTGCATATGCTAAGACTTGTTTTATTGTGCCTGTGTAGCGTATGATGTCGGAGATTTTGAGGATAGTGCGAGGGACGGGAGAATGTCCGAATAGTTGACTGCCCTTGCAGGCGTGACATGAGATCGACTCTGCTGATGGGATATATCTGAAATGTTTATGGCAGAAGGGAGGGACTCCTGCACAATACAAGTTCAAATTTGATGTCTGCTTGCTCTAGAAATGCTACATATTCTACTATTGGCAGCGGGTTACAGGGGGAAGGACAAGACGCAACGAACGCGGTGGCCCATTTCTACCTTGTGCCGGGAGTGTCTGTCGCCGCCACGGCCCTCAATGGGAATGACCCAAAAAGTGTTACGAATGTTCTTGTTTATATTGGGATGGGTAGGGTGGGTGAATCACGTCTTTTGCGAGTTGGGGTTGTCAAAGTGGGTGGAGGAGGGCCTGAGCCTTTCATCTGCTTACGGGATATGTTATGGACGTATGCACACACTCTGACACTCTCTGGACAGGAGCTTGTTGAATTCCCACTATGGAAAAGATGCTGGCTCACGATGGCCCACAGGGGTGACTGATGGCGGGTGAGAGGTACAACTGCATTACATGGAATGTGCGCAGACTAAACACACCTAAGAAAACCCGACAGGTACTCGCGTACTTGGACGGACATGACGTACGCATCACCTTATTACAGGAAACCCATCTGACCACACACACTGAGGGAATCCTAGCGCGGCGTTGGGCGACCTTCTGGTTGGCCTCCTCATACTCTAATTAGACCCGAGGAGTCTTAATACTTGTCAAGAAGGGTACCCCATTTCAACCGCTTGACACCAGGACAGATGGAGAAGGACGATGGGCGGTGGTGCGGGGTAAGGTGGGGAGGGTGATGGTGACTATAGCCAGTGTTTACGGGCTGGTGGTTGATGAGCCAGCATCATTTCTGTCTCTATTTCAGGTGTTGCGTACATGGCCGGAATCGGCATTGTTGCTTGGGGGGGATATGAACACATGTCTAGATCCACAGAGGTGGACAGGTCTGCTTTGACTAGTAATCGTACGGTGAAGGTGGCTCAATGTGTGCGTGATTTCATGGAGGATATGGCGCTGTCAGGCACTTGGCGCCTACGGCATGCGGGGGATAGGGAGGGCACACATCACACCAGCTCATAACACATGGTCGCGACTGGACTATTGGTTGGTTGATAGTGTAGCTACCGGCTGGGTTACGGAAGTTAGTAATCTGCCAAGGACTCTGTCGCACCACAATCCAGTTCTACTGCAGCTCTTGGCACCACTTAATATGCGCCGCCCATTCACCTGGCGGTTTCGCGCGGATGCTCTTTTAGACCCTATATATGAGGACACAATTAGGAAAGCTATAGTACAATATTTCGACTTGAATGTGGGCTCAGTCGATAGCGCAGCCACCTTATGGGAGGCATTCAAAGTCACTATAAGGGGAGTATGCATAGGTACATCGGCAGGTATATTACGGGATCTAAGGGGACAACTGCGGTGCACTGAGGACAAATTACGTGAATTGGAGGCCTTCTTATGACACACTGCCTACACCTGAGACACTGGCACTCATTAGAGAATACATTGAGGAACATAAGACGCTAGCTAATTCTGAGGTGAAGTATCTCTCCAAGAGGTTTGTGGCGAGAGAATATGGGGAAGGTGGGAGGCCCGGTAGGGTGCTGGCTAATCGTCTCCGTGAAAGTGCGGATGCGCCCCAGATAGAGCACATTGTAAACGACGTGGGGGGGAACATTTTGTCCCTGAGGACATCCTGGGTCAATTCCGCATTTTCTATGAGGAGTTATACGCCTCGTGGGGCGACCTGTCCGAATCCGCCCTGAGCGACTACCTATCGGATACAGCGTGCGCCTGGTTGTCCGACGTGCATAGAAAATTTCTTAGCTTGCCCATTGCTTGCGAACAGAACCCTGTCATCTCACATTTCGAAAATCTCTTTAAACATTTCTTTTTCCCAAGGCTCCCTAAGTAACGGTACACCCTTCAGTTTGCTCTTTGTTCTTTTCTGTTAGCGCTGGGACGCTCTCGGGCAGCCATGCGCTTTATAAATTAAATTTCATTTCATTTCATTGACGAGACAGACATTAGGGAGGCTATTCTCTCATTGCCTAACAAAAAGGCCCCTGGGCCTGATGGGCTGACAGCAGAATTTTACAAGAAATATGTGGATTTGCTTACACCTCACATGCTAGAAATGTATGCTGAGGCGCATGAGGTTGGCCACCTCCCACCATCTTTAAGACAGGCACTCATAATCACCCTGTTGAAGAAAGATAAGGACCCGTCTCAGTGCGAATCGTACCGCCCCTTATCCTTAATTAATATTGACGCCAAAGTCCTCGCGAAAATATTGTCCACCAAACTACATCCTTTAATGCCCCTATTGGTTTTACCAGACCAGTCTGGTTTCATCCCAGACCGTTCCACCTCCTGGAACCTTAGAACGATTTTTGCCATGTTTCATGTGCTGAACCCTGAACTGCCTGCTGTGGCCGTGCTCCTGGACGCGGCCAAGGCGTTCGATTCCATTGAATGGAAATACATGCTATCCATTCTGTACAGTATGGGGTTTCCCCCTATCTTCGTCCGCTGGATACAGATTCTGTATACGGACACTTCGGCGCGTGTATGAGTGGGTGGCCTAACCTCAGATTCGTTCACCATACAGCGTGGTACTAGACAGGGTTGTCCCCTTTCCTTTTTGCAATTGTATTGGAACCCCTCGCTTGTAGGATACGCCAAACCCACAGTTCGGCGGCTCTGAATTTTAATAATCGACCAGTTGGCTTATCTGCGTATGCAGATGATATGGTCCTATATAGTCGAGAACCACAAGTATATTTATCGCAGGTTATCTGTGAATACATTCGGTACGGGCTGTACTCTGTACTAACCATTAATTGGGAGACGTCTGTCATTGTTCCCCTTACAGCGGCCACCAGAGTGCCTCAGGTAGATTACCCCTTACTATGGTCAGAGGACCCTGTGAAATACCTGGGGATATGGATCCATCGAGATCCTGCGACGGTAATTCGGGAAAATTTTGGAAGGGCCTTCACGGAACTGATAACAGATTGATAAATGGGTGGGGGCTACCCTTGTCCTTAGTGGACCGTATAGCTGTAATCAAAATGGTAGTACTGCCTTCACTTTTGTACTTGTTATATAACGTTCCGATCCGCTTAAACAAGCAATTTTTTTAAACGGTGCAGTCACAATTGCTCTGCTTGGTCTGGGGGGGGCGAAACCGCAGAGAATTAGTTGGGCTACGCTCACAATACCCTTTGAAAAGGGGGGTTCTGCGCCCCAGACTTCTTTGTATATTACTTGTGCGGACTGGCCCCATACGCTTTTTTCTGGTTTCGGCCACATGAGTTTATTCCACATGTAGCGGTCGAGGAAGAGGACGCTGGTGAGACCCCTTTACAAGGGATTATTACACGTGCTCGCAGACTGACGCCTAAGTCGGAGATAAACACAATTGAGGCCACGGTCTATGCATGGCAGAGTATAGGTAAAAGAACAAATAAACTCCCGTTGTATGCTCCAAACATGCCTATTGAGGGTCATGTTTGTTTATGTTTATGTTTTTGAAATTTTTATTGCGCACAAATACCCGAGGGTGTCTCGGCGCATATCCGACTGCCTAGGATGAAGAACTACCAGATCACTCACTGATTAAAAAAACAGGTTTTCAGGAGTTTCCGAAAGATGATGAGTGTGGGACTGGTTTTGATGGACAGGGGAAGTGAGTTCCACAGCCTGGGGGTTGCTACTAAAAAGCGTCTATCTCCCCAGCTAGTGGTTCTAGTGCGTGGGACCGCGAGAAGATGGGTACCAGCCGAACGAAGGGGCCTTTGAGGAGCATAAATCCGAAAGGCATCCTTGAGGAACCTGGGTCCTGAGTCATGGATGGCCTTATAGGCAATACAGAGTGCCTTGAACTTTATCCTGCTCTTGACTCTTAGCCAATGCAGTTGGCGAATAGCCAAAGAGGTGGGACGGCGTTTAGGGATGCCTAGCAGCATTCTAGCCGCTGCATTTTGCACCGATTGAAGTTTTGTTAGGATCTGTTCTTGAGTGCCAAGGAAGAGGGCGTTGCCATAATCCATTTTGGAGAAGTAAAGAGTGGTAATCAAGGTTTTCCCTGCCCTTGAAGGGAGGTATGGCAACAGTTTTTTGATCTTCCTTAGCGTATAGAAAGATGATGAGACCACCGTGTTCACATGATGTTTGAACAACAGCTTCTCATCGAACATGATACCGAGGTTTCTGACCTTGGCAAACGGGGTAGGGGGTGGACCCATTTCACTGGGCCAGCAGATGGAAGACCATTCCGGTGAGAGGTTGCCAAAGGTCATCACCTCGGTTTTGTCCGAATTTAACTTCAAGCAGTTGCTTGACATCCAAGAACTAATGGCCAGCATCCCCTCCTGAAATCCTGCGGCCACAGCCGGTCTATCCTTGTGCACTGCCAACACCAATTGGGTGTCGTCCGCATAGGTGGTTAAGCGGAGTCCATGGGCTTTAATAACTTTCGCCAAGTCCGCCACATATATGTTAAATAATGTGGGGCTTAGCGAGGAGCCCTGGGGCACCCCACAAGGGAGGGTGAAACTGGGCGAATAAAAAGTGCCCAGTTTCACCGCCTGAGTACGGTTGGCCAAAAACGAAGCGATGAGGTCTCTGGCAAGGTGAGTCACCCCCAGGGTTGTGACACGGTCTATCAAGATGGAGTGATCAACCGTGTCAAAGGCAGCGGACAGATCCAGGAGTATAAGGACCGCCGCCCCACCCTGGTCCATTATAGTCCGGATCTCGTCCGAGGCCTTTATCAAAGCCGTCTCTGTACCGTGGCCCTTCCTGAAGCCGAACTGGGTATCATCTAGAATTTGATGAGAATCAATGAAACCCGAGAGCTGTTTGTTCATAATAGCTTCAAATATTTTGGCCGGAAAAGGAAGGCAGGCAATAGGTCGATAATTATTGTCATAGTGCTCTGTCGGTTACGCAGGAGCGTGTGTCGATTTGCGCACTCAAAGAGGCGGGCATTTCGGTGATGGGTGATCTATACAAGGACGGGACCTATCTCACTGGTGAGGATTTACACTATATTTCTAACCCCACACTGCTATTCACTTATACCTGCTATCGCTTGCGCACAGGCATCAGAGACCACTATCCAACATTCCCAGAGGAGCCGGCAATCTCCAAGTCACTGCAACTGGTTATAACGATGGCCACCAAGAAACACCTCCTCACTAAATTATATAAGATGGTGCAGTAAGAGTCGGTTCTCTCGAAAGACAGGAGCTTAGGTAGATGGAACGGGGTTTTAAATTCACAGGTCACGGTGGAAATGTGGGGATAGATTTGTGGAATGACGGGGAAGCTATCAGCTAACAGTAACTTACGCATCATACACCTTAAATTTATACATCAGACATATCACACTCCCGCACGGCTCCACAGAATGGGACTCAGAGACAATAGCTGCTGTAGGCGATGTGGCCAAGAAGGGGCAGACTTTGTACATTTGGCTTGGCAATGCAGGGCAGTGCACGCATACTGGGAAGAGGTGCTGGGGATGATCTACACAATGGCTGGGCACTTGCTTGATTGCTCCCCACTATTATGCTTGTTGGGATATGTACCTGGGGTGCAGGGTGCAATAGGACGCTTTGTAAGAGTTGCTCTGCTGTTGGCTAAAAGAAGAGTGATGTTCACGTGGGATGGGAAAAGATGCCCGACAACTACCAAATGGTTAAATGACATGGTATATTGTCTAGAACAGCTGACCCTTTATGAAGAAGAACTTCCGAAGAGATCCCGTCCTAAGGACATTTGGGCCCCGCTACGGGAATACTTGCTGGCCTGCAGTGAGCAAGCTGAGGATACTGTGAATGCTAACACTGACTGACGGGGAAATGTTACATGCTGAGGTTTTTAGATAAGGGTGTACAAGCTCGCGATAAGAAGGTGTGTACTGGGGCGGACATGCAAGTCCATCAGTGGGTAAGGTCTGATTATGCTGAAGTGTGTTCTAAATTGCAGATGAACAGGCTCGGGTGGGTGGGGGGATGGTTCGGTTCCTTTGTATTATTTTTTGGCCCTGTTATTGGTCAAGTCTATGTGTGATGAATGTATTTTATGGATATATCATTGTTATGCCATCTTTTGAAATCAATAAAAAAATAAAAATTAAAAAAAACTATGGCAGAAATTTGTAAGGCAGCTACGTGGCATTCAGTCCATACTTTTACATTCCATTGCTGTCTTGATTCAGACACACAGGCAGATGCTCAAGTTGGGCAAGCATCACTGAGAAACTTGTTTGCTCATGCTACTTGAATTTATATGTGTCGATGTATTTGGTTCTTTATTTTCTGCTCGCCCGCTTGGAAGTGGGTATGAGCTTGCTACTCTATTCAGTGCTTATGACTATTGATGAATATCCCCTGGAAGAGAAGGATTAGTTACTTACCTGTAATCCTAGTTCTCTTCCAGGGGTATACTCATCAAAGTCATAAGCACCCTCCCGCCTCCCCAGGCGAGCAGTAGCATTATCTTTTGATGTATTATGAAATTATGATTGCATTATGATGCAGGTTCCTGCAAAGTTTGTGTACCGTACAAAAGAACTGACCTAACTGTCACCTGTGGGGCATGATGGGAGCAGAGTTCCCCCTGGAGGCCTTAAAGGCAAAGTGTTCAGATTCTCTGAGGCCTTAAAGGTGAGGTGACAGTCTCCTTTTCTGTACAGGGATGTTATTTATTTATGCAGCCTACTTAGGCTAATTGACTTTTATTACCTGTTCTTTGATGAAAATAAAAGGTTGTTTTCTGTGGAATGCATTTAAGGTTCAGGTCCTTTTCTTGCATTGCATTTTATTGGTTATTTTCATGCTGCAGAAGACATGTAATTATGGCTTTATTAGCCTATTGGTTATGGTTGAGGCTGCATATTATTAGTTATACATGTATATGTGTATATTTTTTTCAGTACTATGTACTCTTTTTATGTATTTTACACATATATCTATTAGTCTATATGTTCCGGGTTCCCGCTTATGGGCAGAGATAATTCAGTGCTTATGACTTTGATGAGTATACCCCTGGAAGAGAACTAGGATTACAGGTAAGTAACTAATCCACCTTTACCATGCAGTTTGCATGCAACTCTTTGACTGTACAAAGCTCACTGTGCCATATTACGATTGTAACTGATGAACTACAAGTAACAAAAGGATATCTTTGGCAAAAGCAGTAACCCACTGAGGTATCCATATAAAATAAAGATCTGCATGGTACACTTTCTTTGTAGCAGGCATATTAACCCTCTGCTCTAGTTTATGATTAAGCAAAAGTGCCATTAGACAAAACTTAGCTATTTCAAGCAGAAACAATAATCACCAGAGTTATCTTGACATGTTTTGTTGACTAAAATTGTGGGACAAGCAAGGAACTCTGCAGCAGGTGCTTTTAAACCCACAAGATATTTCTAAGGACAGTGCCCACGAGCTCAGCGCCAGGTGCAGCTGCACTAGTCGCACATACCTAATGCCTGCCTTGAGTTGACACTGACTAGCTCATGTCTAACCATGAAGTAAAATAATAATGGATAGGCTATGTGCCTACACTGTTTGATGGTGCATAACAAGTAGTGGTTGGGGAATTTCACTTGTGTGATTTGCCTTACTATACACAGCTGTTTATACAGCAGTCACTGGAATGTCGGGAATCGCTTCGTAATCCCATTAAAGTCAAAGGAGATCCTTTGTGCCTCAGAAAATCGTTGTAGAAACATGGGGGGGGGGGGCATACTTGTAATACTGCCCCTGGGGTATTAATTTCTTTAATTTAGCTGTTTCTAATAGGTGAATATGCTTATTCTGAAGTACTAAACGCCACCTGAGATTTTCAATATTCCCAACAAATAAGAAGGAAATGGGCTGCGTTTAAAGCAAGACACACAGCTTCAAAAAAACAGCAGGCTGGGTAGAGGAAAGTAGAGCTGCTTGAGGATAAGGGTTTTGTCATAAAGTTCCTTGCTCCTCAAACTAGAAAAATAAAATGATAAAAAAACAATTATTTTATTTTCTTTCTCTGCTGGAGCAAGTTAAGTTTGGTCAGGGCAGGACCACGATGACCGCAGCAGAGGAGTAGTGGAGCACTGTAAGTGTGCATGACCGCTTGGCAGGCCGTCTTCGGTTGGCCAACCATTCGCTCTTGGGTTTCTCCAACCCAGCTGTGTTGCACAGCCGTGTTGAAGAAACAGGCAGACTCCCAAGCAGCACTGTCTGCGCGGCAAACCGAGCCGCTCAGACCAATCCTGGTGCTGCTCGGATTGGGTGGGGAGCCTGTGCCGATGTGCTAGGGACTGCTGGGACACCATCAGGAGAGAAGAGGAGCACCGAGGCGGATGGCAGCGTTGGTGGCAGAATAGCTACGTTAAAAAAATCTAATTTCCCTAATCCCCTGTCCCGTTCCCCCCTCCTCTTCCCCCACTTAAGGTTTGCAGTGGCCGCCTGTGTAGGGGTATACCTTTCTGGCCCTAAAGGTGCATGTGAAAATCTGGGGAGATCACTTTGAGCCTGTGATCTGCACTGCGCAAAACCAAGGTCTGCGCAGTTGTGGTTAACCCTGCGGCAGATGTGGCTGGTAATATGCTGATTTAAGATGCTTGGTCGTTGTCATGCTTGCATACAGAGTGAAACCCAGTAATGGTATTAATGAAACCCTGGGAGAGTAACCCCATGAAACGAGAGGCTGCATAGACTTGGCAATGTGAGGCTGGCACTGGTACTTTGGGTTATATTAGAAAGTCAGTCTTTTGATTACTGTGTGGCAAAAGGGCGAACGCATACGTACCTGGGTCTGCCAACTAGTTAACTGCTTTGGATATGTGGCACACTGTTTACTGCTCCAGGCATGTGGTGCACTGTTAACTCATTCTGGACATGTGATGCACAGGTGCACTTTTGCCTGTTCTGGGCATGTGGTGGTCTGTTTACTGCTCTAGGCATGTGGTGCACTGTGAACTGCTCCGAGCATGTGGTACCCTGTTAAATGCTCCGGGCATTTGGTGCAATGTTAACTGTTCTGGACATGTGGTGCACTGGTGCACTTTTGACTGTTCTGGGCATGCGGCGCACTGTGAACTGCTCTGGGCATGTGGCGCACTGTGAACTACCTCCAGGCATGTGGCACACTGTGAACTGCTCTGGGCATGTGGGGCACTGTGAACTGCTCTGGGCATGTGGGGCACTGTGAACTGCTCTGGGCATGTGGGGCACTGTGAACTGCTCTGGGCATGTGGGGCACTGTGAACTGCTCTGGGCATGTGGGGCACTGTGAACTGCTCTGGGCATGTGGGGCACTGTGAACTGCTCTGGGCATGTGGGGCACTGTGAACTGCTCTGGGCATGTGGCGCACTGTGAACTGCTCTGGGCATGTGGCGCACTGTGAACTGCTCTGGGCATGTGGCGCACTGAACTGCTCTGGGCATGTGGGGCACTGTGAACTGCTCTGGGCATGTGGCGCACTGTGAACTGCTCCGGGCATGTGGGGCACTGTGAACTGCTCTGGGCATGTGGGGCACTGTGAACTGCTCTGGGCATGTGGCGCACTGTGAACTGCTCTGGGCATGTGGCGCACTGTGAACTGCTCTGGGCATGTGGGGCACTGTGAACTGCTCTGGGCATGTGGGGCACTGTGAACTGCTCTGGGCATGTGGCGCACTGTGAACTGCTCTGGGCATGTGGCGCACTGTGAACTGCTCTGGGCATGTGGCGCACTGAACTGCTCTGGGCATGTGGGGCACTGTGAACTGCTCTGGGCATGTGGCGCACTGTGAACTGCTCCGGGCATTTGGCGCACTGTGAACTGCTCTGGGCATGTGGGGCACTGTGAACTGCTCTGGGCATGTGGCGCACTGTGAACTGCTCTGGGCATGTGGCGCACTGTGAACTGCTCTGGGCATGTGGCGCACTGTGAACTGCTCTGGGCATGTGGCGCACTGTGAACTGCTCTGGGCATGTGGGGCACTGTGAACTGCTCTGGGCATTTGGGGCACTGTGAACTGCTCTGGGCATGTGGGGCACTGTGAACTGCTCCGGGCATGTGGGGCACTGTGAACTGCTCCGGGCATGTGGGGCACTGTGAACTGCTCCGGGCATGTGGGGCACTGTGAACTGCTCCGGGCATGTGGGGCACTGTGAACTGCTCCGGGCATGTGGGGCACTGTGAACTGCTCCGGGCATGTGGGGCACTGTGAACTGCTCCGGGCATGTGGGGCACTGTGAACTGCTCTGGGCATGTGGGGCACTCTGGGCATGTGGGGCACTGTGAACTGCTCTGGGCATGTGGGGCACTGTGAACTGCTCTGTGCATGTGGGGCACTGTGAACTGCTCTGTGCATGTGGGGCACTCTGTGCATGTGGGGCACTCTGTGCATGTGGGGCACTCTGTGCATGTGGGGCACTCTGGGCATGTGGGGCACTCTGGGCATGTGGGGCACTCTGGGCATGTGGGGCACTCTGGGCATGTGGGGCACTCTGGGCATGTGGGGCACTCTGGGCATGTGGGGCACTCTGGGCATGTGGGGCACTCTGGGCATGTGGGGCACTCTGGGCATGTGGGGCACTCTGGGCATGTGGGGCACTCTGGGCATGTGGGGCACTCTGAACTGCTCTGGGCATGTGGGGCACTGTGAACTGCTCTGGGCATGTGGGGCACTGTGAACTGCTCTGGGCATGTGGGGCACTGTGAACTGCTCTGGGCATGTGGGGCACTGTGAACTGCTCTGGGCATGTGGGGCACTGTGAACTGCTCTGGGCATGTGGGGCACTGTGAACTGCTCTGGGCATGTGGGGAACTGTGAACTGCTCTGGGCATGTGGGGAACTGTGAACTGCTCTTGACATATGGCGCCCTGTGAACTGCTCCGGGCATGTGGTGCACTGTTCGGATGACGGGCATGTGGTGCCCTCTGAACTGCTCCGTGCATGTGGGGCACTTTTTTTTTGTAAATGTTTTTTTATTAATAAACAAATCAACATTACATACCACTATTCCACATGAGCAGGAGAACCTACATCTTTCCATGATCGAAAATGTATAAAGGTCCCCAAACTTTGCTCCATTTCCCGGGGCACCCCCTGGCCACATACAGATTTTTCCCGGAACATGCACCAATCCAAATCCGTCTTCCATTGCCCTAGTGTTGGCGGTTGGTGGGCCCCCCCAGAGTTGCGCAATGTTCCTTTTTACCACCATGACTGCTAGAGTGACCCACAACTTCAAATAGGAGGTGAGATCGGTTGGTTCCCAAACAATTAATAGGTATCGTCGTGCCTCTGGCTGTAGGTCGATTGCGAGCACTTCCCGCACTGTGTGGTGTATGGCTTGCCAGTATGTTTGTATGTGTTCGCATTCCCAGATAATGTGGAAGAACATACCCACCTCGCCACACCCACGTCTACATTCACCACTATCTATCCATCCCATGTGCACCAAGCCCAGCCCCGTAACAAAAATTCTGTGCAAATGTTTTTGTTGCACTAACCGCAACCTTGCCTGGACTGCCACCTCCCTGGGGGAGGAGACTGCCTTCCTCCAGGCTTCCTCATCTAATTCTAGGCCATCATTGACCCATTTGTCCTTTAGGGACTGGAGTTGGTCTTTCATGTTTTTGATCAGTTTTTTATAGATCAGAGAGATGGCTTTCTCGGGGAGATGACCGTCAAGTATTCTATCCTCGAGTGGGGGTGCGCCAGGGAGGGAAGTATTGGAGGTTAGGTGAGCATGGAGTGCATGCTGAACCTGAGGGTATCGATAGTGTTCAGCGCCCGCTAGGCTGTATTGCTGCTGAAGAGTGGCAAAGGAGAGGATCTCGTCCTTCACCCAAAGATCTTTGATCTGGGAGATACCTATAAGGTACCACTTGTCAAACCCTTTTGTCTGCCACAGGTTCCCCAGACGTTCGGAGCTCCAGAGGGGAGTCGCCAGTGTGTGTCTACGGTCCCATCCTAGGTGTTTGTCCACCTCATGCCACGAATGCACCTAGTGTGCGGTTGGACCCTTAAGGGGGTATTTATGGGGATTTTAATATAGAGCTCTGTTATAGTCGCCGCCAGGGAGAAGCTATTTATCCATGGCATTCCCCGTATCATCCACACAACCATATATCCCCTGATTGATCGCTGTCAAGTGGGCCGCCCAATAGTACTTCCTAATATCCGGGAGACTGATGTCGTACCAATTGAGGGTGAGCTTGGTTAGGGCGATCCGAGGTTTGCCGTCCCATAAAAGAGTCCTTTGTAGCTACTCTATCTCTTTAAAATGCGATTTGGGAACTGGATCCATAGAATTTTGAAGGGCATAAAGGAATGGGGGCAGGGCCATCATTTTAAAAAGAACTGCTTTGCCCAACAAAGAAAGAGGCAAGGACTTCCGGTGGCGGGTATCACTTTTCAGCCTCTGGATTGGTGGTAAAAGATTGCGGGAAAAGTGAAGCGCCGGATCGGAGGTAATGAAGTTTCCGAGGTAACGAAAGCCTTCTGAAGTAATCTGTATCGGGGAGTTTTTCGGGATGGCTGGTGGCTCTCCCTGCAAAACATAAAGGGCGGATTTAGACCAGTTGATGGTAAATCCAGAATATCTACCAAACACTGCGAGAATATCCAGGAGGCATATCAACGAGGCCCTCTGGGAGGTCAAGTACAGAAGAATATCATCTGCATATAAAGAGATCCTATCCTCCCAGCTCGAGGACCAACTCATACCGCGGATCATCGTATCCCAGCGGATCCACGCCGCCAAAGGCTCCAGTCCCAAGTCAAAGAGGAGCGGAGATAGGGGACACCCTTGACGTGTTCCACGGCTCAGCTCGAAGGCCGCCGCCATGCGGTTATTCACTATGACACGGGCCGTGGGTTTTGAATATAATAATCCAACCCAGCCAATAAACTCCTGGCCAAATACCAGTTTGTCTAAGACAGCAAAGAGATAGGGCCACTCCACCATGTCCAAGGCCATGGTGGCATCCAGCGACACCAGGAATGCCGGCTCTATAAGATAGTTGGTGCTCTGCCCAGCACCCCATGTAACCTACGCAGGTTTAGGGGCGTGTTTCTATGTGGCATAAAGCCAGACTCGTCGGGTGTATTAGAGTGGCTATCACCTTCACAAGGTGCTTCGCCAACATTTTAGCTAGGATTTTGGATTCGGCGTTAAGTAGCGATATCGGCCTGTAAGACGTGCAGCATGTTTTAAGTTTACTGTCTTTATAGATGACTACAATATTTGCAGTTCTCTGATCAAGTGGTAGTGTTCCCCTTTCCCTGCTATTCATAAATATTGAGTGAAGGTGGGGAGCTATCTTGTCAGGCTGCAACTTGTACAGTTCGATCGGAATACTGTTAGAAGCCGATGCTTTCCCGGATTTAATCGTGCGTATTGCCTGAGCGACCTCGTCGTACGAAAAACTGGATTTGAGTTAGTCACAATCTGCGTTGGTCAGGGTGGGAAGCACAATATCCTGAAGTAGGGCCGCATTGTCTCCCTCCGTGTAATGCCCCTCCGTACTGTAGACTTTCTGGTAATAATCGGCGAACTGATCGGCTATGTGTTATGGGTCTGTGATTGGGTCAGCCCCCTTCCCAGTCAGCTCGGGCACCAGTTTGTCTGCCCATTTATTCCTATCCAGCCATTCAATCAGTTTTCCAGCTTTGTCTCCATGCAAATAGATCCTACTTTGCATCTCCCTCCCTTGCGTCCTGCTCCTATCAGTAGCTAGTCTTTTGAGTTCATCTTGGTTTAGGCTCAGGAAATGCAGGTTATCTGACATGGGCGTATGTTCCAATTCCCCCTCCAGTGTGAGTACTTCATCTTCTGCCCTCGCCAAGTCTTTCTGCGCTTCCCTTTTTCTACCAGTAATGAGGGATAACGCCTACCCGCGGATGAACGATTGATAGGCTTTCCATAACGTTTGAGATGAGTCCACCGTTCCCTTGTTCTCTAGGAAATCGTGATCTGTGGCCTGCATTATCTTCTTCCGAACGATGAGGTCTCTCAAATACCACGGATTAATGGGTGCAACCCTCCCTGCATTTGTGCGGCCCAAGAGCATGTGCATCCAAACCGGACAATGATCCGAGATGCCTCTGCCCAGATGTCTCGGACATTGTGCGTCTGTGCCGCCGGGACTAGGATATAGTCAATACGGGAGAGACTTTGATGAGCCCTGGACCAGAAGGTATATTGGGCCCTATCCAGATTACACATCTGCCATCCATCCACTAGCCACATAGCTTCAAGGAAGTTACATAGCCACCGCTGTACGGGTCTAATATCCCATGGGGAGTGTCGATCAAGCTCACCGGATACCACTGCGTTGAAATCTCCCCTATCATAAGGAGACCCGGCGGGAGCGACAGCATTACTGCCCCTAGGTCTTTATATGTCTCTGTCTGATAACCGGGGGGAACATGTTATGTTATGTTATTTTATTTTTATATAGCGCAAATTACCACTGGTCTCTAAGCGCTTGAGAGAAGCAGGGCACTGCAAGACTGCAGGGCGGCGGGCTAAACTGATGTCAGTGTTGCTCTGAACAGATGTGTTTTTAACAGCTTTCTAAAGGGGAGCAAGGCAGGTTCCCTACGCAAGGACTCTGGTAAGTCATTCCAGATCCGTGGCAGCAGGATCCAAAACTCTCTGCCCCCTTGGGTCTTAAGGTTGTATCTGAAAGAGGCTAATCTGCAGGTCTCTGAAGAACGCAGGGCCCTTCCCGGCACGTACTTTTGTACTCTATCTTTTATATATTTTGGCGCATCTCCGTGTATGGCCTTGTGGGCTATACACAGGCTCTTAAAGTGGACCCGCTATTCTATAGGCAGCCAGTGCAATTTATGCAGCAGAGGGGTGGCTCTTGTGCGCCTAGGGAGGCTAAAAATGAACCTAGCTGCGTCATTTTGAACAACCTGCAGCCTCCGTAGTAGCTTCTGTGGGATGCCTAGATAAAGAGCATTCCCATAGTCTAGCCGGGAGATGACCGTAGCTGAAGTGATTGATTGTGGGACAGGGGTGGAGAGGAGAGGGACAAGTTTCCTTAGCTGCCTAAGTAGGCCCATACATGTACCCACCACTGTCGATACCTGGCTAGCCATCGATAGCTCAGAGTCGATCTTCAGACCCAGGCTCTTTACTACTGGTACTGGGGTTGGTGCCCCACCTAACTCCGAGGGCCAGAACAGTTCGCACCAAGGGCTATTTTGAACTGGACAATGAGCACTTCGGTTTTATCGGGGTTGATTTTTAGAAAGTTAGCTGCCATCCAGTTAACAGTGTATCTGAGAAGATTTCTCACGGATTCTTGAGCCTGGCTGGTATGGTCAAGATGAACCAGGAGTTGGGTGTCATCCGCGTAGTTAAAGACCTGGCAATCCCTGCCTGTGAGCGCCTCCACCAAGGGCTGCAAATAGATGTTAAAGAGGAGTGGAAACAACGTAGAACCCTGGGGGACTCCACAGGTCAGGGAGCCCAGAATCGACACCTGGTCCCCCATTTGGACTCTCTGGGTACGGTTGGTCAGGAAGGATCTTAGCCACTGAAGTGCTTGTCCTTTTATGCCCAGATTCGACAGTCGGCACAGCAAGATGTCATAGCTGACCGTGTCGAATGCCGCTGACAGGTCAAAAAAAATCAGGGCACTCGGATGTTTATCGGACCTGCATCTGAGCTCATCCAGAACCGACACCATCACCAGCTCAGTGCTATGATGTGTCCTGAAACCCGCTTGTCTAGAGTGAAGGAGATGGTGGTCATCTAGATATTTTGAAAGGGATTTCAGGACATGTTGTTCCAATATTTTAGCAAGGAAAGGGAGCTGTGAGATGGGTCTGTAGTTTTTTTACGGCTGACGCATCCGTCCCTGGTTTTTTCAACAGGGGAGTGACCCTTGCTTCTTTCAGCATTTCTGGTAAATAACCCTGAGCTAAGGACTCATTGAGTAGTTCCAGGGCCTGCTTTTCCACTCCCGGCAGGGCAATTTGAAAGAGGCCCGGCGGTTAAGGTGACCTGGTCGAGTTTTGGAAAACTGGCCAACTGACTACTCAGGCAGGGGGGCATGATGGAGCAAACTGGTCCAGGATTTGCCTGAGACAATATCCTGAACCCTTTGAAGGAAAAACTCCTGAAAACTATCACAGGTCGGCAAGTCTTCTGTGATGTTTTTGTCCCCTAATTGGCTCAGTACTTTCAGTATTGCGAAGATCTCTTTTTGTTTATTTCTTGCCAAGCTAATCCTGGTTTCATATAATGCTGCCTTTTTCTCTAGGATAGCTGATTCATATGCGTCAAGGGTGGTTTTATAATTTATTAGATCTAAAGGATCATACCTAAGTCTCCCCCTCCTCTCGGCTTGACGAAGGGTTTGTTTTTTCTCCCTTAAGGACTCGTCGTACCAAGGGGCTCCTTTCCCTTTATCTCTAACCCTTTCTTTCCGTTCAGGCGCTAAGGAATCAAAGGCCTGTACTAATCAGGATAATAGGGCTGCACATTTATGGTTCAGATTATCCTCACTTAGCACAGGGGCGGGAATAGAGTGGAGCAAGGCGACTAAGGAATCTGCCTCGACACACTTCCGTAGTCTAACTTTCCTCCACAGAGGTGGTGGTCGCAGAAGTGGACTATCCATGGGGACCCAGCATCTCAACAGCGAGTGATCCGACCAGGCACAAGGAATGATGTCAATTATCCGTGCCAAGTGTTTAGAGGACCAAATTAGATCTAACGTGTGCCCTTTAATATGAGCGGGTCCCTTTACTAACTGCACCATATCCATAGAGTTCATGCTTGACTCATATACAGATTCCGCTGGTTCTTTATGCGGTCTGTACCAATGATAGTTAAAGTCCCCCACTACTAGGAGGTGTTTATATCTGGAGCATAAATCAGACAAAAGTTCCAGAAGCCCTCATAAAAGTCCGGGGTGAATCTGGGGGGACAATAAGCTACTGTTAGTAGAAAGCAGGATGATTTCAAAAAGATTTTTACCGCCAGAATGTCCGCACTGTCAGTTATCCGCAAGTATTTTGGTCACTGTGAGACTTTTTTTGAACAAGATCGCTACTACCCCCTCCCCTGCAGTCGCCAGGCCTATTGTGCCAGATCGCATCATATTCAGCAGGCAGGGCTGCCACCATGTCCGGCGTAGAGGTGTCTCCCAACCACGTCCCAGTAAGAGCCAAGATATCGATATTGCCTTCTTGTAGAAGGGAGAACACTTCAAGGTGATGTTTCTGCCGGGAGCGCGTGTTAAGGAGCGCTATCTTCAGACCGGACCCTAGGCGGGCTTGGGGCTGCCTCGGGGTCCCCTGGGCCCCCTCCCTCTCTCAGTGACTGTTCACCAGCAGGGATTCCGCTTGGAGTACTGAACGTACATTGTCTGAAGCATAGACTGAACGTACATTGTCTGAAGCATAGACTGAAACACCGGTCATCGTCCGGTCCTTTCACAAACCCAACATACCTACCCCGGATATCTGTCCACGTGGAGTGCATTGTGAAGGGGAACGACTTAAATAAGATGCCCACCCCTTTGGGAGCCTGACATGTAGCCCGCATGTGCAGTCAACCTGTAACCCCCTCGATTCATCGCTTGGCACATGTTTCCAATCAGATGAGTTTATTGCAACAGGACAACGTCGGGGGCATGTTGTTTGATACACTGATGTACCATGCTACGCTTAATCTTGTCACCCAGCCCATTGACGTTCCAGCTAAGGGCTCTAACCCCTACATCCCAGTGAGTACCCATCTAAGATTCCATTTGCGTGCGGCTCCTGCTCTGTGTATACGCCGAAAATTGTCGATTGAACTGAACCTGCAAAAAAATGATCATAACCAAACAATCTGAACATCCCCTCTAAACCGCCCCACTCCCTGCAATCCTGCACTCTGGGCTTCAAACTGACCATGATTAAACTTGCAGAGTGCCTGTCGCCCTACAAAATGACTAAGAGTAGAAAATTGGGGTACGTGGTGCCCCCCTCCCATCCCCTCCACTCAACAATCTCATCTCACAATCCAATACAAAGAATTCTAAATACTCCCAATGATATGCAATGAGAAGGGTCCGGAGCACTTAATGTCTCTAATGGGCGAGAGCCCAACCTATAGGTCAATCATCTAACCCGACCCAGTCCACATAGAGTTTCAGTTCAGCGCACCTCCCCAGCCCCACCTCCCCAGCCCCGAGTGTAGCCCCCCCCCCATCAACTTTACCACCACTTCAAATTGTCTGTCGGTCAGCGATTCTCCAGCCACTCTGCCGCAGACTCCAGATGTTCAAAGAACCAGGCTTTACCATCCGCTTCCACCTGGAGCCTGGCGGGGAACAGCATGGCGTATTTGTAGCCTTTATCCCTCAACATTTTTTTGATTCCGAGGAACAAACGTCTCTGCCTCTGGACCATCTGTGTGAAATTCCGGTAAGAACGATAATTTCTGCGTTCTCATACTTCAAGGGTGGGCTGGCTCTGGCATGCCGGAGAATAACATCTCGGCGCGGCCAGGATCGGATGAGGGGGGGGAGGGGGGCCCGGCTTCAGCTGACCCCCGGGACCCTGTGAGCTCATTAGATAACGAAGAATTTCCCCAACACCTTGGGTTGCAGGTGATTGAAGATAAGATCCTTCACGAAGAGATCTGCAGCCTGCCCCTCGTATTTTTCCGGGACTCCCAGGATACGGACGTTGTTGCGGCGTAGGCGACCTTCATAATCGTCCAGCTTGGATTCCACAAACTTCCAACATGTTTGCACGTTCTTGACCTCCAGTTGCAGTTGGGAGGTATCCTCCACCAGGCTTACGGTGGTTAGTTCCATTTGTTTAACCCGCTCGTTATTTTTATTCATGTCAGCCCGGAGCAGGTTTACCTCGACAGTGATGGTATCCACCTTATACTTTAGGGAGGACTTGATACCTGCGATCGCATTCAGCACATCTTTAAGCGTTGGTTCCGATGAAGCTTCTCCCTGCGCTGCACCACCCTTGCCTGCAGGTGAGCAGTTCACAGTTCCCCACATGCTCAGAGCAGTTCACAGGGCGTCAGATGCCCGAAGCAGTTCACAGGGCGTCAGATGTCCAGAGCAGTTCAACGGGCACCACATTTCCAGAGCAGTTCACAGGGCACCACATGTCCAGAGCAGTTCACAGGGCGCCACATGCCCAGAGCAGTTCACAGTGCGCCACATGCCCAGAGCAGTTCACAGTGCGCCACATGCCCAGAGCAGTTCACAGGGCGCCAAATGCTCAGAGCAGTCTTGGGGAGCGTGTACCTGTCTAGTCGATTCTGTTGCACGGAGTTGGAGCAACGCGACGACGACATTGTGCCCACAGCGCTGTTTCGAGCATATGGTTTCCGCAGTGCACCTCCTCCCGGGGCCACCGGCTACACCTCCACTGCACGTGGCCCCACTTGCGGGACAGGATTCTGGGTCGGTGGCTGGGTTACTGGACACCAACAGTGTCAAACTACTGCTTGCGTTATTAGCTAATGTCCAATCAATTAGCTAATGTCCAATCAATCCGCCCTGCACCCAAGGGTGCAGGGTGGGTGGAGGTGAGAATAGGTCACCGCACGGTGGTACAGCTTTGCATCCCAGATAACAAGGAGCAGATGACCGGCTCTCCGGGGGGGGGGGGGGGAGAAAGCAGGCCCAGCGCTTCGCCAGTAATGAATGCTGGAGGACAATCAACCCTCCTCGTAGTCCCTTCGAGGAATATATATTGTGGTTCACAGTGAGAGCTGCGCCAGGTAGATGACAACCATAGCGGTGACCACAGTGTGCAAGGCGCTCCGCCCTCAACCACCCACAATGTTCGCTGTAAGTGACCCAGCGCCTCCGAATCGGCCTATCTGCATCACTCCTCTTGGCCCCTGCGGAGCAATGTATTAGTCTCGGGCCGGGTCACTGGGTATAGGGCCCGTGAGTCTTGGCCCCCCGAGGGGCACAGACCTGGTGGAAGATGCACACTTCCCCTCCTCGCCCCCTCAGCGGATGCTGGGTCCAGGCCGACCCAGGGTCTGGTATCCCTGGTGTGTCGTCTCTCACGGTCCCAGAAGCCACCACCGCAGTCCCAAGTACTCTTCAGGAGGGGAGGAAGGGCACAGTCCTCGACAGGCCCCAGCCGGGGGGCCGCCGACTCCGATGGGTTCACCGGCGCGGCAATCGCCAAGGCTGCGGCCCGCTGCCAAACCCCGCAATCAAGGTCTTGATGCCCACTCCTCCTTCAGGCCCCAGGGGACCTAAGGCCGCCCCCTGGTGTCCGGCCGATGTTGTGCGCTGTCCGCAGGTGGGACCCCCTCTGAGTCTTCCCAGGCTCAAAATTCGGACAGTGGGTGCCCAGAGGCGATGTCTGCGTCCCGGCCCCTCTACCACTCAAGGTCCCGGCTGCCAAGTCACGACCTGGCCTCAGTGAGATGTTGGTTTGCGCCCGGCCCCAGGACACAGCTTGACGTCCGCTGGGTTGGAATCGTTTGTCGGACACCTTCCCCTTGGATAATCGCGTGATTGCGCTCAGGATGAATGTGGCGGATGGACGGGGAGTTAAAGGGATCGGCGGAGCTCCGCTAAGCTGCGGCCATCGCACTTCGCGGCTTGGCCATGCCCCCATGTGGGGCACTGTTAACTGCTCCGGACATATGGAGCACTGTGAACTGCTCTGGGTATGTGGTGCACTGCGAACTGCTCTGAGAATGTGGGGCACTGTGAACTGCTCTGGGCATGTGGTGTACTGTTGGGACGATGAGCATGTGGCGCCCTGTGAACTGCTCTGGACATGTGGTGCAATGTCAACTGCTCTGGGCATGTGGTGCACTGTGAACTGCTCCGGACATGTGGCGCCCTGTGAACTGCTCTGGGCATATGGCGCCTTGTGAACTGCTATGGGCATGTGGCGCACTGTGAACTGCTCTGAGCATTTGGCGCACTGTGAACTGCTCTGAGCATTTGGCGCCCTGTGAACTGCTCTGGGCATGTGGCGCACTGTGAACTGCTCTGGGCATGTGGCGCACTGTGAACTGCTCTGGGCATGTGGCGCCCTGTGAACTGCTCTGGACATGTGGTGCCCTGTGAACTGCTCTGGACATGTGGTGCCCTGTGAACTGCTCTGGACATCTGACGCCCTGTGAACTGCTTCGGGCATCTGACGCCCTGTGAACTGCTCTGAGCATGTGGGGAACTGTGAACTGCTCCGAGCATGTGGGGCACTGTGAACTGCTCCGAGCATGTGGGGCACTGTGAACTGCTCCGAGCATGTGGGGCACTGTGAGCTGGTCCGAGCATGTGGGGCACTGTGAGCTGGTCCGAGCATGTGGGGCACTGTGAGCTGGTCCGAGCATGTGGGGCACTGTGAGCTGGTCCGAGCATGTGGGGCACTGTGAGCTGGTCCGAGCATGTGAGGCACTGTGAGCTGGTCCGAGCATGTGAGGCACTGTGAGCTGGTCCGAGCATGTGGGGCACTGTGAGCTGGTCCGAGCATGTGGGGCACTGTGAGCTGGTCCGAGCATGTGGCGCCCTGTGAACTGCTACAGACATGTGGCGCACTGTGAACTGCTACTGGCATGTGGCGCACTGTGAACTGCTCCGGGCATGTGGCGCCCTGTGAACTTCTCCAGGCATGTGGTGCACTGTTGGGATGATGGGCATGTAGCACCCTGTGAACTGCTCTGGACTTGTGGCGCCCTGTGAACTATTCTGGACTTGTGGCGCCCTGTGAACTGCTCTGGACATGTGGCGCCCTGTGAGTTGCTCTGGACATGTGGCGCCCTGTGAGTTGCTCTGGACATGTGGCGCCCTGTGAACGGCTCTGGGCATGTGGGGCCCTGTGAACTGCTCCGGGCATGTGGCGCCCTGTGAACTTCTCCAGGCATGTGGTGCACTGTTGGGATGATGGGCATGTAGCACCCTGTGAACTGCTCTGGACATGTGGCGCCCTGTGAACTGTTCTGGACTTGTGGCGCCCTGTGAACTGCTCTGGACATGTGGCTCCCTGTGAGTTGCTCTGGACATGTGGTTCCCTGTGAGTTGCTCTGGACATGTGGCTCCATGTGAGTTGCTCTGGACATGTGGCTCCCTGTGAGTTGCTCTGGACATGTGGCGCCCTGTGAACGGCTCTGGGCATGTGGAGCCCTGTGAACTGCTCTGGGCCTGTGTGGCCCTGTGAACTGCTCTGGGCCTGTGTGGCCCTGTGAACTGCTCTGGGCCTGTGTGGCCCTGTGAACTGCTCTGGGCCTGTGTGGCCCTGTGAACTGCTCTGGGCCTGTGTGGCCCTGTGAACTGCTCAGGGCATGTGGGGCCCTGTGAACTGCTCCAGGCATGTGGTGCACTGTTAGGATGACGGGCTGGCAGTCCTGGCCGTATGCTCTGTGTAATGTTCCAGTGTGTAGCAGAGGTTTAAGTTCAGGTTTGCCTTTACAGTTTCTGCGTGTGTTGTAGCAGAGGCGCTATGTTGCTTTCTTGTCAGCTTTTGCTTTAGATCACTGCTTTTCCCACAGTTGCTTTCTGTTTAATTTCCCTTCTGGCAGAGTTTGCTTCGTTCTTGTGTGTTTGGTGATGTCGCTCATCTGATTGCATGTTTGGTTGTGTTTTGCCGCTCCATGTAAATATGTTTCTCCTACCATGATTCTTTGTTTCTGGCCATCCATACTGCCTGCTGCTTTTAAGTGCCACGTTATGATATTTTCTGTTTCTTTTTTTCTCACATTGCCTTTTCAATATCTTTCTTTAACAAGTTGCTTCATTGTGACTTTTCAAACTTCTTGCCTCCCACCTGTATAAATCCTTCATGAAATATTGCTTTGTAGTTGTCACTGGTAAGGCGATGAAGCCCCTCGGTGTCCTTAGCCGGCCTTGCAATGAGCTACAGGGGGTCACAGAATGTTCTTAGTACAATAAAGAGGGCTGTCTGGGGTATGCCAGGTGTGTGAAGTCTAGACGCTGGAGAAGCCAGGTCTGCCCCCAGACTGGGGCATCATGTCCTGTACCGACAGACAATAGACTAAGGAGCAGCCACTGGCTGGGGTGTAAGGCTGGGCTCTGCAGGACCAGGAGAGCCGCCTAGTGACCTCCGGCTTTCCCAGAAAGATCTTTGTAGGTCTCGCCTCGCGACGTAGCGCAGGCGCTGCTCGCCTTGGCGAGATGTATTGTCGTGGCTTTTTTCGGCGGAAGGGGGACGAGCTATGCACACGCCCGGACAGGCGAGGTGCACGTTCACGGCTCTGGCTGGCTCGGACGCACTACTCTCCTCCCCTCTCGTGCTGTGCACACGCCCGGACAGGCGATGTGCACGTTCACGGCTTGGCCAGCTCGGGCGCACACTGGTGACAAGGGATAGGATTTCTTGAAGCCTACTTTGCTCGTCAAAATCACCTTTGGCTACTGCAGGTAGACGTAACAAGACATGGAGTCTAGTGTGTCTATCTGAACCAGAGTCTCCCTGGAAACAGGAACAGCAGGTTATTGTGGAGGTGTTGGAGGTCCTCGCAAAGGCCGCCGAGACATACATTTTTCGAGAAGTACTGGTAGTGAGATTTTAAATACAGAGCCAGAACAACTGTTGGACTGGAGTGAGAGCGCTCCATTGAGGCTCACACATCACTGGAGAGCCCATTACCTAGATTGGCGTGTAACAAGTTCCAGTGTACTACTCACTGCAGGCATGAGACAGACTTCCTTGAGGACAGTGTGTGATGCACTAGTCGTTCTAAAGAGGATATGCAGATTTGACAATAAGATTCCACCCTTGTACTTCATGTTCGAAGGTGCCATTCTAGGAAATAAAGTTGTTGTTTGTTTTGGGTGCACTTGGGCAGCACAACGCAGATGGTATTCAATCGAGTAACACTTAAGGACAAGCAGTGTGTGTTCCTTTGGGACGAAGATGTTTGTTATCTGTCAACGGTGATGGGTATACCTTTTACAACATGCTAGGTGTGCCTTCACATTCCAAGGGTCATCCAGTAGTAATAGGCATGCCAATGAGTCTTACATTTCTGTTTACCAAATTAACCATGAGTGTCACTCTTCGTGAGGAACTCTGTGGTGATCCTTAATTGTTCAGGTGTCATTCTACAGTGATAGGCACATTAGTAATAGAATGGGTAATTAGATCATGATTAAGGCCCCAGTTGGCACCAGATTGTAGTCTAGGATTACTGTTCTGAGAAAAGTGATGAAATTATTCAATAATACTATGACACCAGTCAATGTTTTGAACATCACTAAGAAAGGAGCCATAGGTGGGAAAGATATTCCTGGAAATAACAAAAGTTCAGCGTTTCCCTTGCTAGTACACCAGTTTCCAGAGGACGTGGGGTCATGGCAGTAAAATGATGCTGTTGGACTGTTGTCCCATGAGAATCTGAGGGACTTCAGAAAAAAGCTTATTTAGAGGACTATGGGCGACATGCATCAAGGTAAGCATTTGCGATTCCTTAATAGCGATTATTAAGGAATCGCTCTTAAGGAATCACAATTGCCTATGCATGAGGGTTTTGCTTAAAAAAGTAGCGATTCCTACACATTTCCTATTGGCGAATTGCAAATTGTGATTCACTAATAGGGAATACTTTCCCTTTCCTTTCTATAGGCCTAGTGGCCCATCTGAATGCATGGGAAACCATTTGCAATTTGCGATTTACTAAATAGGTAATTGCAAATTGCGAATGCAATTTCAAGGGTGCTAGGGGGGCAAAAGGCCACCCTGATGAACTCCCAAAATTGGCATGTGTATACATGTGGCGCGCACACATGCCCCAAGGGTATGTGTGGTGCGCACCTCATGGCACTTAAAAAAATGCAATTTTTTCATTTTTCTAAGGAATTGCAAATTACGACCAACTTGAAGTTGGTGGTAATTTGCGATTCCTTAATGCAAAGTCGCAATTTGAGATTGCTGCTTGCATTGTAGTAGTAGGGAATCACAAATTGCGATTCCCTAACTGCATTCACAAAATAGTTAAACAGGTAAACGCAAATTTTGCGATTACCTATTTTGCAAAATGCTTTGGGCTTGATGCATCCCAAATTGATAATTACCGGTCGCAATGGGGCCAATTCTGCGAATCGACTCGTTTGCGACCGGTAATTAACTCATTGCATGGGCCCCTATGTATTTTACTCTAACCCACAAAATTCCACAACTAACAATTCCAATACAACCAATATAATTTCACTCCACTGCAAACCAAAACACATAGGTAAAAAACATTATCATTTACAACCCAAATACCTCTAACTCTCCCGAATGCGAGACCTATTACATTGCAAATGCTTGTTTAACTCTAGGTCCTGAGGCTCCCACGCAGACGAGACCAATTCCCCTGAAGCTGGAGGTTGAAACAGGAAACACACTCGTATCCAGGCACAGGAACCAAACTTTTATGAACATTCTGCAAGTTAGTTTGAGGCCTTGCAGGGTTAATCTATAACGTGCTGTACTGTAGTTCGTAACACCTGTATTTAGCTGGAAGACCCTTGAGAACAGCATCGTCAGCACAGGTCTTATCTGGGCCATTTACCCCAATATTAATAACAGCCAGTTCTCGCTCAGTGATGACAGACCAGCCTTACAGACACGTCATATCTAGAGTTTTCACACACTCGGGCCGGACTGGAAACCTCAGACTGGTGCCTGTAATAATGACCTGGAGATGATGTAGAAAGTGTCATAGATGCCAGCAGGGCCGCCTCTCATAACATGCATTGGCAAAGCCAGCAGATCTCGCCTATGCAAGAGCTATTAGCTTTGCCAATGTGTTTTAGCCATATTGTACAGCAGTGTGTTTGCTGTTTAGCATGGCTAAAAAGTTAGTGGGGTATAGGGGAGTGCTTTGGAGGGTTGTATAGTGGAATGGCAAAGAGTGGAGTGGCATAGTGTTGTGTATTGGAATAGCATAGAGTAGAGTCGCGTGACGTACAGTGGAGTGGCGTTGAGTAAAATAGATTGGTGTAGAATGCATTGCCATATAGTGTTGCAGAGTAAAGTGGTGGGGAGAGCAGTGGCGTAGAGTGCAGCGGCATAGAATTCAGCAGGGTACAATGCAGCGTTGTAGAATGCAGTCGCATAGATTAGAGTGTTGGATAGTAGACTTCAGTGGCACAGAAAAGAGGGGTGCAGAGTACAGTGTCATAGAATGCAGTGGTGTAGAGTGCTGCAGAGTAGAGTATAGTGTTGTAGAGTGCAGTGGCATACAGTACAGTGTCGGAGTGCTGCAGATCGAAGAGACATAGACAAGAGTGATGCAGAGTAGTGTGGTGTAAAGTCCAGTGGTGTAGAGTGCAGTGTTGCATAGTAGAGTGCAGTAGTGCAGAGTAGAGTGGTGCAGAATAGAGTGCAATGGCATAGAGTGGGTTACAGTGGAGTGGCATAACGTCGAGTGGACTGGTGTAGCGTGCATTGACATGGTGTTGCAGAGTATAGTGGCATAGAGTGCAGCGGCATAGAATTCAGTGGCCTACTGTGCAGTGTTGTTAATGCAGTGGCATAGATTATAGTGGCGCATAGTGAGGGCAGAGGCTTAGAGTGCCGTGACAGAGTGGAGTGGTACAAAGTAGAGTGGTGCATAGTATTGTGGCATAGAATACAGTGGCGTAGAGGGCAGAGTAGAGTGGCATAGAGTGCAGTGGTGTAGAGTGGTGCAGAGTTGAGTGGCATATATTTCTCCAGTTCAAACAATCAAATCTTACGGCTTCAGTCGATTCAGCTTTTACCTTCATACCACTCAGGTACAACCTAATGAAATCTGTACATTTCCAAATCAGCTGCATATAATATGAAAAGTCAAGCCACTCCTCACTAACGAGCAGCTTAAAATAGTTGTGCATGCCATTTTCATTGCCAAGCTAGATTTTGGAAAGGCAATACCTCGCTCCTAACACCAAGCCAAGCAATCCTGCATTCTGTGGCAAGAGTATCCCATGAAAAGAAAACATATGTTAACCACACAGCAGTTATCCATGTCATTTGGAAAGTGGCTGTTCATCCAAGTCCAAATGCAATATAAACTGTGCATCTTTGTCTACTAGTAGTTGCGTAACAATATTCCATAACATCTTGCTAAATTGCTCAATATCCCTGGATTATCCAGAGGTCTTTGAAATAAGAACTTTCTACTTTTCGAAGTAACTAAGGCCATCGTAGATGGCAAGCAATCTTTCCCTGTAGCAGCAATACCAGTGTGGAAATGTCCAGCTACAGAGAACTAACTCCATCCTTGGCCTTCAAGAAGCAACTCTAAGGTTTTTCTATCCTAACAGTTCTTCAGTCCTTAGTTCCTGATGACTATATCTCTGATTCGCTGACTCAGGATATTTTTCCTCATTCTCCTGATACATGTTTTTTGAGTAGTTTACATCTTAATGTGTTGGTTCTTTCTCTTTGAGAACCCCTCTCCCTATTTGCCCCTCACTTCATCTATTCTACACTTGATGTGCAGTCTGTTCTTTAATTTTGCGTATCTCTATTCCAGAGGTTTGATGTAAAGTGCCTTATAACTATGGGTCTCAGTCGGCTACGCAGGTTTTTTAAATAAAATAATCTACACACTTGAGCCTGGTTAATGGCTTCCCTCTACATCTGCAAAACTGGTGGCAGCTGGCAGTTAGTTAACCTCAGGTAAATTAATTCCCTTCCCTTTTCACACCCGTTACAGATACAGGCAACCAGCCTGGCACAGGAGGTTGAGGGGGTACCGTTGGTTCGTAGAGGGATTGCTTATATTGGTATAAATCTACCCTTAAGACTTTAAATCCTGTAGACGATCCATCTGCCTTTATGAACAGGAGTGCTTTTGCCATGTACATATTTGTCAGAATTATTTTTTTTAATATATTTTTATTTCATGAGACGAGAATTTACAATTCATTCCATTAAATTCACAGGGCAAATAACAATCTTTGTTAAAGGAACAAATGCATCGAACAATATAACCACATATCATCACGTTCCACTGGATCATAAGACATCATAAAAAAGACAGGGCATTCAATTAAGTCATCCCAGATATAAAGATAGGAAATCTATTCCCATCACTTTAGGACAGCGCTAGATATGTCAAAAGCCCAGCCCAAATAAGATCATTGCTATGTGCAGCAAATCAGGTGCTGAACCACCTCCTTTGTGTCTAGTTTCCCTGCTCGTTCGAGAGTAGTCGGCTATTGCCCTTCATATTAGGGGGTCGGGGTTAACCAATCATCGTGCCTTAAATAGCCAGTCAACCATTTGTGCAAAGGGACCAAATCTTTTTACCCCACCTCTTGCTCACTTACCCTTATAGTTGTGAAGAGATCTTTCTAAATAATAAATGCCCAACAGTTGCCCGAGCTTCCCCTGGATAGTAGGAGGCTCTACACTTTTCCACACCGTTAATTAACAGTCGCGCTACTGCCATTGATCTAAAAATGAAGTAGATCAGAGTCAGATCTCCTTCCCATCGGTTATCACAACCGAGAAGCAGCATGTCCGAACTAATGTGTATCTCTTTCTCAAAAAGTTTCCTCCAGAATATCTCGATACCTTCCTTCAGAGCCTGTAATTTTTCACAACTATAAAACATAATTGTCAGGTCGGCTGGACCTTGTCCACACCTAGGACACCTATCTTACCTTTTACCCCATCTAACCAACTTTGCTGGAGTAAAGTACCGGTTTTATAGTGCTCGTCTCTCAAATTAACTGAAAGATTGTTCATTCCTAGTCCAATTTACATGTATAAATCCACACACCCCTCCCCTAACTTCCTTGCCCAGTTAGATTCAGCTTTCTCAAGATCATCCGGGGCTGTATTCATTAAAAGCTTTGACACCTGCCCTATCTTACAGGCTGACCAGATTTTTGTGTCTAAGAGGGGGATTCTTTCCAATGAAAACCTACCTGCATGACGATTACTCTCAAACTCCCTCGCCTTTAGGTACATGAAGACGGAACTGGCAACTAGCCCAAAATCTTGTTGTAATTCTATAAATGAGCATAGTTGGTCTGCAGAATTTAGGTCCCCTATCTTATTGAGACTAGATTGTTCCCACTGCCTTGGTCTCACTTGGTCCCCTCATTGCTACCACTGTCAGCTCATTAAGAGCGAAAGACAAAGATGAGCTGAGACGGGTCATGAAGTAAGTAAACCAACAGTCAACCGTGAACCGACATATCTATTTTACAGTGCACACATGTGCATGCACACACCACACACATGCAGACATGCAGGCAGAAAAAGAAACGCACACTAATTCACAAATGCAGACAAACAAAATGCAATCACAAGTTATTTTTTTATTTTGTTATTAAAGCAGAACCAAGAGCCTCATTACAAAATACACACAAAAAATGTTCACATGTCATATTATTCTAAATCATAAATTCAACATATCGCAAAAAGTAAAAACACTATTCCGTCTAAAATTCCTAGAAGCCAGGATTATCAAACCATGGCATATTAATTAGTGTAAGCCACATCCTTCTCTGTTCAAGCAGCCAAACTATGGAACTCTTTACCCCCCAACATAAGATTCACCAACAACAACCTTCTCTTCAGAAACCACTCAAGAACTGGCTCTTCCCCACATAAGCACCATACGCAAACAGAAATTTACAACATATCCCTCTGTATATAAGCATGTATTTTCACTATAGATATGCACCTATCTTTGTGTATTGCTTTGTATAAACATGTACAATAATTATGTTGATAAAGTATATTTTGTCTACATGTACCTGCCTCCAATGTGCATCTAACCTTCCATGTACTTGGATCTGTGTGTCAGTTACTTTTCTCCTGAAAAAGCATATCCAGTGCACTACCCTATTTCTCATCCTGTACCTCTATCAATATCTTTAATCTACAAATACTTACCTCCTTTATGCATCTATATACTTTCCATGTACCTATGAATCTATATATTTATCACGTTCTTCTAATTTGGCATTTCCAATGCACTACCCTGATTCTCAGCCAATACTTCTCTCAATATATCTTCTTGCCCAACTTTCTGACTCATCTCAAACTATTTCCACTGCTCTTTCCAATGCACTGCCCTGTCTCTCACCTTATACATCTATCAATATATCCTCTACATCCACACTATTTTATCCTTCTCTGTTCAAGCAGCCAAACTATGGAACTCTTTACCCCACAACATAAGATTCACCAACAACAACCTTCTCTTTAGTAACCACTCAAGAACTGGCTCTTCCCCACATAAGCACCATACACAAACAGAAATTTACAGCATATCCCTCTGTATATAAGCATTTATTTTCACTATAGATATGCACCTATCTTTGTGTATTGCTTTGTATAAACATGTACAATAATTATGTTGATAAAAAAGCATCTTATGTCTACTTGTACCTGCTTCCAATGTGCATCTATGTACATTCCATGTACTTGGATCTGTGTGTTACTTTTCTCCTGAAAAAGCATATCCAGTGCACTACCCTATTTCTCATCCTGTACCTCTATCAATATATTTAATCTACAAATACTTACCTCCTTTATGCATCTATATACTTTCCATGTACCTATGAATCTATATATTTATCTTGTTCTTCTAATTTGGAATTTCCAATGCACTACCCTGATTCTCAGCCAATACTTCTCTCAATATATCTTCTTGACCAACTTTCTGACTCATCTCAAACTATTTCCACTACTCTTTCCAATGCACTACCCTGTCTCTCACCCTATACATCTATCAATATATCCTCTACATCCACACTCTTTTATCCCAAACCCCGTACCACTACTATGATCCCCAAAATAACCCTTTCTAGACTCTCTCCTACTCTACCCCTCCTTGCATCATCTGACACCTTTTTTACCATACCAATCCCCAAAACAAACCTCTCTAAACTCTGACTCTTCCCCTCCAAAATCCCTTTTTACTCAACCAAAAGCCTCCTCCTACTGCTATGACCTAAAAACAATCCTTCACTCTTCTATCCCTCCGCCATTCTTTCAATCAAAATAAGACTAACATGTTCACTTCTCAAATTCCATATTCCACCATAATAACTCCCCACTAATCCTTTATGGGTTCAAGAGTATCTTGCTACTCGCCAATAAAGCGTTTTAACGCCCCATCAGGGTTACCAGTGCTATATAAATGCAAACGTTTTTCACCTTTTCTACTCTCCCCAACACCTCTCAATCCAAATAACTGACTAACATATCCACCACTCAAATTAATTTCATGTTTCACCATACTAATTCAACACTAATCCTTATGGGTTCTAGAGTAGCATGCTACTCGCCAAAAAGGGCTTCAAATCCCCATCAGGGGTAGCAAGTCTCTTCTATCCCACCACCTACCCCTTTCTATCCAAATAACTGAATAACATATCCATCACTCAAATTACTTCATATTTCACTATACTAATCCTTTATGGGTTCCAGAGTAGTGTGATACTCACCAGAAAAGCACTTTAACACCCATCAAGGGTAACGGGTGCTATATGAATGAATACCTTCCTTCCCTTTCTATCCCTCCGCTATGATTCTCACTCCAAATAACAGACTAACATGTCCCCCACTCAAATTACTTTCATATTTCACCATACTAATTCATCACTAATCATTTATGGGTTTCCGGAGTAGCATGCTTCAACACCCCTTCAGGGATAACAAGCGCTGAATAAATACAAACCTTTTTTCCTCTTCTATCCTTTTGCAATCCTTCTGAATCCAAATAACTGACTAACCTATCCACCACTTAAAATGTACTTGCATGTTTCACTATACCAATGCAACACTAATCCTCTATGGATCCCAGAGTACCGTGCTACTCGCCGAAAAAAGCGCTTCAACGCCTCGTCAGGGGTAGTAAGCGCTATGCAAATGCAATTACAATACAATATAATTACAATATAGTCCAATGGCGTTGAGTGGTGCAGAGTGGAGGAGAGTAGAGTGCAGTGGTGTAGCGTGTGGTAGTACAGAGTAGAGTATCATAAAGTTCATTGGAGTAGAGTGCAGTGTTGCAGAGTAGTGTGTAAGTGCAGCGGTGAAGAGTGGTGTAGAGTGGCGTAGAGTGCAGTGACATAGAGTGCAGTGGCGTAGACTATAGTGGTTATGAGTAGAGTGCAATGACGCAGATTGGTGTATAGTGTAGTGGCTTAGAGTATATTGTTTCAGAGTAAAGTGGAGTGGTGCAGGGTAGAGTGCAGTGACATGGAGTAATGGTGCAAAGTGGTGTAGAGTGCAGTGGCATAGCGTGCAGTTGTGCAGAGTAGATTTGTGTTGCATACTCTGCATTGGCATTGAGTGTAGGGGCATAGAGTGGAGTAGCACAGTGTAGAGTCAATTACCGTCGTGTATTGGCATAAAGTGAAGTGGCATAGAGTGAAGTGTGGCGTGGAGTTGTGCAGAGTAGACTGGAGTGGTTAAGCATGCAGTGGTGTAGATTAGAGTGGCATAGAGTGCTTTGGTGTAGAGTGCAGTGGCCTAAAATGGAGTAATGCAGAGTAGAGTGCAGTGGCGTAGAGTGATGCAGAGTAAAGTGGCGTAGAGTGATGCAGAGTAAAGTGGCGTAGAGTGGAGTTTGCATGGGGTGGTAGCACACTTCCATTACACACAGCACATCTTCAATCTAAAATCACCATTATATTTGCGCAGACATACAGTTTCATTGATAAAAGTATACAGTCCACAAATGATGATGTGTGGAAATGTCATCAATTTGTGCATATGTTTGTTTTGATAGTTTTAAAATATTTGTTTCCACCACACTTCAGAATTGCCCAAAAATATACGTCATTTGGGTTTTTGTAATTCTGAAATATCTGCACAGTTCATATACACACATTGAAAAATAATGACATTGTACAACCTTCTTAAAGCACTTCCCGGAGCCAGCATGATTGTCTCATAAATCCTCTCACTTTAAAGTCAAAGCAAGAAAAGTAAACACCAAGCTGCCTGGAAGAGAGAGCCTGACATTTGCCCTCTGTCTTTGAATGCACAGCAAATGTGACAAGATTAGAACAAGATTTTAAGCCCTGTTTACAGAAATCGAGCACTGGTGGATGAGTACAGTAAATAGGTTTTGGACAAGGGAAGGGACAAACTCGAACTGGACAGCCTAAAACAAATGGAGCAAGCAGGCAAATGTTAGTAACAAAGCAAATGGTAAACAACTGGTTGAATGCATTCCCAGAGAAGCTTTCCGAATGTCCCCAAGATGTCCTTAGCAAACCAGACAGCTGTGCTTTCTGGTAGGCTTCAAGTTTAAACAAGCATTGGAAATGCAATAGGTCTCGCAGCATTAGAGTTAGTGCTTTTAGAATTGTTTATGGGTTTTTTTTTTTAAATCTTTAGCATTTTTGTTTCCTGTAGGCAATGCTAAAGAATTACAAAGAAAAAAAGCCATAAACAAATCTAAAAGCTCTAACTCAAATGCTCCGAGACCTATTGCACTGTGTGAGGGTGAGGGGTTGAGGGTGAGTGAGGGTGAGGGTGAGTGAGGGTGAGTGAGAGTGAGGGTGAGTGAGAGTGAGGGTGAGTGAGAGTGAGGGTGAGTGAGGGTGAGGGTGGGTGAGGGTGAGGGTGGGTGAGGGTGGGTGAGGGTGGGTGAGGGTGAGTGAGGGTGAGTGAGTGAGGGTGAGTGAGGGGTTGAGGGTGAGTGAGAGTGAGGGTGAGTGAGGGTGAGTGAGGGTGAGTGAGGGTGAGGGTGAGTGAGGGTGAGTGTGAGTGAGGGTGAGGGGTTGAGGGTGGGTGAGGGTGAGGGGTTGAGGGTGAGTGAGGGTGAGTGAGGGTGAGGGGTTGAGGGTGAGTGAGAGTGAAAATGCAATAGGTCTCGCAATAGAAGAGTTTAACATTTTCCGTTTTGCAAATGGGCGAGTGGCGTTGCGTGGGCGAGTGGCGTTGCGTGGGCGAGTGGCGTTGCGTGGGCGAGTGGCGTTGCGTGGGCGAGTGGGGTTGCGTGGGCGAGTGGCGTTGCGTGGGCGAGTGGCGTTGCGTGGGCGAGTGGCGTTGCGTGGGCGAGTGGCGTTGCGTGGGCGAGTGGCGTTGCGTGTGTGGGACTCGCCTTTGGGACCTTATACGTGTTTAGTTATCCAGCACAATATCCTTGGTGCAACAACATCAAGTGTTGCATGGCTAAACACTTATAAGGTCCCAAAGGCGAGACCTATTGGCACAGCCAACAGGTCTCGTCTTTGGGACCTTATAAATGTTTAGTCAGGGGTACTGACTTTGCTAATGTGCTTAGGTTATATTGTACAGTAGAGTGGCTTGTGTACAGCATGTTCCAAAGTTATAAAAAAATAAAAATGTTATAAGTATTTTTGTTACCTTATCTACAATTAAGATGTTATTACGTATAAGTGAACGACCTTATTAAAAAAAGAAATTGAAAGATGGATTTTTTTTTAAGGTTTTGTTTTGGGCGAAGGAGAGATATAAACAACAGGATGGTAGAGGTTGGGGAATAGTGCTTGAATTATAATACACGTAGCAGATGGATATAGGGGAGAATTAAGAGAAGCCAGAATGGAATAGATAAATAACATAATACTTAATGTCCCTTGTCTCCTCCCTGGTGCTTTTAAAAGGGTCCTGGGTTATCTAAGCATTATCCTACCAAAATGCGAAAACAATATCAGTTCAAAACAAAAGGCCGTAGTTACTAGCGCTACGAGGCAATACCAATCACAGAAGTGTGTTTTATAAAAACTGAGTAACATAGCAAGCAGTGCACTTTCACCGCGCCTCTACTCCCTTTGTGCCATTAGCATTCTAAGTGCTACACAAACAACATGAAAATGACAAAATCAGGATAAAATGAGAGGCCAGTGGCAGAATTCGCACCGCAAAGACAAAATAATAAATCAAGTAGTGTAGTTTCATTCCTTACCTATGCCCTCAGCACCTCGAACAGGACTATGAGCATTCTAAGCGCTACAATAGGCTGTCATCACATGGCAGGCAGCAAAGCTCAGCAGCACTGCCAGAAGCAGGACGAGCCCGGCTTTCAGCTCTATCCCTGAAGTCTGTGTGCTTCGAGTGAAACGCTCTGTAACTCCTCCTGAGGTAGTGCCAAGTTTCTGCCAAGAGCCTCTGCTCCTACCGAGCTGGTTGCAGGCGCCGCGGACCACTTTTATTCACTCGGAGAAGTCGAGGCATATGGGGTCAAAGAACAGAGGAAAGCATCTCCTTCTGAGCTCCAGGCCTGTCCCCTCAAGGCTGCCGGGTATTTCGAGGGGGGCGGGGGGGATTGCCGCTATAAGAATATATTTTCTGCGAGCGCACAACAAATGCCCTGTGTGTCTTTGAGTTAAGGGGGGCGGGCGGGGGGGGCGTTTGGGGGCTTGTAAGTACTTGAGCAAAAGCAGCCAAAGAAAGGGAGAGGTCGGAATGTGTGGGGTAGAGAGGGTTTATAGAGAAGGGGCCCTGTCCGAGATGACCAGACATGGTAGAAGAAGACAAGCCACACAGATATACATATACACACTCACAAGTCGCACTTGTGAACATACAAACACCCGAGATATACAGACATTACACTTGTGCAAATACAAACACTGCAGATATATACACTCTTAAATCACACGCATTCAAATACAATCACAAGCATCATAGATATACATATTCTCAAATCGCACACGTGCACATACAAACACAAGCACCCCAGATCCACTCAAATTATATGTGCAATCACAAACACCAAATGCACACAAAGTAAGGAACTGCATATCCCCGAAGCAATTGTGAAAATAAGAAACTACCAGCGGACCTATATGCACACACCTATTAAACAAGGGTAAGCTGGACAGAGCAAGGAGAGAGGTAACAGCGGGCAGAGGACAGGAGGAACACAGAGAGCATGACGGGCTGTAGCTCTATGGAAGAAGGAAGACAATGGTTCAGACATTGGGGGATTGTGGGGAGAAGCACTGGTAATGTTTAGGGCAAAGAGATGTATTTAAAGGAGACTAGGGAGCAAGAGGTAAAGCAGGGAGGGACAGGAAGCATTACCTTGTGTTTGCTGCTTGGTAACTGTTCAGTGAAGACGAATCACTGTATTGTGAACTGAAAAGGTGGGAACCGCGGCCCCCTTGGACAGTTAAATGAAATGCTTTTAACCCGTGATGCAGGTTCACCTGAAAGAACTCGGAAAGATGCAATCTAAACAAGCCTTTCACCGTAACACGGCGGGCATGCAAATGCTGGTGGAAAGCCAAAGCGGGAGGGAGAAGTTCACTGAAGAGCAAAGCCGCCATTGCTAATCAAAAAAAGCTCTCGGCATTGCGTGGCGGGAGGGGGCGGGGGGAACGTCGAGGGCAGGCAGGATGACTCAGGGGAGGGGGCGGAGCGGGGCAGAGCGGCATGTGGGTGTGAACAAGCCGGGCCTTTGAAGTGAAGCTAAGCTTCACTTCAAAGGTGTCGGAGGAATGCGGGCGGCTGTGCACGCGCTTTTAAGCTCAATGCACATGCGCATTGAGCTTAAAAGTCACGGGCACTGCAAGGAATCGCCACGATTCCTTGCATGTTAGATAAAGTCTGGATGAGCCCCTATAGTCTCGCTTGCTCGATGCGCATGCGCATCGACAGGCGAGACCTAAAAAACAACCTCAAAGACTTCAACCCAGCTTGGAAATGCCTGGTGCATAGACCGGCAATCCGGGTCTGCACACACAGTACCCAGTACCTTTCCTAAAGTACAGAATATCCAGCTACTTGAACGAAGTAACCCAGTTAACAGTTCATAATCATCTGCAAATCCTTAGTACTCACAAGTCCGCCCATAACGCCTTACCTGCTGAGCACACACTCAATAAAAACACAGAATCTTACAAAAACGAGGAAACATGAACCACTCCTAATTAGTAACTCACTGCACACCTGTGCAGACCAGCAATCCCCGACAACTAACATCAGTCCACGCGAACACACACACATCAGCATATGACTAAATCACTAGAGCCGTGCACCCAACTACCGCAACATCTGCAACCAAAACATACATCCGTCGAGCCCTCTCATTCACACACAGTGCTGATGAGTGTAACATACAAACAAAAAAACTCAAGTCATTTTACATACCCAACAATTGCACACATGTACCGCGCAAAAACAAAAATGTTCGCCAAGCACAAGTCCTATAAATAGAAGTGAGGGGACTAACCAAGTTAGGCAGCATGCAAGTGTTATCACTACACACTACCTCACACGTGGCATCACAGGAAGTGGTAGTCCAACCCATGACCTCACAGGAAGTGACATCACAAGAACTGACACATCAGACATATGTTTACCAGTACTATCACAAGTACATTTGAGTTCATTGCAAAATTTAACAAGTGAGTTTTTGCGTCCGGTTGTACCAAAAAAGTGACGCAACCCCAACACTAAATCTTGGCCTCAAGTTATACATTTGTTTTTTAAAACTCTGCCACAAAGAAATTGGCAGTAGATATGTTCTGTTAATTGGTTGCGAAGTCTGCATTTGAAAACATCTTATGGAGGTAAGGCACCTTCTTCAGAGAATTTTGAATGCCCAATAAATCTCAGGGAATAATAACAATGGTAAGATAACTCTGGCGGTTAATGCATTTACTGGCGATATCTGTGTTTGGTCTAGACCCAGTTTTAAATCACAATAGCATAGAAGGTTACTGTGTCTCCTGGAAGCACATCTGTAACACTCCGCTGTAACACGCAGACTACATATTTTTATTTTATTTAGCTAGGTAAGAGGGTTACTGCTTTTAACATGAAGATACATCTGTTACTAGCAGTTCATAAATTGTAATCCTAATGTAGCACAGTGACCTATGAAGGGCATGTGACTCTGCACTTTGTAACCCTCACTGCCGTATGTAATACATTCTATAAATTGATTTACTCACATTATTTACTGTCATTGTATAATGTTTGTGTGATGTAAAGCACGGGGACATCCTGTATTGGGATGAGTAGCGCTATAAAATAAATAAACAAAATAGTGGTGTTTAAGTTATTTGTGTAAATACTGGGAGAGACCAATACATTTGACGTTCTTAAATTGCATGTATATCTCTTATATGCAAGGTCCGAACAAAATCCAAAGCACATTTCTCTTAAGTACCTGTGAAGTGATAAGGTGTGTACCTTTGTCTCTCTTCCATTATAGTTAGGTGTGAGACTCCAGATAGCTCCCATCCAGGATACTCGATTAAAAGGTGACTTAATGGCCCTTTAACTTACATAAAATGAACAATAGTCATTTCGATTATTGAAATGTTGCTTTAATTTAAATAAAAAAGAGAGAAAAGGTTAGATAACATTACCAAGCATTTGCAGTGCAATAGGTCTCGCATTTACGCAAGACTTATTGCATTGCAAATTTAGGCATCACGAACAACGGGAGGGAGGCCGGGGGGAGGCAAGGACAACGGGAGGGAGGGCGGAGGGGAGTTAAAAGGAATGAACAATGGGAGGGAGGGTTCGAAAGTAAGGACAACAGGAGGGAGGGCAGACAGAGGGAAGAAGGCACTGACAGTGTAAGGGAGGGGGGAAGTAACGAAGCAGTAGGAGAACCTCAGTGAGGTAAATTGTGCTCACAGTCTAAATAACACGTACTGTGTAACACTCGAAGTAAAGGGGGCAGCCGCCATGGGAGGTGACAAATAAAGGAGGCGGTACTAAGAAGGGACTAACAAGCCTTTTGAAGAATCACTAGCCAGCATTTAGGACGGACAATAACACAAGCCAATGGCAAATTTGGGCGGGGCTTCTATTCCCTACTCAACCGCAACAAGTCTTGCAGAGCAGCGCAAGCGCTCTGGCTCTAGGCTCGACCTAAAAAGGCTTTGAAAATTTGTAAAAGTATCTCCTGACAGCTATGATTTTTCTGCTTCTCAGTGTTTCTTCTGTCTGCTTTGGGATCAGATTAGTTTGTTTAGATACCATGGTATGCAGAACCCACTCCTATCTATGGATGAAAAGCTGAGCAACGAAAATAAAAACTCGCATGAAGCGCAAATTTCCTACAAATTTACAAGGCATTTAAAAACTGGCAGATATTTCTAAAGGTATTTTCCATTATTCAAAAGACCTTGTCTTGTGGCGACTTGGGTTCAGATCCCCACAGCATGAGTGTGATCTTATACCCTCGTCTGCATCAGTGGCGTAGTTTCAAGGGGGATGTTTGGGGTGTTACATCCCTCTAATAATTGTATTTTCTGATAAAAAAGTTGGCTACAGGTGCTTTCAGTCGGGTATAGTGAGGTGTCTGTTGGATTTCACCTAGAATGTTTACATACAGATAACAATGTACAAACTCTCTCCCTCCTCTGGTTTGAAAGGCTTCAAAACTGTTGGTTAGTTTACAAAATGTTGTGTTATCTCTTGGTACTCCTGCAAATCCGCTTTCCTTTCCCAAGGCCCTTCTCATGCACCCTGCTTGTCGTATGTTTGTTAGCATTGTATGCCAGCATGATTGATGGAAAATATGAAGCTTCCATCCCACCAGTCCTACTGACCAAGCTACACCCTCGGTCTGCACATGCCCCAATGGTCATTCTCTCCACACGCAGACTCACCTACTGCACTTAAAAAAAATATAAGTCTGCAGACACTCTCCTCCCTATGTTATAATTCTATGGAGGTGTGCATGACCATAGACCAAGAAACCGTCACACCCCCCTTGCACATAAAGACTGAGTGAAACCTGTAATATTTCCACCACACAACGTGTGGTACTCTCCTTCCTCCAGTGAGATCAGTGGTTTGGTGCAGACACCACACAACTGCACCAAGCCCATTACTGTGGGATCTTTTCTGTCTGTGCGCCCACAACACCAGGAGCGTGGTCGGGATGAATGGACTACAGCCGATAGCGGGTGCTCCAGTAGTTGTATTAATGTAGGGGCAGTGCTTTAAATGTGCCCATACTCACGGGTACGAAGTAAAAGCACCTTTTCATTCTCTCCCCTTGATACCAGACCACCTCCTCAGACAGGGAGAGTACTGGTATTCATAAGCCCGGCTTCGACGTAGGGGGTGCTGTGTTCATAAACTCCTACCTCTGCAGCACCTTTAGTACGTCATACACTACTGGGGACATTAAGTGGGCCGGGTCCTGTCAGTGCTCAGCATCGAAAGTTCTAAAAAGCAGGTGCTGAAACTGGTCCTTATCGGTCTCTCCATTTTTGCCCTCACCCTCAGTGGGAACAAAAATCGTAACTCTGCAGCAGCGAAACCCTCCACTGCCTTTGATGCAACTGCAAAGTGACTCTGTATAATACTTTCACAGTCGCATCGTTTCAGAACTGAAGCATGTTCAGTATTATATACATCAAAGTCATCGTTGTTGCTTATTTATCTTATGCAACTAGCAACCATTGACAAAGCCAGTAGTTCTGACTCCGTGCATTCTAAGCATTTGCCTGCCAACGCATGGGGAAAGCGCACCCACAGACAGACACTGGGTTAGTATGGAACTGGGGAATATAGTAGACCGGGTGACATGTATGAATAAGGTTATTGCTTGATTCAGCCACGTTGACTACTGTATGGTGGCACACCTCATCTGAGGCTTCATTCCACAATGCTGAACTGACCACACCATTTCAGGTTCTGCTACGCTCAAGCAAAAGTGTCTTACGTGCAGCTTTTGAAAAAAAGTTGCACGTCACCTGAAGCTCTGTTGCCGGGCCCTTGGCCGAGGCTCCTATATTAAGCTGTCCACGCAGACTTTTGGGGCAGTCAAATCAAACTGTGCTGCAGTTGCCATGTTGTCTGTCAATACGGTTTCCAGAAGCCAGTCTGTCTGACTGAGCTAGTGACCTTTAGCAGTTGACACACCTACTCTCGCCTCCCCCTACGTTCCAAATGGCCAGAAGAACACGTTGCTGGTTTCACCTGTTTGGAGGCTCCTTACCACACAACACTTCCAAAGGAACATCTTGTTCTGCTCCCGCCGGGTGGGGCTCCAGTAATAGCACCCTTGCCCTTACACACTCTTCAGACATTCGAACTATGCCTCTGGACATAGGACTCGGGCACCCCATTCATTTTTGTTATGCTTTTCTCGAACTGTCTCTTTGTACCACCCCCTCACTCCTTGCAGGAGATGCTATCCTGTATCCTTTTCACACCTTTGCAAGCCAACTTGCAGGAAAAGGGTCCCCTAGAGTGTTTTTGTAAAACGTTGAGGTACTTTGGTGATGCTTATGTGAGGCACAGTAACACTCCCAGGAGACTAATATGCGTTACATCAAAATTAATAAATTAAAATGTTATACTGACCTAACATTCCGGTTTCAAATACTTTTTTATTTTATTTTATATTTTTATTTTTATTTTTTGAGTTTTGATACCAGCAGACAGACAAGAAAATAAGTGCCAAAGTAAATACACTATTACTCCATGAATTGTAGAGCACAAACAGCAAAAAATAATAAATATACATATATGAATAACATTAGAATCCTTACTGCCCCATCCATTTCTCGATTGGCAACCATAATTTATGCCCAAACATTTTCCGTCTAATACCCTTAAGTTTGTACAGAGATGATTCAAGATGATATATTGATAGCAATTTCGCTTGCCATTTTACAAAATTTGGTGGTTCCGGATCTATCCATTGCGTGGTAATACAGGATCTATATACAGACATGCATAAAAAAACAAGAGCTTCTTCTACTGTCGACCTTTTATACAGTATACTTTCTTCCACACCAAATATGACCAATTGTGCCGTAAATTTTACCCCAATGCCCAGGCTTTCATTAATATACCTCTCAAATTTCAAATACTTGATGTACTTCTGGAAGCTGCGGTTGCAACCTTCCAATTAGCTTTCGGAGTAATTGGAAAATAGAGCCATTTGAATCTCGTGCACTGTAGCTTTCTCTGATTACCATTGTTATGAAGGCCTGGGTACACTATAGATAACCTTTTTGAAACCAGCACGACCCTTTATTGCTAGAGGGTATGTGTAGACACTGGGAAACCACAATCTCCGGTGTAATCAATTAGAGATGCCTAGGGTGCTCTGCGGATTTTGGACCACTGTAATGTTATATTGATTGTTATAGCGCACTAATCACCCGAGGGGGTATCTAGTCCACTGCTGGGAAGTAGTGGACTGCCAAGCCTTATGCCAACTAAAAAGAAAGCCAGTCATATTTTTAAATATGTACCAATGATATTCAGGCAATAGAGTTTTTGAATTGCCGTGGGTTGGGCTAAAAAGCAGTGCATCCCTAAAAGAAATCAAAAGCTTGCTTCACCAATCACTGTAATACTTGGTTAAACTATTAGCTCTAGCTTCTTTACTAGTATCCTCCTCTATCAACAAAGTTCTCCTGAGGATCCAGAGGGCCTCAGGTTTCAAAATCTGAGTTGCTAGCTCGTATAAACCAGATGTACAACTACCTACCTGACTACATACCACATTGTATAAACAGAACAATGGTTCGCCTGTGTTTCATTTATCTGTGTGTCTCAGTATGCCACATTAATTGTTTGGACGTCCGCTAATGCAAACAAGAAACATATTCTATAGCCACAGTAGTGATTAAATGTAGACCGTAATATAAACTCAAAATAAAATATTATTAACAAGACCTAGAACACATGACGTATACATATATGAATATACAGTGAATGGACAAAAAATAATTGGGCGCTGTGTCCCAATGTGAGGAAACAAACATAAGTGGAAGTGTTATAGTTCTATTCAAAAGAACTTTCAAATATGATTTCCAAGGTGCACATAAAGTTGGGCTACATCAAGATAAGTTGTTCATGCCAACTGTCGTTAGTGTGCGAGGTGGTCGACCATGTTTCAACCCCCTTTTAAGTGTGGGGTTCTCTTTAGGACAAACAATTGAAGGGAACACCTGGTAGAAAAATAAGTGTTCCAATTACTTAATGGACTGGTATTCGTTAGAATTTAAAGGGCTATAATGGGTAAGCATATGATATGAATAATAGGTCTCGATTTGCAATTTTGTATTATTATAAACATGTTTGTGGGGCATGTATATGTGTATATATATATATATATATGCTTAATTGTTTGAAATAACTTGTCTTGCTCCCGGTAACCAATATATGTGTAAAAAAGATAGGGCACACGCTTTAAGATTCTATGGTTTTGCACATTAAATTACACTTGACATTAATATTTCCCTCACCAAGTCCTAGTAGTAGATACATTTAAATCCTATACATCATTCCTTTGCCTTTTGGCTGGATTTGTGCTATTCAAATTTCAGATACATACATACATACATTCATATACCACACACAAATTTCACATGTTATTAATTTATAAATAAAACAACCAGCCATCTTTTTTGCTCCCAATTTGAAAAACGAAATGCACCTCTTCTGCTAAGAGACAATTTAAATAATTAAAACCATGCCCTGCTAAACAAGTGCATCATATTATTTGATCATCAGGAAGTGGTACCACTTGTATAGTCGGACACCATCAGTTTGGGCAAAATCATTTAGGTCTGTGGCAAAATCATGGCTAGGTCAAGTCTGTGTGTGACGTTTTCAGAGAAAGTTTCAATGCAAAGTCGTGCATTCCCATTATCCATTTGCTCAGGAAGTGACCTCACTGGATGTCCCATCATCCATCTGCGCAGGAAGTGAATTCAGTCCTCCTCCCCCCAGGACCTACTTATTGGTGGATGCAGGCAAGCCGTTTGTCTGTCTGTGCTTGGCCGTGTCCAGCACTAAGAACCCTGGGAGCTCTCTTTCTGCTACCTTTAGGGTTTCATGCACTTACCTACACCCAACATTCACCACACCTGCACCAACAGCACCCATCATCCCACTCTTTCACACAGTAACCACCCAGACAGCGCTCCGCAGTCGTATGCGTGGTTCTCAACACCCGATCACTCACCAAATACTCTACAAAGATGTGGGACCTGCTGCATGACAACGCTCTTTGCCCACTTTTCCTCATGGAAACCTGGCTACACTACGCATCTGCACCTGATTTCATCAAACTCATCCCTCTAGCTACAAGAGTGCGTGGCACAACAGACTTCACAAGCCCAGTGGAGGATTCACCACCATCTCTAAGAAAGCCATCAGTTGCACCACCTCTATGGACACATCATCCTTCAACATGGAAAAGGTTGTTCAAGCTCCACGTCACAGCCTTCTTCACTCTAAGCGGCAGTCTTATCTATAGACCACCAGTACCACTCACTAACTTCACTGACACCATCACTGAATGTCGCGCAACTCTCCCTCAAGACTACCAATTACATCCTACTCGAAGACCTGAATTTCCACCTGGAAGACCATGCCTACCCCAACTCAAAAATACTCATTGATGATCTTGGAACCCTAGGCCTCACCCAACGAGTTAAAGGGTGTACCTATGTTGCCAGGCTCCTCCTTGATCATATTTTCACCTCCTTTGACAACATCTGACTCAACAAACCCACAGCAATCTTCTGAACAGACCATGCTTTAGTCCAGTTCAACATCCCCATCCTGGTCCAACGCACATGTACCATCACCAGACCAGCCTGCTGGAACTGTAACAGCATCACGGACAAGGACTTGAACACTGCTGTCAGCACCCACCTACCTGAACACAGCAACAACCTCCTGAAAGCCATTAAGAATTTCAGCAATTGGATCGCCTTATGCACTGACTCTCTGGCTTCACTCAAACACCGCAATGAAACAAGATCTAGGACCCTGGCTAGTTGGTCCACGTGGGAACTCAGACTGATGAACCGCCACTGCAAACCACTGGATTCAGGACAATGCAGACAGGAGCATGTTCAAATCCACCTTAAGACATCACCACCAAATGATCTGGACCACTCAACACACACTTTGGCGGCTCTCATCGATGCCAGCACCAACAGAAGCAAACAAATCTTTTCCATGGTGAAGGTTTTCACCTTACTGGGAGTCGCCTCCAACTTGATCACCCCTTCGCAGGACTTCTGACACAATCTCTAAATTCTTCAGCAACAAAATCACCACCATTTACAGCAATATCAACTACTCAACGGACCCGACAGACCTCTACAAATGCCTCCTGATTTTATCTAAAGATGCTGCCATTCTCAGCCAAGGTCTTAGAGAAAATCATTACCAAATGCCTCACCGAATAACTCTACGGCCACCAACGCCTCAGCACCATTCAGTCTCAGACCCAACCACAGCACAGAAACTGCTCTCATCGATGACAGATAACATGCGCATGACTCTAAATGGAGAAGACAGGGTGACATCCTCCTAGACGTCTCCGCAGCATTGGACATGATCCTCCACCCCATCCCCGTCCTCATCCAATGCCTATGGTCATTGGAATCCAAAGACATTCAGTCCAGTGGCTCTGCTCCTTGGGGACCGAAGGACCTAGTCCTTCAGTCTGGAACTGTATAAATCGGATGCCTGTGACATCATCTGCGGAGTTGGGCAAGGATCCTCTCTCAGCTTGACCCTCTTCAACGTATGCTTGGCCCCTCCAGCCAGCATAATCCTCTCTTACAAAATCAGCATCTTCACCTTCATCAACAAAAACAAACTCCTTCTCTCCCTCATGCACTAGACACCCAGTACTCCGACCAAGGTTAATGCCTGGATGACTGAAATCGCCCAATGGATGAAGACCAACCGTCTGATGCTGAACATTGTCAAGACTGAAATTGTGAGCCTTAGAAAGAGCTCTTCAGTGTGAGACGACACCTGGTGGCAAACAGAGCTAGTTCCGACAACCACTACCTCAAGAACATCATAAACAGTATACTCGACAAGACCACCCTAGTCAACACCATCATGGTTCCATGCACTGAGGAAGATTTTCAAATGACTCCCAATTAGCACCTGGAAACCCCTCATGCATGCCGTCGTCACATGCAAGCTAGACTATGGGAACATCTTCTAGGCCAGAATCAGCACAAGCATCACCCGAAGGCTGCAGGCCATTCAGAACTCTACTCCACTGGCTCCCCGTACACAAGCAAGCACAATTGAAACTCCTCACCCACACCAATATGGCACCATTTGACACTGTCCTAGCATACCTTAGCTTTCACAAAGCTTTCCGACACCTCCACTCATTTGACTCATACTTGCACACATCCCGTGCATACGGAAAACCAGATCCAGCAGTCGAGCCATCTCCTAAATCGCTTCAAAAATGTGGTACGACCTGTGTCTGTCTACACATAGCCTCCTCCTCGTCACATCTTGAATTCCACAAGTAGCTGAAGACCGAATTTTTGAATAGTCCCATTAGGTCCTTCTTGTGGATAGTCGCTCATCGGCTCGCTGCCAGAATCCCCTCCTGCCGATAGTGTGCTCTGTAAATCTGCATAACTTAACAAAAAGGAATATTATCTATGAACGGTGAAGGTTATAGAGGGTTCCCAATACACCCAGGACTGGGGATGTTCCAGCAGGAACCCGCTTCAGACCGTATAATGTTCCTAGCGATCGCAAGGAACCCCACAGCTACATCCAAAAATCTAGAGGTCGGTGCTAATAGGGTGAACGTTAAACTATATAGTTCTGCCATTAAATAAGACTGAACCAAGTTGCTTTTTTAAAGGGTGAAGCTCAGATGAAAACTCTTTTCTTAAAAAAAGAACATTGCTGTTATGCTTTGGTATGCAAAAATGCACCTGATTGAACCACAAGACTAATAAACGTTGCCCATCAGACAGATAAGACCAAAGAGGATTTGTTTGGCTGTAATGAAAAACAATGTTTAGTAAAAGCAAAACACTGAACATCACCTTAGGAACCTCATGGTAATCATCAAACAAGTTGGTGAAGGGTTGATCGTTTTTGTCTGCTTTGCACCTACATGGCCTGAATGCTTCACAATCATTGAATCCACCATAAATTCCTCTCTATACAGTGCATTTGTGAGGAAGACTTCGGAGCGTTTGTCCTACAGCTGATGTTTAGCCAAAAATGAACCATGCAGTAGAAAAACTGTCCGTTGATCTGATTGCATTGAGCCATTCATAATCACATTCAGAGAATAATGTAAAGTGGGTATTGGCTGGTTTGGAAATCCTGTGCTTGGAATGGAGACCACACCAGTAAATCTTCATATGTCTGACAAAGAAAAGAATCTGGATTTTGTAATGGCCAAATCAAAGTCCAGACATCAACACCTATGAGAAACTGTGGCAGGGCCAAAAGGAACTCTGCACCAAAGAATATCTTAAAACATCACCAAGCTTAAGCAGTTTAGTAAAGTAGCGAGGGTGATAAATCCTCCCAGGCGACGTGGGAACTTAATAAGTGCAACAAGAAATGTTTACTTCACGTTATTGCTACTAGAAGGGATTCCACACATTGTTTTTTTCTAGGTGAACTTTTTCACACAAGTTTACTTAATATTCACAGATTTCTTTCTAGCTTAATGAATAATGACATCTGGAAATATGTATGATTTGTCACAGGCTATAATTATCTAATGTTAGTCCTAAATATGGCGAGAACTAGATGAACTTCATATATGCCTTTCTATTTAATATCATGGAATCGTAATCCCTGTACACATACCTTTAATGCTCTAGCCTCAAATTCTTCTTTTGTGAAGTTATAGAGAAAATTATTCTGCTTGGGTAAACCTCTGGGAACAAGAGGGTTCTCTGTCAACCAGAATTGGTCAACAGATTATTCTTTGTGAAGTTTGTTACATTCTCATATGTCTTGGCGAGAGGGTCTGGCTAGTTCAAACCTATTGCATTTGTAAACTGATGTTTATTTGTGAGGCTTGAAAGAGAAGAAAGTTGTCTGATGAAAAAAGAAAAAGCTCCCTACCAGCCTGTGAGTGCCACCAATTTTATTTTCTGGAACTTTTAATTCTGACCATTCACTGGCACCATGTCTGTGGATCAACCAGCCTTTCACATACCTTTCAATGGGGCTTTTTGGTTCAGGATGGGTTGGTTGGCAGATTTGACCTCTATGGTATCCAGGTCACAGTCTTCATTGAGCTTTTTCTTTGTTACTGTTTGCAGATTTAAGGAACCATCTATTGTTAGGAGAAGCCCTCAACACCAAGAGACTTACATTTTTGATGTAGGTGTTGGGGGTCTGTCAATATTAGCCTTGCCTTGCAAATCGCTCACAAATACTGCTACTTCCTGTGACTTTTCTTTTCTAGCTCTTAAGTGAACTGAACATTGACTCATTACAGCACGTCGTGATCTGGTCCTCTGATATAGATATTTCTGATGGACACTTCCTTAACTTATTAATATCCTCCAGATGCCAGACTACTTATGAAATATTTCCCCAACAGTAGCTCTCCTGTGCCGACAGGTGTCACCATGCAGCCCGAGACTTGTCTCTGCCTGTCCCGAATCTGAGCGGTACAAAAGGGGGTGGTGATGGACGGAGCATCTGAGCCAATCAAACACGAAACAAGCTTCCTAGGACTGGTTTCTGGCATTTCAGCCGTCTTCAGCCAGGCTTGCTTGAATCCAGTGGCAAAGTGAGCAAGGGACTCACGTCTGAGCATACCCTGCCAACTTATGGCGAACAAAGCGGTACAAAAGGGGGTGGTGATGGACGGAGCATCTGAACCAATCAAACACTCAGTGTTTGATTGGTTCAGATGCTCCGTCCATCACCACCCCCTTTTTTACCGCTTTGTCCCAAATCCGACAGCATTGGAATATGTAATGTGGCAAAAGGTGCGCTGGCATCAGTTTTTATGCTCATCCGATTCCGTGCCTCCTCAGCACTCTTCTGGAGCTCTTCTTGGGTGATTCACCATTGACATTCCTCAGCTTTAGATAGCATCTAGGTCAAATGTCTCCTCAGATTGTTTGATCTGAACCCTGTTGCAGTTGCTGTGGGAAGACATCTGCATGTGATGGGAAAGATCCAATCACAGATTCTAGGCCTTCCCCTTTAGGCACTTCACCCATCAAGGAAAGACCATCAAAACAAGAAATCCTCATCTTCATCAAGAAAACTGTTCTGGTCCTAGACCAATTTGCGGGTCCTGGCACCATTCCTTGATGCAAGGCTCTCCCTCTTTGTCAGAGCCAATTCACACATTGAAAAAGATTAAACCGAATTTCCGATTCCATTGCTTCATAGATTATCCAAATGTCCCAACAAATGTAAGACTCCTTTTGAATCAGATGGACAGCCTTATCACCAAAAGCTCAAGTTCCTGCCACCTTCTGCCTGCTTTGCTTCCTTAAAACCTCTTTGACTTCCACCTCTACACAACCAATATCCAGTGGAGGGGAAGGTCTCCCATTTTAACATCACTTTGGAGATGATCACAGCAGATCCCAGTGTCCTAGCCTATTGCGAAGGGCTAAACTATCACTCCTTCCATATCAACCTTCCTCCATCAGGACGTGCTGCCTGGCATGCATCTTGATTTTGGGGGCTGAATTTATTTTCCTGTTGAAAAGAGGTGCTATAGAGGTAGGGGCAATGGAGAAAGCAGCACAGGATTATATTCCCTTTACTTTTTTGTCCCCAAGAAGGGCGGAGGCCTGAGATCCGTCTCAGAGCTTCGAGTCCTGATACTTTTCATGCAGCTGACCAAGTGCAAAAGGCTGCCCCTTAGCCAGGTTCTGTTGTCCTTTTTGGAGGGCGGGTTTAGCTGGTGTTCCAGGATTTATAGGCTTCCTATATTCATCTGCAAGTCCTGCCTGCTACTTGGTGTTATCTGAGGTTTATTTTGGGGTCTAGGCATTCTCAGTTCATGGTTATGCTGTTTGGGCTGATGACAGCACTGTGGGCTTTTACCAAGAATTATCGCTATTGTGGTGGTTTCATTGCAGAGCTCAGGAACCCATTTATTACTATACTTGAATGATTAGCTGATGTAAGTGGGATGTCCTGCTCTGGCTATGGATCATCTTCGGGACACCATCTCCCTTTTTCATTACTTGGACTTCAGTGCATGGAAGTCCCATTTTGTGCCCATGCAGAAACTGACCAGTTTAGGAGCTATCACATAACCTGCATGAAGGATTTCATCCTCAGAAGAGGAGTTCAAATCATTAGGATATGATTCTGATGTGTATAGAGACTGATCCCAGTTTTGCAAGTCTGTTGGCTAAGCCCAGGGTGACTAGTGTGAAAAAATATCCACCAATCAAGCACCTCCTAAATTCAGCATATGTCTACAAATGGTCACACCATTCTCAATCCCCTCAATCTTTTTTCTTACAAATCAGTCCTTAAACGTACCCCATGCTGTTCTTGATCTTGGTCGCGTGAGATTCAAGTTAAACTCAGTGTGATAATTAACACTCTCCAAAGCCTCACCAATGTGCGTCTTCCTTTTCAGTGTGCCAGCCAACCCTACTCTTTATCTGCTTTTGTAATAAGCCAGTACAGTGGTGATTCTCAGAATCAAATAAGGTTCTGCCTGACCTCATAAAGAAAATATGCTGTAACAAAGAAGCTATTGCCTGTTTAGTGGTTCACTCTTCTTCTTATGATGCCTACTCTCTGCATATCTTCTACTACAGATAACATCTTGGATAGTCATTTATGCTGGAGAGCTTATAGAAATCGAATAGGGTTTATACATCGCACAGCCAGAAGGGCTAAGGTTCCCACTGAGCAATGCATTACTGCTGCTGTGATTGGGAATCACATGCCAATGCCAATTTCTGTAGTAATTTTACAATATATTGGCAGCAGGAACGAATACTCACCGAACTTGGTGATAAAGTCAGTATCAAATCTCCCCCAGTTTGAAAACAAAGTTACAACTACATCCTTGACTGTTATGGGAATAGGTGGAACTCCCCAGGACCAGACCATAATGACAACTCATAACCAGGAGAAAGGACTTGTGAACCAGATCGTTATTTAAATAAAAACCTAAAAATAAGCTATGTGTGGAGCCATATCTTGAAATCCTCAACATTAAGAGCTGTATTCAAACCTAACGTCAGCCCTGGTTCCCTACCTACCGGCGTAGTGCTATATGTTGAGAGCATTCATGTAAAGAATAGGTGTGTCATAACAGTGGTTCTTAACCTTTTGACTTATGTAGACCCTCGCTTAATTATTACTGGAATCTGGAGATACCACTGAACCAATATCTGAATCCCTGGAACCCCGCTGTGACATTATTGGGATCCTGGGACCCCAGCCTCATCAATTTTGATGATTTGAAATGCAAAACAATACACACGAATACAGCAACAGCCATCCATCAAACAAATAGACCGATGATGAAATATTTAATTTAATTCATAAACAAATTAAATTGTCATTGTTATGGGAAGATTGGAGCTTTGCTAAATTCAGTTGAGGCCACACATCTTCCATACTATATTCTGTTTGGTGCACTTGCACTGCTCCCACAAATCAATCCGAGGATACCCACTTAATTTGTATCCTCCAGTTTCAAATTCATTCACATTTACAGAACGTTTTAGCATTTTCAATTTTGCTTCTTTGTTTATACAGACTGTATTAATCTCTTAATATTATTCAATTTTCCAAGCAGCCGCGGTCCCCCTCAGTAGGTGTTGCGGACCCACTAGGGTCCCTTGACCACAAGTTGAGAACCACTATCCAAACGTACTTCATTCCAGTGAAGTGTGGGGTCTGTGAACCACACGCTGGATGATCATTTACCTGCTCAGCACAGTATCTGTATCCCCAGAGTTTCAAACGTGAGACACCTGATACATCTACTACATTCAATATCCTCCCTAAAGGTGAGATATTAGCGCTGTTAACACACGCTTCTGTATCCATTGTCCAAAGCATGCATTGTCTCTGTAGGAGGATGCTGCTGTGAAAGGAGGAGCCATTATATGTCCTCACTTTACGTCACTGTTGAAGGCCCCCTCAAAAATAAAGGATATTTTTGCAGCCAGATGTAGGAAATTGGTGTTAGCTGCTTATTAAAAGAAATGTATTTTCTACCTTAAAATTTAGGATTCTAATTTTGATGACAAATGGGGATAGCTTGACTAGTCTCTTGTGCTCACTTACTTTACGAGTTTCCCTGTTTGAGCATACTTTGTACTTTAGTCCACTGTTTCTGATCTAGGTGTTTTTGAAAACCTTTTACTGTTTTTCTCTCATTCACTACCAGTGTCGTTCATGTAACCTTCTGGCTGCTTTAATTCTGCCTTCTTAGACTCTGCATCTTTTTCTTTGGCTCATTTATTCCAACTCGGGCAAAACAGGAGCATGTTTACTGATTTGACCGGTTCTCGCTCAAGGCACTTTAAGACTCTTCCAAATGTTCTTCACCCTCTCATCCCACATTTCGTTACCGTAGGTAGGCGACATGGAGGAGTTTGGTTCTTGTTGCAGTAAATTCTTCGTAAGTGTAGAACTGAAAGGAGCATGCAAGAGTTTATGTGCAACCCCGAACAGAAAGAGAGAGTTTTGACTGCCACATGGAGCAGGGACAGCCTGGAAGAGCAGGGAGAAGTGTCCATCCAGCCTTGCCTATGGTACAAAAAAATCACCGTGTGAGCCCGTGGTCAGGAGGTAACTGCTGGACATCAAGAGAGGAGAGGCAAATACCACAGCAGAAACTTTAAAATAATGTTGTGGATTACTGAGGCAAAGAGGGGCTTTGCGGTGGTGAAGATACAAGTGACTAACCAGTTATTCAAAAGCATAGAGGTAGAAGAGACAGACATTTAAACAAGTACACGCCAGGAAACAGGCACACCCTGCCAAGTGGTGGTGCAGCAATGTGTGGCTGTCTGAGGAAGCTTCGTAAGAGAAGGGGGCAGGTGCAAACCTGGCCAGAAATTATCTTTCAAAGAAGTGAAGCGGTTTAAGATGATCTATGGACAAATTAGTGAATCTTAGATCTAAAACCGGAGAATTGAGGGAAGGTAAGAGATCAGACTGTTTAGGAAAACTACTCAAATGAACAGAAGGGAAAATGAAAGAAAGTGATTTTTGAATTTCCGGTGATATGATTTAATATTGTACAAGTATGGAATCACTATAACAGGGAAAAGTTGGGTGAGCACGTGAGCCAGAGTGGGAGTTTTATTAATTTATTTTTAACTGTTACGTTTTGCATTTTTCAAAACGTACAACAGTGATCTGATGTTAATCATTATTACTCCTTACGGAATAATCATTCCAATGCAGGTCTTTAGTGCATCAATCATTACCATTCAATCAGTACAGTTTTAGGCATGCTTAAAGCACGTAAACCAAACAACAGACCCAAGCGAGTTCCACAAAGGGGGCTATTCTTTTCTCTACAACCAGGCTGAGGCTTTGATACATGTGGCAGTCACTGGGGTCACCCAACTGGCAAAAATGGAAAACAGCATGTAAGAGGGACAACAGGCTCGGACAGAAGAAATATGAAGAGAAGCTGGAGAAACTCCTGACTGTGATCAAAAATAGTAAACATCATTTGACATTTTACATAGCAGACATAAAGACAGCACCTCGAGAGACAAGAGTACAATACCATGGCAGTAGTTCAGAGGGGTTCCTGGACCCCATCATGTGAGCAGACACAACTGTGGTCTAGTGGGTAAGCCAGGTTACAGCATGCACACGCAGCACTAAACATCTAGCCCTTTCATAAAAAAGAGGCGAGAAGGGGCGACTGTCGCATGCCACAGCTTAAAGGGACCATTCACTGTAGAAAATGAGTACCTAGTCCAGCGGCTCCAAGAATAGGCTTTCCCGAATCTTCCTGTGTTTGATTAGGTCTGCTTGGGTCTTCACCTCTATTGTATCATTATTCCCTGCACAGCCCCCTCGACCTGAACGCTCTCAATCAGGTCAATGTGTGCGAGGACTGCTTGGTGTGGTTTTGCATTTATATAGCTTTTATTTACCAGCTCTTTTCATTTGATTTTTACCAGATTAAAACATCATACAGCAAGTACCTGTTTATCAAATTACAAACAAGTGTTGATCGACACAGACATGGGCATTATAAGCCTATTGTTCATGATGTGTGTTAGAGCTCTAGAACTCATTACCAGAAAACATTAGAAGCACCCAAGAGCATATACACTCCCGAACACAGTAGAAACATGGCTATTTCCTAGATAAATGCTCCACCCACATCCCTGCAACAGAACCCAGAAATCAGTGACATCCTCAAGCGCAAACCTCTGCTTTCAACCCACGTATTGCAAACTACTTAACCAGCAACCTCATTTCAAAATACAGGTAAGCTAAGAAGGGCTGACCTGTGGTTCACCGTGACATTATATAGTTATGTGCTTGCATGTATAACAGTTAGAGACTTCAGTAATACTTAAACCATAATACGCAGCGGTTAGCAGCAAATTATATCATATACCTCAAAATTCACATAAGGCATTTCTGCTACGAGGGTTGTCCATCACCAGCTGCCAAAGAAACTACCATTACCAAGTGAACAGGCATGGAATAACTGAAGCGATCTGTCAAACATTGCTGTATAATTTGGAGGACTTTAATATAGTCCACCACTGCATCCCTATATATTTATTCAGTCTGAGTACTTCTTTACATCTCACAAAGAAACTACGATATGGGATGATATTAAAACTGCCAATCCAAATAGATCTTCCCACTTTTCTCTCCCTCCAGCCATGCCAGCTCAGGACCACAGCTATACACAGAGTCTCAGATTGGACAACCCAGTGTAGTAACCAGCAGACTGCATCATGTGAAATACCATAAAGTGACCTGCAGAAAGCTACTAACATACTGAGAACTCTAAAACTGCACATCTTTCTCTCACACTTCATCATCGAACACACTGCTACTTGCTGTGTTCCAAAACATGATAACTGGTGGTCATCATGCACAGCATGGAAACTCTTCCTCATCGGTGAAAAACAAAGGTAACATTCTTTCAACCACGCACACTACTCGGTGTAGTGTGCTACTATTGTAGGCATGTACTTCAGCACCCCAAATAGGAGTAGTAAGTGTTCTATAAATACTGCAATACAATACAATCAGATGAACCCTGGATCTAGTCCTTGGTAATTTTCCCAACAGGGTCCCCCATACTCTCCGAAATGTATGATGGCATCCCCTAGCCCTGTACAATAATTCTTCATCCTTGGTACAGTAATCCAAGCTTCGGGTCCCACAGGGGGAGGTATGTCCGAATGAGAGTAGTAGCCAATGTTTCTTTTAGCGATGAGCACTCTTAGGACTAGTACACCTCTTCGTCCTCCCCATTCATGCATTAAGACAGGAATTGCCTGCTAGGGATCAAGTTTATGGATCTGCTTACAGGTTTGGTTAATATGCTGTGCGCCTCAGACAAGAATCATTGGGCATTCCCAAATCATGTACAAGAAGGTACCTGGCTTCTCCCTGTACCCAAGGCAATGAGGTCTGCTTTTCTCCTCAATTTGCAAAATGTAGTAGGGCTGTATCAAACACGATGCAAGATTCTTAATTGACTGATTCTCAGCTGCTTAGACATGGGCTTTTTAGCTTAATTCCAGTCTGTTTTCTCAAAAGGGCTCACATTCTGTTCCCATCTTTCTTGCAAGTGTTTTAAAAGGTCTGGTTTATTTGTGACCATTGATCTATATACTTGGGAAATCTCCCCAGACGCCAACACCCTTCCTCATTGTATGACTCAAGGGTGTTTGGGTAACTTAGCAAGAGTCCCTCGTGGGCTTCTAGGGCATGGCACAATTGCCAATAGCGGTAACACTGTGATTTATGTAAATCAGTCTGTTGCCATCTGCTCAAAGAACCGAATGTGGCCCTCATCTCACCCGTTTCCCAATTTAGAAATACCAAGAAGTTCCCGAGGGCCGAATCCCTTTAGTTCCACCTCATGTCTTGTCCATGTGCCATACCAGAGTGGTGTATCAGTGGCTGTGGTATCCATCTAAATGCATGGTGCCACTACAACCTTGCTGGTTTCTTGATTGGAGGAAGGTCCAGCTGCTTTGCAGGCACACTGAGCAGAGTAAATATCTTGTACTGCTACAGGCTCTAAAATAGTGTTTTCTTTTATGGGTTTGTTTAATGTCCTGTGGTACTTATTTATAAGCTTAGGCATTAAGTCCTTTAGAATAGGGTTACTCAGCTGTGCAGCGGAGGTTCCTGTGCCATATACAGAGAGAAGTGATACAAGGCAAACTCTTCTGCATTTGGGAGAGGTACCACCAAGGTGTGGATGGATGGCACTAACCTCAAGTCCATTTCTCTATTGTTGGGCTAATAGAGCACAGTTGTGTTTCTTGCCCTGAACTGCGCCGTTGGATCAATTACTCTTAAGGTAAAATAAGTGCTTGTTCCATGAAATGAGTGATTTTGGGCTCCACTTGCAAGCAGTGGTTCTAATTAAGCACTGGGTGGTGGAAGAAAGACATGAGTTGGAATTTAGACTACACATTCTGGGTATTTTTGTAATGCCGACATTTGTCAACGCTGGCTTTGGGCTTCCGAGAAAAACCTTGGGCACCAGCATTTCTTATTTGACAAATTAAGCATTATCTCTCCACTAGGGTGTAAATGATCTCTGTACACTAGAAAGTGATCATTTCTTTTCTCCCTGTGTTTTCTCCACCACTATAAAACTCCCCAAACCATTGTTGTACTCCTTTGATGCGTTCATTCGCAAGTGTTTGTGGAGAACTCTCAATCTTCTGAAGGCTCTCCCATAACCAGAGTAGTAACCGTGTGCATCTCTTTGAGTGGCCTGGGTTCTTGCATTGCTTGCCTGGAAAATCTGGTAGTGTACTTGGAACACTGCCTCTCTCTTTATCCCATTATAGAGGTCATTAACCTTCCAGTTGATCATTATATATTTTAAGTCTTTTCTTATTGATACACCTACCTGGGTAATCCTCACCTTTTAGGATATTCCCAGGCACCATCTGGTCTGCAAGAGATAAACAACATTGCTGCTGTGTGCTGGGAGGTGGCGCAGCGTAGCCCCGCATTGACTTTGTTCTGCCCTAGAAGTGACAGCGGAGCAGCATGTAAGCTCCACCACTGCATAACAACGTTGATTTCTTTCTGAACTCTGTCCATGCACTCAGATGTGGAGCCCAACAATAATAAGTGGTACCAGAGTGAAGATCTCTAATGTGGGACTTTTTAGATGGGAAAAAAAATATTCCACAGAATTGAGAGGACGGAGGGCGCTGAGGAGTCTGTGGTTAGAGTATCCACAAGAATGTTACAGAAGATAAGTAACCTGTTCTTCTCCAGTATTAGGGTGTCTTTCATAGATTCGCATGCTTGAATATTCCCCGTCGTCGGAGTGGGAGTCCCACGGTGAATAAAATAGCAATAACATACTAATAATATGTATATGTAATACATAACAGATGAAATACATATTAGAAAACAGGCAGTAAATGCCTAGACATAATTCCTCATAGGAATACATGAACAGAGAAAAAATACTTGTAGCCTATTCCTATCATTATGTTGGTCCAAACTGTAGCCAATCAGGCGCCAGCAGCCCTCCAGAACCTTCTCCTCAGAGCTCAGCACCTCAGATTTTCTACCGCACGTCGTGTTAAGGGAGTCTCCCTGAGCTCTGCTCAGTTTTCTTCAATTTTCGTCATTTTTCTTCACTTTTTCCTTCATAATATCACAGTTTTGTACTGTCTTCTTACATGAAGTTTACCTTTAGACCCTGCGTCACTTGTGTGAAGCGGAGTCCTTTTCCTGTGAACCCTCATGAACAGTATAAGGACCAGCACTCTGCCTGTCTCTGACAAGGTAGGTGGAGAAGGGGTTGTTCTTGTGCTTACTTACCCCCCTTCTGATGTGGGAGGATTTTTTTTTGTTTGTCCTGCTTTCAGGTTTTAAGTGATGCTTCTCCTCTACTTCACCAGCTGAAGTAACATCACAATTAAGGGGTCTCTGGCCTTCTTTGAGTCTGTGCCTCCCACATTTACGCCCACGAGATTTACTCTCAGGCGTCTAGACTCACTCTGCACACTTTTCTACGTGAACATGTGCCAGCTTGTCGACGATACGGTCGATGTACTCTCTGACGACAATGTCTGCCGTCACTGGTGCTCTGCAACGACAATGCCTCCAGGCATCCGTCGACGACAGTGAGGACAGTGCCCTCTTGTCGACTGAAGGCTCGTCGACCACTCGGAGTTTTCGTCGATGGACAATTTCTTTGACGGTGGCCTCGTCGACGGTGGCCTCGTCGACGGTGGCCTCGTCGACGGTGGCCTCGTCGACGGTGGCCTCGACGGTAGGCTCGTCGACGGTGGCCTCGTCGACGGTGGCCTCGTCGACGGTGGCCTCGTCGACGGTAGGCTCGTCGACGGTGGCCTCGTCGACGGTAGGCTCGTCGACGGTGGCCTCGTCGACGGTGGCCTCGTCGACGGTAGGCTTGTCGACGGTAGGCTTGTCGACGGTAGGCTTGTCGACGGTAGGCCCCGTAGACGGTGGGCCCCGTAGACGGTGGGCCCCGTAGACGGTGGGCCCCGTAGACGGTGAGCTCCGTAGACGGTGAGCTCCGTAGACGGTGAGCTCCGTAGACGGTGAGCTCCGAAGACGGTGAGCTCCGAAGACGGTGAGCTCCGTAGACGGTGAGCTCCGTAGACGGAAAGCTTCTTCAACATTCAGCTTCATTGACGGATGACCCTGTCAACTGTTGGATTCATCGGCGATTGAGCCCGTTGACAGTTGGTTTCACACACTGTTGACTTTTATGCACAGTGCTTTTGTAGATTTATTTCGTCGACGGCAGCTTTCCGCTACATCCACGTGGGGGCGTTAAGGCTTTTTACTTCCGCCAATATTCTTCTTGGGATGTATATTGGAGGTTTTTTCCCCTCCTTATGAAGAGAGCGGCAAATCGTTTTACCCTTTCCCCTCGTCCTGGGGAAACCAGAGAAACAAGTTCGTTCAGTCTCTATCATAGACTTTATTTAGAAAGAAGGTGTTAAACTCATGCGGAGGCCAAACTCTGTGCCGGCGTTTTTTCCATGCCTCGACAAGAAATGTGAAGCTCCCCACTATTCACCTGTTTTTCTAGTCTCTCAGCCTACCCTGACTCAGTCATTACTCAGGCGGCACAGCGATTATCTTGCAAGCCAGTTGGGCAGGTATGCCACCAGATGTGCTCTTGACATGTTGGCGCTAGTAGAACTTATTCCAGAATCCTCCAAGCCTCACGCTTTGAAGATCTTGCAGGAGGGGGAAAGAGAGAGAGAAGCGCATCAAAAATAATACACTGTGCAGCAGACATTGCGTGTACAGGTTTTCAACAGCTCGCAATAGGAGCAGTCTGGCAAAGACATTTTTGCTTCAATGCTACGTCTTTCGCAAGGAGGTTCAGACTTCCATACTTCACTTGCCTTTTGATTGAGGATCCTTTCTGGCCAGCATGTTGATGAGGCACTGCAGACCATCTTAAAGAACACAGATACTGCCCGCACCCTCTGGATATAGAATTGCAGCCTTTTCGTGGTGCCGAGGACATAGATCCACGTCCTTTTTTCAAGGGAGTACCATCCAGTATTGGCTCCTACAATCAGAACCAACTGCGTTACTCAAATCGAACGCAGTCACATGGGCAAAGTACCAACAGGTCCTACATAGAAAATCATCGTACAGCCGAGGCAACTCTTCTAAGAAACAATGGACTACCTTGAACCCACCTTTATTCCCTCCAAAACCGTCGGAGGTCTAATATCTCCCTTTTATTCCAATTGGTCAAAGGTGACAGAGGACCGTTGGGGTTTTTACACGTCATGCCCAAGGGCACACTAGAATTTGTCAAATTTCCCTCTTTCTACACCTCCAAAGGGACCTCCACCTTCTCATCTACGGGAGTCGTTTGCACAAGTGTCTATATGGATACAAACAGGGACCGTCGGAGTGGTTCCGAATATCCAACAGCGTTAGTGTTTACTTTCAGTTCCTCATCAACAAGCAAATCAGGAAAGTAGCACATGATGCAAACTTTACAAATGTTGTACCTCAAGAGAGTCCTAAAGTTCTTATGCCAGAACGACTTTATAACTACTCTCAACCTCCAGGATGTCTATTTTCATGTGCCAATCCTTCCTAAGCACAGGAAGTGGCTACGCTTTACAATAGGTACAAAACATTTTCAATTAAAGTCCTACCTTTTGGATTTAGGTCCGCTTCACGTGTCTTTACGTAGATCCTGGCGCCAGTGGCAGCCTATCTACGTCTGCAAGGCATACAAATTATCATTACTGAGACAACTGTATAATAAGGGCTCGCTCTTATTTACAGGCAGTCCAGCACACCCAGACTTGTCAGTCACTGTTTTTAAACCTGGTTTCCAATAAATCATGTCAAGTCCCAACTAGTACTAGCTCCGATATGAAAGTTTCTCGGAGCATCAATGAATACAAACCTAGCAAAGGTGTTTGTCTCACACGAATGATGGGCCTGCAGCTCCCACTTGGTGATTTCTTCTACGTACGAAAAAGTCTGTTTCAGTAGATCCTCAGTCATTCCTGGCCTCAGCCTCCACCTGCATCCCGTTGATTTCCAACTACAGATTGCACATGAGATAATTGCTAGAGGAGCTAGACAAGCAGTGGTTGCAGGTTTCCAGTTCAATCGAAGATCTCATTCAAATCACTCCTCGGATGCAAGAGGCCGTTGTGTTTGGTGGCTCCAAGAAAGAAATTTGTAGAAGGGGTGTGCGTTTCCTTCAAGAAGCGCCAAATTACACAATCACCACAGACTCATCCCTCGAGGGTTGGGGAGCATACCTTCAAGGGCTGAAGGTCAGTGAGAGATGGAACCCTCAACAAAAGGCTTGGCACATCAATCTGCTAGAGCTAGGTGCCATCTTCTTAGCCCTCAAATCCTCTTGTGCAATCATTCAAGGGGCCACAGTATTGGTTCGCACAGACAATACTTCAAGAATGCATTACTTAAATAAACAGGGAAGAACGAGGTTGGTTCTTCTATCTCAGGAAGTCCAAGAGATATGGGCTTGGGCGATACGACACAGGATCAATCTCTTGGCTGTTCATGTGCCGTGAGTTGCAAATGTGCTGGCGGACACCCTTTGGCAGGTCCACGGTGTCCAACCACGAATAGGAACTGCATCAGCCAACGGCGGATTGAATCTTCCAGCAGTGCGGTCATCCTGATCTGGACCTCTTTGCGAAAAAAACAAAAAAACTGCAAATGCCTGTTTTCTTTGCAAGCTGGCATCCCCACGGGGACTCGCAGGGGAAGGCATTTTCGATAAACTGGTCTCAAATATATGCTTACGCTTTTCCTCTGATACCGTTGGTTCCGAGAGTTCTCTGGAAGATGAAGAAAGAGCTGTGTCGCTTGATTCTCTTCGCCCCCAGGTGGCCTCGCCAATACTGGTTCACCATACTTCTTCTCCTCTCAGAGTACGATCCAATACAGTTTCGACCAATACCGAATCTTTTCACCTTTCAGAATGGTTAAATTTGCCATCCGGATCCGGCTTCTCTAAAATTAGCAGCTTGGCGTCTGAGCACCTTGAATTAGCTCATCGGGCTATCTCGGCCGATTGTAAGGAGGTACTGGCTTCCGCGAGAGCACCTACTAAAATAAAGACGTACAGACTGTAATGGAAAAGAATCTGCATTTGGTGTTAATCTGCTGGGGTTCACCCATTTCATGCAACCTCCGGACCAGATATATATATATTACCTTTTTTCTTGCACTTGGCAAGATCAGGCTTATCTCATGCAACGTTGAAGTTCTTTTTGGAAGCCATTTCAAGGTAACGTCAGGATGGGTCCATCTCTCTTTATTCTTCAAGAATACAACAGTTCTTTAAGGGACTATTCAGAATGTTTCCTCCTGTACGTCGTCCGCCTCCATCATGGCATATTTTAATGTAGTATTAGCGCAGCTCATGCGCCACCCATTTGAGCCAATTTTAGGGTGTATTTCAAATTCGTGGCATAGAGCATTTCTCTTTTGCTAGCATTAACTTCATCTAGAAGAGTCAGTGATGTTCAGGCTTTCAACATCCATTCACCTTTCTTACAATTCACGTCCAATTCTGTGGTGCTACCTACAAACCCAAGGTTTATGCCTAAGGTGCCTTCGGATTTTCACCTGAATGAACCAGTCATCTTAAAGGCGTTTTTTCCTAATCCGCAATCCACTGCGGAGAGGGCATTACATAACCTTGACATCAGAAGATGTTTAAATTCTATTTGTAAAGGACCTCTGTCATTCTCATATCAGATCAACTGTTTATTGCCTATGGAAAGATACGGCAAGGACAAGCAGTGTCTAAACAAACTATGGTTAGATGGATTTCTGCAGCTGCTGACTTTTGCCATCTTCATAGCTTATGGACGTTTCCACTACGGGTGTCCAGTTCCCGAACCTACAATTTCTCCTTGGGATTTCCTCGACCATCGTTTTCTGCCATCAACAGGCAGGCAAGCCTCTACAGTCTTCAGTGAGGGCCATTTTACCAGGGCGATGTCGTCTTCAACTGCCCTCTTTTCCGGTGTGCCGCTGCATCAGATCTGCACAGCAGCCACATGGTCAAGCAGGCATACGTTTACGAAACACTACTGCCTGTGTGCCATCAACGAAGCAGACACTGCAGTGGGACAGGCTGTGCTTCACGCTCTTTTTCAATAAGGTGAGCCTCTGTCTTCCCTCCTCCATTATGGGAAGTTTTCTTCGGATATTACTGCTTTCTATTCCATATTCAAGCATGTGAATCTATGAAAGACACCCTAATACTGGAGAAGAACAATTGTTACTTACCTGTAAACAGGTGGTTCTCCAGTATTGGTGTCTTTCATAGATTCACATGCGACCCACCCTTCCTCCCCTCAGAGGCTCTCTTCTCTCCTCATAGACTCTGGTCACTCTTGTGCTACGAAAATCTGAGGTGCTGAGCTCTGAGGAGAAGGTTCTGGAGGGCTGCTGGCGCCTGATTGGCTACAGTTTGGACCAACATAATGACAGGAAAAGGCTACAAGTGTGTTTTCTCTGTTCATGTATTCCTATGAGGAATTATGTCTAGGCATTTACTGCCTGTTTTCTATTATGTATTTCATCTGTTATGTGTTACATATACATATTATTAGTATGTTATTGCTATTTTATTTACCGTCGGACTCCCAGTCCGACGACGGGGAATATTCAAGCATGTGAATCTATGAAAGACACCAATACTGGAGAACCACCTGTTTACAGGTAAGTAACAATTGTTCTTCTGATGGATACTTCTAACTGCATATTCCTCACCTTTAGACTAGATTCCAAAGCAGTACCTTCCAAGGTGGTCGGTCTGTGAAATGGCTCATACAAAAAAGTGCTGTATGACCAAATGAGGGAAATGCCTTTCCATCCAGACTTGAAAAACTCGAAAGGCACGTTACGAACGCACCATGTTAGCACACTGCTTTGAATGGGACCTTTTCCCTTTCGATACATCGTTGTAAACATTAGTTCATCAAAACTTGACTTTTTATTCCTTGTTTTAATCCATATTTTCATAGCAATACCGCGGAGCGGGCGAGATTCCAAATAGATGTTTATTGCACATTTTCAAATGCAGCTGTATACCAATCCAGGCTTTTAAACAACGGCAGACTTGGCATTCGAGGCTGTAGGGCTTCGTGAACGTGTGTACTGACACACATATCGCATCCTGACAGATGTCAAAGACAGGCACTCCGTGTGCCACTGTAGTGGTAGCATCCTTGGCCCTAGTCCAATGGGCATATAACCCCTCCAGAGGATGCTTCTTGGACAGTGCATAGCAGATATGGATGCAGAGAATTGTCTATCTTCACAAAGTCCTTTTTTAGGATTTAGGTTAGAGTATCTGCCATAGAGAGCATTACCAAAGGTAACAATCTTGTTTGTTTGAGTCATTTGGGTTCATAATGTGCCTTTGGTCTAATAGGACTAGGCATATTCTACTGTACAAAATTAAAAACATTTCAAAACTAACAGTAACCCTCTGTGCCTATTCGCCCACCACCTTCACTTCTGAAATTGAAGGACCTTCCCCCAACACAACTTCTTAACCATCGAGAGGGGTGAATCTCATTGAAATAGCTTCACAGAAAAATATTATCATCAATCCAGCAGACCACTCAAGTATTTTGCCATCCCCCCTACTTATCTTCCCTTTTTCTTCCACCCATCCCAACTATTCTTCTCTCCTTAATCCATGACTTTTTCCTAACCTTTCCTTCTTTTCATACGTCCATCCTTTCTTTGGTCAGTCCATCCACTAATCTATCCTTCCTTCTCTCCATTCATCCACTCTTTGACATCCTCACTTCTGTTAGCCATCCTTCATTTCCCCCAGTTATTCTTTGATCCATCCTTTCACCTCTCCATCATCCCCATACATCCTCCTCTCTGGCCATCTGTCTATCCTTCTCCCCATCAATCAAGTCTTTTGTGGTTCTCCTTTCTTGCTGGAAGTATAGACTAGTAGATAATAGACCAATGCATGAACGGGGAAAGAGCAAGAAAGAATGGCAACAACAAAAGACTGGGTGGATAAAGTGGAGGGTGGGTGGATTGGTGAAGAGGAGGTTGGGAGGGTGGCGAAGAGGATGGGTGGATGGATGGAGAGGAGAATGGGTGGGTAGATGGAGAAGTGGATGGATGGATGGATGGAGAAGTGGATGGATGGATGTAGAGGAGGTTATCCAGTATTAGGGGTGTCTTTCATAGATTCACATGCCTGAATCATTCCCCGTCGTCGAGACGGGAGCCTCCGGTATATAGAAAAGTAATGTCCTATAGACATACATAAAGAAAAATAGGCCTAAGGACCTCACCTTAGTAGCCTATCCTCGTCCTTATGCAAAAAGGACCAAACTCTTAGAGCTAGCCAATCAGCTATCACCTCCCTCTAGAACCTTCCCTGCTGGAGCCTCAGTCTCTCAGATTTTCTACCGCACGTTGTGCTAGGGAGTCTCCAGCCTGAGCTCTCCTCAGGTTATCTTCTAAATCTACTTCTTTCACTTGGAAAAAGGATTACCTTTTCAAATTCTTCAACTAGGATACTTCAGACTCTTCTCTTGCAGTAAGTGCTGTCTTTCCTTACCATTTTTAAGGAATGTCTGGATCCCAGAAGAAAGCCCTTTTCAGGGCCTGCTCTTCATGTGGGAAGAAAAGGCTCCATGTGGAGGACAAGCACGACCTGTGCTTATACTGCCTTTATCCGGACCACGTCCCCAAGGACTGTAAAATCTGTCGCTCTTTCCCTAATAAGACCTTGAGGGATAGAGAAGGTCGGCTTCTCATTTGGCTGGACAGGCTTAAACAGAGAGATAATGTGGAGTCCTCAGAGGACAGCTTCTCCATGGCTTCGGACGTCTCCCTCAAGAGGCCAAGGGGGGACCCCCCTGGCCCCTCAGACACTCCTCCTATGAAGATGCTCAAGAAATCTTCAGAGGCAAAATCCACAACTTCCTCAGTGTCTGACGCAGGCTCTCACGCCTTTAAGAAGCCTGCACACTCATCTACCAAGCCTACGCCATCTTCGACGCAAAAGAGAGCTGTGACGCCACTCGCCGTCTCCACGACGACGGTGTCGACATCGGCGTCGTTAGTCCTCGCATTGACGACGACCACACCATCCTCGTCGTCGGCAGGTAGGCCCATCCCATCTGTCATACTGCCGAAACCGTCGTCGACTAAAACACCACCGACGATGAAATTGGGGCCGTCGACGACGACCCCGTCGACGAAGAGCCCATCGGCGTCGAAATCGGGGCCGTCGACAACAACACCGTCGACGAGGAACCCATCGTCGACGACGACACCGTCGACTAGGAACCCATCGTCGACGAAGCCAGGGACATCGACGAGAAGCCCGCCGTCGACGGAAGACTCGTCGCCGAGACCGTCGACGAAGAAGACGTCGACGAGGAATGAATCGTCGACGAGAAACGAATCGTCGACGAGTGCATCGTCGACGAGGACGTCGTCGACGAGCGCATCGTCGACGAAAACATCGACGACGACGACGAAAATCTCGTCGCTTGAACCTCCGACGACGGGGGACATGCCGTCGACGACGAAACCGTCGACGGGAGGGTCGTCTACGACCAGGGACAACGCGGAAGCATGGAAGAAGTCCAGGCTAGTGGAACCGTTACCATGGACGCTGCCACCGCCGACACCACCGCGCAAATTGCCAAAGAAGCTGATCACGCCTGAAACGACATCCCCAAGCAAAGTACAAAGCAACTTACCTTCTGACTTTCTCCAGAGTGAAGAATCGGAAGAGGAAATAACGACTCAGGCCATGTCCATCTCAGACCTCCACGTCAAATGCCAAAGCACTGATGAGGAACAGGAGGATATTACCTACCAGGAACACTCTTTCCAAGCGCAGGTACGGACGGAAGTGACCCCAATGGTGTGCCTTCCTGCGTCCATCGTGGATGACCTTAAACATCTCATCCAGGACTACAAGCAGCGTTTCCCGGAGAGGGGCCCTACGCCGGCTACATCTGCTCCACCGGCAGCCCCACGACAGACGCGACCGCCTCCACAGGCCTCCCATGAGACAGTCTCACCTCAAGTAGTGGAATCCTCAGATGAGGAAGCTGAGGAGATGGAAGAAGGCGAAGTTCCTGAAGATCGCACGGATCAGGACGACGACGACGAGTATGTCGCGCCCTCCCCAGCTTCACCCCAACCACGCCAGTCGGATTCTCCGCCAGTGGACATTGGCGGGTTCCATAAGTTAGTGGAACGGGCAGCAAAGCGTTTCCACATGGAAATGGAAACAACGGAAACAGAATGTTTCTTATATGATTTTAAAGAACAAACTAAAAAGATCACTAAATCAATTCCAATCATAGAATTTCTCTGGGACCAGGGAAAGAAGCTGATGGCTACGCCGGCCTCCATACCTGCGGTGATCCCACGCCTGGACAAGAAATACAAAGCTCCCACCAAGGCGGCAGTTTGTTTCAATGGGCACCCGAAACCTGATTCTGTGGTGACCCAGGCAGCTCAGAAGAATTCCCGCAACCCTTCCTCTCCCTTGTCAGCACCACCGGACAAAGAGGGAAGAAAGTTGGATACCATCGGGAAACGGTTCACCACTACGTCAGCCATGACTATCAAAGTCGCAAACTCTATAGCCCTGTTGGGACGTTATAATCGCCAACTGTGGGAGGACATAGTCCCTTACTTGGCGGAGCTACCAGATACAATGCAGGAAGAGGTCAAGGCACTGCTCGCAGAAGGACAAGCCTCGGCAGCGGAAATCATAGATTGTGCCATAGATGGAGCCATGACTGGCTTTCGCCAACTAGCTGGAGCAGCAGTCCTGCGGCGCCAGGGCTGGCTTAAGGCTACTTCATTTAGACAAGAAGTTCAAACAAAGGTGCTAGACATGCCCTTCGACGGCCAACATCTTTTCGGAGCCACCATTGATGAAGCGCTCCAGAACATCAAAAAAGACACTGATACGGCTAGAGCACTGGGTACGCTGCAGGCTAGAAACCAGTCCTTTCGGGGCAACAGGTCCAGAGGTCAACCCTCCTACAGGGGATCCTTCCAGAATAGATCCTCCTATTCATACCAAAATAAATCGCAGTATCCGCAGAAACAACAGCAGAGTCGCCAAACTTCGTATGGAAGATCGAACTTCCGTGGTAAGAACCAGAGGAGGGGCACTGGCGGATGCCAGTGACCGATTACTCCAGCCAGTCCCGCCACAATCTCCCTCATTCAAGATTGGAGGAAAGTTGACCCATTTCCTACACAATTGGCATCTCATAACCACAGATCGGTGGGTTCTACAACTAAAACGATTCGGCCATTCCCTGGAATTCATCACCATCCCACCTCCAACACCGCCACGCAAACTGCCACACAAACATCTGCGGCCTTTGCTCCTGGAAATATCTGCGATGTTGAAGAAGGGAGTAATCGAGATGGTCCCGTCGCCTCAAAAAGGACAGGGATTCTATTCCCGCTTCTTTCTTATTCGCAAGAAGGGGAAAAGTGGAGGCCCATATTGGATCTCAGAGCCCTCAACTCTTTCCTAAAGAGCCAGTCCTTCAGGATGGTGACGATCCAAGAAATACTAGGCATCCTCGAAAGAGGAGACTTCATGACATCCCTGGATCTCCAGGATGCCTACTACCACATCCCAATACTCAAAGGGCACAGGAAATTCCTAAGATTCGAGGTGGCGGGATGCCACTACCAATTCAAGGTGTTGCCGTTCGGCCTCAAATCCGCACCGCGGATTTTCACAAAGTGCCTTTCTCCTGTGGCAGCCTTCCTCCATCAAATGGGTCACCAGGTCTTCCCTTACCTCGACGACTGGCTGGTGAAAGCTCCCTCAGCGACAGGCGCGACCTCATCCTCCAACGCCTGCACCAATCTTTCTGCACTTAGGATTAACTCTCAATCTCGAGAAATCCTGCATGACCCCGACCAGGAGCATCTCCTTCCTGGGGGCAACCTTGAACACTGAATGCGTAAAAGCATTTCCTTCGAAGGAACGGAAACACAAGATCGTGTCTCTGGCCACGGCCGTGGCTTCGAGAAAGACCATAAGAGTTCGAACTTTCAAATCCCTACTAGGCATGATGTCGTCCTGTATCCTCCTCATCCCGCACTGCCGCCTCAGGATGCGCCCATTACAAGAAGCCCTCGCATACCAATGGACTCAAAGTACAGGCTCTTTCGACGACACAGTGAGAATAACACTACAAATGGCCAAGACTCTGCAATGGTGGATGAACGGCAGGAATCTGTCGACGGGCCTACCCTTCCTCCTCCCGGCAGCACCTTTGGTGATCACCACGGATGCATCCCTGGAAGGTTGGGGAGCGGTCCTCCAGGACCTCCAAGTCAGCGGCAAATGGACGGAGCAGGAGAAGTCATTCCACATAAATCTTCTAGAACTGCGAGCGGTCTTCCTGGCACTGAAGGCCTTTTTGCCACGTATCCAGAACTCCCAGGTGCTCGTCAGGACGGACAACACCACGACGATGCACTACCTGAACAAGCAGGGAGGGACGCGTTCGCTCACTCTATCACGCGAATCGCAAGAAATCTGGAACTGGCTAGTGCTCCAAGGGATCACGCTCAAAGCGGAATATGTCCCGGGCAAGGACAATACCATTGCAGACGCACTCAGCAGACGGACGTCCCTCACTCACGAATGGGAGCTCCACCAAGGCACACTGGACCAGGTATTCTCAGAATGGGGAATCCCACGGATCGACCTCTTTGCTACCAGGGAGAACGCCAAATGCCCAAACTACGCAAGTTGGCGTCCCCAACCAAGGTCACTCGGGAATGCCCTTTCCATCGGTTGGTTCGGCGTCTTTGCGTACGCCTTTCCCCCCTTCCCGATGATTCCCAGAGTCCTCAGGAAGATGAAGGCAGAGCATTGTACCCTGATCCTAATTGCCCCGTTCTGGCCGAGGCAGCACTGGTTCTCGGACCTTCATCGCCTCTCCATCAGAACTCCGATTCGCCTGAAACAGCACCCGAACCTGCTGACTATGTCCAACGGACAGATCCAACACCCGAACCTACCATCGCTCAGATTATCAGCCTGGCTCCTGAGCACAGAGAATTCTGTCATCTAGACATCCCACAAGAATGCAGGGAGGTCCTAGCGAAAGCACGAGCGGACAGTACCAACAGAACGTACTCCCTCAAGTGGAAGCGGTTTTGCTTATGGTGCGTGGAACACAAATTGTCACCTCTCCACATTACCCCTGTACAGATATTGCCATACCTTCTACACTTGGCGGAGTCAGGGTTGGCGCATGCATCTATAAAGGTTCATTTGGCTTCGATCTCACGCTACACTAGATCCTCGTAGGCCCCTTCGCTTTGGTCCAGCAGGCTTATTAAACAGTTCCTCAAGGGCTTGTATAGATCGTATCCACGACCTCGAAGGATTCCACCAACATGGCATCTGAACTTGGTACTCACCCAGCTTATGAGCCATCCTTTTGAGCCCATTCATCGAGCACCCATCAAGTACATCTCATGGAAGGTAGCTCTTCTGCTCGCTCTAACATCTGCCAGGAGAGTCAGCGAGTTACAAGCTCTGTCCATTCAGGAACCATTTATGCAATTTAAACAGGACAGAGTGGTGCTGAGGATGAATCCCAAATTCATACCAAAAGTGCCTTCAGACTTTCACCTTAATGAACCGGTGGTTCTACGTTCCTTCTTTGCAAACCCTACCACTGCAGCAGAGAGAACGTTACACTCCTTAGACCTCAAAAGGTGTATAAAGTTTTACTTGGACAAGACAAAAGACTTCAGGAAGTCGTCACAACTTTTTGTGGCCTACAGTAGACCAAGGCTTGGTGTTCCTCTCACGAAACAGAGTATCTCCAGGTGGATCTCTTCGGCGATAGCATTCTGCCATGAAAAGGCCGGCCGGCCGTTGAATGCCACGGTGCATGCACACTCCACAAGAGCAATGTCCAACTCAGCAGCGCTGTTCGCTGGAGTGCCGATTCTGGACATATGCAGAGCAGCGACGTGGAAGTCACCGCATACGTTCGCCAGACACTATTGCCTGGATGTTGAGCTTCTGCAGGACGCAGCAGTGGGTCAGGCGGTGCTTCGACATCTATTCCAGTGAGGGGAGCCTTCGTACATCCCGCCATCCTGGTATGCACATCTCTTCTATTTGGTTATGTTGATGTATGCTAATGCTTACAGTCGCATGATTCTGAGTGTATTATCTAACTGCTTATACGGCATCATTGCATCACACATGTGCATAATGTATTGCTAACTACTCTGATTCAGGCATGTGAATCTATGAAAGACACCCCTAATACTGGATAAGAAATGCGTTACTTACCTGTAACAGCAGTTATCCAGTATTGGTGTCTTTCATAGATTCACATGCAACCCTCCCGCCTCCCCTGGAAGGACTCACGTTCTCTCTACCTGCTTTACGCCTACCTAGCTTGGTGCGTACGAAAATCTGAGAGACTGAGGCTCCAGCAGGGAAGGTTCTAGAGGGAGGTGATAGCTGATTGGCTGGCTCTAAGAGTTTGGTCCTTTTTGCATAAGGACGAGGATAGGCTACTAAGGTGAGGTCCTTAGGCCTATTTTTCTTTATGTATGTCTATAGGACATTACTTTTCTATATACCGGAGGCTCCCGTCTCGACGACGGGGAATGATTCAGGCATGTGAATCTATGAAAGACACCAATACTGGATAACTGCTGTTACAGGTAAGTAACGCATTTCATAGGTGGGTGAATGGACGAGTAAAAAGCAAGAAAGAAGGGGAACAAAAGACTGGGTGTATGAAGCGGAGGGTAGGTGGATGCATGGATGGATGGATGGATGGATGGACAGGAGGTTGGGTGGGTGGGTTATTGGATGGAGAAGAGGATAGATGGATGGAATGAGAGGAGAATGGGTGGGTAGATGGAGAGGAGAATGGGTGGGTGGATGGAGAGGAGGTTGGGTGGGTGGATGGAGAAGAGGATAGATGGATGGAGAGGAGAAGGAGTGGGTGGAGAAGAGGATGGGTCGAGAGGTGGGTGGATGGAGAAGGGTATGGTTTGGTGGATGGACGGACAGGAGAACGGGTGGGTTGATTGAGAAGAGGGTGGGTGGATGGAGAGGAGGATAGGTGGGTGAATGGAAAGGAGGGTGGGAGGGTAGATGGAGGGTGGGTAGGTAGATGGAGATGCACAAGAATGGAGTGATAAATGAGAAATGAGAAAATGAAGAATGGATAGTAGAAGGAAGTGAGGATGGATGGGTGAAGACCAGAGGACATATAAGTGTATAGAGAGTGATGCATGGGTGAAGGGATGAAAAGAAGGAAAGGAGGGGGAAAAGGGTAAATGGATTATGGAGAGAAGGGTGAGTGAAGGGGAAAAAGGCAGAAATGTAATGAGAGGAGGGGTGGCTGGTGAAACCGTGGTTTAAACCTTTTATGGTGTGTGGTAGCTGCACACAAGGGCGAGATGTTGCAGAAAAGTGCGTAAATATCTGTGGTTTCGCACGTGACGTACCCGCTTTTGGAGGTGGTCTGTTGGATACAGCTGTGCGTCTATAATGTTTCCTCTAACGGGACTCGAGATCCAGGCCTTGACTGTTTGGACTGCGAAGGAGCATCGGCCAGAGCCCAACTTCTAAAGGAACCGATGCCATGTGTGTCACCCTGCGGCGTAGGGATGTGGGTTGATGCCAGGAAGAAAATGATACTGCAGAAAGCAGCGATCCGGCCCTGGGTGTCTGTGTACAGCTCACATTCCAGTAAAGGCGCTGTGTCTCGGCTCCACGGCCTCTTTTCTGGTGAATGGTCGTGTTTTAGACCCCACTGATAAAAGGAATCTTCCATTGGACGGAGGTTGATTGGGGATGCATGCAGCTCAAGGTTCACCTCTGTCAGTTGTGTGTATCTTACACTTGAAGTCGAGAAGCTCCGCATTTTTGCCAAGGCCAGTGTTTCCGTTCAGACCTTATCTTCCAATCATTGGCGTCGCTGCACCGGGTCAGGTTCCTGATTACATAAGCACTTCTCTGCGGTGTGCTATCGGATCATCTGACCTGGTCTTTTGAAGCAAAGGCGCTAAATAAGCTCTCTCTCTCTCTCTCTCTCCTCCTAGGCGCCCCCGCCGGATCAACGCTCCTTGCCGCGTTTAATCAGACTTTTCAGCTCAGTGAAGCACCGTTTTCAGCAGAACATACCTTGCTCCACCCTAAAGGTGATGTGTGGGGCGTTTGCTTTGTCACGACCACCTCCCTCTTCACCACCTGACCTTCCTACCCGCTGAACGATTATCACAAGACAGCAGCACTTTTCTGGCAGGAATGGGGTTTGTGTGGCTTGAGTCACCTTGAAAGAAAGGGGGTTTGGATGGAGGAAAATGTGGGTCCGGCAGCGATGTTGATGTTGATTCAGTCAGGAGAGAAAGGTTTCAGTCTGCATGTTTCATCATGCGTTCATGAATGCTAGTAGTGGAGATGAGGTGTGGGTAGCTGCCATCGGACCATACTACAAACCGTGAAGGTGGCGATAGTGGGGTGAAGGTCAGAAGTGGTTTAGAAGAGAAGGGGAGTGAGTACTAAAGGATAGTCCCCAGGATGAAGCACGGTTTGTTCTTAGGGGGTTTGGAGCAAGGGCATCAGAGTAGAAATCTTCATCATCTGAGCTGGTTTCTTGGATGCTGTTGGTATCTCTAGGTTTATTTTTGGTGTCCCTAGGTTTCTTTGGTGCTGTCGGTGTCTCTAGGTTTCTTGGAAGCTGTTGGTGTCAATATTTTTTTTGGATGCTGTTGGGGTCTCTAGGTTTCTTGTTGCTGTCGGTGTCTCTAGATTTCTTGTTGCTGTTGGTGTCGCTACGTTTCTTGTTGCTGTTGGTGTCTCTACGTTTCTTGGATGCTGTTGGTGTCTCTAGGTTTCTTGGATGCTGTGGGTGTCTCTAGATTTCTTGTTGGTGTCTCTACGTTTCTTGGATGCTGTTGGTGTCTCTAGGTTTCTTGTTGCTGTTGGTGTCTCTACGTTTCTTGGATGCTGTTGGTGTCTCTAGGTTTCTTGGATGCTGTTGGTGTCTCTAGATTTCTTGTTGGTGTCTCTACGTTTCTTGGATGCTGTCGGTGTCTCTAGGTTTCTTGTTGCTGTTGGTGTCTCTACGTTTCTTGGATGCTGTTGGTGTCTCTAGGTTTCTTGGATGCTGTTGGTGTCTCTAGATTTCTTGTTGGTGTCTCTACGTTTCTTGGATGCTGTTGGTGTCTCTAGGTTTCTTGTTGCTGTTGGTGTCTCTACGTTTCTTGGATGCTGTTGGTGTCTCTAGGTTTCTTGGATGCTGTGGGTGTCTCTAGATTTCTTGTTGGTGTCTCTACGTTTCTTGGATGCTGTTGGTGTCTCTAGGTTTCTTGTTGCTGTTGGTGTCTCTACGTTTCTTGGATGCTGTTGGTGTCTCTAGGTTTCTTGGATGCTGTTGGTGTCTCTAGATTTCTTGTTGGTGTCTCTACGTTTCTTGGATGCTGTGGGTGTCTCTAGATTTCTTGTTGGTGTCTCTAGGTTTCTTGGATGCTGTGGGTGTCTCTAGATTTCTTGTTGGTGTCTCTACGTTTCTTGGATGCTGTTGGTGTCTCTAGGTTTCTTGTTGCTGTTGGTGTCTCTACGTTTCTTGGATGCTGTTGGTGTCTCTAGGTTTCTTGGATGCTGTTGGTGTCTCTAGATTTCTTGTTGGTGTCTCTACGTTTCTTGGATGCTGTTGGTGTCTCTACGTTTCTTGTTGCTGTTGGTGTCTCGACGTTTCTTGGATGCTGTTGGTGTCTCTACGTTTCTTGGATGCTGTTGGTGTCTCTAGGTTTCTTGGATGCTGTGGGTGTCTCTAAGTGTCTATGCACAGGGGACTAGTTCCGAAGTGGACCTCATTGCTTTGTCTCCAGACAGTGCCGATTCAAGAGTAGGCATGTAGCATACTCTGTTAATTTATAGCACATCAAGACCCTGGCACAGCGCAGTACAGTCGTGGTTTCGGTGATACAAAAAAACAGTCCTAAATAAGGCAATTTACAATTTCTTAATGGCTTTAGATTATTGTAGTACCGGAGAGGAATTCATTCAGCATATACCTGCCCTAAAAGTCGATCAGCCTCAACCTATCAGTTGGTCTAACCACTACCTCATTTCGATGACACTACGGGTTCAAGGCCTTCCTTTGGGTGCCTTTGTGAGTCCTATCCTAAAACGCCATGGCACAAGCTAGGTATCAACTATTTTCGAGACCTCCTCCTCAGTCAGATACTGCACCTTTCTGGGAACATTGAAACGGCAAACCGTCTTCTAGCTGAATGGCTTACGAATTCCCTTGATAAATGTATCCCCGCCAAATTTACCTACAGCCTTAGAATGCAGTCCAGTCCATGGTTTAATGAGGCACTGACCTGGGCAAGAAAAAGTTGCTAGGCCCTTGAACGTGAATAGAGACGGCACTATGACCCTGCCCTAAAAATACAATATCGCACAGCCATCAAGGACTATCACAAATCCACCCGTAAATCAAGAGCCAACTACTTTGCAGATAACATTAAAAATAGCAGCAATCCAGCAAAATGCATTTTTACCTTGCTAAAAGATCTCAAAACCCCGGATAAATCCAATAAAGCCACCATTTCCTCAAACCATCAATGTGAGGCACTTGCCTCCTTTGTTAAGAAGGTCGAGGACATTTACAAAACTTTCCCCCTTTCATTGAAAATGCAGACCCCAATGTCCCAGTTGCTCCTTTACTATTCGCTTTCCCTAAAGTTTCCAGGCAGCTATGACCACCATCTGTAATAAAATTAAGACAGGGTCCCCAGCGTACCCTCTCAAACCGGATCAGTTCCAGATATTTCAACCTCCGCTTTTACCTGTTTTTTGTGACTTAATAAACTTGTCTCTGTCCCCTTGAGAAGTCCCTGCCGCATGGAAATATGCTAAGGTGATCCCCCTACTCAAAAAGCCCACCTTGGATGACTCCAAGCCAGAGAATTAAAGTCACATCTCACTCCTCCCTTTTGTAGCTAAAATTACAGAATGTTACATCAATTCTATTCTTACCATATTCAAAGAAGCTAATGAATTTATGGACAACTCACGGAATGGCTTCAGACCATGCCATAGTACCGAATGTGCCCATTTGGCAGTCACCAAACACTTCCAGAGTTCCCTGGATGAAGGTAATACCTTGGCTCTGATACTCCTTGACCTGAGCGCTGCATTTGACACTGTGTCTAATCAGATCCTTCTGTAGCGCCTACAAGATATAGGTATCAGAGGGGCTGCCTTGAATTGACTCTCCATTCTTAGCTGAGAGATCCTTTCAAGTGATTGCCCCTCCCTTCAGATCTCCGATACATTGTGTCAGGTGGTGCTACAGGGATCTGCTCTGAGCCCCACCTTATTCAATATCTATAATCAACCTCTAGCAGAAGTTGTGCAGGGTAGGGGCCTCACTGTGGTCTCCTATGCTGACGACACTCAGCTTGACATCTCGCTATCCAATGACTCCGACCAGATTGTGGCCAAGTTTCAAGATGATTTGATGACCATCGCTGATTGGATGGCAGCCAACTGCTTACAGTTGAACGCTAATAAATCAGAGATTCTTCACTTAGGTAGAAACACCCATCTGTGGAGCGAGCGCTGGTGACCTGCTGCGCTAGGGGCCTCCCTTGCCCAAGCATACCATAAATAATGTTGGTGTCTGGGTTGACTCTGCCCTGACGTATCAAGTACAAAGTCAGTAGCCGGTGTTTGTTTAGAACTTCTATGTGAACTCAAGCCATTGCTTGGGTTATTCGATGCCCACACCTGCCAGATCATCCAGTCTACCATACTTTCGAGACTGGACTATTCCAGTTCTCTGTATTTGGGCGCCAACAAAGCAGGGATTCATCGCCTACAAAGGGCACAAAACGCCGCCGCTCGGATGCTCTTCGGCCTTCCGAAATCTTGTACAGCTTCCAACCTCCTACAAAGGTTCCCTTGGCTTCTGATGGAGAAAATAATCAATTTCAAGGTTCTTTGCATTTCCCACAGAATTCTGAGCACCCAAGCTCCTGCCATCTTAGCCAATCTTCTTATTCCCTACATACAGACCCCTTGCTGCACACTTCTGACCAATATCTAGCTTGTGTCTCTCGTGTTAAAGAAACGTGGGCCGCTCTTTCCGGACCCTCGCCCCCACAATCTGGATTGCCCTTCCTGGTAACATCAGAAGCATCCAAGATTCCAAGATCATGGGTCTTTCCAGGAGGGAATTAAGACCTATCTCTTTCCAAGTTAATTTCTCATACTAGCTGCCTTCTTTTCTCTGTATTGGTCTCTGGGATGCCCCGTTACTGGGGCAGCCATGCGCTTTACAAATCTCGTATCATAACTATGGAGAGTTCAGATTCAAGTAGAGGGTATGGTTTACTTAAGGTCTTACTCACCTAGCTCGCAACCTCATCCAACCAGGAAAATGGAAGATTGATCAATACATTAAGCGTAAAATGTTACATTTAGCTGAAAGCACTGCATCGTGTCTGTTATACCACCGCTGGGCCTGGGTTCAGAGAGGTCCTCAACTTTATCTAAAGCTGGACTTTTTTTCAGGGCACTGGACGTCCTTTGTCTAAACATTTGGTTTGATGATAACACATTTGAGATGCGGGTCCTCGAGAGCTGGAAAGAAGATGTTTAAGATTTATGAACCAACCTAGTGAGATGATATTGACAGCTGAGTCTAGCAGAGTATTATAGATTAACACTACATGGCAGGAATGCCCCGTGGCCAGGGAATTATGAGCTTATAAGAGTATTGTTGTATGTTAATTGAACTGGTTTGATGTCATACATTTGGTAAATACAGAGTTGTGATGTCATATCTATTCAGTTATTCGTTTTTCTTAGGTGGACTGATACCATGGTTTATTAATTGTTCTGCCTGTTTTTGGACTGACTCCATGGCAGGAAAATTATTGTGATTTAAAAGTTCTCTGAAGTTGCACTGTTAATTTCATATTCTGTTCTCAAATGGCTTTGCTTGCTGCCTGATTTTCCAGACAGGCCAAAGAGCGATTACAAATGGGGAAGCTCTATCCCAGGCCCTGATTCCTTCTCAATCCTTTCTGTCTGGACCCCTGTCCGATGACTCCTTGTCTAACGCCACCCACAGTCTCTTAAACTCTGAGCCATATTTGTAATGCTTTGAAGGAAGGAATGACCACATGTGTTGCCTACATTTATGATACTCTCCTCCCTCATGTGTGGTTAATAATTACAGATGCACACACGTGAAATTCTGAATCCCTGTGAGTGAACAAACGCACCATTACTGAGGAATTGGTATCAAAAATTCAGTTTTAACCAAAATCCTATATTTATTTTCAAAAAACTTAAATCGGAGTCAAGAATTATAAGCTTATAAAAGGACTTGTCTACAAACATGTCCGTGCTGGAATTTATCCAAGTGAGCTATTATTCTCTTTTGAATATTGTGTACATTGTGTGTTTTTTTGTTGTTTTTTTTTAGTAGAAACGCTAGATATTTTCGACTGCCATGGATTGTGACGCTAACGTCAGTGTTTATAGTTCGAGCTTTGCCTGGCCTTGAGCTGGCGCCGCTGCCTGGTCGTTTGGAGTTCTGGCTCCTTCTGTTTCACATTTATATATCTCATGTGCTTTGACTCTGACCTTGTAGGGGGCTCAGACAGGATCAGTTTGACTGTCCAAGGGGAATGATTTTATTTTACTTTGAGAATACTTTTGATTTAGGACATACATCACATGGACAGTTTCCAAGGAAGAGCACAGACTGATGTGAAGGTACATTTTTTCCAATTTGTCTCTGGCTTCATCATGAATTTGTGATATGGAAACTGTGCTTTCAGTGTTTGTTTTCTTGGCTGCTTTGAGGAAAGATCAATGATCCTTAATTTGTCATTGATCTTAAGGACACAAGTCATCAAACTTGAAGGCAGAGCAACCCTGTGTTGGCATTATCATTTTTCGGCTGGTGCTGGATTAGAACTTTTTGAGTTCTTTTGCTTGGTTTGAATAATTTCTCAGGGTCTAGTGATGGTCCCATAAAACTACTTTTTAAAACAAGCAAAACGTAAGGAGTTCCTCATGCAATTATGGGCTAAACATGCAAGTGTCCATCATGATGTCACATATGCTATATTAATCCGCTGCAGTTTCCATCTAGAATTCTATTTTTTCTTCTTCTTTTTTTTTAAATTTGTATTGGTATTTACATGTTACACAAAAAGAGAACAATGACATATTACAATTAAATGTTTGTAGGCGTTAACATCGGATACTGCGGGTTTGCTCATATCTGCCCCCCTTCCATCAGAAGAGCCATGGCCTCTCCTGCTACAACACAAGTGTTTGATCGTTCCAAAAATAGTTATTTATGGAAAAGAACACAGAAGGCAGGCCAGTTCACTTTACACTCCTAAGAAATGGAACAACATCCTTACTTACTGCAGAACTGCTTCTACCCGCCTGTAATTCAGGAAAAAGCCAAAAGCTCATCTCTTCATAAAGCGCTATCACCCACACAACAGGAGCCCACATGTCATCTGTCTCTGTGACCATGAATTGCACTACAGTGATTTGCTCACTGTTCAGTGCTTTGTTTCTTCACAGCTAGGTATGCACTATAAAAATGCATACATAGTGTTTGCTTTTTGTTGTTTCCACCATTCTGCCGGTGGTACTTTAAACCCTACTTTTCCTCTTGCTAAGGAACTGTGCCTATGTTTTATTTTGGTATGTTTCTTTGAGCTACCTTTCAGTTCTTTTTTTTAAAATATATTTTTACTAATATTCTCCTTGCTTAATTTGAAAATGGAGAAGGACATTTTCAGGAACAGTGCAGGTCTCAGTCACGTGGCAACTTATGATAGTGGTGTGCATGTATTGAGAAGTTTACCATAATCCAGGCACACAAGAAGGCAGTGCGCATAAACCTTGGCGCAATTACAGAAGGGCAGCTGCCTTTCCTTCAGAAGGAAGGAGGGGATAGGGAAAGGTTTCCTCTGACCATTCCTCGGTCTAGACTTACCGTGATTTGGACGATAACTTAAAAGGCACCCACCATTTCTTTAGCCCCTAAACTTTATGCAGAGAATGGTATGCTCTGAGAGTCCCATTGACAATCAAAGGCATGTTTGTGCTTAATGGTAAGACTGTGCTTTCGGATTTCCTCATACCATCTTCTGCCTAGATCATTAGATGTACCAAGGAATTCATTCATCAATTGTATTTAATCATTTAGTATTAGTGGGTTTTGTTTCACAGCACATATTTCCATGGGGCAATTTAAGAACACCAGGTTGCCCAGCATTGTGTCGCGGACTTCTCAAGAACCAGTGCTTGAATGGTCACTTGAAGGCCATTTGCATGCCTTCCATGTACCCAGGACTAGGAAGTAGCTCTTCAAAAAAACTAAGAAACTGAAGATTCAGGCCACTGAGAAGCAGGGTTAGGAAAGGGCACAGAGACACAAACTGTTTAACGAATGGAACACACTAGAACTTATCATAATAAGTGAAATATGAGGAAAACAAATCACACAATTTTAAGTAATGGATAGGTAATCCATGGTAATACAGAGAGATTGCTCACAATAATTGGGATAAACGGGAGGCCTTGGAGAATAGTTCCGCACTGGTAGCAGCTGACAAAACCTGCTAGAAAAAGAGGAAAGAGAGCAGTTCAAGAAATTCAAGTAATAATTCGGATGAAGGGATAATGACTAGTAAACTGTAAGGAACTCGAAAAACGAACACAAGTGAGGGAGAAGAGAGTCTGGGTGTACAGCTGGCATGACTGAAGGAACTCGCCACTCTGTAGTTTTGCTAGGCATGGCAATCAAGTGGAGGCCACACAATTATGATGACGCTTATTCCCAGAATGCGGAAGCCGTGCCTGTGTTTGTCCTGAAACCTCTGCTATTTTGGATTGGGAAATGAAGGCTTGTGATGGGCAAGAACGAAGAACTGCAGTGCCTGTTTTGGTTGGAGTTGCATGTCATAGTTTCTGAGAATCCGCTGTTTGGCATTGCTTCATCCCCAGCACCTCTGCTGTCCAGGGCCTCGTATCTTCCAAGCCTCAGGCCACCTTCTGTGCAGCTCTGATGTCCTCGTCGTCACTTGACATTGAACCATGGACGATCACAGAAGGAAAGGCCCAACCTGATGGGATGAGTCAAAGGCCGGATCTGCCCAGTGAGAGTTGACGGGAGTATCCATTTGTGGTTAATTAAGAGCCGACAAATGTTTGAGCCACTGTATAATCTGACAGTTTCTGGTGAGTAGACGTTTTGCTGCCATCCTGGGGTGAAGGATAGCCCGAAAAGCTACATTTTCAAAAGTTTGAAGCTTAGGTGTTTGGTTCTACTCTCGCGCTGGTTTGGAGACATTCCTTGGACCTTGTGTGCCTGTTTGTCCTTGTAGTGCTGTAAGAGGGAGCAGGGGGAGTAACACATTCACTCATGCCCACGCTTCACAGAGACGAAAAGCTGGTGAAGGCAAGTCTATTTGGATGTCTGTGCCCCTGAGCAAAGCGTTAAGTGTACTGCAAGTATCCATCGATCTATCTGTGTGCTTGGAAAAACAAACTATCTTCAGGTGCTACTTCAGTGACTATTTCCTTTCAGGTTAGATCATTCCAGTGCTAAATTTGTTTCAAAAAGTTTAAGTGCCTTGTCAGGAGGCCACTGCATCTTGCACGACCCATTTCCCCCACTAGCACTGACAATGGCAGTACCGTGACATCTAACCATCACACTCATGCAAGTGTGACAATTCAGACTTTAAATATATATAAATGACTAATACCACGCAACCAAAGTTATTCTTATAACTTGAGGTTGCCGGTATAGTGACACTTAAATGTGTATGTAATTATTAAACTGCTGTGCCGCTTAGAAAATTAGTCAAACAGCGCCCTCATGTGTCAGGCTATCATAAGGGTGTATACAATAAATTGCTGGTGCCGAGCACTGGAAACCACCGGCTCAAATTAAGCACTGACATTCAACTTAAGTTAACAAGTGTACTATCAGTTCATAATGCAAAGCACCAAGAATTAGTATTCTCTGTAGGTGCTACAAGCCTCTGCTTCAGTAGACCTTATAAACGAAGCACACTCTTTTGAACTTTATTTCACTTGGAGAGCCTTTTTAGCTAATTTTACACTGTTGGGATTCCATAGGGTCACGCATATTGTAGCTGACGGACTTTTTAATATTTTTGGCATGTTCTTTTCTTGTGCTGAGTGTCCGTGGGTGGACGGGTCTCTGTACGTTTGTGTTTGTGAAACTTTGGGGGGTGAATGCTGGATAAATGCTTGTGATGTAAGAGTGGAACGCTTTGGTATGGTGAGCAGTTCACTTAAAGTAAAAGTTGTGCACCGAATTTGTAGAAAAACATTACTGCGTTTGTTCTCTCATTCAATCTCATGTAATAAAAAAAATAATAATCATTCATACATACAGGGATGGGGTCAGCCGCCTCCATCCACTGGTCCGTTTAACTATTATATTTTGCATGCATCCACCACAGCATACCCTAAGTACAGTGGTTAGACCACTTCAGCCTTGGCTCTCTTGTTACTAGTGATTGCATATAACCACATCACACATGCACATCTTCCTAAAAGAGGTGTACTTAAGTGCCAGGGCGGATGGGCCAATATTTTACTTTTCTACTGCGGTTGTCTTTCCATTTTTACCCCTTTTGAGTCTTCTTTGTGTGTTTGTACTGTGTCTTTATGTTCTAGTCTTTCAAAGCGAATTGTTATCTTTCTTCGTGCCAAAAAGAAGCATATTTTCTCGTAGCAGTCATGAAATCCAAAAAAAGGTTTTCTGTACGTGTTCGAAGTACACCAGACTGCCATATATTACATTTATGTTTCTGTCAACATTGAATTCAATCTTTATTTTTTATTCAAATTGTAATTTTTTGCCGGCATATGACCCCACTTTTAGACTGCACCATGTTTTTTTTCCTTTTTGTCTGTGACACGTGCTTGCACTAATTAATAAAAGCATAGCAATCTCAGCAGCTTGCGAAGACTGGACCTAGTGACTTTGCCAGTGCCTGTTTTGATGTTGTATGTGGAAACTTGGTTCCCCGTGCATAAAACCAAGCGGCCACACCTGTACCCAATCTCCTACGCAGCCCTGGCGGCTGGCACCCTCCTCTGCTCTGGTGCATCTTTGGTTGCCCCTCTAAGCCTAGGTAACACTTTATCTACTACGTCACTCTCCTTTGTTCCGCGCGCTTGCACTCTCCATGGCTTTACCGGAAACGGACAGTCCAGCATCCTGTGAGCGCGCGAGCCCGGGAGCCCTGGAATACCTCCATCAGCTGCTGTGTCCCATTCCAAACATTCCCGGAGTCTGGAGGCCAGAACTCACCCCTCCAGCTCATCCTTGCCTACGCTCCGCTACGCGCAGCGGGTAAATTGCAGCCCTGCTTTTACAGACTTGCAATTAGTTTGTCTTTTTAATTAATTTCCATTTCGGGCCATGGGGAGTATCATTTGTCACCCAATTAACATAGATATTAATGCGGAACCGCGTGTGGAGTGCGCCATGAAGTGACTGCCTCCGCAGCACTTCCTTAAACGCGCACCTAATAATCAGTTAATGAACTCCAGGCTGGGTACGTCACCTGGCAGCCCCCTTCTGGGGGGATGCCCGCGCCAGCTCCGTCCTCGTTGCTATTGTGTGGATTCAAGGAAGGAAGAACGGAGCCCCGCCGCACGCGGCAGCCGCACCGGAGGTTATTATTCATTCCATGTAATTGGAGTATAATTGTTTCTTAAATGCTGATGAGCAGTATGTTTGAGGGGAGTTTAAGGAGCCGTGGGGATTAGCAGTCTTATTTGTGTTTGTTTGTGGTGTAACCTGTGCCACCAAATTGGTTTATTTGGCACCGGAGTCCTCCATGGGACCAGCGAGAGGCAGTGACGTTCAGGGTGGTGTCTATGTTTATGCTAATCTCAAAGAGAGGGGAGGAGTCCAGCAGAGCCTCAGAGTGGCTCACAGCTTCCTGCTTTTTAGGTCTGACTTGACTGCACTGCTGTGGCTTTACTTAATGTGATCAACCTAAAGAAGAGCTTTCAGGAGTACTACAGAGAGGCCCTTTGGCTCCACTCACATTTTGGTGGACAGGAGTACGTGTTTTGATTGGACAGAAGTTGAGTGCTTCCACAAAAAAGCCAATGATCATGCCTATAAGCTACATCTGTTTATTATGAAATGTTATGATAAAGGCAGTGGGCCTGGTGTATTTATTGTGAAAAGCATATGTACAAATCAATTGTTATTACTTTATGTTAAAGCCTACAGATGGGTATTTGGTTACATAGATTACTGTAGTATCCAAAAGTTTTGGTGCAGGTTACCCCATCTGACAGACTGCAGGAGTAGAAGATTTGCATTGTCAGAATCCTTCTTACGCTCTCTTAGGAGAGATAGTGCATTGCTTTTCAAACTGTAAGTTTGCTTGAGTGCTGCTCTGTGTTCATACTACTGAGTCAGTGAAGCAGATCTGACATCCAGAGGTTGGAGCATTTGTGGTGCTGAGGGCAGAGCTGGAACACAAGCGTAGAATTGCACGAGGTACGAGGTGGTCAGCAGGAAGGCTGACAGCGGGGGTGGAGTCTCCCTGTAGCGAACAGAGTGTTTACTTGCAGAGCGTAGTTTGCAGAGTGGGGTATTGAAATTAGGAATGATGCATACAGAAATATCCATCAATATTAATTCCATCATCGTCCATAACAAGGAAAGTGCAGGTAACTCCCACTCCCAAACCATTCCAGCAGCCCTCTACGTTATTAAGAGATGCTGTAGGTCCTCTTTCCAAACCAGATAAAATGTTAAATTTTACAAATACAAAATCCGCATTCAAGCTATGTACCTGAAAAACAAAGCCTCAGGCAGAACATTCAAACTGAGGATTGGTCTTGGCTTCCATTGCTTCTTATGGGCCCAAGACCTACTAGTGGAAATTCAACTGGTGTAACGATTGATCAACAACAAATACTGATGAGGTTCTATTCCTGGAATGTTCACGGTCTCATATGGCTTATGGGGATCCAGAGGCCATTTTGTTTTTGTAAGGTTTTGAGATTTTGATGTTCCAGGAAACGTGGAGGGGCTATAGCGCTCCGATTATTGGGTATTAGGAGTTCTTCATAAAAGCTACAAGATCTTCACCTAAGGGTCAGGCAAAAGGTGGGTCTGTTCTTTATATATCAACAGAAATTGATGTTGAATTCCAATCACTCTCTTGTGACCTGACTTGGCTCCAATGTATAAAAATGTAATTTCCACCTCTGCTATTTTTATTAAATTTACACTTGAGCTCAAGGCAGGCCAATAAAATAGCTCAACTAACTATCTTGTGGGAAATTTTCTAATTGCTGTTCACTCAATACCTTAATGCAACTTTTATAATTTCTGGCGAGTTCAATATAGAACTCAGTACTGCTAGCATTAAATCCAAAACGTACAGCAAGTCTAGTAGAAGCCTAACTCAGTCCTGCCTCAATTAGGTTAAACTATTTGGGTTCCAGTTACTTAATGATTGTTCTTCCAACGATTCATCTGTCGTTCTGACATTCAGGCCCTCTTGACATAGCTCTATAATACACTATATTATCATTTCAAGGGGCTTGTTAACATATATCCTTGGATTTTCCATAATGACCAAGAATGGAAAGAAACCATAATCCACAAGCATTATCCTTGGATCTCTTATTCCGTTCTATGCAGAAATCCAACATGTTTCATCAAGCTGTTTCTTCATACAACGTAAAGCGCTTATTCTGACAGTCTAACACTAAGGACCAGATTCTTCAGAATGCTGAATTATTAATAAGAGAAAGAAGTACTCTTTCTGTTGAAAAAACATCCTTAGCGGTTAAGTGGAATACCATAATACACTGTTTAATGTTAAAGTTTGCGTTCAAACTTTCGTCTAAGGACAATCTGCTTACAAAATCCACCACCAAGTGGTTCACAGCGAACTTGCATCAACAAAATAGGGCTCTGACTAGGGCAACCACAGCCTTCTTTCATCTCAAGAGTTTCTCCTCACAAACCAAAGCTAAATATCCACTAAGTAAATTAAGAAGGGCCTATAAGCAAGAACTATGAAATGCAAAGAACATTAACATCAGGAGCTGTGGAACTAATTATTAGCTGCAAGTAAGCTAAACAATAGCAGGGGTTTTGGTCTATTATTAATGACCTAAAAAACAACTGTAATAGGGTCTGTTGTGCCAGTATTACGGAGGCCTTCTGGGTTGAGCATATAACAGACTTGTGTGGTTCTTGATCAGTAATCACACTTGATCCAAGGGGATCCCAAAGGAATTGATCTCCAGGGAAAACTGAGGGCGAAGTTGCAAGTAGGCCCGATTTAACAAAAAAACAAAAAAACTGCAAAGCCCTACTACGTTGCCTAGTAGGTAGTTACTTGAACAGGAAGAGTCAACAACACTCCTCAAATGAATTGGAAGCAACGGGGCAACTTGTCCAAACTGCCTGCCAATTGCCTTCTTTCAGGCCAGTCTCGACCTGTGGTCATTGGTGTTGACTCCCCACTATAATGAAGTCATCTTGACTGAGATGATTCCAGATTCATGGCAAGGAAATATCTAGCAACCCATTTATAAAAACGGTTCCTCCGAATCTCCTGTAAATTAACATTTAATTGCTCTAACAGACGTAGAGGCTAAAGTATTTGCCTCTCGCGTGCTAGAGGAACTAGAAACCTGGACAGCTGCAGTGCATCTCATTCCATTGAATCAAACTGGGTTTTCCAAGGGTAAGTCTAACACTGCCAACTTGCTTGCCCTGACGCTTCTGGTCGAGACTGCCATATCAATGAAACACGCTGTAAATCTTTCAGAGATTTAAAGGCAACCTTTGATACCGTTCCCCGGAAATCATTATGGCAAAAATTAGCCCCATAGGGGGCATCACCAAAATGCCTGGACCTTATAAAGCGCGTTTATATGAACACCTTGGTCCAAATCAAGATAGGGGACGGAACATTTCTTACCCGGTGAATTGAAACATCAAACAGCCTAAAACAGGGGTGTCTCTCACCCCTGTTTATTTAATCTCTTTATGGCGGACCTTAATCAACATTTCGAAACATCGACTACTCCCCCCCCGCCTGTGCAATATTCCTTTAAAAATATCTTCTGTATGCTAACTATATGGTTTTCTTAGTCAAAACCTATAGGTATGTACCATTAAAATCAGCTCTCTTGACGAATATACAATAGTCAATCCCCTTGAGCCTAACATAAAATAAACGAACATTATGAAAATTTGAGCATCTTCATTCAGATTACGATCGTGGTACTCAAGAGGAAAAACAATTGAAACAGTTATAAGCTATAAGCATCTTGGCATCTTGTTTGATAACAAAATTTCCTTCAGAAGCCACTTTGATTTACCTAGGGCTGCTTCTATCATCTTTGCCTTTTTTTGGGGGAAAAATATTTTGATTGCGAAACCATAGAAGGCACATGTTCTCATAGCCTATTAGGCCAAGCAAAGTCAGGATTATCCACATGCAACGTTCAGGATAAAAACACAGCCATATAGGCCCACATCCCGGAGGCTGGGCGGCGTAGATTCAGCGCATGTGTCAAGTAAACTTAGCCGTACAGTAACAATACGTATACACCATTGTATTCGCTGGTTTTTATACACTCATCCCCTCTCCCATGTCCTCCATGTAATCCCACTCCTATCCTTCTGGACAGTCACTTGTTTCTTTTTTTTTTTTTAAATAGAACACTGTATTAACATAAAACAAAAAGAACAAACCCTCCGTGCGTGGCATCATTGATAAGTACGTAAAGAGTCAGGCTATCCATGCGAGGCCCGAGAAGGCGCAGTCATTATAGCTAGGAGAAGACCTCCGGGAATCACAGCAAATCACAAAAGCGTATCAAGGAACATTAGTGTGCGACTAGTGGGGCACTACCCCGGACCCGGGCCCTCCAACCCGCCTCCCTCCCCGTCACTCTCGGATCCAGACCCCGTAGGGGTGAACAACTCGGCGCTGGTGGCATCTGAATCATCATCCGTCAACCCCTCCATACACATCAACCTCCAGGCAAGCAGGTCATCTTGTAGTTTCCCATCTCGGCGAGTGCGCCGCATCTGTCTCTCCTCAGCCAGTGACCATTCTCTAGCATCTCTCAGCCAGAGGGATATCTCGGGAGCCCTCTGCCCCATCCAAGTTATAGCTACGCGCCGCCTTGCCAAAACTAGTAATAATTGTAGGAACTTGTAGGACAAGTTCTCTTTTTAGGTTTAGGCACCAGGGCCAAGAGACATTGGAGCGGATCCAGCGCAATCCCGAGTTTTGTAGTACGGCCAATGCGGTCCACCACCTCCCTCCAAAAGGCACCAACCTGCGGACACTCCCATGCTAGATGGAAAAATCCCGCTGTCTGCGCTCCACACCTAGGGCAGTTGTGCCGTCTATCTGCAGATATGCGGTTCAGAGAAACTGGAGTCATATAGGTGCGGTGGACAAAGTTAAAGTGTATCAGCTTGAATCGCGCATTACACAAGACTTTTCGGGTCAGAAGCCCAATACGTTTGCGCTGCCCCAGCTCCAACTCTACCCCCAAGTCTGCCTCCCAGGCCGCCCAGGACGGCGCAGTCGGTGGGGTCGAATCCCTTCGCATGGCTGAGTACTCATCTTTGCCTTTAAAGCCCTTCGTGAGAAATTGGAATATCCATCCTATTCCCAGCTTCTGAATATAATGTCAGCTAAATTAATTCCTGCCCTAACTTACGGCTCCTACATTTTTCGAGGAAAAATGCCAAAATATTTTACCTGTAAGAAATTCAAGGTAGTAAAATCGGTCTTTAAGATTCCGATGTATATTGGCCAGGCCCAGATTCGACTTGAGTTTGGTCTTCTCGCCCAACCCTCCATCTCGGCTGCCACCAACTTCAGACATTGCATGGAGGCAGTGGCTCAATGGATGATTTGCAATTCATTGAAGCTCAATGGCGAGAAAACAGAGATTCTGGTGTTCGGAGGCAAGAATGACATCTGGTCGGCGGAATGGTGGCCACCATCTCTGGGCCAGTGCCCTACACCCACCGCCCTGGCCAGGAATCTAGGAGTCATGATCGACCCTACCCTGGGGATGAGTCATCAAGTAAACAGGACCATCTCTACCTGCTGGGGCATAATAAACATCCTGCGGAAGATAAAATTCTATCTCTCCCCTCAAGCCAGGAAGCAAGTAGTAGTTGCTTTAATAGGATCGAGACTAGACTACTGCAATGCCCTACTTCTGGGTATTAACAAGGGCCTCATAAGGAGACTCCAAATGGTACAGAATGCTGCAGCAAAATTTGTACTAGATCTACCCAAGCGGGCTTCGGCTACCGCTGCAAGGAAAAGCTTGCACTGGCTCCCGATAGAGTCCAGGATTGCCTTTAAGTCCCTCTGCCTGATCTATGGGGCTTTGGCCTCAAAGGGGGCTAGAGGCCTGAGGGAACTGTTGGTTCCCTATTCCCCTGCTAGAACTCTGCGTTCAGCTAACAAGTCCCTGCTGGCCTGCCCCCGTGTCCGCAGAGCCAAATGGGGTGGTAGAGCCTTCTCAACCTTGGCCCCTAAGTTGTGGAATGCGCTGCCAACTGAGATTAAATCCCTCCCCACTAAGCAAGCCTTCAGGAAGATGCTCAAAACGTGGCTATTTGCCAAAGCCTACCCCTAGCTCTGGATTTGCCTCTTTGATTCTCTTTGGTTAGGCGCCTTGACGCCTCCGGGCTAAGTTTGCGCGTTTATAAATTGCATTTCATTCATTCATTTCATTTCGTCTTCGAAGGCAGGACCTAGCGCACTGAGCAGCATATCTGAAACACTCCTACTCCCTGGCCTCATCGGAAACTGGATCTCTTGCCAACATGTGCTGGTTAGCAGGTACCAACTCTGCCCATGCCAGGCCTATAAGCAAGATTATCTCTAAGCCTTATACCTAAAAGATCAATGGCCCTATGGGCGCCTGTGGCGGTCTCTGCAATTGCCGTCCCGCGGCGGCTGCAGTGAGGGGAGATACTGGTGAGTATTTTCTACGTTTGCCGCACCCTCGATGCAAACTCATTGAGGAGGGGGCTGTTGGGTTTGCTGCCGCGAGACAGCTGCCCCGCCCCCAAAACTCGTCTTGCCAGGGGCACTGTGCCCTCCCTCCCCCCCACACACACACACACCCACCCCGCCCCCTCCTAGCTACGCCACTGGTCGCATGCTTCAAGAACTCTGTGAATCAATTATTGAAATTATTTTTGTTTCAATTTGACAAATAAGCTATTGCAGCATAACATCATGCCTGGTCAAACGTGAACTCTTATGAAACTTTGGGCATCCAGCCATATCTTATCTTGCATTTCCCTTCATTCATGCGAGATTCATATCTGAGGCTACTACATATAGTGTGTATTTTTCCAGATTTACTAAACCCCCCAATGTTACCGTCCAAGCCACGCCCTTGGGTTAATTGTTGTTTCTCTATTATTAAAGCCTGCAGTTAGGTATTCTGTTAGTTACATGAAATGTCACAGCTTACCTCTATGGGGAAGGAATTTGGAGTAGGTTACTGCCTCTGTAGAAGATTTGCACTGTAATCGATTTTTAAGAATCTCCATGGAAGGCCTGACATGCTTAGCTGTCTGCCAGGGTCTAGTAATAAAAAAGTCATTAGATAATGCATACTTCAATATATATTAATATATATTCATAAAGATACATAGAGGGCCTTCATGTAAGCTATTTTCTACCATTGGTCTGTCTGTAAGACATTTACACTCTGCAACCATCCATAACGGCGCACTGTATGCGATAAGGGTTTAGTCCGCATCGGTCATTGGCTTCCATGCCCTTGTGAATAATGGCATTTTCCAACCACATGTGCATTTCAGGGCTGGTTGTCCAGTCCTTTCGTTTTCAATTCTTTCCTTTTATAGTTCCCCTTTCATTACTTTGCCTCTCCTCTTTTTATTTTACTACTACTCTCCAGGCAATGCTGATGAGTCATTTTCTTGGTGCTCATTTCATTTGCAGCTCGCCACATCCTACGCAGCCACCTCCTCTAAACCAGGACACTATTATGGAATGCTGTTGCCCCTAGTATATCATTGTTTTACCTTTGTTGGATAGTGTGTCGGGGTTGTAGGAAGGGCTCGGAGACTGGATCTTGGTATATATGGTTTTATTTTGATAAAGGTTTTCTTTTTTCTTAAAGTAAGTCTTTCTCAGACTAATATAGCAGGATCCGTAGTTGCAGGTAACCTCTGTGGCCTTCTCGGATTCTTAAGGGCTCTCGCGTGGTCCGCCGTAGTCTGCTCTTCTTCGTTTACTCCACCGCAGGACATACAGAAAAGAAATATATATGCGGCCGTCAGGTAATTATCCTGGTCACAGTATACCCAAGGGAAAACCCGGGAGGGATTGGACACCGCTGTACGTGTGTGTATACAAGAATCCTATATACACGAGGTTGGTGATTGAATGTGAGGAAAGGGTGGTACGGGGAAAGTAAAGGGAGGGGAGAGAAAACGGAGTATATACAATTCAAGCCCCACAGCCAGTAGCTGGTCGGACGAGCTAGCTTTGAGACGAGTCCCCCCCCGCCTCCCCACCCAGCCCGACACATGCTGCCATACCTGGCTGAGCCACACTCCTCCAAGAGTGTGGCTGGGCGACTCGTGGTGCCGGTGGCCTCCAGGCGCCGCAACTCCCTCCGGTCGCACTTCTCCCGTCTTCTTCACACCGCTAATTCCTTCTCCGTACTCCACTCGGTCTCCGCAGCACAGCAAAAACTCCTCTGAGGTGTTGTCACACGCTGTTCTTCTTACTTCCTCCTTTTTGTCCAATCTACTAAGGAGTGCGTCATCCGGAGGCGTGGTCTCTTCCTCTAAATACGCCCAATTAAAGGCACCTTTCGTTGTTTCTTCTGTTTGGTCTTTCCATATCGGCTGTGAGTCCGTGTTCCATTCGCTCTGATTTAAGTGGAAAGAGGGGAGGGTGGTAAAGTCAGTGATCCACCATTCGGCATTTGGGTAAAGCCCTTCTCTTTGCCTGATCTCCTTGCTACATATAGCCAACTCGTTTGTTCTAAATGTGGCACCCAAGCTGGAACTTTAAAACAACAAAAGACTTTGTTCAATACCTGAGCAAGACAAGTAACCGCTGCTGTTTAATTCCGTTTTTGCAAGTAATGCCCTCTGTGTTTAGATGACCGCATGTTTTTTTCCCCTACGTGTATTGTTTTTATTTCTCTTGCATATGTTGTGGAAGTTGTGTGTCTTATTTTGATTGTGTCAAAAGGTGAATGCAAGACGGTGTCAGTGAGTGGGTGAATGGATGCATGAGTGCAAAGATTAGTAACAGATTGCAGGTATGATAGCTTAGTAAGTTCCAGAAATTCCTGAATCACACAAAAGGCCCTTTCATTCATAAGCCAGACCTATTGGTATCACCTTGTTTTCAGTGTTGTAGTACGAGATTCCCTAAGTCAGGCTTGTGAGCCTGTAGAGATGTCCAAAGTGAGCCGGTTAGATATGGGGGAATAGCTCGACATGTGCATGTGAGATCTGAATTGGTCACTCTTCTTGAGCCTGTCAGAATGATTGGTATGGCCCTCTGCGAGCGAGTGAGATCTGGAGAGAAGTCCTTCTGAGAGACAGTTAGATCTAGAAGGATGTCCCTCTATGAGCCAGTAAGATCAGGATGAATGGCCCTTTGCAACCAGTGAGGTCAGGTAGGAAAGCCCTCAATGAGCCTGTGCGATCAGGAGGGATGGCTCTGTGTGGGCATGGGAGATCTGAGTTGGTCACTGTTCCTGAGCCTGTGAGCGAGTGAGGTATGGTGGGAAGGCTGTCTTTGAGCCATTGAGATGGCCCTGTGCTGTGAAATACGGGGGGATTGCACTCTGAGTCATTGAGATCAGGAAGGATGAAGCTCTGCGAGTTATTGATATTTGAAGTGAAGCCCCCTATGTGAGTCGGTGAGAAGTGGAGGAGTGGCCCTTGAGAGCCAGTGAGATCAGGATGGCCGTTTCTGAATGAGCTCTACCTGGACTGAAGATCTTATGTGAATAATTAAGATCTGCAGGGATGGCTTTCTTTGAGTCAGTCGAGATCTGGAGGGATAACCCTCTGCATGCGAGTGCTGTCTGGAGAGGCAGCTGTCAGCAAGTCTGTATAAATTGTTATGCAGATTTGTAGAGCGCTCTGTTACCCAGAAGGGTATCCTGGCGCTGATCAGGTGTGAGTCTAGCCAAACCTAGGGCCTAGTGGGACTGCTTGAAAAGCCAGGTATTCTGCTTCATGCGGAATTCAAATAGTGAGGAGTCTGGAATCTGTAGCAGAATATTGTTCCACGCTCTGGAAGTGATGTAGCAGATGGCTTGACCACTGGATTTGGTTTTCTCTGTGTGCAAGGAGGAGTCCAAATGAGTCTGGAAGGTTTCTGAATGCAGATGCGATTTTTCAGGTATGCTGGGCCAGTATTTTTAACTGCCTTAAAAGTGTGGGTGAGGAGTTTGAATTGTCCTTGTTTATGTCTGGGGAGCCAGTTGAGCTCCTTGAGGTATGGTGTGATGTGAGTATGATTAGGTTGTGTATGACTGGATTGTGTATGATGGGGCTGTGGCTGTGAGGACAAAGATTGTGAGGAGAATAGTGGGAAATGGGCTGTTTCCCAATTAAAATGTTTAATCAAAAGAAATCAAATGTATCAATTTCAATAAATCACAATAATATTTGTTACAAATTGGAACTAATTCATGTCTAATTCATTCAAATATTTTGTAATTCGAAAAAAAAGGCTAATTACATGGGCAGTCTAGGTGGGCAGCAGTCCTCATATGCTGGCACTATCTTCATCTAGTTTCCACCTTGACAACCTCAGCGACCCCCAACTCCACTGACCTCCTAGAGAACCTCACCAACATCGGACTGAAGCAACTTGTCACCACCCACACGGTGGGACACACTCTCGACCCCATCTTCGCCGGAGGAAACAGTAGCTTCAGTCACACCATGCAACCTCTCTAGACGGACCACCACTGCCTTCACTTCTCCTTCTCGAAACCCACAGCATACAAGCCAACGCCACACCTCCTATGCAGAAACTGGAGCAAGATCACCGTAGAGCACCTCACCTCCTCCCTCAACTGCACTCCCCCTGCTCCCCCCCATCATGACCGACGCAAACTCTGCAGCCAACGACCTCCACCATTGGATCGCCAACTGCGCCAACACGCTCGCCCCCTCCGGAACTCCCCCGGACAACACAACACAAAAGCCACCTGGTTCACCACAGACCTCCAAGAATTCAAACGCTCGTGGCGACGACTGGAAAAAGGATGGAGGAACAGCAAAACCCCAGAATCACTCACCGCCTACAGGGTCGCCACAACGGCATACCATCAACTCATCAGATCTACGAAGAGAAACTTAATTCGGGGCAGAATCCTCTCCAACTCCCCCAACTCCAAGGAACCTCCACAGCGAAACCTCCGACATCCTTCCCTCCTGGGACATCTGCAACAAACTCAGCTCTTTCTTCACCACAACTTCAGGACACTCTACAGCAACTTCGACCAAGACACCGACCCTACACCATCCACCAGCAACGCCGCCCAACCCACCCAGACAACCCTCTTCACCTGGACCCCTGTCACCACAGAAGACACCGCAAAGACTATGATGAGCATCCACTCTGGGGCACCCACGGACCCCTGCCCGCTGCACATCTTCCACAGAGCCGCCTCCGCTATCGCAACAGAACTATGAAGGACGATCAACTGCACCCTTGAAACAGGCACATTCCCCTCCGAAGTCAACCCCCTCCTCAAGAAGCCTTCCGCAGACCAGACTGACCTCAAGAACTACAGGCCCATCTCTCTCCTCCCTTTGGCCTCCAAAGTCTCAGAGAAAATAGTCAACACCCAGCTAACGTACTTCAAAGAATCCAACAACATCCTCGACCCATCTCAATCCGGATTCCGCAGCAACCACAGCACCACGACCGCTCTCCTAGCCGCCACAGACAGCATACTCTCACTCCCCGGTCGAGGCCACACTGCAGCCCTCATCCTACTAGACCTCTCAGCAGCCTTCGGCACCGTCTCCCACCGCACACTAGCAGTCAGACTCCACGACACTGGCATTCAGTTAACTGCCTTGGACTAAATCCGCCCCTTCCTCTCGGGCAGAACTCAAAGAATAAGACTCCCGCCCTGCCTCTCCGAACCCACAGAGATCAGATGCAGAGTACCCCAAGTATCCTCCCTCAGCCCCATGCTCTTCAATATCTACATGACCCGGCTCGCAACCATCGTCAGCAAACATGAACTGAGCATAGTATCCTATGCCGATGACGCCCAGCTCATCTTCTTCCCTCACCAAGGAACCCGACATCACCAGGCACAATTTCCAGGAAGGAATGCAGGATGTCGCATCCTGGATGAGCAGCAGCTGCCTGAAGCTCAACTCGGAGAAAATGGAAGTTCTCATCCTCGGATCCACCCCGCTGTGTGGGATGACACCTGGTGGCCCCCCCACCCTCAGAAACCCTCTCACCCCCACGGACCACGGCCGCAACCTCGGCATAATACTAGACTCGTCATTCACCATGAACCGACAGATCAACGCCGTATCCTCCTCATGCTTCAAAGCCCTCCACATACTCCACAAGACCTTCAAATGGACCCCCACCTGAATCCAGAAACACCGTCACAGTCATCACCAGCAGACTGGACTACAGAAATGCCCTCTACGCCTGAATCAATAAATCTCTCCTTCACAAACTCTAGACTGTCCAGAACGCCGCAGCCACCAGACTCGTCCTCAGCATCCCACGACCACAGTACCTAGCACCTCCAAGACCTCCACTGGCTCCCCATCGAAAGAGTGTCCTTCAAGCTGCTTACACACGCCTAGAAAGCCCTCCACAACACCGGACACCAATACCTCACTGAAAGAATCTCCTTCCACGCCCCCATGAGATACCTCCTCTCCGCTGACCTAGCCCTGGCCGGAATCCCCTGCATCCACAGAACCAGAACTGGAGGCAGATCCTTCTCCTACATCACGGCCAAAACCTGGAATAAACTCCCCTCAACATCAGAAGCCCTACTCTGCAAACCTTCTGAAAAGATCTGAAGACCAGGCTCTCCGGATTACCTCGGAGCTGCCCGAAACCCCCTCCCCCCAGAGTTTTGAGACCCTCACGGTTGAGTAGTGCGCTCTACAAACCCCTGATTGATTGATTGGTTGAAGAACTGTGGGGGAGAGCGCAAGTTTCTTGTGGAGTCATCCTGTGCTGTCCTAAGTGATATCCATGTTCTGTTGATTAGCACCGAGAATACCTGTCCATCATCCGCCCAGCATTTGAGAAGAATGAGGCTTTTTCCAGCCTTTGATGAATACGTTTTAATTTACTTCTGAAGCAGAATCAGCAATGACTGGCTGAAAAAGAGCCAGACATTGGTGAGGAGGACAGCATTCGGATTCTTATCAGATGATTTTCCCGGTATGCCTGGAGGGTAGCTACTCCATGGTGGAGCTCTGCTATCCAAAGGGGGAGGTCTGTCAGGTGAGGTAGGGTCCAGGCAGCAAGTCCTCCCTTCTAACTAGGCCTTGGTAATGAGTGCCAAATTTGATTAGTCCTGACATTTTAGCCAATTGTGCATTCTGATACAGTAGTTAAAATGTATCTGTTTTTGATTTTAAGTGCATGGAGAGGTGTGGCACAGTGGCCAGGGCAGCTAACTCCGGAGCGCAGTGCTAACGATTCGATAACCAGTTCCGAAGGCAAGATCAGCTCAGCATCATGTGACTCTAGGTAGTAGCTCACTTAATCTCTAAAACGCCCCCCTGCACCCTGAGACCCTTAGGGGTGATTAGTTCACGCTTTACAAATCGTTTTCTTTTTGGGGAGCTACAGGTCCCAGTATGGAAAATGTAACTGCCTAAAAACAGAAGTGTATGGAGATATCACTTTGGTATTCAGTAAGCTTTGGAAATAAGCATTGGCAAGTCCAATAGATCTTGCTTTCATGACCTATAGCTTTGCCAATGCACTTTGGCAATGCTGTTCAGTATCAGTAAAATGGAAAATATTTTTGGGCAGTGTTGTGTTTTATTTGCAAAAAAAAAGAAACAATGAGTCCTGACTTGGTGCGTGCGAAGAGCGTACATGTCATGATACTACTGTACCTGCTACATCAATAGTGCTGTGGAATCTTTGGTGCATACAAACTAAAATGTGAACAAATATTAGTTGTTCTACACTTGAATTCATGCCTCTATGCTGACTGTAAGCTATTGTAATTGACACAAAATCATTATGATGTGTAAAAGTATTCATTCCTGGCTTAGTTTTAACCAGGCTTCAGTTAGATCTTGGAACCATCTTGTTTAAAATGGATGCTAAATCACAATTTTTGTTCTGTTTTTATATTTCTCTCGACGCTAGACAGCAGCAAGACATCAGTCTTTTATGTCTGTATGCATTGTGTGCCTGTGAATGGTACAGTACATGGGAGATGTAGTGCTGTGTAGTGTGTGTAGGTGTTATATGTATATGATGTATGTATGTGTGCCTCTGTATGGTACAATGTCTGGAAGAATATGGGTTCCATTTTGGGAGACCCAGAGCTAACTGGAGGAATTTGTAGCAGTGGAGGAATCCCCCCCACATAGATTTGTGGATTGCTGAAGTCTTATGAGCTGGGTGGGAGTAAGGGAGAGCCAGGCTCTTCAGTATATGTCAAAGTGTGGTCTTTGATTCAGAGAGAGGTAACTGGGAAGGGTCCTGGGCACACCTGAGTAAGAAGATGGGGTTGATAAGCAAATCATAAAGAGTAGCGCTTAGGCCCTGGAGTAACCTTTTGACAACACATCACTGTGGCTAATATCCAGGTGTGTACCTGTAGTCACCCCCATGGCCTGTGTTGTGGGGCAATATGGTTTGCCCCTGCTGTGACACTACCTTCTGGAGGAAAGGCTGGCCAGAGGATAGGGCACTTTCAAAAGGAAGCAGGCTTCAAAATAAACGTCAAAGACTCTGACTCTCAATCACATTTTGTTTCTGGAAATGGACTGTAAGAGGGGAGGTTGCGGCACCCAAAATGAGTCAACTGTTGAGCAGCTACTCTGGTTGTGTGAGGAGGAGAAGCTCTGCAAGACTTCTGCCTGTGACCAGGGCTGTGCGGTCTCGGCCTGCCAGTCGCCAGATGGTTGAGGGGACACCACTCAGGAAATCCAAGATCACCTGCCCCTGGAGCCTGGAGCAACAGTGCCTGCCAGCTTGCCAACACCAGTGTGCCCTGTGAGGAAGAGGAGAGCGTTGGAGGGGGCAAGGTCCAGTGAGGGTTCCTGGTGATTGGATCCCTGTAGCGAGATGGGAGGAGACAGCTGCTGCACTGATTAAGTTGTTGACAGTGTGTAGGTTAATGTTGTCGGAGGTAGGCCGCCATGAATGTTGCTGCTTTAGTCAGGTCATTCCCATGTGCAGGTTGGAACCCGCTGACACCATATGCCAGGTGGGGGCCACCGTGAAGATTACGGCTATGCCGATTGGGCCGTAGCCCGTATGTTGAGTAAAGTTGTAGACCGTATTCCAGGTGTGCAGAGGGAGGATGTAACCAGTTATGCTAGAGATGGGCACTGGGGTAAGGCGAGGAGTGTGGTCTGGATGAGGCCTTCGTCATGAGAAGGAGACCTATGTGGTGACCTGTGCGGGCTCAAATCCTAACAGAGGACTAGCATTGTACCGGGCACAGGTGTCTGCAGCTTCAGCACCCGGGAAGCGGGTGCGCTGTGAGACTCCAGTCGAGCAGGTTCTGCTACTGTGGGTAAGACTGATTTACAGGCCAGGCGGCCCTGGGGTAACTTGCCTGCTTTATAGCGCTTCGGAGCTGGAACACTTGTGGGACTCCTGAGACTCCGATTACTAGTCGGGCATAACCTGAATGTCGCTTGTAGTGAATGCTCCTTCTTACAAAGTATTCGGTAATTAGAATTGACTGTTTGGCATGGGAAGGCTGCCTGAGACCGCAGACTCCAGGCTTTGTCTGTGCGACCGCAACTTATCAATCAGTGAACTAGATGTTAGAGAACTAATCAAGCTGTCTGGAATGTAGAGCTGAGCTATTCTGTCAGAGGGAGCCAAAAACACTGTATTTATAATATTTCACAGACTACCGTGAGAAAGCCATATGCGATGTCATGGGATTCCCCGTAGGAATCTAATAGGCATAAATGAAGTACCTGAATATATGGGCTTAAACCACATTATTTAAAGCAAGCACAGCAGGCCTTTAAAGGGATTGACTTTTCTGAAGTATCATATATAATGCATTCACGATAAAGATGGAGGGCCTTTGGCGGTAAACAAATGTTGGGCAAGTGGATGTTGTTGTGGGCACCTGAGTAAACAATGTGTAAGCACACAACATTGCAATGGCAACCAGAAAGCAGCTTTTAAGATTTAAACGCTTCGATATACATGTCATTTATTCTAGAAGAGCCCATGACGTATCTTACTATTAGGTTAATATTCCTTGTAGGTTTCATTGTGGTGATAGACGGCCGCAGCGGTTTTCCTTTTTTTCGACACCTTATGAACACACAGTCAATCTTATATTAGTAAATGTCATCCTTTGCCAGAGAGAGGATATGTAACATAAAACAAGAAGATTTAGAGTCCTTGCTTAACCTCAAAATACGAGGTGACTTCAACTTTCCTGCCTCTTTAGTAACTTGGGAAACTTCTTAAAGGAAATCCAGAAATTAATCCCTTTATCCTCTATAGGAATTTGGAAGTTAGTGATGGAAACAGGTGGATTGTCATTCGCAGTTCATAGAGAAACGATTCCATTTACAGCGGCGCTCCCTATGCCACATGTCTGGAAGTCACAGTCTTTCCACTGTGTTGGTTGTAATTTGTATTTAAAAACTGTGCCCGGGTCACAGGGAAGGGGGCATGAGGCTTTGTATGTTAATGTTACGATACGTATTAACCACACCCCTCACCCTTCTACCCCTTCTCTGCAGTCCTTTCCTGTCTGGCAGCCATTATGTCCCTTCTCTTCGTCAAGGATGCTTGGAGTCCATGCTAGAACATGAGGGTGCCTTATATGTACGTGAGGGACATTTTCACTTCTATACAGCTCCTGTTGTGGTATTAAGGAAAGCTGGGACTGCTGCTTTAACTTCAGGGATATGTGTTTGACCTCCATTGTCGTAGGTTCATATGTCAGCAGGACCACTCAGCCTTTCATCCTCCCCACGCAGAAATCCACGAGTGAATGTGCTTTCTATGAATAGTTGTTTCCCATGCTCAACATGCCTAATACACACAAAACAAACCCTTTTACACACAAAACAAACTCTTCTGCTTCCCATACACTATTTGTTCGTTATGTGAGTGTTTGTTGCACTGTAACTGTTCCCTGTATGAGAATCTTGCTTTCCTGTTGTCTGTGTGTGATGGAAGCTTGCTCTGCTGGTATCTGCTCTATGCGCTTGGCCGGCCTGAGGCTGCTGCCCTTGCTGTACCTCTCCTTGTACTTCTGTTTCTGTGCAGAAGCTGCACTGATTGAGGGAAGCTTGCCTTGCTGTTGTATGTTCTATTCCTGTTTTCTGTCTGTGTAGCAAGCTGCTGTTTGGATGCTTTGCTTGTTCTTCCTGCGAGTGAAGCTTGCACTCATGTTGCATTTGCTATCCCTGTGTGTGGAGTTAAGCTCGTACTACGCTGCTCCGTACCATTTCTCACTACAACCCCATTTTTTGTACTGGTTCTGTGTAGGAGAAAAGCTTGCATTGGTGTTCAGTTTACTTTCCCTGTATGTGGAGGTAATTGGTCCTATGCTGCTCAGTACTAATTCTCATTGCGACCCCTTCTTTTGTACTGGTTCTGTGCAGAAGTGAATCTTGCACTGGCATTGCATGTGCTGTCCCTGTGTGTGGAGGTAAGCGCGTCTTATACTGCTCTGTACCATTTCCCACTGCAGCCCCTTCTTTTGTACTGGTTCCGTGTAGGAGAGAAGCTTGCAATGCTGCGTGAGTAAAGCTTGCACTGGTGTTGCATGTGTGGCCTTGTGTGTGGAGGTAAGCGCTTCTTATGCTGCTCTGTACCATTTCCCACTGCAGCCCCTTCTTTTGTACTGGTTCTGTGTAGGAGAGAAGCTTGCAATGCTGCGTGAGTAAAGCTTGCACTGGTGTTGCATGTGTGGCCCTGTGTGTGGATGAAAGCGCGTCTTATACTGCTCTGTACCATTTCCCACTGCAGCCCCTTCTTTTGTACTGGTTCCGTGTAGGAGAGAAGCTTGCAATGCTGCGTGAGTAAAGCTTGCACTGGTGTTGCATGTGTGGCCTTGTGTGTGGAGGTAAGCGCTTCTTATGCTGCTCTGTACCATTTCCCACTGCAGCCCCTTCTTTTGTACTGGTTCTGTGTAGGAGAGAAGCTTGCAATGCTGCGTGAGTAAAGCTTGCACTGGTGTTGCATGTGTGGCCCTGTGTGTGGATGAAAGCGCTTCATATGCTGCTCTGCACCATTTCCCACTGCAGCCCCTTCTTTTGTACTGGTTCCGTGTAGGAGAGAAGCTTGCAATGCTGCATGAGTGAAGCTTGCACTGGTGTTGCATGTGTGGCCCTGTGTGTGGAGGTAAGCGCTTCATATGCTGCTCTGTACCATTTCCCACTGCAGCCCCTTCTTTTGTACTGGTTCCGTGTAGGAGAGACGCTTGCAATGCTGCATGAGTGAAGCTTGCACTGGTGTTACATGTGTGGCCCTGTGTGTGGAGGTAAGCGCTTTATATGCTGTTCTGTACCGTTTCCCACTGCGGCCCTTCTTTTGTACTGGTTCCGTGTAGGAGAGAAGCTTGCAATGCTGCGTGAGTAAAGCTTGCACTGGTGTTGCATGTGTGGCCCTGTGTGTGGAGGTAAGCGCTTCATATGCTGCTCTGTACCATTTCCCACTGCAGCCCCTTCTTTTGTACTGGTTCCGTGTAGGAGAGACGCTTGCAATGCTGCATGAGTGAAGCTTGCACTGGTGTTACATGTGTGGCCCTGTGTGTGGAGGTAAGCGCTTCATATGCTGCTTGGTACCATTCCCCACTGCGGCCCCTTCTTTTGTACTGGTTCCGTGTAGGAGAAACGTTTGCAATGCTGCGTGAGTGAATCTTGCACTGGTGTTGCGTGTGTGGAGGTAAGCACTTCATATGCTGCTCGGTACCATTTCCCACTGCAGCCCCTTCTTTCGTATTGGTTCCGTGTAGGAGAGACGCTTGCAATGCTGCGTGAGTAAAGCTTGCACTGGTGTTGCATGTATGGCCCTGTGTGTGGAGGTAAGCGCTTCTTATGCTGCTTGGTACCATTTCCCACTGCAGCCACTTCTTTTGTACTGGTTCTGTGTAGTAGAAAAGCCTGCACTGCTGTGTGAGTGAAGCTTGCACTGGTGTTGCATGTGATGTCCCTGTGAGTGGAGGAAAGCGCTTCTTATGCTGCTCTGTACCATTCCCCACTGCTGCCCTTCTGTTGTACTGGTTCTGTGTAGGAGAGAAGCCTCCACTGCTTTGTAAGTGAAGCTTGCACTGGTGTTGCATGTGCTGTCCCTGTGTGTGGATGAAAGAGCTTCATATGCTGGTTGGTACCATTTCCCACTGCGGCTCTTCTTTTGTACTGGTTCTGTGTAGGAGAGACGCTTGCAATACTGCGTGAGTAAAGCTTGCACTGGTGTTGCATGTGTGGCCTTGTGTGTGGAGGTAAGCGCTTCTTATGCTGCTTAGTACCATTTCCCACTGCAGCCACTTCTTTTGTACTGGTTCTGTGTAGTAGAAAAGCCTGCACGGCTGTGTGAGTGAAGCTTGCACTGGTGTTGCATGTGATGTCCCTGTGAGTGGAGGAAAGCGCTTCTTATGCTGCTCTGTACTATTCCCCACTGCTGCCCTTCTGTTGTACTGGTTCTGTGTAGGAGAGAAACCTGCACTGCTTTGTGAGTGAAGCTTGGACTGGTGTTGCATATGTGGCCCTGTGTGTGGATGAAAGCGCTTCATATGCTGCTCTGTACCATTCCCCACTGCGGCCCTTCTTTTGTACTGGTTCTGTGTAGGAGAGAAGCTTGCAATGCCTCGTGAGTAAAGCTTGCACTGGTGTTGCATGTGTGGCCCTGTGTGTGGATGAAAGCGCTTCATATGCTGCTCTGTACCACTTCCCACTGCAGCCCCTTCTTTCGTACTGGTTCCGTGTAGGAGAGACCCTTGCAATGCTGCGTGAGTAAAGCTTGCACTGGTGTTGCATGTGTGGCCCTGTGTGTGGAGGTAAGCGCTTCTTATGCTGCTCGGTACCATTTCCCACTGTGGCCCTTCTTTTGTACTTGTTCCGTGTAGGAGAGACGCTTGCAATGCTGCATGAGTGAAGCTTGCACTGGTGTTGCATGTGTGGCCCTGTGTGTGGAGGTAAGCGTTTCTTATGCTGTCTGTACCATTTCCCACTGAGGCCCCTTCTTTTGTACTGGTTCCGTGTAGGAGAGAAGCCTGCAATGCTGCATGAGTGAAGCTTGCACTGGTGTTGCGTGTGTGGAGGTAAGCGCTTCTTATGCTGCTCTGTACCATTTCCCAGTGCTGCCCTTCTTTTGTACTGGTTCTGTGTAGGAGAGAAGCTTGCAATGCTGCATGAGTGAAGCTTGCACTGGTGTTGCATGTGTGGCCCTGTGTGTGGAGGTAAGCGCTTCTTATGCTGCTCTGTACCATTTCCCACATCAGCCCTTCTTTTGTACTGGTTCTGTGTAGTAGAAAAGCCTGCACAGCTGTGTGAGTGAAGGTTGTATTAGTGTTGCATGTGTGGCCCTGTGTGTGGATGTAAGCACTTCTTATGCTGCTCTGTACCATTTCCCACTGCAGCTTTTGTACTGGTTCTGTGTAGTAGAAAAGCCTGCACTGCTGTGTGAGTGAAGCTTGTATTGGTGTTGCATGTGTGGCCCTGTGTGTGGATGTAAGCGCTTCTTATGCTGCTCTGTACCATTTCGCACTGAGGCCCCTTCTTTTGTACTGGTTCTTTGTAGGAGAGAAGCCTGTAATGCTGCATGAGTGAAGCTTGCACTGGTGATGCATGTGTGGCCCTGTGTGTGGATGTAAGCGCTTCTTATGCTGCTCTGTACCATTTCCCACTGCAGCTTTTGTACTGGTTCCGTGTAGGAGAGAAGCCTGCACTGCTTTGTGAGTGAAGCTTGCACTGGTGTTGCATGTGTGGCCCTGTGTGTGGATGTAAGCGCTTCTTATACTGCTCTGTACCATTTCCCACTGTAGCCCCTTCTTTTGTACTGGTTCCCTGTAGGAGAGACGCTTGCAATGCTGCATGAGTGAAGCTTGCACTGGTGTTGCATGTGTGGCCTTGTGTGTGGATGAAAGCGCTTCTTATGCTGCTCTGTACCATTTCGCACTGAGGCCCCTTCTTTTGTACTGGTTCGTGTAGGAGAGAAGCATACAATGCTGCGTGAGTGAAGCTTGCACTGGTGTTGCATGTGTGGCCCTGTGTGTGGAGGTAAGCGCTTCTTATGCTGCTTGGTACCATTTCCCACTGCGGCCCTTCTTTTGTACTGGTTCTGTGTAGGAGAGAAGCTTGCAATGCTGCGTGAGTGAAGCTTGCACTGGTGATGCATGTGTGGCCCTGTGTGTGGAGGTAAGCGCTTCTTATGCTGCTTGGTACCATTTCCCACTGCAGCCCCTTCTTTTGTACTGGTTCCGTGTAGGAGAGAAGCTTGCAATGCTGCATGAGTGAAGCTTGCACTGGTGTTGCATGTGTGGCCCTGTGTGTGGATGAAAGCGCTTCATATGCTGCTCTGTACCATTTCCCACTGCGGCCCTTCTTTTATACTGGTTCTGTGTAGAAGAGAAGCTTGCAATGCTGCGTGAGTAAAGCTTGCACTGGTGTTGCATGTGTGGCCCTGTGTGTGCAGGTAAGCGCTTCATATGCTGCTTGGTACCATTCCCCACTGCGGCCCCTTCTTTTGTACTGGTTCCGTGCAGGAGAGACGTTTGCAATGCTGCGTGAGTGAATCTTGCCCTGGTGTTGCGTGTGTGGAGGTAAGCGCTTCATATGCTGCTCTGTACCATTTCCCACTGCAGCCCCTTCTTTTGTACTGGTTCCGTGTAGGAGAGACGCTTGCAATGCTGCGTGAGTAAAGCTTGCACTGGTGTTGCATGTGTGGCCCTGTGTGTGGAGGTAAGCGCTTCATATGCTGCTCTGTACCATTTCCCACTGCAGCCCCTTCTTTTGTACTGGTTCCGTGTAGGAGAGACGCTTGCAATGCTGCATGAGTGAAGCTTGCACTGGTGTTACATGTGTGGCCCTGTGTGTGGAGGTAAGCGCTTTATATGCTGTTCTGTACCGTTTCCCACTGCGGCCCTTCTTTTGTACTGGTTCCGTGTAGGAGAGAAGCTTGCAATGCTGCGTGAGTAAAGCTTGCACTGGTGTTGCATGTGTGGCCCTGTGTGTGGAGGTAAGCGCTTCATATGCTGCTCTGTACCATTTCCCACTGCAGCCCCTTCTTTTGTACTGGTTCCGTGTAGGAGAGACGCTTGCAATGCTGCATGAGTGAAGCTTGCACTGGTGTTACATGTGTGGCCCTGTGTGTGGAGGTAAGCGCTTCATATGCTGCTTGGTACCATTCCCCACTGCGGCCCCTTCTTTTGTACTGGTTCCGTGTAGGAGAAACGTTTGCAATGCTGCGTGAGTGAATCTTGCACTGGTGTTGCGTGTGTGGAGGTAAGCACTTCATATGCTGCTCGGTACCATTTCCCACTGCAGCCCCTTCTTTCGTATTGGTTCCGTGTAGGAGAGACGCTTGCAATGCTGCGTGAGTAAAGCTTGCACTGGTGTTGCATGTATGGCCCTGTGTGTGGAGGTAAGCGCTTCTTATGCTGCTTGGTACCATTTCCCACTGCAGCCACTTCTTTTGTACTGGTTCTGTGTAGTAGAAAAGCCTGCACTGCTGTGTGAGTGAAGCTTGCACTGGTGTTGCATGTGATGTCCCTGTGAGTGGAGGAAAGCGCTTCTTATGCTGCTCTGTACCATTCCCCACTGCTGCCCTTCTGTTGTACTGGTTCTGTGTAGGAGAGAAGCCTCCACTGCTTTGTAAGTGAAGCTTGCACTGGTGTTGCATGTGCTGTCCCTGTGTGTGGATGAAAGAGCTTCATATGCTGGTTGGTACCATTTCCCACTGCGGCTCTTCTTTTGTACTGGTTCTGTGTAGGAGAGACGCTTGCAATACTGCGTGAGTAAAGCTTGCACTGGTGTTGCATGTGTGGCCTTGTGTGTGGAGGTAAGCGCTTCTTATGCTGCTTAGTACCATTTCCCACTGCAGCCACTTCTTTTGTACTGGTTCTGTGTAGTAGAAAAGCCTGCACGGCTGTGTGAGTGAAGCTTGCACTGGTGTTGCATGTGATGTCCCTGTGAGTGGAGGAAAGCGCTTCTTATGCTGCTCTGTACTATTCCCCACTGCTGCCCTTCTGTTGTACTGGTTCTGTGTAGGAGAGAAACCTGCACTGCTTTGTGAGTGAAGCTTGGACTGGTGTTGCATATGTGGCCCTGTGTGTGGATGAAAGCGCTTCATATGCTGCTCTGTACCATTCCCCACTGCGGCCCTTCTTTTGTACTGGTTCTGTGTAGGAGAGAAGCTTGCAATGCCTCGTGAGTAAAGCTTGCACTGGTGTTGCATGTGTGGCCCTGTGTGTGGATGAAAGCGCTTCATATGCTGCTCTGTACCACTTCCCACTGCAGCCCCTTCTTTCGTACTGGTTCCGTGTAGGAGAGACCCTTGCAATGCTGCGTGAGTAAAGCTTGCACTGGTGTTGCATGTGTGGCCCTGTGTGTGGAGGTAAGCGCTTCTTATGCTGCTCGGTACCATTTCCCACTGTGGCCCTTCTTTTGTACTTGTTCCGTGTAGGAGAGACGCTTGCAATGCTGCATGAGTGAAGCTTGCACTGGTGTTGCATGTGTGGCCCTGTGTGTGGAGGTAAGCGTTTCTTATGCTGTCTGTACCATTTCCCACTGAGGCCCCTTCTTTTGTACTGGTTCCGTGTAGGAGAGAAGCCTGCAATGCTGCATGAGTGAAGCTTGCACTGGTGTTGCGTGTGTGGAGGTAAGCGCTTCTTATGCTGCTCTGTACCATTTCCCAGTGCTGCCCTTCTTTTGTACTGGTTCTGTGTAGGAGAGAAGCTTGCAATGCTGCATGAGTGAAGCTTGCACTGGTGTTGCATGTGTGGCCCTGTGTGTGGAGGTAAGCGCTTCTTATGCTGCTCTGTACCATTTCCCACATCAGCCCTTCTTTTGTACTGGTTCTGTGTAGTAGAAAAGCCTGCACAGCTGTGTGAGTGAAGGTTGTATTAGTGTTGCATGTGTGGCCCTGTGTGTGGATGTAAGCACTTCTTATGCTGCTCTGTACCATTTCCCACTGCAGCTTTTGTACTGGTTCTGTGTAGTAGAAAAGCCTGCACTGCTGTGTGAGTGAAGCTTGTATTGGTGTTGCATGTGTGGCCCTGTGTGTGGATGTAAGCGCTTCTTATGCTGCTCTGTACCATTTCGCACTGAGGCCCCTTCTTTTGTACTGGTTCTTTGTAGGAGAGAAGCCTGCAATGCTGCATGAGTGAAGCTTGCACTGGTGATGCATGTGTGGCCCTGTGTGTGGATGTAAGCGCTTCTTATGCTGCTCTGTACCATTTCCCACTGCAGCTTTTGTACTGGTTCCGTGTAGGAGAGAAGCCTGCACTGCTTTGTGAGTGAAGCTTGCACTGGTGTTGCATGTGTGGCCCTGTGTGTGGATGTAAGCGCTTCTTATACTGCTCTGTACCATTTCCCACTGTAGCCCCTTCTTTTGTACTGGTTCCCTGTAGGAGAGACGCTTGCAATGCTGCATGAGTGAAGCTTGCACTGGTGTTGCATGTGTGGCCTTGTGTGTGGATGAAAGCGCTTCTTATGCTGCTCTGTACCATTTCGCACTGAGGCCCCTTCTTTTGTACTGGTTCGTGTAGGAGAGAAGCATACAATGCTGCGTGAGTGAAGCTTGCACTGGTGTTGCATGTGTGGCCCTGTGTGTGGAGGTAAGCGCTTCTTATGCTGCTTGGTACCATTTCCCACTGCGGCCCTTCTTTTGTACTGGTTCTGTGTAGGAGAGAAGCTTGCAATGCTGCGTGAGTGAAGCTTGCACTGGTGATGCATGTGTGGCCCTGTGTGTGGAGGTAAGCGCTTCTTATGCTGCTTGGTACCATTTCCCACTGCAGCCCCTTCTTTTGTACTGGTTCCGTGTAGGAGAGAAGCTTGCAATGCTGCATGAGTGAAGCTTGCACTGGTGTTGCATGTGTGGCCCTGTGTGTGGATGAAAGCGCTTCATATGCTGCTCTGTACCATTTCCCACTGCGGCCCTTCTTTTATACTGGTTCTGTGTAGAAGAGAAGCTTGCAATGCTGCGTGAGTAAAGCTTGCACTGGTGTTGCATGTGTGGCCCTGTGTGTGCAGGTAAGCGCTTCATATGCTGCTTGGTACCATTCCCCACTGCGGCCCCTTCTTTTGTACTGGTTCCGTGCAGGAGAGACGTTTGCAATGCTGCGTGAGTGAATCTTGCCCTGGTGTTGCGTGTGTGGAGGTAAGCGCTTCATATGCTGCTCTGTACCATTTCCCACTGCAGCCCCTTCTTTTGTACTGGTTCCGTGTAGGAGAGACGCTTGCAATGCTGCGTGAGTAAAGCTTGCACTGGTGTTGCATGTGTGGCCCTGTGTGTGGAGGTAAGCGCTTCTTATGCTGCTTGGTACCATTTCCCACTGCAGCCACTTCTTTTGTACTGGTTCTGTGTAGTAGAAAAGCCTGCACTGCTGTGTGAGTGAAGCTTGCACTGGTGTTGCATGTGATGTCCCTGTGAGTGGAGGAAAGGGGATTCTTATGCTGCTCTGTACCATTCCCCACTGCTGCCCTTCTTTTGTACTGGTTCTGTGTAGGAGAGAAGCCTGCACTGCTTTGTGAGTGAAGCTTGCACTGGTGTTGCATGTGTGGCCCTGTGTGTGGATGAAAGCGCTTCATATGCTGCTCTGTACCATTCCCCACTGAGGCCCTTCTTTTGTACTGGTTCTGTGTAGGAGAGAAGCTTGCAATGCTGCGTGAGTAAAGCTTGCACTGGTGTTGCATGTGTGGCCCTGTGTGTGGAGGTAAGCGCTTCATATGCTGCTCTGTACCACTTCCCACTGCAACCCCTTCTTTCGTACTGGTTCCGTGTAGGAGAGACGCTTGCAATGCTGCGTGAGTAAAGCTTGCACTGGTGTTGCATGTGTGGCCCTGTGTGTGGAGGTAAGCGCTTCTTATGCTGTCTATACAATTTCCCACTGAGGCCCCTTCTTTCGTACCGGTTCCGTGTAGGAGAGAAGCCTGCAATGCTGCATGAGTGAAGCTTGCACTGGTGTTGCGTGTGTGGAGGTAAGCGCTTCTTATGCTGCTGTGGTAAATAAAAACTAATTATTTACGCTGTCGGAATTTCTATAATTACCCAAGAAATGGTAATACATAAAATGAGGAGCAGAGTCCGTGGTCTTCGAGTTGAAAGGGTTTTATTCCAGAACTCGAGTTAAGGGAGAGCTCCTTCACCAAGCGGGTTCACGAGTAGTGTGCTTTACTTGGAACATAACAGCACTTATATACATTATGAGTACAATCAAAAGAAGGAGTTCCCCCGGACTTGATTCAATCATTCATGATGTAATCATACGGAAGACATAGCATGCTTGTTCTCGTTTAAAGAATAACTTGGATTACATTTACACATAGACAAACATATTGCATTGGAGTGATTGTGGTGACAAGTTACAGAGTTACTAGTGTCTGGGGACAGAGAATCGAGGCATTGTTACAGGGTCGTTTCTGTCGGAAAGGTAAAGAGGACGAGGCATTGTGCGTTCTTTACTTCTTACACAAGGGCGGTGATGTCTCACAATGGTATAGCTGGGAGGAAGGAGAATGGGCTGTGGTTAACTATTCTTCTTCATGGCTGTCTCATGTGCTTGATCAGGTTTTCCCTTGATTGTTGACCCAACCCGTGGTTGCCCCAACAAGCTGAGAGATCATTGACGAGCGAGAGCTGCTCGTTCTGTGACAGAGTTGGAGAGGGGGGGGGTTTGGCGAGCCAACCATCTTAACTGACTCCGTTCTGGTCTAAGGGAAAATATCGAACGGGACGGAAACCCGTAAGATACACGATGGCTGGCCATTATTTTCTTTGCATGTGCCAGTACAACGAAGAGAAAAATAGGCAAGAGGGGGTATAACAGGATCTGTGCTTGAAGTAGGAAAATCGGCTTGCCTGGTCGGTGTTAGGGTGAATAGGGTGCATGATGGGACACCAGGCGGAAAAGGGAGTTTTTAGTCAACTTCCACATTCCCTCCTTGTCCCATAGAAACCCTATTACAGAAATTCTTAATCAATTTCTATATTCATTAGGTCGTATACTTGTTCTTGCAACATGATCTTTTCATTTTTCTTTCCTCTGTTTCGTGGACGAGGAGTACAGGAAGTGGCACACAGTCCACAAAGGGCGGGGCCACACTGGACACAGAGGCAGCAGGTGAAAATAGTGGCTAAAACGAGGCCCAGGACTGTTAATGCCTTCCACCCCCAGGTGGACAGGAGGTCCCACAACCAGCCGGTCAGGGACCATTTGCCGGTGTCCATATCCAACTTATCGGATAGCACATGGAGGCGGGAGATAGCAGAATAAACTGATGGGGCGTTGTCTGGAATAAATACACAACAACTGGACCCTATTACCTTACACACACCACCACGGTCGGCTAACAGGACATCTAAAACTATACGGTGCTGCAGTGTCATGAGCCTGTCTGCAGCTACCTCAGCTGTAATGTTATATAAGGCGCCAGTTGTTTCGTCTATGGCGGCCTGAACTACACGGGTTAGTTGCCGGATGTGGCGACTATTTGCCATAGGTCCCCAGAAAGGGAGAAAACCTTTAAAGAAGTCTCCAGCTTCTTGTCCTGCAGTATCTTCTGCATCTATGACCCCCTTCGCTGTCTTCTAACTTGGGTCAGGGGGTCAATCAGGTGGTAATCGGCAGGGGCGGTGTAAGTCGGTGGTAAAAGGAATGCGATGTAGCACTTTCCAGACCAGCCTTGAGGCAACCAAGTGCGCGCATGGGGTCCACAGATGAAATAGGTGTTTGGGGCTGTTACTATGGTCGGAAAATCGGGAGCGGGTAGTGTATATGTCCTATCACACTCGCTGTTCCCCATTACTTCCCCTTTTCCTTTCCCCCTTATGCAAAACTGGCCGTTTTGCGGTACTACCCAACCTCCTTGATCTGTCCGTCTTTGATCGGCGGAAAACATTTACCTGAAGGAAGCAATGTCATGGAACTGAGAATAACTGATATTTTCGTGATCTTTGGCCCTCCCCCAGGTTACAGTAAGATCCACCATTTTAGAAACAGCCTTTACTATTTTAGTCTTTACTTCGTTCCAATTACTCTCGTTTTTCAATTTTGTCGGGGGGATGTTTCTGACTGAGGCAGAAAATATCATGGCTAATGCATAGGCGGACCCTGAATAACCGAACGGGAGAGAGAAAAAGGGCATTCCCTTATGTACGGAATGTGGCATAAAGCCACAAACCCAACAGTTCGTCTTGTTGACTATGAGTTGGTGTTTATGGAGGGTGGAAATGAAGGTATTATTTATAAACTCCTTCCTTCTGTCCTCGAGGAGTGGGGGAAGATCAACATGGGAATGCATAGTGGTATTCTTTACAAGTGTGGAAGAATGCGGAGGGAAAACTGTACATAAGATCCAACCCAGACAAGCTGCTACACAGCAAACCAGTAACATTATCAGTAGGAAAATCGAGAACCTGTTATGCAGTAATTTTACATAATTAGTCTTTTTCCATTTGCGCATCATGTCATTTCTCCTCATTTTGTCTATGAATTTAATATCAAAATGTCTCTGTACACGAGATCAATACGTCTCACAGCAGCCGCTTCACCAAGAGCTTGTTCCTGGGCTTAATTAGCTACCGGTGCGTTACGATCAGGTGTAATGTCTTTAGTCTATTTCTGGTGAGATCGCAGCCGCGATCTGTATTCCTGTTGAGGAGTGAGTTCTGGAAGTGGGGAAATTATATCCGGGGCGTTTATAGCCGTTGAACAGGGCACAGTGTCTGTTGGTGTTGGTCCCAAAAATTTTCTGCAGTGGCTAGCGTGGAGCCATCCCTTGCGTCCTTCTACTTTGACGGCCGTCCTCGTGGTCAAGAGTACTAATTTCGGAGCCGTCCACCTTTTCTCCAGGGGGCTGGTACGATCGAAGTTCCGTACAAGTATCCAATCTCCGGGCTTTATGGAGTGTTCCTCAGGCGTGGTGTGGTGTGGTCTGGAAAAGCTGCTGCAACCTGCGAACGACAAGATTGGAGTGCAGACATCAAGGAAGCCAGGTAATCTGTCAACATGTTAGAATCAATTTCAGTCAGTTTCCTAGGAGAAGGGACACCCCAGATGTTAGGAGGTCTCCCGAATGTTATTTCGAAAGGGGACAGTCCCGTCCGGGAATGTGCCACCATCCGCATGTAAAAGAGAGCGACCGGGAGGGCAGTGACCCAGTCTATCCCTTTTTCTGCACATACTTTGGCTAGTTTCGTTTTCAAGGTCTGGTTGTGTCGCTCTACCAGGCCCGCTGCTTGAGGGTGTCGGACACAATGAAATCTCCAGGAATATCCCAGTAGTAGAGAAACAGCCTCCATTAGTTTGGAAGAGAAAGGCTGTCCATTGTCTGAATAGATGACCCTTGGTAACCCATACCTGGGGAAGAATTCTCTCACTAGTTGCTTAGCGGTTGTCTGGGCACCATAGTCTGGGACGGGGTATGCTTCAGTCCATCGTGTCAGTGTACACACTACCACCAGTACATATTTGTACCCTCTACATCTGTCCATCTGGATATAATCCATTTGGAGGACTTCGAAAGGATGATCAGGAGGCTGGAATCCACCCTGTTCTACTGGTACTCCTTTACCAGGGTTAAATTGGCAACATATCATACAAGTTTTTACCTTTTGTTTGGCTGCAGCTCTTAGGTGTTTGTTAAACCAGATGTTCCGTAAACTATCCAGCATACCTTTCTCGCCTAGGTGGGTGGGGCTATGGACTGTGTCAATTATGACTTGTACCATGGAGTCAGGGAGAAACCACACTGTTCGGTTTTTGGTCATCCAACCCTGATCAGTCTGGACCCCTCCTTGTTCAGTCCATTTCTTTATTTCATCTGCGGTGGCATGTGTCTGTATGTCTTGCACATCTTTCAAGGGGTCCCTCACTATCATAGTGACAGTCTGTGTGGGTAACTGAGAGTCTGTGGTATTCGCTGGATTCTGGGCTGTCTGTTTAGCAGTCCGGTCCGCTAAGTCATTTCCTTTAGATATAGTATCTGTAGCTTTGGTATGTGCTTTGCACTTCACAATAGCTATGGCTGTAGGCAGGTGTATGGCATCTAGTAAGGCTTGAATCAGGGGACCATGTTGTATTTTGGCCCCATGTGAGGTAAGAAAACCTCTTTCTCGCCACAACACTCCAAAATTATGAACTACACCAAATGCATATTGGGAATCGGTGTAGATGTTCACGTTCTATTGTTTTGCCCATATGCAGGCCTGTGTCAGGGCGATGAGCTCTGCTGCTTGGGCTGACAGGATGTCTATTCTTTGGGTCTCTATAATTTTACAGTCCGTCGTTACTGCATAGGCTGCCACTAACTCTCCAGCGCTTGTCCTCATGCACGATCCATCCACATAAAGTGTTACATCAGGATCTGGGAGTGCAACAACTGTTAGGTCTTGTCTTGGTTTTGTCACTACATCGATCATCTCCACACAGTCATGTTGTGTCGTGTCACCTGAGCTTGAGGGCGAAAGGGTAGCGGGGTTCAATATGTTGCACCGTCTGATCTCTATGTGTGGCTGAAAGAGCGTTAGTTCGTATCCTGTCAGTCTTGCTACAGTCAGGTGTTGAGTCTGCGTTCTGTTTAGAAGGACTTCCACAGCATGTGGCACTTGTACTATCAGGGGATGTCCTAACACTATTGAATCGCTTTGTCTTATGGCCAGGGCTGTAGCCGCAACGGATTTCAGACATGCAGGCAAAGCTTGTGCTACGGGGTCCAATGTGCTAGAGAAATAAGCACAGGGTCTATTTCTTCCTGCTTGGTCTTGTGTGAGGACAGATAGTGCTGTTCCGTCACGTTCTGTCACAAACAGGGTAAAATGCTTGCTGTAATTCGGGGTGGCCAAAACTGGTGCTTGACACAGAGCTAGTTTCAGAGCTTCAAATGCTTGGGAGTGTTCTGATGTCCAAGGGAGAGTTGTATGAGTGGCTGCTTCCACTGTAGTTAACTGTATGAGTGGCTTAACTATGTGGGCATACTGAGGGATCCATTGTCTGCAATATGAAGTGAGACCAATGAATGCACGCACTCCTTTTTGTGACTTTGGCTGTGAAATTGTCGAGATCAATTGGATTCGTTCTTGTGTTAGTTGCCTACCCTTCTTGGACAGCAAATGTCCTAAGTAAGCCACTTGCTGTGCGCAGAACTGCAATTTTGAGGGAGACACCTTGTGACCTTTGTCTGTCAGGAAGTGTAGAACTGTGAGAGATGCTTTTTCACAGTCTGGTTCTGTCCTTGCTGTGATGAGAATGTCATCTACATACTGTATTAATGCTGTGTTGGTAGGCATATTGATACTGTCAAGTTGTCTTTTTAGTGCTTGGCTGTAGATGCTTGGACTTTCTGTATAGCCTTGGGGAGCTCTAGTGAACCTGAAACTTCGTCCTTTTAAACTGAATCCGAATAGATATTGACTGTCGGGATGTATAGGAATGCTGAAAAACGCATTCTTCAAGTCGATGACTGTGAAAAATGCAGCTTCGGGGTCTATGGCAGTCAGTAGTGAGGAAATATCTGGGACCACTGGATATTGTGGGATCACACATTTGTTCAGTTCTCGAAGATCAACCACCAGTCGGTAGACCGGGGGTGCCTGAGGGTCAGTCCTTTTGAGGACTGGAAGGACTGGAGAATTGCAAACATTTGAATCCGTCTCTATCACCACTCCATGTTCTATGAGTTCTTGGATTATCTTGAGTAAGGCTTGTTCAGCCTCGGGTGGAATCTTATATTGTCGTATACGGGGTAGGACTACACCCTCCTTGAGTGTGACTTGATGTGGGGTGATATCCATGTATCCGACATCAGTCGAGCTTTTTGCCCACAAATGTTGTGGGATGTCATTTAGTCTGGGGTCGAATTCTTTGACTGTGAAATGTCCTTTGAAATCTCGTAGAAACAATTTTACTCCTTCCGGTGAACAGCATATTACTGCTCCTAGTTCTTTGAGTGTCTTGATTCCTAGTAAATTCTCTGGGCATGTTTCCGTAAGGACTAGATCAGTAGTACGTGTCAGAGGACCTACTCCTAACGAGACTTGTTCAGACACTTTGTTTATGATCGGTTTTCCTGAAAAGCCCAGAGATATATTATGTGAGCCAGAGAGAGGAACCTCTGGGACTTCCTTATGACTTATGGTAGTCCTACTCGCCCCCGTGTCTATGAGGAATTTTCTGTCTTGTCCCAGTAAGTGAGCTTGTACATATGGACCTTTCTGATCCACTGGAACTGGGATAAGGGGCAAGTCACTTTCTCTCTCTAGGCTGTCTCATGCATATGGTTCAAACTCGGGGTAATCTGACTGTGCGTACTGGTACATCTGTGTGGCAGCAGCAGCAGGCGTCTGAACCTGTGGAGGGGTAATGGTCTGAGGCTGCTGAGTGTTACCTGGTCTGGGAGTGTGAGGGCGTTCTTTTGTCTTTCCTGACGCTATGTTATTTTTCAGGACTGGGCATTCCCTCACAAAATGGCCTGGTTGCTTGCAGTAGTTGCAAGTACCTTTATTGGCTCCCACATTACCTTTGGGGTCCGTGTTTACTGGTGCCGTCTGTGCAACCAGTACCTTCATTTTTGTGTCTTTTACTCGTTTCTTTTCTTGTTCCTGTTCTTCCCTTATTCTGTTGTGGTGGTACTGTAACATTTGTAACATTTGTGAAGGACTATTTGCTTGCCAGGTACTCTCAATTTTCAACACTCTATTTCTGATGGGGGGTAAGGCGTTGTCCACCAATTTGGACACAAAAAGATGAGGATATGCCTCGCTACTATGTGCGAGTCCACTATTTATAGAGAAACATTTCTCCAATCTGGTGTAATAATCACCCGTATCCTCGTCTGGCTTTTGTTTACAGGCAGAAATGGCATCCCAATCTTCCTTTTTTGTTGCCAATAACAGAGGCAAGACCTGTATGAGGAGACTGGGTAATTCCTTTACACATTCACCTAGACCTTCACCTGGTTTTCGGTCTGTCTCTTCTTTTTCTAGGGCAGTCCACGTAATCTTTTTACTACCCGCCTCCCAGTCCTTTTCCTTCAATTTGTCAAATATGCCTGTAGGTAGAATTACTTTAAGTAGTATGATTATATCTGGATATGTAAAACTACCCAATTGGAGGATATCCTTCAACTCTCTATGAAATCCTCCGGGATCTTTTTCGTGAGAGGGCACCATCTTTTTCATTTCCAATATTTCTAACTTGGTAATGGGAGTATACAAATGTACTCGTTGCAGTGTACCATCTGGCTGGGGTATGGGGTGGACTTCTCGTAAGGGGTATTGGCCTATACTGTAAGGTTCATGGTCTGATGAAGCTAAGGTAAGTTGGAGGTAACGGAGGCGCAGGTCCAGAATGGTATTGATCAATTCCGGTCCCCGAGACCTCCATCTTTCTGTCACTACTTCTTGTAACAGTTTGTATAGCTTATCTGATCGGTGGAAGTTATTCTCGTATAAGGTAGCCAGGTGTTGGATCATATAAATACCTGCTAGCCGTTGTTCTGCTCGGGGAAGAGCCAGAAACATTTGTGCTACTATATCTGGGCCGTATACCCGGTGCTGTGATATCCAATGGGTGGCAGACCGGGCCAATTCCTTTTCTTGTTGAGTAAGGGGAGGCTCATTGTCCATCCATTCATCTAGGGCTCTTTCTGTGGACTGAAAAAGGTCTTCCGGAGAAGGATCTAATCTTTTAACTTTCCGCGACACTCGCGGGGTTCGCCACTTGGAGCCAGGACAATGTCGCGCTACACCCAGGAAATTTATTCTACCTAGTGTCGGACCCTCATCTTCCTCTGAGTCGTCCTCCTGTGTGACTTTCTCAGAGTGGATGGTGACAATTTTCTTAACCAGTCTTTTAGTTATTTTGTCGATCTGATGTCCCAGATCGTGTGCTCCCCTGTGTACCTGATCACTAAGGTCTATTAACTCAGAGTCTACGCTTCCATTACCCGGGTCTAGTTCCCGGATCAGACAATTTATGATGAACCGCAGGAGCAGTCCTCTGATGGGAACTTTTCTATTTTTCATGACCTGGACCAGAGTATCCGGACCTTCACCTGTTCGTATGAACTCATAAACTCTATCCAAATGCTTCGTTATATCAGGGACCTTCTGGAGTTGACCCAGGGCTTGTCTTAATCTCTCTGACATCGTGGCCATTGGGCCACTACCGGGTTCGGGGTCGTAAGGACACTCAAGAGGCGGGACATCGTCTTTATCCTCAGCCCCGTTCCCGGACACTCCTAAATCAGAGGTGGAACCACCGGCTACTAGTTCAGGAGCACGTGTAGACGGGCGTGTTCTAGGCATGTTAACATAAGCGGGGGGTGGTTCCGACAGATAGGCAGGGAGAAAATTGTCGGGAGCAGTGGGAATTACTTTCACTGGGGATTTGGGATGTTCTTCTATAATTTCTTCTGACAAAACGGGATAAATGCCAGTAACAAGGGCGCTTCTTTCTCTACCTGCCTGTTCAGCTAAAACCTTCTCACCTTCTTCCTGTAATTGCTTTTCTTTAGCCTGTTCCGACATTCTCTTACTTTTCTCGACTTTCCCTAGTTCTTTCTGGGCCCTCCTATGTGCTTCCTTACGCCATAACTCAATGGCTTCTGTCTGTGAGGGCCTCGATTTTTGTTTCCATTACTCTTCTTCTACTCTCATAATACATTCTATGTCCCAGGTACCTGCGGCGGGCCATCTATGCACCATTTCTAATTTTTCGGTATAGTCTACCCAAAGGTCTAAGAATAATATGGCACTCAATCCATGTTTGTTATACATGAAATGTCCAGGTGTATCTCTAGGCGGGATTTTAACTGGTTTCTCTAATAGATTCTTTTTGGTGCCGATCGTATGTAATTTGGAAAACAGAGGCATTCTTAAACTCAACTAATTACGGTTAAACAGACTTGGAATATACAAAAACAAAACAAACACTTTATACACTAGAATATAGTGCAACTGTACCGGTCTCACGAATGAGACACGTCTTTACCGTTTTCCAAAAATGGAATCCGTCTTTATACTTTCCCAGTGGTACTCACCAAGAAGCAAAACTTGAAGACCTGGTCATCGGACTCTTGACGCTTGCGCAGGAATATCGGGGCTCCAAAGACCTCGGACTCGGCGTTCTCACTGGTCGGGCTCTGGGTTGGGACGCTCCGCTATCTTCTTCACCGCCTCGTGTGGATGATCAGTCGCAGTCTGTCTCCTCCTCGTCTTGAGGGAGTTAGCGGGAACACCCCGCTGTTGTGCACTTGAAGTCCGTCGAAAGTATGGAAGGGATAAGGACCCAACTTACATCGCCGGCGCGTAGGGAAGAGGGAGCGTCCCTGTTCAGGCGCCAATTAATGTGGTAAATAAAAACTAATTATTTACGCTGTCGGAATTTCTATAATTACCCAAGAAATGGTAATACATAAAATGAGGAGCAGAGTCCGTGGTCTTCGAGTTGAAAGGGTTTTATTCCAGAACTCGAGTTAAGGGAGAGCTCCTTCACCAAGCGGGTTCAGGAGTAGTCTGCTTTACTTGGAACATAACAGCACTTATATACATTATGAGTACAATCAAAAGAAGGAGTTCCCCCGGACTTGATTCAATCATTCATGATGTAATCATACGGAAGACATAGCATGCTTGTTCTCGTTTAAAGAATAACTTGGATTACATTTACACATAGACAAACATATTGCATTGGAGTGATTGTGGTGACAAGTTACAGAGTTACTAGTGTCTGGGGACAGAGAATCGAGGCATTGTTACAGGGTCGTTTCTGTCGGAAAGGTAAAGAGGACGAGGCATTGTGCGTTCTTTACTTCTTACACAAGGGCGGTGATGTCTCACAATGGTATAGCTGGGAGGAAGGAGAATGGGCTGTGGTTAACTATTCTTCTTCATGGCTGTCTCATGTGCTTAATCAGGTTTTCCCTTGATTATTGACCCAACCCGTGGCTGCCCCCGCAAGCTGAGAGATCATTGACGAGCGAGAGCTGCTCGTTCTGTGACAGAGTTGGAGAGGGGGGGGGTTTGGCGAGCCAACCATCTTAACTGACTCCATTCTGGTCTAAGGGAAAATATCGAACGGGACGGAAACCCGTAAGATACACAATGGCTGGCCATTATTTTCTTTGCATGTGCCAGTACAACGAAGAGAAAAATAGGCAAGAGGGGGTATAACAGGATCTGTGCTTGAAGTAGGAAAATCGGCTTGCCTGGTCGGTGTTAGGGTGAATAGGGTGCATGATGGGACACCAGGCGGAAAAGGGAGTTTTTAGTCAACTTCCACACTGCTCTGTACCATTTCCCCCTGCTACCCTTCTTTTTTACTGGTTCTGTGTAGGAGAGAAGCTTGCAATTCTGCGTGAGTTAAGCTTGCACTGGTGTTGCATGTGTGGCCCTGTGTGTGGATGTAAGCGCTTCTTATGCTGCTCTGTACCATTTCCCACATCAGCCCTTCTTTTGTACTGGTTCTGTGTAGGAGAGAAGCTTGCAATGCTGCGTGAGTGAAGCTTGCACTGGTGTTGCAAGTGTGGCCCTGTGTGTGGATGTAAGCGCTTCTAATGCTGCTCTGTACCATTTCGCACTGAGGCCCCTTCTTTTGTACTGGTTCTGTGTAGGAGAGAGGCCTGCACTGCTTTGTGAGTGAAGCTTGGACTGGTGTTGCATGTGTGGCCCTGTGTGTGGATGTAAGCGCTTCTTATGCTGCTCTGTACCATTTCCCACTGCAGCCCCTTATTTTGTACTGGTTCCCTGTAGGAGAGACACTTGCAATGCTGCATGAGTAAAGCTTGCACTGGTGTTGCATGTGTGGCCTTGTGTGTGGATGAAAGCGCTTCTTATGCTGCACTGTACCATTTCCCACTGCAGCTTTTGTACTGGTTCCGTGTAGGAGAGAAGCCTGCACTGCTTTGTGAGTGAAGCTTGCACTGGTGTTGCATGTGTGGCCCTGTGTGTGGATGTAAGCGCTTCTTATGCTGCTCTGTACCATTTCGCACTGAGGCCCCTTCTTTTGTACTGGTTCGTGTAGGAGAGAAGCATACAATGCTGCGTGAGTGAAGCTTGTACTGGTGTTGTGTGTGTAGAGGTAAGCACTTCTTATGCTGCTCTGTACCATTTCCCACTGCAGCCCTTTCTTTTGTACTGGTTCTGTGTAGGAGAGAAGCTTGCAATGCTGCGTGAGTGAAGCTTGCACTGGTGTTGCATGTGTGGCCCTTTGTGTGGATGTAAGTGCTTCATATGCTGCTTGGTACCATTCCCCACTGTGGCCCTTCTTTTGTACTGGTTCCGTGTAGGAGAGACGTGTGCAATGCTGGGTTAGTGAAGCTTGCACTGGTGTTGCGTGTGTGCAGGTAAGCGCTTCTTATGCTGCTCTGTACCATTTCCCACTGCAGCCCCTTCTTTTGTACTGGTTCCGTGTAGGAGAGAAGCTTGCAATGCTGCGTGAGTGAAGCTTGCACTAGTGTTACATGTGTGGCCCTGTGTGTGGATGTAAGTGCTTCTTATGCTGCTCTGTACCTTTCCCACTGCGGCCCTTCTTTAGTACTGGTTCCGTGTAGGAGAGACGTTTGCAATGCTGCGTTAGTGAATCTTGCACTGGTGTTGCGTGTGTGGAGGTAAGCGCTTCTTATGCTGCTCTGTACCATTCCCACTGAGGCCCTTCTTTTGTACTGGTTCCGTGTAGGAGAGACGTTTGCAATGCTGCGTTAGGGAAGCTTGCACTGGTGTTGCATGTGTGGAGGTAAGCGCTTCTTATGCTGCTCTGTACCATTTCCCACTGCAGCCCCTTCTTTTGTACTGGTTCCGTGTAGGAGAGAAGCTTGCAATGCTGCGTGAGTGAAGCTTGCACTGGTGTTACATGTGTGGCCCTGTGTGTGGATGTAAGTGCTTCTTATGCTGCTCTGTACCATTTCCCACTGCGGCCCTTCTTTTGTACTGGTTCTGTGTAGTAGAAAAGCCTGCAATGCTGTGTGAGTGAAGCTTGCACTGGTGTTGCGTGTGTGGAGGTAAGTGCTTCTTATGCTGCTCTGTACCATTTCCCACTGCGGCCCTTCTTTTGTACTGGTTCTGTGTAGTAGAAAAGCCTGCAATGCTGTGTGATTGAAGCTTGCACTGGTGTTGCGTGTGTGGAGGTAAGTGCTTCTTATGCTGCTCTGTACCATTTCCCACTGCGGCCCTTCTTTTGTACTGGTTCTGTGTAGTAGAAAAGCCTGCAATGCTGTGTGAGTGAAGCTTGCACTGGTGTTGCGTGTGTGGAGGTAAGTGCTTCTTATGCTGCTCTGTACCATTTCCCACTGCGGCCCTTCTTTTGTACTGGTTCTGTGTAGTAGAAAAGCCTGCAATGCTGTGTGAGTGAAGCTTGTACTGGTGTTGTGTGTGTGGAGGTAAGTGCTTCTTATGCTGCTCTGTACCATTTCCCACTGCGACCTTTCTTTTGTACTGGTTCTGTGTAAGAGAGAAGCTTGCACTGCTGCTGACCATACTCGCCCTCCGTTTTTTTTACTAAAGCATAAAAACTCCTTTTCAAAGCCAAACCGCGGGCTTGACCAGAGCTTGCTTTTATTATAGTTCTGTCTGAGGGCGAGCTTCTGGGCGTGGTGGTACTGGCTAATGCCCCGCTACCTCGAGTCCCTTGTTATTGAAAACATTGGCTCGTGGTGCAGATAGGAGACGAAGGTCTGCGAGTGAAGAGACAGCCCAGAGTACAGGGTGCAGAGGCGGCGGGGCGCATCCACCTTCATATAGGTCCTTCCCCAAAGCGACATTTTCAGGGTTGGCCATTTCCGCAGAGTGCCCTTAACCTATGCATGGATTAAGATTAATTTGACTCTAGCACCGCCATGATGTGCCTTTACCCACGCTTGGCCAGAGCCTTCCTCCAGGGCCCCGTTTCACGCTCAACTCAGGATAATGTTTAGACGTCTTCATGACAAAGGCGTCATTCCCGGCTCTTTATCATCCGTTTTTCACCAGATATTCCCCCGGTCGTCATTTCGATTCAGAGCAGGAGGAAAGGAGATTCTTTTAGTCTGAGGATAAAGTTTGTTTCTGAGTCTTTGAGGTGTCTGCCTGTGCCAAAGAAGAGGAGGGGGGGGTCACTACACAAAGCAGAAGTGGCCCTACTTTATAAATCAGTGGTCACAAATGACCACATTTATGTGAGATCATTGGCTCGCTGTTATGTTTTGTTGCAATGTTTACATATAATCATGTGAGCTTATGTGCTCCTAGACCTTATGCATCCCCTTACATTACTTCGAGTTAGCAGATATTTCACTTTTCTTTCATTTGCATTTTGCCTTAATTTTCTTTCTCTTCCAATTGCTCAGTCGCCGAGTGCGGGCTGCTTTACAATGAATTCTCTATTCCCCCCCCCCCCCCCACAGAGATGTGATTTGCTAGAGATATTTTACATTTTCCAGTCGTTAGAACTCTATGTATTTATCTCCAAGACCAGTTTTATATGGAACAATTTCGACTGTAACTTTGCCCTTTAATAATGTGTGAGGCCCAATGCTGTGGTTCTTTTGTTTGTGTGGTAAAAGACCTACTCTGTGCATCTGTGTGCTGAGTGGACTGCGAGCCTGCACATCCGCTGCGGGCTGTGCTTCTGGCACTGTCCTATACGTGTTATGCAGGCTTTTGGATGCTGTCGTTCTGTATGAATGGTATGGATGATGGGTCGGACGCTATGCTTCTGTTCTATTTGTATGGCATGTAGAAGCAGCTGGCCAGCACGAGGGTTCACTCTTGTTGTAAGCTGTACCCAAGCTCCTTCACCACCCAGTGACACGGACCATAAGGTGGCACCGCTTCACCTTTGGAAATGTCACTGAGCGGGAAGGCTATGTTTAAGGTGAGCTACATGTGTAACATTACAGCCAAGAGATGGAAAAAATGTCAAGGTCCAAACCAAAGTTAGAGGAAAAAAAATAAAGATTTACGAAAAATTCATGAGTGAGGAATGGTCATGTCTGGTGCTGGATAGAATGAACTTCTAGGCATTGGCACAGGGCTGTTACTCACCAGCGGCCATGCCCACTACCTGTGGACATGAAACTTCGATGATGCAACACTACAGTGCGAAGGGAGCATTTCGAACACGAGACCGGCACGGATGTTTACTTGCGAGCTCTTGAATATTCATTCCTCTTCTGATCTTTTCTAGTTCAAAGTTCTACTTTTTCCATAGAGTCGTCACCATCTGGTTATAGCTGGTTATTGCAGGCAACCCCATGTAACCTGGACAACCTCTTCTTCATAAATGTGGTGTCCTGGTTTGCCATATTAGAATGTTGTTTAGGAAGTTATATATATATATATATATATATATTTTTTTTTAACTCACTAGTGCCACATTTTGTTCTTGAGTTTGATTCTCTTTGTTTTTGTTATCTTTTACAGCTCACAGGTATCATCCAGGAAATGGTGGATGGGCAGCCAACTCTAAATCAAGTGTTAGAAGTGAGTAATGAAACTATCAGCTGAGGAGATTTGACCATGGTTTCCTTTCCATGTGTAATCAAATTATAGGTGATATTTATATGCATGTTGAATTTCAATCAGTTGAACCTGTCTCACTCCTTTTAATTGCACCTTAGACTGACCTTTGCTCCATCGCCCCCATTTTCTCTTTCTGGCTCCCAATCACCCCACCATATAGTTGCCCTAGGTACTACGGGTCAGCCTTTTCGACTGGTCTTCATGTGTCCTTGTGCCCTCTATAAGTAGGAGAGTGGCCTAAAGTTGTCTTGCCGTAGGCGAGGAATAACTCCTTATCTAGCATTTGTTTTTCGAGGCCTGCCCCTAGATTAACTCCTCTCCCCAACACGAGGTGGGTCCCTAACTAGACACCGGTACTTGGAAATGTAATGTTATGTTGTTTCAGCCTTGTGGTTATGTTTTAAAGGCTTCTTCCTTGCCTTTTCCAGCATGACCTGGTTTCGCAGCTCAGCTTAAAATCTGGTCATTGTAGGTGTTTTCTCAGCGCCATGCTGACCTCTGTGGTGACGTTATGGGGCAGCAGCCTGGTGCACCACACGCTCGGTACAGTCCACCACCTTATGTGAGAAAGAAGGTCCCACCCAGCCCCACATCATGTTACATGTGCAGTGCCACGCATGCATCTTTTTGTGCACAGATGTACTATGTAAACAGCCCTGCTTGAGATATTCTCAAAAGTAGTTTTGATATTCCTATGTGCGTTGTGTTTGACTCTTCTACAAGAAATGAAGGATAAAAAAGATGAAAAAATCCTGCCATTTTAGACTGCTCTCTTGATTACTACTAAAATGTTAAATCAGAAAGGCCCTCGCTGCCTTTTTCCTCTGATCAAACCTTATCGTCCCAACAGGTACCTCAGCTCTTCAGGGAGCGCTCTACCTGGGATCCCTAAGATAGAGCGCGCATGGGAGGGGGCTCCTTCAGTTTTCTGGCCTCTATGGCTCTGGAACTCGCCGTCTTTGGAATTAAGAAAGGATCCCTCTGAAGCAGCTATGTTTTGGGAAAAACTGAAGACCTGATTTTTTCAACAAATTAAAAAACATAAATGAGTTGAGGGCAGGATCGTGAGGCTTCAGTGTCGGAATCCAGTGCGGGGACCTTCCGAATGGAGTAACCAGGCCCTTTATAAACTCCTAACATAAAACATAACGTGTCATTTCATTTGGCAGTGTTCTCTTTAAAGAAGGAGAAAAAATTTTCTGTGTGATGTTAGTATTTTAATTCACTTTTTGGTTCGTGATCTCAGCAGCATCTGATTGTAGAGCAGGTCTTTGGGCATCGCTCAATGAGCTGAACTAGCCAGACATGAAAGCTGCAGATCTTCAGCAGCGGATCCTGTTTTGATTTTGTGACTGAGCGGAGGAAGGAGATGTAGAGAAAGAACTACCTGCAGAGAGCGCAGCCCTTGTGCTGCCCTTCTCCAGTGAAATGTATGTATAGTGCATAATTCATTCCATCCCCGCTGCGCAAACTCATCTCCACCTTAACCTGCTTTGCCACCCCTGTATCCCAGAGCTGACTGTCTACTTAGTGAGTGGTAGAAGTCTTAGACACAACACCAGCCGTCAGCACGCTCTCAAGTGCAGTGCAACCCTGCCAGGCTAACAAGCTAAAAGACTTGTTCAGTGCCAGAGGAAGCAGCCCTCTCTGCAATGGGGGATCACAGCATCCCATTCCATCAATTTACCATGTCCCCCCTACGATGACAAACAAATTCCTTGGTACCCAAACAATCACTTTCAGCTGCCCCCCCCCCCCCAATTTTTGCACCACAGATTTCTGCCACATCGCTTTACTGTGGCTTAACATGCTTAGGCTCTGTACCCTTTTGTATATTTACATGTGCATACTTTTATATAGCTGTTATTTCAGTGGTGAAACACATTTGTAAGTGTTCTAAGTTTTTGCAGAAAAGAAAAACAAGTCTGGCAAGTGAAGAATTTACCCCAGGCTCCCTCACTATGATCAAATTTGTTAAAGCGCCCGGGTTTTTTGTTTCCAACGTTAAGTCTTATCACCATTTATTCAAGGTTTGCGTTTTGATATCATCGACACTTGATCTTCGCTTCTGTCTCTTGTATTCACTTGTAAACTTATCATGCACACTTGATTACTGCTGTTGCACGCTGTTTATGCATTTTCTCTTTCACTTTTTTTTTATCATTTGAGGTTTCTAGCATGCCGCCTTTGAGTTTCTGATTCAGTGTTGGCCCTAGGTTCCTAGCACATACATCCTGTACCCTGATCAACCATTCTTTATCTGTTTATTGCAACTATTCATGAGACCAACCCCTTGTGTTTGGCATCCACTAAACTCTGGATTCGTTTGATAGCCCTCCTTGGGAATTCATCTTGTTGGATGATATGATGTCCAGAGCTGTGGGTGACCATGTAATGATGCTCTGTAAAGGGGCTCTTCATCATTGTGAACTCTGCTCTTCAGAATCGCAGCTCTATTGTGGATTATATGATGGCTGGTAGTGGTATCTCCGCTTCAGACTCTTCTTTTCTTTCAGAGAGTGGATGAGTGGATGGGCAAAGAAGGCCTCCTCGATCCTAGCGTCAAGTCCATTTTCGTTACCTGCGGGGACTGGGACTTGAAACTCATGTGAGTACAATTCTGAAGCACCATGAATCTTCACTCTACACTTTCACCAGGCAATGCGCAGAGTCTACAAACTCTCCAGGGTTTGATGTGCTATTCATCACAATCGCTACTCTGCACATATATATATGTATATTTTGTGGTCTTTCCAGCAGGATATGGGGACAGAAGAATTGTGGAAAGGTTGTGTAGATCAGAGGAAGAGACTAGTGAACAAAATCAGTTGGAAGGACGGACACAAAGGGATAGATGGATGTCAGATATGCTGATTTGGCCTTTCTTGAGAGGTTTCACAGCACAGTCTGTGACGCTATTCTCACTGTGTTTCTATGCATGTGTGTGTGCTTGAGTGAACGAGGCTGGGCTACCACCTACATTAAATAAGGCTTTCTCTAAATGTTTCTTAAACATTGCAAACACATATTCGATATATTTTATATTTTTTATCTAATTTAAGTGGTAGAATTTCGCTTGGTGTGTTGTTGGTTAAAGGTTGTGACCATCTCAATTGCTTGAGGCAAAGACATTTGACAGGTTGCCTTTCCTGCCCTTTTGATCTTTAAAATGCCTACTGCCACTCTTCACAAAGTGGTTTTCCATAAAACACTTTCTGTGGTAAATATGTACTGTTTTCTGAGAAAAAGAACCTGTCTGCAAATAATCCTTATATGGCCCATGCTGGTATGGCCATGCACTCTACCCAGTATCTTCCAAGCAAAAAATGCCTGCCGTGTCCTTTCCAATGTACCATTTCCTACTTGAAAATGAGCCATTAGTAGGTTCTTGACTAATCTTCTTGATCACTGAACTTCTCCTTCGATGCTGCCTGATTTCAATCGCCTCACAATACTGTGAGTGTCCCTGGTTTACATGGTGATCTGCTCAAGGTCAAAAATATAGGACCAAAAAGGACGTTCCTCATTTTTGTTCTGTACCAGAGGAGAAGAGTTTGAATTTCACACATTTTCCCTTTCAGTCATTATGGTTTATCTATAGCTAGTTCCGTAAGCCGAGGGGTCACTGTCCTGACTTTCCCTGTTTCTTTGTTAGTATGTTCAGAATTTGGGTCAGTCTGGTTGCCTCTGAACACTCAGTTGGATCAACAGTTTGTACTTTTACATGCAAGTGCACCCCCAACTGTGGCCTTTGTGTTTAAAATAATAGAATAACTGAGCTAGGTGTTCCCACCTTAGACCTTCTTCAAACTACTCAAGAGAAGAGAAAACCCTTATAGCCTCAAGGGTTGCTTAGGTCATAGAGAAGACAGTTTTCTTACCTTCAGTATACATTTTTTGAATGAAAGAAGTCTGCTAAAGAGCATTGCTGGCCCTTTGAGGTTCCAATTTTTAATCGCAACCAGCAGAACTAGTGATTGCTGGATTTATCCTCTGGTGCCAATGCAAATTCCACAGCCTGTTCAAGATGTTGGGTAGGTATAGCCTCACCCATCAGCTCGGTCACAAGGATGTCTGTATTCTGCTCCAGCGTGTTGTACTTTATCTCCTCTTGCTCTTTCAGGCTTTCATTTAGAAAGGATGCATGCAAGACAGGCTACCGGCAGTCAGATCAAGCATCCATCATCCGCAACGGCTGCTGCTAATCTGACTGGGGGTGGGGCAGCAAGGGCCGCTTAGGTAAAAACAATTTTTTTTCAAATTTACCTTTTTATTAAGCATCAAACAAGTCCAGATACAAAGGATGATCACCTCAAGGGAACAGGGGGCGGACAACCAACGGGGATGCAACACAGATAGCCATGATGGGTTCAGCTTAGCATAATCCCCATGTCAGCCACACCCCTGCCTAAAGTGTGTGATGCTAGTTTGAAAAACATACAACAGCCCCCCCAAAACAAACCAAAACTCCCCTCACCCCCTCCCCAATCCGGTGGTGACAAAATGATAAGGAAAACAATAGGAAAACAGTGCAGCAGAGACAGTATTGGACATTGACATAGGAACTAGTGGCAGTGCATGGGCCAGTCAGCAGTACAGCCAGGGGATCTCCGGAGGCCAATGAATGCAGCAAGAAAAAGCCGCTACAGCTGGAACAGGTGCATGGTCCGCACTGTTGGTGGACAAACCACAGAGGGCAGACCTCGGGACAGATAGGACACCAGAGGCCCCAGCGGAGAACAAAGTCTTCAAAGTCAGTCTGGAAAATGTCGGGCAGACGTTCCATGGATACCATTCTCCATAATTGGGCATGACACAGCGAAAGTGCCGGGGCCTCCGCCTTCTTCCAGGCAGCGTCCAAGGTGAGTTGGGCCGCTCCCAGATAAGTCCACATGATCGCCTTGTCAGTCTTAGTTTGCTTAATCAGCAGAGGGTCCCGAAGGCCAAGGAGAGCAAAGTCAATGGAGGTCGGAATCGGGTAGCCCAAAATGTCTTTAATGTGGGAAAGAATGTCCTCCCAGAAGGAGCTAATCTTAGAACAGTCCCACCATACATGCCTGAAATCCTCCTGGAGACCGCACCCCCGCCAACATATATCTCAGGTGTCAGAAAAGATACAACGGATCTTAGTAGGGTATAGGTACCAATCATGAAGGAGTTTATAGTGGGCTTCTCGAAGGGCCAATGAACGATTATGCTTAGAAATGTCTCTCCAGACCCGAGACCACTCGCTCTCTGAAATGTCCCTTCCCAAGACCTGCTCCCAAAAGGTCATGTAACATGCTTGTGGGCGGTGTGCAGTACAGAGCAGCAGGTTGTAGATGGTCAAGATAGCTCCCTTCATGGAACCCCCTCTCACGGCCACAAACTCCTCTATTTCTGTATGCTCCCTAGTGGCTGCCTCCCGAATAGGGGGAACCAAGACCTAATGTTTAAGCTGCAAATAGCAATATTGTTCACTCTGCGGTAGCGCAAATTCCTGCCTACATTCAGCAAAGGTCAGGACCTCTCCATCTCGAAATAGGTCAGCCACTTTAAGGCAGTCGCCTTTCCTCCAACAATCAAATGCCCCCTCACGAAGCGCCGGAGGAAAATCTGGGTTGAAATGAATGGGCGTGTACGGGGAGGGAAAAGAAGTCCAACCTGCCTTCCTGGTAACCTTTACCCAGGTGATCAACGTCGTATGGGTCGGAGTACTTAGATAAGCATGGGGGGAGGGGGACGGACGGTCCTTTCTGGCCTTCCACAAAACATCCCATATATAACGCCCCACCACGGCGCGGTCCATGTGGAGCCAATGCTTCTCAGACTCCCTTACCGACCATTCAGCGGCCACCCGCAACTGGGCCGCCTGATAATATAGGGTGAAATCAAGCAAAGCCAGACCCCTTTAACACATCGACGTCAAAGGACAAGATACGGTAGGCTTGCCATCCCCGTGCCATATAAATTTGATGATCTGCGTGGGTACGGTCGGCAACATACTACCTTCCAGGTCAATAGGGAGCGCCTGAAAGAGATATAAAAATTTAGGTAAAATCATCATTTTTATAGCATTAATGCGTCCCAGCCAGGAGATGTAAAGGGGCGACCACCGCTTGCAGTCTTGTTGGAGCTGGGCCATGTGAGGTGGGTAATTCACTTTATATAAATCGCCCAGTTTAGCCGTGAGGTACACCCCCAAATAGAGTAAGGAATGTTTAGCCCACTGGAACGGTGTCATGGTTTTTAGGCGGAGCACCTCCGCTGGGTAAAGAGTGAGATTGAGAATGAAAGTCTTTGTGTAGTTTATATTAAAGACGGCCACTTTGCTCAAAACAGCGCAGCTCATCCTGCACCGCCCGCAGCGACTGTGCCGGGCTCTCAAGCGAGAGAAGGATTTCATCGGCGAACAAGGAGGCCTTATGTTCAACCCCGCCAAAAGATGCCTCGGATCAACCCCGCCAAAAGATGCCTCGGATCGCAGCATTGACTCCAAACCGAAACGCAAGGGGCTTGATGCTCAGGGCAAACGAGAGGGGTGAGAGGGGGCACCCCTGCCGAGTGCCTCTGCTCAGGGCAAAGGGGGAGGAGGAACAACAGTTAACCAGCACGCGGGAGGTAGGATGGTGATAATTGGCCTTCACCATGTTAATAAAAGGATCCCCGAACCCGAATTTCCGCATAGTTAAAAAAAGGAAGCCCCGGTACACCCGATAGAAAGCCTTCTCCGCATCAAGGCCCACCAACACTGCGGGAATCCGAAAACTCGTAGCCTTCTCGATCAGATGGACTGTGCGCCTGATATTATCGTGCGTTTGTCTGCCTTTTATAAAACCCGACTGGTTGGAATGGATTATGGCAGGCATCAGCGTTTCCAAACGCGCTGCCAAAATCGCGGAATAGAGCTTGGCGTCTAAATTGAGAAGTGCGATGTGTCTGCAGGAGCCGCAGTGTTGCCGATCCTTGCTGGGCTTGGGAATCAACAAAATCACCGATTCTGCCATGGATCCAGAGACCTGCTCATCGGAAGCAACGGCCTGGAACAGAGCCGTAAGGTGGGAAATAAGCTCTGTTGAGAAGCATCTGTAAAAATGGGCCGGAAGGCCATCAGGACTTGGCGCTTTATGCAATTTGAGTCTCGAGATAGCCTTTCCAACCTCCTCCTGTGTGATGGGGGCATCCAGCTCCGCAGCCGATGCCCGCAATAGTTGCGGGAGATCAAGGGTGTCTAAAAACTGCTGTTGCCGCGCCGTATCCGGATCGGTGCCCTGGTAAAGCTCACTGTAGAACTCTCCGAATATTTCTGCTTTAGCAGTGTCAGAATGTGTGAGATGACCCTGGCGATCTAAAATCCCCCGATAAAGTCCTTCTCCCGTTGCACCCGAAGCTGGCGTGCTAGATGGGAACCCACCTTATTGCCCTGAGTAAAGGAGGGCTGGCGAATCTTTAGTAAGGTGAACTCCTCCCGATTGGAATATATAGACCTTAATTTGCCCCTGAGAGCAGTAAATTGCCTCTGAAGAACCCGGTTTGGGTTAGCTTTGTGAGCTCGCTCTGCGGCCTCCAATTCTTTCTCTCGCGCCTCCCTTTCCTTCACCTTCTGTTTATTTAAAGTCGAATTAAGCTGGATATATTTCCCCCGAATGACCGCTTTAAAGGCATCCCAGGTAATCTGGGGGGAGGTATCTTGTGGGTCATTATGGACAAAATATTCGGCAATGGCCGCTCTGAGATCCTCCTTGGCCTCCGGATCTCGGATCAGAGCCAGCGGAAAATACCACTGAGGCGATCGAGGAGAGGCTCCAGCCCAATGAAGGCCCAGAGCAATCAAGCTATGGTCCGACACCGAAATCGGGAGTATCTGAGCAGCCTGGAGTGCCTCCAACAGGGATTGACTAATACAAATATAATCAATTCTGGAATATGTCCTATGAACATGGGAAAAATGTGTATGGTCTTTGGTAGTGGGATTGAGTGAGCGCCAAGAATCTACGAGCCCTAGATCAGTGATTTTCTGTTGTATCCTACGTGGGAAGGTGCTGGTGGCAGCCCTGTTGGTGCTAGAACTATCCAGAGACCCCTGCCATGTGAGGTTTAAATCCCCCAACAGGATAATATCTCCCTCAGCAAAACCCCCCATCATGTCAAGAGCCTGTGAGAGGAAAGCAGACTGCCCCGAGTTCGGAGCGTACAGTGAGACAAAGGTACAAAGCCTGCCCCTCAAGCGACCATTGACCAACAGTAGTCTCCCCTCCCTGTCAGATTTAAGAGACTTGAATTGAAAAGCCACCGAGACATGGAAGAGTAAGGCCACCCCATTGTGTTTCAAAGCGGCAGAGGAGGTATAGATCATCGGATAGCTTCTGTGGCGTAACCTAGAGACCTCCGCCCTCTTAAGATGAGTCTCTTGCAGAGCTACCACGTCAAATTTGTGATCCGACAAATACTTCCAGACCTTTTGGCGTTTCTGTGAGGAGTTCAGACCCTTGATGTTACAAGAAGCAATATTAACCATCAGAAAATAGTACCCCCCCTCCCCCCGACTGCTGCAGGCACCCTCCCCCTCAGAGGCCCCAATACATCGAGGACCCAACCCCGTCCACCTCCCAGCCCTCCCAGCACTAGAAGAGTAGAAATCGGTCTCAAAAAGAAAAAAATCAAACCAAATGCACAAAACCACCCCCCATAGTCACCACCAGAAACCCCCCAACCCCTCCACTACCCCTCCCCCCGAACTGCCCCCAACATCCCCAAAACTCCACTGCCGAAGAACCCGTAGGCCCCCAGCTCAGACCCCCCCCAACTCAAAGGGAGGAATACTGGGTGTCGCGGACAAGGCCCGCATCTCCCGATCGTAAAGCTAGAAAAAACTAGGGAACAATAGAATGGCGATTATGCAAGAAAATAAAAACCTCATTGTGCCCATGTATTGTATTGTAATTGAATTTTTATAGCGCTTACTACCCCTGACGAGGCGTTGAAGCGCTTTTTCGGTGAGTAGCACGCTACTCCGCGACCCATAGAGGATTAGTGTTGAATTAGTATAGTGAAACATGCAAGTATATTTTAAGTGGTGGATAGGTCAGTCAGTTAATTGGATTTGGAATGATAGCAGAAGGATAGAGGACAAAGGTTTGTATTTATATAGCGCTTGTTTACGCACGCTATTCAGGAAGCCTACAAAGGATTAGTGGTGAATTAATATGGTGAAATATGAAGTAATTTCAGTGGTGGATATTAGTCAGTTACTTGGAGGGAGAAGGATAGCGGAGGGATAAAAGGGGAAGAAAGATTTGCATTCTTATAGCACTTGTTACCCCTGATGGGTGTTGAAGCACTTTTCTGGCGAGTAGCATGCCACTCCGGAACCCATAAAAGATTACTGTTGAAAATTGGTATAGTAAAAAAAAAAATCAAGTATTTTGAGTAGTGGATATGTTATTCAGTTATTTGGGTATTTTATTAGTATAATTTAATATGGAATTTGAGAAGTGAACATGTTAGTCTGTTAAGTTCGATTGAAAAGGATAGTGGAGGGATAAAAGAGTAAAGGATTTTTTTTATTTTTTATAGATCTTAGCAGTAGGAGGCTTTTGAATGAGTAAAAAGGAGTTTTGGAGGGGGAGGACTCAGACGGAAGAGTTTAGAAAGGTTTGTTTTAGAGGATCGGTATAGTAAAAGAGGTGTCAGATGATGCAAGGAAGGGTAGAGTAGCAGAGAGTCTAGAAAGGGTTATTTTGGCAATCATAGTAGTGGTATGGGGTTTGGGATAAATGAGAGTGTGGAAGTAGAGGATATATTGATAGATGTATAGGATGAGAGATAGGGTAGTGCATTGGAAGGAGTAGTAGAAGAAGTTTGAGATGAGTCAGAAGGTTGGGCTAGAAGTTATATTGAGCGAAGTATAGGCTGAGAAATAGTGTAGTGCATTGGAAATGCTAAATAGAAGAAAGTGATAAATATATAGATCCATAATTACATTGAAAGTATATAGATACATAAAGGAGGTAAGTATATGTAGACTAAAGATATTGATAGAGGCACAGGATGAGAAATAGGGTAGTGCAATGGATATGCTTTTTCAGGAGAAAAGTAATAGACACACAGATCCAAGTACATGGAAGGTACATAGATGCACAATGGAAGTATGTACATGTAGACCAAAGATGATTTTTATTTATTCTTCTTCTTATTTTTTTCTCTCAACAACATAATTATTTTACATGTTCATACAAAGTAATACACAAAGATAGGTACATATCTATAGTGAAAAAAATGGTTGTATACAGAGGGATATGCTGTAAATTTCTGTTTGCGTATGGTGCTTATGTGGGGAAGAGCCAAATCTTGAGTAGTTTTCTGAAGATAAGGTGGTTGTCGGTGGACCTTATGTTGGGGGGTAAAGAGTTCCAATATTTTGGCTGCTTGAACAGAGAAGGATGTGCTACCCATGTTTTTTTCCCTGTATGGTGGGATTTTGAGGCGAGATGCGTCTTTAGAGCAGAGGTTCCTTTGTTGAATGTGTTTTGGTGATTTTATTCCTGATGAAGAGTGGTCCCATTCCATGTATTGCTTTGTGGGTGATACAAAGCAGCTTGAAAGTGGATCTTCTGGCAACCGGTAACCAATGTAGGGCTTTCAAGGCAGGGGAGATGTGGTCTCGCGGTTTGATATGCAAGAGTAGTCTGGCAGCCGAGTTCTGAATCCGTTGTAGTCTTTTCATGGTCATTAAAGGTGATCCGTGGTAGAGGCTATTGGCGTAATCGAGTTTGGACAGAACAAGGGAGACGGTAGCTTGGACCTTGTGTTAAAATCCCAAATGAGGGAAAATTCGTTGCAGCGTTTTTATAGTAGCAAAGCTTGATCTTGCTAGTTTATCCACTTGGGCATTCACCGACAGCTTGGAGTCCATGGTCATTCCAAGGTTTCTTACTTCCTTCGATACTTTAGGCAGTGATCCCAGTTCATCAGGCTATGCGGCAAGCGGGTTGTAATGTTTCCAATCGTCACACGTGAGTATTTCAGTTTTTGAAGCATTCAATTTGAGATGGCTCCAGGTCATCTACTGATCCACGGCTCTGAGACAGCTGAAAATTTGTGATTTTCCAATGTCTTTGGGGCATTCCAGTTGAAGGAGTATTTGCGTGTCATCTGCATAGTTATAGAACGTAAGGTGAAATGTATTGATCAGTACTGGTAATAACTTCATGTAGAAGTTGAAAAGCATGGGCGAGATAGAACCTTGAGGGACCCCTGCTTTTGTGGAGTACGGTTTGGACGAGAAAGGTGGGGTATGGATGACATTAGTTCTGTTTCGAAGGTAGGACTCGATCCAGTCTAGAGCAGTTCCCTCTATGCCGGCTTCATAGTCTTTGTTTCAGAGTTTCATGGTCAACCGTGTCAAAGGCAGCTGAGCGGTCCAAGAGGAGTAGCGCAGCAACCCCGTTGCAGTCAACTGTATTCTTTAGGTCATCCCAGATGGCAAGGAGGGCAGATTCAGTGCCTCCTCCCGGGCAGAGCCCTGTTTGGAAGTCTGAAAGTATGTAATTCTCTTCAATTAATTGCGACATCTGGGCGAACACTGCTCTTTCTATCAGTTTGCCCAGGAAAAGTCAATTTGTAATGGGTCTGTAGTTGTCAGGGTTCAGCGGTTCCAAGTTTGTTTTCTTCAGTAAAGGGCGTATGTATGACTTTTTGAGTTCTTCTGGAAATATTCCAATAGTTAAGGAATCGTTGATGATTCTTCTTACTGGAGTGGCAGCAGAGGTTGGTAAAAGAATTGTCTTGAAAGTTTGTGGCGGACAGGGGTCAGATGGGCTGCCGGCAGGCCTGCTTGCTTTGACCAGGTCCATAAATTCATAGTGTGAGATGTGTTGGAAGGAACGGAGAGGCTTGATTAGAGCATTCTTGGATTGTTGTTTTGTACAAGGGTTAGTTCTGGTGCTTTGTCTGTTTTAAGTACGATTCCAACGTGTCTGTTTTGTCCGTGTAATGATCTGCCACTTTGTCTGTGAAATCTTCAGTAACAGGATGAGTTCCTTTTAGGCAATTTGGTTTGCGAAATTCATTTAGTATTTTATAGAATTCTTTATTTGCACATTTAACGTTTTGGAATTCTGTGTGAATAGTACCTTTTCTTAGCTTTTTTTTTAATAGCAGACTTGTATAATCTGTTAATTTTCTGTAGGTGAAGTTTGTCTTGTTTGGCGTTTGTTTTGAGCCAGGTACGTTGCAGCTTTCTAATTTGTTGTTTTATGTCTTTTATTTCTATGTTTCTCCAAGCCGCTTTTTTTTTTTGTTCTGTTGTGTGGTTTTGAGTGGTATCAGGATGTCAAAAGCTTCCTGTAGCCACTCTCATAGATTTTGAACAGAATTTATGGTTTCCAGATTTGTACTGCATGTTAGTTGTGTTTCCAAGTGTTCCAAATTGAGTTTGTTCCACAGCCGATAGGTGGATGGATGTAAGGTAGTTTTAGGTTAGTCGCTTAGCGTTGTTTTATGTTGGAAGGCAAGCAAGTGGTGGTCTGACCATGTGACTGGAGTTATAGTTTGAAAGGTAACTGGTTCAGTATTAGCAAAAATGACATCTAGGATATGTCCAGCGGTGTGTGTCCGATTGTGGACAATCTGATGCATGTTCAATGCTTCTAGGCCGGTGATTATAGTTTTTGGATGGGTCATATTTGGTTTATCGAACCAAATGTTAAGGTCACCCAGAACGCATAGGTTGGAGTGTATGGTTATCAGGTTTGAAACTGTGTTTAGAAGTGCGTCCAGGAATGTTGCCTTGCTAGGTGGAGGTCTGTAAAGGAGCAGGAAGTTACAGGAGGAAGACGGTGTGGGATTGCATCTTGTTAGAAGAGCCTCACAATTCTTTATGGAGATGTTGTCAATTTTAGTGATATGTATTGTTTGCCTGAATACAACAGCTAGACCACCTCCTTTTTTGGCTGTACGATTTTGGGTGATTATTTGATAGCCTAGTGGAATGGCTTCATGCAGGACTGGAGCCATATCTTCTCCCAACCATGATTCAGTTATGAATAGTATGTCTGGTTTTGCATCAGTGAGAAAGTCGTAGATGTGATGCTTGTTTTTAGAGAGGGATCGAGCATTTATTAGTAGACCGTTTAGTGAGTGGCCTTTGGTGATAGTGAGACTTTGTTTGGTAGAAGCGTGATCAGTATTGTGTGGGTTTGTAGCAGGTGTGTTTTTAGTGCTGGTGTTAGCTGTATTAGGATAGCAATCGTGCAGCTGTTCTGTGTCTTGGCAGGGGGGTCTGGTCTCACTGGCTTGTGAACACAAAATGGTGGCTGGGAGTGCACTGTTTTAACATACAGGTCTTAGCACAGAGCAAAGGAGAAATTTGGAGGGAAAACAGAATTGTCACTAAGGAATGAGAAGGACAAACTACAGAGGTTGGACTGCAAATCCCACAATTCAACATGCTAAATGGAGGCAATCATGAGCAGGGAAAGCCACAAGTTTAAAACACAACACATGTGATCAAATATGCAGTTACAGGCAGGCTAAAACTAAAATGTTTAACTAACAACCACAGGCAAAGACAGTAAAAACAGAAAGTGAAAGTCGTTTTTTACACAACTTTTTGTCTTGGGAAGAGACAGCACTAGTCTGTCTCCTTACCACTTCCTGGACTCACAGGTAGGCTGTAACTCACAAGATGGAGGAGAATGATTTGGGGTGCACCCAGCAAGGCCGTAAGGGGCCTGGGCAGGTGTGAGAGGAGGGCTCAGACTTGCCCGGTAGCTGAATAGCCAATGGTCTGCTGGCCTGGGGGTGGGGGCTGGGCAGCTGCTTCTCCTGTTCAGAATCAACTAGGAGACAGACAGGCCCAATCCACACTCTGGACTTCAGCAGGTAAGGGCCTCACTAACTTGAAATCTAACAATACTGTTTGAATAAAACTTTACTCCCTCTGCTGGCCAATAAATGAAGTGAGTAATTAATCAAAAAGGAGGGATACGGGATTGGGACATCTGTTTCGTTCCCCTGGGTAAGCTTATAATTAATCAAAAAAGAAACAGACACTTGTTACACCTCTTGACCATTGGTAAGAAAGTGGATTTTTTGGAGTAACCTCAAAAAACTCAATGCTGTTGTATTTGTGCGGTATATATATTTCATCCGCCCCGCATTGATGTTTGCGGCAGTTATCATTGGGTACTCCAAAGTAGTGGTTTTGCCCGCCTCAACCCGAGGCACCTCTGGTCTTAAGTGCAGTGTCCAGAGAAGTGAAAGTAGGAAAGTGTGAAAACAAATTCTCAAAAAAAAGGAAGAAAATTAAAAAAAAAAAAAATCTGGCAAATCACCCTTCAAAATTTTTTAATATTGGCGTGATTTCCAAATCAGCTTTAAAATGGTAGGTACTACTAAGTAGATCGAGTTACTGGATCTAACAGTATTATATATACAACGTCGACATGTTTCAGCTCTCTGGGCCCTAGGGGTCTATAGAGCTTTAGTCAGGACTCACAAACACAAAATTTCGTACTCACACCATTTGTGCAGTATTGTTAGGGTTGATTCCTGATAGTATATCAAGAAAAATAGCTCCTCCGTATTCTGCAATGGAATGGGGAAAATACATAGAGAAATACACACTTAATTTATACAAACTGTGTCGGGTTGATGTACACATGGAATAAAATTATTATTCAATTTAAGAGACATTGTCGAAGGAGGAAAATCGGAAGGTTTGAGTAACTAACATTATAAGCATATTCTGTGTCTAGCGGCAGGTTGTTCCCATATCGTATGTGCGTAGGGGATTGAAACTGTCGCCTGCATTATTTAATAACCAAGTTACGCGCTAGTTTACTAGGACACGCGCATGTTGGGACTAGAGTCGAGATTGGAGTATTCGCGACCCTGTGTTGGAACTAGAGTCAAGATTGGAGTATTCGCGACCCTGTGTAGTTAAAGGGAGTTAAAAAGAGTAATCCTTAATCTCGGGATAGGGGCTTTCAATTGTATGTTCTCGAGTTCCATATTGGAGTGAGTCAGTCAAGCGCGTTTGGAGCAATACAGTGGACGATTTTAATATGGAGGCGTGCAATTGAGCATAAAAGTAAATCGTCCTACCTTTAGCCGGAGGTTCCCTTTTTTTCCTCGGAGTAATGCAGCTATTGCCGCAAAGTGAAAGTTAGAATTGGTGAACACAAGAGCAATATCAAATTAAAAAAGAACACGACTAAACTTTGCTCACATTTCACTGAAGCAGGCCACTCCTGTGATGAACTGCGTTGGACAGTCATCGAAATGCTCATGGACAAAACATCTAGATGTGAAAAAATATTATTCGAAAAGGAGCAGAGGTGGGTAGACCGCCTCAAGACTTGTGAACAGGGGCTGAATGATTTTATACCTTGGCATCAGTTTGTAAACTAAAATATTCATTAAGAGCACAAGCACCGCATTTGATCTCACCGCCTAAACTAACCTAAGTTTCGTTGTGAATACAAATAAGCCTTCTCTTTACTCTATAAGATTGTTCAACTCAGAAGGTAATAAGTTTCTTAACGTCCCTTCAGAATGTGAGCCATAATATTTCAACAACCAGCCTCTTGCCTTCCCACTCGCCAACGCATAAAGTTTTTTTTTTTTTTTTTAACAAAAAAACACAACTAACTTGCCATAGGATACTGCCCCTTTAAATAACATCGTACCTTGGAGCAGACACTTCCGGGGGCAGAGCCAGCACAAGGCGGAATTCTAACCACACGCGGGTAATGGCGGAGGAATTAACACGGCAAACACAACCCTGGTAAGACGCTTTGACGGCGAGATAATTAATGAGGTAATCGCTCTTCCAAACAGCTCTGGGCTTAATAGCTGCATTACTCCGAGGAAAGAAAGGGAACCTCCGGCTAAAGGTAGGACGATTTACTTTTATGCTCAATTGCACGCCTCCATATTAAAATCGTCCACTGTATTGCTCCAAACGCGCTTGACTGACTCACTCCAATATGGAACTCCAGAACATACAATTGAAAGCCCCTATCCCGAGATTAAGGATTACTCTTTTTAACTCCCTTTAACTACACAGGGTCGCGAATACTCCAATCTTGACTCTAGTTCCAACACAGGGTCGCGAATACTCCAATCTCGACTCTAGTCCCAACACGCGCGTGTCCTAGTAAACTAGCGCGTAACTTGGTTATTAAATAATGCAGGCGACAGTTTCAATCCCCTACGCACATACGATATGGGAACAACCTGCCGCTAGACACATAATATGCTTATAATGTTAGTTACTCAAACCTTCCGATTTTCCTCCTTCGACAATGTCTCTTAAATTGAATAATAATGTTATTCCATGTGTACATCAACCCGACACAGTTTATATAAATTAAGTGTGTATTTCTCTATGTATTTTCCCCATTCCATTGCAGAATACGGAGGAGCTATTTTTCTTGATATACTATCAGGAATCAACCCTAACAATACTGCACAAATGGTGTGAGTACGAAATTTTGTGTTTGTGAGTCCTGACGAAAGCTCTATAGACCCCTAGGGCCCAGAGAGCTGAAACATGTCGACGTTGTATATATAATACTGTTAGATCCAGTAACTCGATCTACTTAGTAGTACCTACCATTTTAAAGCTGATTTGGAAATCACGCCAATATTAAACATTTTTGAAGGGTGATTTGCCAGATTTTTTTTTTTTTAATTTTCTTCCTTTTTTTGAGAATTTGTTTTCACACTTTCCTACTTTCACTTCTCTGGACACTGCACTTAAGACCAGAGGTGCCTCGGGTTGAGGCGGGCAAAACCACTACTTTGGAGTACCCAATGATAACTGCCGCAAACATCAATGCGGGGCGGATGAAACATATATACCGCACAAATACAACAGCATTGAGTTTTTTGAGGTTACTCCAAAAAATCCACTTTCTTACCAATGGTCAAGAGGTGTAACAAGTGTCTGTTTCTTTTTTGATTAATTACAATAAATGAAGTGCACAGGCCCTAGTAAATACAGTTTAAACAGCTCACGGAAAGCACCCTTCGATGTAGAAAATCCCTGTTGCTGGGGAGGGGGGAGGCGGGGCGCTGGTCTCACTGGCTTGTGAACACAAAGTGGTAGCTGGGAGTGCACGGTTTTAACACACATGTCTTAGCACAGAGCAAAGGAGAAATTTGGAGGGAAAACAGAATTGCCACCAAGGAATGAGGGGGACAAACTACAGAGGTTGGACTGCAAATCTCACAATTCAATACGCTGTAATGGTAAAGCAATGATAACTGTATGTATAAATTTAATAAAATACTTGGTCATCAAGGGACCCCCACAGAGCAACATTACATTTTAATAAATCAATCAGGGCCGCATCTTGCTCTGGCGCCTTGCCACCTACATGCTCGTTTATAGCTGCTTCCACTTCTGGCTCAGCCATTCATCCGGTGAATCACCGCTCAAAGCACTAGCATGGCAAATGTATTTCTGGCAAGCATTTTCTTCCTCCGAGTCCTGATACAGAGAACATCCACGACCTTGAAAGGATACCTCCTTTAGCTTTCTGGAAGACGAGAGTATGTCTTCTTTCACCTTGAAGGAATGTAGCTTGACCAGGACAACTCGCGGACGCCTGCGGCTCCCTGTCTGGAGGGCTCCCACTCGGTGCACTCTATCGAACTTTATCTTGAGCTGCTGAGGCACGAGAATCTCAGCGAAGAGACCCGACTTAAAGGCCTCCAGGTCTGGCCCCTCAGCTCCCTCCGCCAGATTCTGGATCCGGATGTTTTCCCTCTGGGTCCTGTTCTCCAAATCTTCCTTGAGTAGGGCCTGTTGGAGCTGGGCCCGAAGTGTCTGCTGGGCATCCTGCATTGCAGCCTGGGTCGTCGCCAGACTGTGTTTGCCCCTCCACCTCCAGTAGTCGGGAGCCCACAGCATCCACATCCTGCCGCAATGTAGTAAGCTTCTCTGTGAGATCAGCCTTCAATTAGTCTACAGTGGTACGCAGGTCCTGTTTAAACTCGCGACAGTGCTCCACTTTAAAATCCCGTAGGGTAGCCACCATGTCTTCACGAGTGAGAGCCATTTCGGGCGGTGGCGCGTTATCTCCCCCGGAGGCCGGCTTCTCAGAGGCGCTGAAGTATTGAGAGACTTTATTAGAGTTCTTCTTGGGTGGCATATGGTCCCCCCCAGAGCTGAGTATCGTCTGATTAGTTCTCCAATCCGGCCAAGACCAAGAGGGACTCAGGACCGTCCCTCTAGAAGTATTGCCAAGGTCCAAAGGTGTGCGGCACCACGCTTGCAGCCCCTCAAGCAGGTAACTTGCAGAGTACTTCCTCAAAGACAACGAGCGTTGCTGGAGCCTCCACCGACAGCTGGGATCCCCTTCAGGTCAAAATGTGACCCCACCCTGCATGGACCGCTATCCTGAGCCCTGATCACACCACCAAAGGCATGAGCTTGTCGACACCACACTGCCCACATCGCCGCCGCCGCCATCTTAAGGTCAGGCATGAGGAAGAGTGCACCGCCGAGCTCGGGGAGAAGGCATCCAGTCCTGCCTCTCGGGAAACGTGAGGGGAGCGCAGGACCACAGCTATACCAGCCCGGGGGCACAAGCGGAGGCTCCCCCTGTCGTCTCACCTTGCCCAGGATACCGCTGCACGTCGCGGCAGAGGCAGCACCATTACCGCAGCAATTCCCGGCTTTTGCCCCGCTGCACACCGGCGGCTCCAGACCGGGGATCAGCCACTCTCCACCATGGAAGCACCATTGGGGGGCCCCCCTGCAACCATTCCCGGGACCTCCAATGGCAATCCTGTGCTCTATCGGCAGCGCGAGACACCCGGCGCAGACTTCCACAAAATGGCGCCCGGGGTCCGCGATCGCCTCCGACTCTCCCCTCAAGTGACCACTCTGCCTGTTCTCCGATGTGACGAGATGTCATCGGACACTCATGAAGTCAGTCACATCTTCCCTAGCTGTCAGTGAGAGTCTCCTAATGATCGGGCAAGTGCGGAGCTTAGCGAGTTCACAACGGCTCCGCCATCTTACTTGGCCATGCCCCCGGTAAAAAATAATTTAAAAAATACTTTACATACTTACCTTTCACTGCCGGCCGCTGTGATCTTCGGCTCCTTCGCCATGCCGCGCCTCTCTGCTCCTGGCACTGCAATCCCCAGAAGCACAGGCTCATAGACTCCCCACGCAATTCTAGTGCTTCTCTTACGAATTACTGCCCGCATGAGAGAAGCGGGCCAGTTTCACGCTCCAGCAGGGACTGGAAGCCTGTGCCCCTGCACACTGCTGATGTCTCTGAGGAACAGCCTGGCGATATCAAAGTTCGCATGTCTGTTTGGCCGGCCAAACCGACATGCGCACTTTCAATGCCTACCACCACTCCCCCTCACGGCTGCTGACACTGATACATGCCCCCTCCCCAGACTGCATGGACTGGAAAATAAAAATAAAATAGTTTTATTTTAATTTTATTTTTCTTCTGTCTGCTAACATTTCACCAGTGGGCCAATGCTGCTCCGCCATAGCGGCAGACGCCACCTCTATGGGGTATACTTGAAGATGAGGAGCTCCTCCCAACGACACGTCCTACTTGGGATAGAGCAAAGTCGGCTGTTTGTGATATGACTTGGGATTGGGTTCTGCCTATGCAAGACTTTGCTTTAGCACGTAACATGTATGAAACCCTAGGCTTCATGTTGGTGACTTTCATAGAGGACACAGCATGTGGCTACACTCTCCGTGCGAGACAGAGAAGAGCTCTTCATGTCTTTTCTTTTCGTCTTGCCCTGGCCATCCAGAATCTTAGCCTTTGTTGATCAGTCGAAGTCTACTATAGAAGCCACACCCTTAAATTCTAAATCAAAAGGTGAAGCCAAAGTCTTCCTTAAATTGGTCTTCCTTTCTTGTGACTCAGCAATTGCTACATCTCTAGTGAGGAACGTAACTAGTTTCTGTCACTAAAGGGTCTTCATCGTCCAAGACTCCAGAGCTCCGGTGCTGCACATTCTGCCATGTCTCAGGAATGTGAGATAGGCTAGGATGTTATGACCTTCTGGAAGAAACGCATATGCACCTCGCACAGCCTGCTGTTGTGCCTAGAGAAGATCAGATGCTGTATATTGTGCTTCACAACTCTTAATTCGCTCATTGAATTATGCGCTTCATCCCTTCTGGATTATATGCCAGGGATTTTATGTTTTAAGAACAATCCTGGACTATTTAACACTCACCAAGTATCTCACATTAGAAAAGTTTCAGATTGTGATTGTGTCTCATTCTATAGTGTCTGCTTAGCAGAGGCTGCCTCTGTTCTGCACTGGTTGCTTTTGGGCCACAGAAAGCCCTTGAGGTTTACCATCGGGTGATCTCTATTGCCAGGTATATTCTTTGTTTGGATGTCTGTACATCCTCACAAAAATCTTGTAGGAACTCATCTAATATGTCAGAGAGAACATGACGACCTGTACCTGGGTGATGGTCTTAATCTAAGCCAGGTTGCCCAGTGAAATCCGCAAACTGATTTTTTTGCACTTCTGTTTTAGCGCTTGCCTTTTCTGCCCTATCTGTACCTTGAAGAGAAATATCATAACTGTTTAGTGATATGGTCGATTAAGTCACCTTACCTACACCTCTACATTTCCCTGTGTATTTGTATTTATATGAGGCTGAATGTATGAGGAAGATAAACTTGTATAGCATTTCATGGCATCTGAAGACCCCTTCAAGGCACTGATTTTCAAGTGCCTTTCGCAGTGCAGATCCATCGGGTTTTATTTACAGACAAATGTGTCTTTAAATATCCTGTTTACTTTTAGGCTTGATGGATCTTAACTATACTTTTGATTGTGGAGTGAGTTCACTGTACGTTGACTGCACATGTACAGAGCTTTTGAAACCCAGGAAGTCAAATATTCTATGGACCATTGTATGTAGTCCGCATTGTAAATAGTTTGACATTTGTAGACATGGTATGGATGTTATGGTTAATAAGCAGCATTTCGGTGGAAATGCAGTGAACATGATGCTAAGAATGTGGCACATTGTGTAACTTTATAGCTTTGATATTTTATGATAAACTAATTACTACAAGGACAAATGTCCTGATATTGAAAGTAACTGTTGCATTTCTGTGAGTCAGAATCCAAATGATGAAGCATATTGAATTGATGTAATTGTTGATTAACACTCCACTCTTAGTTTCTTTTTCTCTTTACTGTCTTAGAGTATTCAGTAAAAACACCCCAGTTCTGAGCAAGGATGGTGCGAACCACTTAATGGCAGTGGATGCTATCTCAAACTAGCATCCACTCTCCTTGTCCCAGTGTAGATGTGCAACTAGAAGGTGTAGTGGAGAGTTTTGAGGGCCCCAGACACTGTCATGGTGTACCTGTAGCCCCAAAGAACTGGAGTCCCCTTCCGCAACAAAACACTGATAAGGCAACAGAATGGCAGCCCTCGGCATAAGGGCTGAAGAGCCTGCCAACAGAAAAGATCTGCTTGATGAAGCACTGGTCAGAAAAGCCAATGATGGTCCCAAGAGACACTGCTGATTAGCTACTAGTGTCTGTGTGACAACGCTGGACTGCTGTTGGTAGATGTGGAGCTGTACATGTCAGGACCCAGTTTACTGGGACTTATGCAATGGAGGCAGGTGAGGAGACATCTCCAGGAAACGTGGGTGCATTGAAGCCTCTTTCTGAGTCAACATTTTTAAAGAGGTCAGGAAGGTAGTGAGATGCATCAGACACTAAAGAGTGGAGCAAGAGCTCTTCCTTGGCTTTAATCACTGGACAGAATGCCAGCGTCAAACAAACTAGTTAAACAATTTTAGATGGTCCGCTACATGGTAAAAGTTCAGAGGTATCTTGCAAACGTTGTGCTTTTTAGGAGATGTAGGCCCAATGTAGGCAACTTTCCAAATGTTGGTTTAGGAGTGACTGATTAACTGGGGTAATACAGGTTCATAGAGCTGTAAGTGTCCTATACTCAGAATAGGATTCCATAGCGTCCTTGGCTTTGTTTGCTGATTGATAATTGTATTTCTTCAGGTTGCTTTCACTTTTTTTATCTGTGTGACAGGCCCTTGTATGTGTGCTATTGTGCAGAATGGTCTAGTGCCTGTGTCAAGCATCAAATATCTCAAAAAAGTAAATTTTGCAATTTCAGCAGGCCTGTGCCCCACTGTTAGATCAGTTGGTCCATATAATGCTAAATTCTATATATTTTCATGCTACGTTTATACCGTTTTCTCCAACATTGCATCTGTTATATATTCACATACTTGAATCATTCCCTGTCGGGTCTATTCCACTTTTAAATGTATACAATTATTGCAATATTCCGACTCTGATATGGCTCAATCCCACTCTTTTGTCTGAGAGGACAAAGTCCAGGGACATTTTATTCTGCAAGAACACAGTTCTCTGGATTTCTGTCTGATAATTTATTATGCCTACAGAAATGACAATGCCATTGGCTATTTCTTCTAGTATTTTGGCATTGGGGCTAGTTTCTCTGATGCCCTGCTCTACACCATAGCTGGGGAAAAATGGAGAAGAATCTATTTATTTCGGACACAACACTGCATCTCCCTCATAGTTGAAGTTGATGTTTTGTAGAGTGTCTGATGGCAGGGACCACATCACCGACATAACAGGCCCTAACAGAATCTCACCACAGCTGAAATTTGCATACTCTTTTCAAGAACATTGTGATCTATAAGGCCAGATGACAAAGGGTCATCCGATTCAGTAAATCAGGGAGTTTGTAAACACTAAAACCCTTTTTCAAATGTACTAAAGCCCATTTAACGATTCAGAAAAGGTTTTGTGAATCATTACATGGATTTAGGAAACCACACTGAATTGATATTTAGAAGTGGTGTGTTTAAGACTTCCCTTCCAAATACTGATTTCTTATGGAATGTATTGATGTTTGTGGCCAAAATCCGATCAAAAAATATTAATAATTTACTGACTATACCAAGGGACCCAGTCTCATTTGTCAATGTTGACCAAAAACTGTTTTTAGGATTAAGCAGTCCCAAGGACCACTTCTTACTCCTAAAATAAGTTTGTGAGATATTTTATTTCTTTTCACCGCATCCTGTTTTCCTTTAAGGATAATTAACTCCATTAAAAACAAAGTTTATTTAAAAGCCATCACAGATATGTCAGTCAGCTTGAACTCCGCAGGCCACCATCCCTGTGATGATTTGCAATTTGCAACCGACCTGATTAATATTCTTGAAGTAGGTCGATTTACGATTCAGTATTTTGTGAAAAAAACGTATTAGTACTTTGGTCAATTGGAAAAATCTCAGTAAAAGTTGGCATGCAAATTATGATCCTTTTTACCAAATGCATTCTCAGTATGTCGGGCCCATTGCCTCTACCACCGTCTCACACTCATTCTGGCCCACAAAGATGCTCCAGTTAGTTGTTTCTTGATGTCCATGCTTGGAAACTGCAAGATGTATAGAGTCTGCCAAATATCTTGTTGGATTGTAAAAGTTCTCTATGTCGTATGTGGACTCAAGGGGGGTTCCAGAGCATATGGGCAGACTGCGTCTATGATAGAAGAGATCAAGGCATATTTCAATTTTTCTGAGGAGCACTCCGATCAAAGGCACATCACCAGGACGTCTGTGGGCAAGTGAGCGCAAATACAGCAGGAAGAAAATTTCATCATTTGGTGCTACTTCTCTGTCAATAGCAAACAGAAGTTATTCTCATACACAGAATGGCGGCACCAGTGCAATACAGATTGACTTTTGGACAGCTGCCTTTTCAACAGCTATTAGACCTGCTAACTTTTGGCGTTGTTTCCACTGTTGTCTTGCATTTGACCTTCTGTTTTTGACTCTGTGCCGAATTTCGTTCATGCTGGCTTTAGGACTTTGAGCACTTTACCACTGCTGACCAGTGCTAAAGTGCAAGTGCTCTGTATCTAAAATCTGATGGTAATTGGTTTCTTGATGATTGGCATATTCTGTTTACTAGTAAGTCCCTAGTACAGTGCACCATGTGTGCCCAGGGCCTGTAAAATCAAATGCTTCTATTGGGCCTGCCGCACCGATTGTACCACCCACGAGTAGCCCTACAGACTTATCTCAGGCCTGCCACTGCAGCACCTGTGTGCAGTTTTGCACTGCCATTTCGACCCTGCAGGTGTACCCACTTGCCTGGCACGACTCTTCCCTTTTATTACATGTAAGGCACCCCTAAGTTAAGCCCAAGGTAGCCCCCATGGGCAGGGTGCAGTGTATTTAGAAGGTAGGACATGTACTTTAGTGTTTTACATGTCCTGGTAATGAAATACTGCTAATTTTGTTTTTCTATACAGTAGGCCTATCTCTCCTATTGGTTATCATTGGAGCTGCCTTGTAACATATTGCAAGTATATCTTCCAATTGGGAGCAGATAGAAAATTGGAGTTTAGTGTCTCTGGACTCACAATTTACAAACACAAATTTTAGTGAAGTTGGTTTTTAAATTGTAGGCCTGAAAATTGCACTTTTAGAAAGGTGGCATTTTCCTACTTTAACTGTTCTGTGCCTCTGTCGTTCTCTGAATACACGACAGTGTCAGGGTGCCAGTCGGGCTTTTGTGCATTCACAACTGTAACACAATGGGAACTGAGGTGTGCCCTGCTTATCCTGCTTGCCCATCATCTCGCTGAGGTGTCTTCCTGAGCTAGAGTGGTGGAAGGAGTTGACACACCTGAATAGGGCTTTGCCTGTACCCTCGCAAACCAGTCTCCACCCCTGTGTAGTTTCTGGAGCCAGGGCAAGGAAGGACAGGATCCTGTGCATTTCAAAGTCCTTTCTTAGAATTCTCCCTACTTCATAGTCCAGATTGGGTATAAGTGCTGGGCCTCTGACACCAAATACTTGGAACACTTCTGGATTGAGGACATTCTGCCAGGAAGAAGAGCTATGTTGCTGTCAGGAGAGACAGCCACTTTACTGATTACTTTGCTGTTCTGGCCTGCTGCTTCTGTCCTGGGAGAGTACTAGACATTGCTTTCTGCATCTTGCTTGCTATATTTTCTCCAAGGGCTTGAGTTGAGCTTACCTCCTGGTGGTAGTCTCAGGGCCATCTAAGACTTCACCTGTAGAACCTGGGCTCCTCTGCTAAGAGCTCTGCTCTTCCAAGTGGTGCCAATTCCATTGCTGGGCCCTTGGAAGCGAATTCTGGTGCCAATAGAAGAAAACCATGTATTCACTCCAAGTGTCCCTTCGGAATCATCTAACCCCTGCAAGAAACAATGTATCGCCGCTGCCTGCACCGAAGCGAGGCCCCCACTTACTGAGTGCTCAACACGCTGACCACTGTTTACTACGCAAGCTCCGACTTTGCCACAGGGCCCCGAAGAATCGCCGCTGTGTGGGTCTTGAGCACCGCATCCCGACGTCCGTGATGCACTGCTTCGATTCAGATGAGGAACCGAGGTATCACACCTGTAATTGACGCATCATCTCCCCTGCACCTCACATTGTCCCTGGGCGTTAGCAGCTAAATTGACCCTCCAACGCCTTCAGGAACTGATGCGTCACTTACTATAAGCGACATATCACCTCCATTGTGCAATGCACCGTCAGCGAGCACCAACGACCTCCATAGCAGTATGGATCTGACGCATCACCTGCTTCAATGATGCCCCACCTCCCTTGCGCCACACATCATATTTAAATTTTGACGAATCCAAGGTACTGCATCGGGGTCTGTGTGACTCCTATTGCCGGCCCATGGTCCATTGCAGTCTGACTGAAGTTGTGGATTTGTCCCGGTCAAGCGCGACCATATGGCCCCAGTTGTAGCTATGGTTTTTTAAGTGCTATAACTTTATTCAATCTATGAAAATTTATATCTTGACTTATATTTGTTTTTTGCTGTTTTTAACTTGTTTTACTCAGATAAATATTGGCTATTTTTCTAAACTGCTGTGGAGTACTTTTGTGGTGTTTTCACTGTTAATGTGTGTGCGTGGGGGGGTGTGCGTGTTCACAAATACTTTACACATTGCCTCTAGGAATAATCCTGACTGCTCTTGCCAAGGGCGGGTGAACACGGGTTATCTTTAGTGTGTAACTTACCCTCACTGAAGTGAGGGTCCCTACTTGGACAGGGTGCAAACCACGGCCAACTAGAAACCCCATTTCTAACAGAGAAGAGATAACCCACCAGGCTCCAGAGGCCAAGAGCAGCGGCCAAGAGAAAGACCAGACCCAGAGATGTATCCAGTATGTGGAAGACAGTTGCTTACCTTAAACAGGTAGTAAGAGGCGATGAGTGCATCATCGTGTTCCTGCAGGGGAGCATAGCTGGTGGGCTACCTCCCTTTTTGAACTGGTAGAGCTGGATAGCCTTCGGTATCCAGTCTAGCTGCTAGAGACGAAGCAGGCGGCACTATCCTACGGCCTGGTGCAGTTTCATAGATAAGCACTTGTAGGAAGTCGTCTTGCAGGGGTGCAACACACATTTGCTTTAGGAGGAATAGACACACGACGATAGCCCATGACACTTCATAGCTGTGTTGGTGATGAAAAACACGAGATACAGTCTTCACCAGCATAACTGCAGGGCGGACTTCCTCTGGTGCACCGTCAAATACACCAATTTTCCTGGCTGATGAGTGTGGAGGACTTTGGATGGTCAACAAGGTAAGGCTGTCTGAGAAAGGCAACTGTAGAAACAGCAAAGTAGTTTTTTTCAATAGTGGAGAGCTGATTCATCATTTAATTGTAGGCGTGACTTAGTAGGGGAGACAGGTGGGTTTGAATGCAACATCGTAGGGCCTCCCATAACTAGTTGGCAGGGTCTCAGCTTGGTCTCTGCTTTAAAATAGCCTTCTTTTTGACGACAGTGCTAAAGAAAAAGCAGCTGGCCACTTCATTTGGTTTTCTTAACAGATCTTTACTACCATGTTCCCAAGAGTGCTGTTCTTTCTACCTCTCCTGATGATTCATGGTGGTAAGCGCAATGAAGGTGCTAATTGATTCCTAAAGCTTTGCAAATCTACTCTATTATTGCTTAAAATGAAATGTTTCCTTGGTTGTTCGAGAGGCTACTCTGGATAATGGAACATAGGATGAAGTCCTGCACTTAGCTACATTTGACATGTGCTCATGCACATGGATATGCTACCTCTCACCTCGAAATCATACAAACAATTACAAACGCATATAAATATGATGCACAATAGTTCTAGGCAACAGAAGAAACGAAAGGACATACAAGTGGATTGCTGCAGCTAAAATCATTCCATCTTGTCTGACATGGACTTTCCATGATACAAACCAGTGAGATTGGGGAGAAGAAATGTTGGTGTCCCTTTTACAACGTAGTTTTGGCCAGTATTGCTTTTCAATTTCAGAGGCTTGCTCCTCCAACAGAGACACAAATCTTTTAGTTTAGAAACATGGAGCATAAAAAGCAGATTCATTGGTTAGAGACAGAGTTGCCTTTTTAGGTCTCGCGCCTGAGTTGCAGTGCGTAGCTGTGCTCGCACAGCGAGAGACCTCTTGAGGGGAATTGAAAATGTACCTAGGAATCGCACACTCTTGTGCGTGTTCTTTTCCTTTTGTGGCACGCTATTGGCTTTTGCGTGTGTCTGTTTATCAAAGACCGCACGCAATTGGCCAAAGCCGGGCGAATTGCTCTGCTCCTGGCCTATTGGTGTCTATTACGCGCACCGGCCATCATGTGGTTTCAATTATCGTGCCCAGACACAGGTGCGATAATTGAAACCACATGGCTCGCTGTGGCGCACGAGCAACACTTGCGGGCTTCTTCTTTTTTGGATCCATTTCACAGGGAAGCAAGTAAATGAAAGCAGAAAAGAGAGGTAGGCTGCTCGCGCGCAAAATGGTGATACGGGTGGCATGTTGGTTTAGAGCCGGCGCCGAGGAGAATCAGGTTTCTTTATGATGTTGTAATTCGATTCATCTCAGTTGATAGGAAGGCGTTTTAGAAGCCAAAGTACAGCAGTCTGTTAGAGTAAAGTGTTTCTTTAAGGGTGGGGTGCAATATGCCATTGCTGGCGGGCAAGGTGTACATTGAGCTTTAAGTGAAGGTTTGGAGTCCTCACACTACTCCCCATAGTATCAACGGGATTGCGCTTTCATGTACTACAACCTAGAGTCTTGTAAATGTTTCATTCTGGCTGGTCGGTGAGGTGAGGAGGTGGACTAGAGAGGGGTGGTATTGGCGGATGCATGTTAAAGAACCTAGCTGTTGTGGTGTTGATGGACTGAAAACCCTGATTGGGTCAAGGAAGGTCTACGGCTTCTCAGAAGAAAAAACTGCGGTTGGATGTCAGGAAGTGCCCTTGTGTATCGGATGGAGGTGGGTTTCTTCATAGATGGACTGTACAGGCTGACCAGGCTGCTGCTGAAGGGTGTTTAGAGGATGTTGTTGAGGTGTCCCAGGGCATTGATGATGATGATGATGCGATTAAAGGCTGTCTGGATTATTTTTTGCCAAGTCAAAATTTCTCAGGTGGCACCAGCTTCCTTGTTCAGAATGCTGTACCCGGTTCAATGTCTTTCCTTCCCCGGCTGATACCACTGCCAGATGGGACTCCAAAGTTTTTGGAAGACGTTGTCACTTTTTTCTGTTATTTTTTTAGGGAGAAGGTGTGTACTGCTTGTTGGTCGTGCGAAAACCATCCTGCCTGCCTCGTGGGCTTCTGGTGCCATCTTAGGTCACTTTTCAAAGCTCCAGCGTTCACTCACAGAGGATGCTGTGTCTGCTAATGACGTCACTACAGGGATTGGTCACATTATTATAGGGCTCTGTGGCCACGCTAGATTTGTACGACCCCAGAATATGGTCTGATTACATTATGATAGGTTTAGGTGACATCACAGAGACTGATTCTGCTATCCTATGGAGTTGAGACGTTATTCTAGGAGTTGATGATATCACAGCAGCAACACGCCTCGCCAGGTGTAGTAAGCGTTATATAAATGCAATTACAATGCAATACAATACAATTACATATGATTACATCATAACAGGGACGTATGGCATTCCAACAAGGACTGATAGTTATCGATGAATGATCAATACTGGATAGAGTAAGGTTGGCGGTGCCACAGGCCAGTCGACCCCAGCAGAGTAATTTCTCTCCTCCTCCTTTAGATCTGGCTCTCAGCTTGGGAGCTCCGGCGAGTGAAGCCAGTCGACCCCAGCTGAGCAGTTTCTCTCTTCCTCCTCTGGTTCCAACTCTCTGCTTGGGAGCTCCGGCGTCGGTGGCCAGTCGACCCCAGCAGAGTAATCCCTCTTCTCCTTCTTTGGATCTAGCTCTCAGCTTGGGAGCTCCGGCGACTGAAGCCAGTCGACCCCAGCTGAGCTGCTTTCCCCTTCCCTCTCTGAAGGAGTTCGGAGACTTAGCTCTTACGGTTACTTCGGGTTCGCCCTTGGATCCTCTTCCTCCAAAACTCTGGAAGGTGTTTCAAGAGGATCTCTTCCAGCCCTTGCATTCCATCTGCTGCCAGTCATTTGAGACAGGCATTGTACCAAGTTGCTGGAAGAAGGCAGTGGTATCCCCACTTCTAAAAAAAACCAACGCTCGACCCTGCATGCTTATCCAACTACCGGCCGATTTCCCTGCTCCCTTTTCCGGTGAAAATCATGGAAAAATTGGTTACCCGCACCCTGTCCGGCTTCGTTGAAGGGATCACCTGGTTGGATGAGATGCAATTTGGTTTTCGCCCTGCGCATGGGACGGAATCTGCGCTGGTGACCGTGCTAGACAACCTGCGGGCGCGAGTCGACAGTGGTCGGGCAGCATTTTTGGTGCTGCTCGACATGTCGGCCGCGTTCGACACGGTCAGTCATCCCACCTTGATCTCTAGGCTGGAAGAATGCGGGGTTACAGACAGAGCTAGGGATTGGTTAATCTCCTATCTGGACTGCCGTCAGCAAAGGGTCTCGCTACCCCCCTTCAGCTCAGAGGAGCGGAGAGTGGGACAAGGTGTTCCCCAGGGCTCTGCCATCAGCCCAATACTTTTTAATATCTACCTCCGCCCTCTAGTCCAGATCATTAAATCCTTTGGTATCTCCGCATTCAACTATGCGGATGATACCCAGCTGGTCTTTTCTCTGGAGGGTCAGGATGCAGTCACATTGGAGACTTTCCACCGGTGTATGCAGGCGACAGCAGAATGGCTCCGTCTGAACTCATTACAGTTCAACGGTACCAAGACGGAGGTTTTACACTGCTCTACAGACCGAGTTCCTCGCGATCTGCCGGCCGATTTTTGGCCTCCGTCCTTCTCTGAGACGGTGTCAGCCGCACAATCTGCGCGCAATTTGGGCGTTATTTTTGGGCCCAACCTGCAGCTAGATCTACATGTAAACAAGACCACTTCCACATGTATGATGCTTATCCGTATGCTGCGCAAGGTCTTACCCCTTCTCCCGGAGCAGGCCAGGCCAGAAGTAGTGCGTTGTACCATCCTAAGTCGACTTGACTACTGTAACGCACTGCTTCTGGAGGCCCCGGTAACACTTCTGGGCAAGCTGCAAAGGGTGCAGAACATCGCTGCCAAACTCGCCCTTTCTCGCCCTTATCATAGTTCTTCTACGGTAGCGCTGCGAGAACTCCATTGGCTGCCGGTTCATCTGCGGGTTCGCTATAAAGCAGCTTGTATTGTGTTCAGGGCTATTCATGGCCTGGGCCCTATTCCTCTGCGACGAATGTTTGCCTGGTATTGTCCACCTCGAGCCTTACGCTCCTCGGCGTCCAGGCTACTGATAGTTCCGCGCTTCCAGAGAGTGAGAATGGGTGGCCGCTCGTTCAGAGTAGCGGCGGCCAAACTTTGGAACTCTCTGCCAATATCCTTGAGAAGCCTTGAAGATCTTCTGGCCTTCAGAAAGGCTCTGAAAACCCATCTTTTTCCCAGGATGGGTTGAGCCACTGTTTCCGCTGGATCATGGGTCAAAGCGCCAGGATGCCCTTGGTGGTGACAGGTTGCGCTATACAAGTATGCTACAATACAATACAATACAGTAGTGAACTGATGCATAGATGACATTACAGCAGGAAATGATGACATAGTAGGGACTGTGGAAAAGCACTGCTGCCTCTACGTCTTAACCTTTCTGTGAGCTCTTCAGGGCAGTCACAAAATGTAATCGAAATGGGAGTGTCACTTCCGCCCTCCCACGTCAACCATTCTGCAGTTTTCTTCACACGTCTGTCACATTTCCGTGCCTCAAAAGGCGCCTACTCATGCCTACAGGCACCCTGGTGGGCCGATCCAATCCGGTGTGGACGTAAACTCCTTTTAAAATGAGTCCCGGCCTGGTGGACGGCACCGGGCCGCAGTGCGTGCCTGGATATGGCCGGGCTTCAGGTGGAAGCGGGCATTAGAGAGGATTTTTTATGAGCCATGTTATTACCCAGATCTCAGTGGCTGCCATAAAGGTATCACTGAGCGAGAATAATGAGAAATGCGCCGAGGCCTCTGACGAAGTGCGCCTAGAGGCGAGCTACGTGTCCCCCACTCTGTCCCAGGCTTGTTGGTCGTGCGAAAACCATCCTGCGTGCCTCGTGGGCTTCTGGTGCCATCTTAGGTCGCTTTTCAAATCTCCAGCGTTCACTCACAGAGGATGCTGTGTCTGCTGATGACGTCACTGCAGGGATTGGTCTCTGTGGCCACTCTAGATTAGGACGACCCCAGAATATGGTCTGATTACTTTATGATAGGTTTAGGTGACATCACAGAGACTGATTATGCTATCCTATGGAGTACACACCTACTACCATCCTCCCCTCCTACTCTCCTTTCCTCAAAAATACAAATGGGCCGTGGATGACAAGGAACCACCGTGTCATCTCCTCTTCAATATTTTCCTTCTGTCCACTCTGTCATCTGATGTCATTTTGTTCCTGCAGTATTGCTTGTTGGCCCCTCTCTATCTGCTGCACTTTTTCTCTTTCTCGCCTCCAGACTAATTATTGTTCTGAAGCTCTCACCACCATATTTTGTTCTGGTACCTCTCACCATGTCTGTCATTTCTTGGTTTGACCGTCCCACCACCCTTTCTGCTGTTGCTCCCTTCACTTATTTCTGTATATCTTACCCCTCTCCCCCCAAGTTCCAGATGGATGTTTCCTTACACATATTGTTGGTCTTGCCTCATTTCTATCCTTCCTTCTCTCTCTCTCGCTCTACTATTTTTACTGCAGCTGTCTCACTACAATTTAGTTTTCGTGTCTCCTCTCAACTGCCATTCGCTCTCTCTCGTCCTTGCACAATGCCTTTTTCTGTATCCCCTCTGCCTCGTCACGAATACCTTCTATTCTCTCTTCTCCCTCTCTCCGCCCCAGTGTTTCAGCTAATTTTTAGGTCGAGCCTGTAGCAGCGCGCATGCAAAAATGCAATGCAATAGCTATTGCTATTAGTGTTGCATTATTATTAGCAATAACAATATCTCAAACTTTAATAATGGGAACCTATTGCATTGCAAATGCTTGTTCTAGCCAGCAAGGGTATTCCCTCAGGAAACTTGCTCATGGGAATTCTGGTTATTAGCACATTTAACAGCAGCAATCCGTTCAGATAACAGCAAAGTGTTTAGGAGATTGTGAATTTGCAAGCAGTTTTCAGGGTATCAGCAGATATTAGAAAATTGGTCTGAATCTAAAGGAGCCCAAAGTCTTGCAGAACTCTAATCACTTAATTTGAGTCTGTGAACTCCTTTAAAACATTTTTCTAAGCCAGGATACAAACTTGGATGGCGTCAATAACTTCCGATACTTGGGCAGATTTCACATTGGGCAGGCAGTGTTTATCAGCAACTGGATATGCAGTGCAAACAGCACTTCCCTCAATATCACCATAATCATTTCTAAGACAAGATCCATCCACAAAATACATGAATTCACAGTTGGGTATTAGTGTATCTGTAGTATCAATGTGGGGCTTTGTTATATATTCAGCTACTCCAAGGAAATTATGGGGTTTAGGGCCACCCACGTCCCATGACCCCGGAACACTTCTTTTTATGTATTTTACTGATTTTGGAAGTAGCCACCTCAATGAAGAACAGTCCGGCGACACCTCCATAAGTCTGTGACAGGCCAGTTGTAACTTCACTTTATCTGCAGAAACGTACAGGTTTAGAAGCAAGATTCCAAACCACATTACAGAATTTAATATAGAAATGTGCCATATAATAAACAATTAGTCAAAAACCCCGGCTGTAACCGCAGAGATAAATGGAGGGAATTTATTAGAAATTCGACTTCACTATTGAGTTGCATTAATTTTTCCGTGCAATTTTTAATTTCAACGGATCAGCGCTCTGCTGTCTGATCAGCTGGAACACACAATGTAAATTCTATACATTACACGCTACTTTTATGCAGTTTCTACTGTGGAAAGAATGTGAGTAGGCCTTGAGATGAAGATGCAAAGGTCTACGATATAAAGCTGACTTCGCTAAATCTGCAGGTCTTTCGTGTTATCTGCAACTTTGGGACGCGGCTACCTTTACTTGAACCCTCAAACTAAATATACGATGTACAATACTGGATAACAAGACGGTAATGCACTTAAAATGCATGTTAATATTGGACGATTATATGTATGAAAGTTTTTATATTCGTGTTTTAAAATAGTTTTTCTGCTTTTATGGTTGTTGCACAAACCGAATAAAGCCTTTTGAAACGCATGTTAATATTCAATAATTCAGAGGCTGTAATAGTGATTTGAGCAGGTATCAAATGGATTCACAAATGTTATTGCAAACAGCTGTTATACATAGAATAGTGTTCTCAAGGCAAACTGTTGAAATCCTATACATAGCTTATACTCAAACTGTGGTGACACTGGGGTAAAACAAAAACTTGGACACAACATTGTCACAGACTAATGTAGTCATGCGTATCGGAGTGGCTTACAGAAAATGTTTGGCATGCAATTTGCCATGCCTGTATGGCAGTAAAGTACAAAGACTGAAAAGGTGATACATCACTTGCATAAACTACAGAAGTTCACATTTTGCACAGAGTATTCTGGTAGGGTGTTTCATGAGTAATATGACATAAAATGGGTTCAGGTCAGTCGGAGGGCGAGACCCTATCATGTTCTTACTGTAAAGCACCCAAGAGTAAATAGGGAGAGACTATTGTACTCTTTAAGTGGTATAATGTGTCAGTTTTGGTAAACAAGGGAATGAGATGATGCGCCACTGCATTTGTTTGCACCTCAACTTTTCAGTCAACGCCCCTCGGAAGGGTGCAGGAGCAGAAACCCTGCTGCATAGGTTTGAAAGTAAAGCAGTTGTATGGTGCTATGTAGAGGTGGTGGAAGAAGTGAAAGATACATTGAGTACTGCATACTTTTGGCGATTGTAGAGCAGACATTTTAACAAAGTAATTGTTGGTTCACTGGGGAGACCAACGTAGAAGTGACTTTTAGTGGCATTGGTAAATAGCTACAACTGTGTAGCCAACTTGTGGCACTTGCTTCCAAATCTTACCTAGTGACCTCCAAGGAGAAGATGGGAAATCAGGTAGTAATCTATAAAAAAACAGGAGTGGATTCAAGCTAAAAAACAGTACGAATTGTGGTTGAATTCAATACATTGGTGAGTGAGGGTGAGTAACTGCTTCTGCCTGCCTTTTAGTCTTATTTTTACACTTGACCAACTTTGTAACTTCTCAAAGTTTGAAAATTGTTCTTTACAGATTGAAATAACCTGCAAACAGTAAATTTTGTGAGCGGAAAAACTCTGCAAAGTGTACTTTTGGTAGAGGAATGATTCCGCAAAATAAATATTCTTGAATAAAAATTCTCAAACATAATTTTTTTGTATTTGCTTTTAATGTTGAATGTTGCTATCCACAATGTTGTGTAATGTCCACAAATTTTGCAACTTCGTGAAATTGTGAACCATACACAAGTACCCTAGCACAGTTTAAACTTTATACAGTTCTCGTTATAGGTTTATGTTGGTAGGGAAATTTACATGGTCCTCTGTGCCTTACCTAAACTGTGGGACCCTCAACAGAGTCTCATATGATGTCCAATTTAGGTCCATGAAACCTCTTTCTTTTATTTGTATTTAAGTCCTATGAAATGTATTTTCAGTTGACAAATTTCTTTACAGGACAAATCACAACTTGGTTCTATCATATCTTCATGCGTAGATTGAGATTGCATATCCATCCTTCTGGTGCCTGAAATGTTCTCTGAAGTCACCCTTACAATCTTTGGGGACTTGTTTAGAATGGGCTAATACCCATAGCACTATTTAATGCCATCAGAACACATGGGTTGTCTTATCCCGTTCACCATATCTAGTGGACTAGGGAGTGTCCATTTTAAAATAGTTCCACTTCTGTAGAAGGCACGCCTCTTGTGCAGTGGATGCAACTGAGCCCTGTGTTTCAGTAGCATCCTAGCAGGATACAGGGTCGTATTACTCCACAGTACTTGATTCACTTCTGTGTGTAGCCAGCTCCACAAAACCTGTTGTTGTTTAGGCTCTCCATTACCACAAGCCACACTTGTGCTAGAAGACCAGGGCATATTTTAATTACACTGACCAATTTTGCGAAATCTCCAAATTTCACTTTATGTAATTGAATTTAATATTTTGATTGTGAGCTGCTTGTTTGTGCAGAAAATGTCTTGCTGCGAGACATTTTATCCTAGAATAAGTTTCTTGCCAATCTCTCTACCTCTGGAAGAGAGACCGAGGCTTTTAAACACGAAGTATGTGCTTGCATAAAAAAAGTCACACAACATACCTTCAAATCACAATTTGTTTTAACGTCATGTCCATAATATGCAGCAGGTTTGGTGTTTCTACTTTGTTTGTGTGATGGTTGACTGCTGTGTTTGTTTCATCTTGTTTAACCTATTGCTTCAGTTGTCTCGCTCCCCTGTAGCTATGATAGTCTTGTGCTTGTTAGACCCTGTGCTTGCTTGTCCTGAACTGTCTCAGGGGCTGCTCTTTTCTTTTTGGGAAGTTATGTCATAATGTCTGAGTGTTTATGCCCTGTATTGTAGGATTTGGATGGCTGCATTTGCTGCATCTGTATGTTAGTTCTTTGTGAGGTACAAGATGAAGGGGCTCCTTGGGACACCACACAGACACGTAAACAATGACCATCCCTCGTTCTCATATGTTCTCCATCCATTGCTCCAATACCCTTTCTCTTTTTTCCTGTTTACCCCGCTTTATTTCGACAGTGTGATTTGCTCCTGAGGTCCCCCCCTGTTCTGAGGATCCGTTTGTTCTCAATGCAATGCCATTTATAACGCGCTGCTGCCTCCTAAGAGGCGTCCTGGACCTGGTGCTAGCGGCAAGGGTCAGATAAGTCATACACCAGACAACCCAACCAGATTCAGGTTCCCAGATAGTGAGATTTAGAAAGCAACGTTTTCAGATTCCGTCTAAAAGCGGTTTCTGGTGGGGAAGAGAAACAAGCCCAAAGCTTGGAGGTGAGGGATGCCTAGTCCCTCCATTGCCTCTCTGGTCTTCTCCTCCTTCCCCATGGTGGTTCTCCATACCCCTGCACTCCTGCTCACAGGATCTCCATAGGGTCTGGTCCCACTTCCTACCCATGGCTCTCGCATCCACACCTGGAAGCATCTGTTATGTCTATTGGGATACGCCTACATGACAGTACCTTTTGAGGGAGGTGGTGCAAGATTTTGACCATTTCTCCTGCGAGTGTCCAGTTGTATATACTGAGGAGCATTGACTAGAATCTAGAAAGCTCTTCCTGGACCTGTGAACCCCTATGTAGTCGCCATATATATTTATATATATGTATGTATGTATGTGCGTGTGTGAGGTAGCGGCTTAAGTGGGGAGCAGCTGAGCGCTTATGATGGTGGCGGTGCTCTGAAAGGGCCACCGAGCGCTGCCGCGGAGCCCATACTGCGCAGCAACACCTACCTGGAACTGCGTCCACAATTTGATATATTTTTATGTTATTTTAAAGTGAGTGATAAAGGCTGTTATTTTTATCACACAGGCGAGGGAGCCGCTGACACATACGGTGTTATATTGACATCCATTACTTGTTAGTGCTGCTTAGAGATTTCACTTTTTTATTTTATTTTGACATCAATTTTCCAAATTGTAAGGCTTAATCACAAAATAAAAAATAATGAGAAGCGTCAGTGGCTGCCAGTTCCCCTCCGCCCCCGAGAGAATCTCCCGGTGCTATTAGGGAGCGGAAATGCCAGCAGAAATCACCCAGCGCCTTTTCCCACAGCGGTGGACGCCTGAGACAAGCACGTGGCGCTGTCAGGAAGCAGGCGAGCCCTAAGTGTTGCACTGTGGCTCCCTGCTAGGGCTGCTTTGGAAGCGACGTGAGCCTGCGCGAGGCTTACGCTGACTTTAAGGTTCCAGACCTTCACCCATGCAAGCTTTCTCTCCCCGTGACAAGATACTTTTCAGACCCAGCAGACGCATCCAAGATGGAAAATGTATGCAGACTTGTTTTCTGCGAGTTTCTTTTATTTACATTCATTGTTGCAAAAGTTCTACTTTTGGCACAAACCTCGGGAAAGTGTAAAAGTCCCAATTTAGCGAAATTGAAAAGTTCTACGTAGAGCTGCCAGAGATTCACGAAAACTGACACACCCTTTACCGGAAGGAACTTGCATGTCTCCCTCCATTTAAGACGTGTGCATAGTAGGTAATGTGTAGGAAAAAAATGGGAGGGGCTCTCGTCAGAAGGCCCCTCCAGCTTGCACCACACATTGCCCCTGCCAATGGCCGCACCAGTGCACTACTAATCATCATTTCACACTCCTAGAAGTGTGGCAGTTCTGATTATTTCAGGCCCCCAAAGCTGTAAGAATGGCTTGGGCGGCAGGTGATAGTCTTTTTTTAATGTATATTAAACTATTAATTAACTGTTGCTGCGCTCATCTTGAAATTAGCCAGACAGTGCCACCTTGTGGCAGACTGTCACAAGCGCTTGTGTTGACAATTACGTGCCAGTGTCGGGCACCGGAAACCACCTGCTTAAATTAATCACTGGTGGTACAGGGTTTAACTGGTGAAAACTGCTGCTGCTACATGTGTTTGATGCGGTGAGTAGACTCGGTAACACACACTCTGCTCTGGCCTGCGTCGGCCCTATTTCCCGGTATGGTTCCACATTCATTCCTGTCTTGCGTGTACAGTGTAACAAAGCTCCGCATCCTGTGGGCTGTAGGTATACAGAGGCTATGGTTACCAGTCCTCCTGCTATCTCCGGCCATGACCTGGATAGTCCAGTTGATGGTTAAGAAATTGATGGGGAATGCGAGGACCATCCTTCTGACAAGAGCCCTGGCCCTAATGGGGTGCCAATAGCTTAACCCCGTGAGTGAGGCTCCATACCCGATAAGGGGCAGAATGTCAAATGCCAATATGTCAATGTCATATTGCACCATACATGCACAACAAATCCTCAGATTCAATATGGCTTTGGTAAGAGTATCTTCCATTTTTGGTTTTGCTGTTGAGACAAATGGAGGACCATGTTATTCACTAGAGGTGGGCGAGCCAATAAAATAACAGGGAAAGCCGAGTCCGAACCGAGTCATGGTTCTGACTCTGCTTGTATAGCCCCAGTGTATGAGCTGAGCCCTGAAAATGTTTGCTATGTAAATCATACAGCAAACATCACGTAAAATACAACAAACTCTTCAAAATTCAAAGAAGTGTATTGATATGTGGAAGCTTTCACATTAATAAATTACATTTTAGGACTGCACTAAGAATTACTGTTAAAATTAATAGTTTTAAAACATGAAACATACATGAACTAAGAGGCACGACAGTTGTCATAAACCCTGAACATGGCCTGGATTAATATAGAGCAACATTATAGTCTATTAAATAAAATACAATAGATTTTGTACAACTATTTTCTGAACGCACATATTTGAAAGCGCTTTCTTAAGCGATAATGAAGTAAACTGAGCTTTGGTGAACTAAAATATTTGCCTAGGATCACACAATTTTAGCTCTAAGCCACTATTTATCCAGGTTTTCTGGTTTCACTTTGTACAAATTAGCCACTAACCATAAATCTACATGTCTTTCCTCTTATTGCTTTGTATGGACTTTTTTAAGTATTTTCCTGCAGTTTTCATATAGAGCCAGCTTGACCCAAAGGTATTGGGGCCCTATATGTGAGCAAAATTTACATTACACAAGGTCACAATCAAATTTGAAGTCACAGAGATATTATGTTATGTTATGTTATATTTGTTTTTATATAGCGCTGCTACTCAAAAAGAGTGTCCCGGCGCTTTAATGATGAGACCTACAGCATAATAACACAACACAGTGATAAAAACAGAGTGGAAAGCATAACCGAGAGAGAAAAAAAAAAAAAAAGGAAAGAAGCAACCTAAAGAGCAAATAACCAAGTTTTTAGACCTTTCCTAAATGCAAGTAAGCTAGTGGCTCCACGGAGTGTCAGCGGCAGGGTGTTCCACAGCTGTGGCGCCAGCAGTCCAAAGGAGCGGCCTCCAATGCGGGCTCTTTTTACGCGCGGCACCGTCGCCAAGAACAAAGATTCTGATCTGAGAGAACGGGCCGGATGGTAAAAGGCGAGTCTCCTTTGGAGATACTTAGCTCCAACAGCATGGAGGGCTTTATAGGCCAAAGTTAATGCCTTGAAGGCAATCCGCTTACGGATAGGCAGCCAATGTAAGGTCTGCAAAAGACCAGCAACACTGGCTCGCCTATTTAGGCCATAAATGGCTCTCGCGGCAGCATTCTGCACAACCTGGAGTCGCTGCAGCAAATATTCTGGCAGGCCCAGGTAAAGGACATTAGCATAATCCAACCTAGAACCGATCAGAGCCTGCACGGTCAGCTTCCTATGTTCCTCAGATAGAAGGGGTAGAAACCTCCTCGCATTTTAAGGAGGCCAAAACATGTGCCCGTCACCCCTAGGATCTGGGATCTTAACGACAGACCCTTGTCCAACTTGACCCCCAGGTTCTTAGCTACTAGAGATGGACAGGATGGTGGAAACATGTTAATGGGCCACCAAGCTAGCCAGTCAGGATCCGACGCACACCCGAAGAAGAGTACCTCAGACTTCTCTGAGTTGCACTTGAGGCCGCTCAGATGAAACCATCTAAAGACAGCCTCAAGGCAGTCCCGGATACTCTCTCCGTTAAAATCTCCTCCCCTCTTACAAGAGAAGAGGAGCTGTGTGTCGTCGGCATAGGATACGATGTGATTTGCCTTGAATCTCAGAATGTTGAGCTGATGCAGATACTCAAACCGGATTCCCAAGCTCTGAGGTCGGCAGCTCTGGCCGTATCGCATCCTATGAAGGGAATAGTAGACCCTTGATAGCTCAGCTCGTTATGGGCTCGAAGTTCCAACAGGACCTTGAGATGAGCCAGAGCCAGGATTCAGGCTCAAGCTTTCAGTGGCTCGCATACCTCTAATATTCAGTAGAGAATTTTTCGTTAATAGGTGTGTTTTTATTGCACACATGGCTGTGAATGATGGTTTGCAAACAAGTGAATCATGTTTTTGGGTAATGAAAAACGTTTAAATGTCATAAGTTTTTGACAGCATTGCTCATCAAAATAAGTAGTGCAGATGACCAGAAACCATACTGTGTTTTAGGTTATTTCATGTTAAACCAAATAAAGCATTTCCTAGCATTGCTTCAAAGCTCTGGCTAACCACGAAAGGTAGTTCCCTTTGTTTTGTGTTTATTTTGTCCTAACATGATTTTTTTTAAAGCTTTGGTGTTGATTTTAAATAACGATATGTTGTGAATGGCATCTAAATGAAATCTAGCATGCTCTTTGTGCAGCCCCTTGCTAGTTTTACAAAGCGGGATTAAAGCTTTACGTTTTGCGGCCCTTTGTAAAGGGGTTGTGTCCGTGAACCAATCTCTGATTGTTCCTGTTTCTTGGTGATTGTTTGTGGGGCTTTTTGACTCCTGGAATCAGTCTTCAATAAAGATTTACATTCTCATTTGTGTGTGACTGCCTGATTGTCTGACCTGAGAGCCTCATCTTTAATGTTGGCTTTATTTAAATCTGCAGACAGCAAATGTAAAAGGGAAACACGTGCCTCGTGGGACAGCAGCAGTAGCACGATACACGTCATCAACATACTGAGTGGTGCCCTGAAGTAGGAGGGAGGCTGTGCAGATTTCCGTTACATTTTTAGCGAAAAAGATGTTAAAAGTGTGATGTGGGCAAACCCGTTCAGGTAGTGTTAGTGTTTTCTCACTTTTTCTCATACATGCTGCCAGAACCTGGACCTCTGTAGCATCTCCTGCTGGCATCAGTTGGATTTGAAATGTAAACAATGCCTTCAATCAATCAATCATTTGTAAAGCACACTACGTACCTGCGAGGGTCTTAAGGCGCTGGGGAGGGGAGGCAGGGGCGCTACTGATCGAACAGCCAGGTCTTGAGTATCCTCCTGAAGGTCAGTAGGTCTTCGGTCTGTCGTAGGCTCAGTGGGAGGGTGATCCATGTCTTGGTGGCGAGGTGGGAGAATGATCTCCCACCGGTGGTTGTTCTTCAGATGCGCGGGACGGTGCAGAGTGAGGTCGGCGGAGCTTAGCTGGCGGTTGGGGATGTAGAAGGAGAGCCGTCTGTTGAGGTACGCTGGGCCAGTCTTGTGGAGTGGTTTGTGTGCGTGGATGAGGAGCTTGAAGGATATCCTCTTCTTGATGGGGACCCAGAACAGGTTTCTCAAGTCGGGGGTGATGTGGCCGTGTCGTGGTACGTCGAGGATCAGTCGTGCCGAGGCGTTTTGGATGTGTTGTAGTCGTTTGATGAGCTTGGTCGGGGCTCCCGCGTAGGGGGAGTTTCCGTAGTCGAGTCTGCTGCTGACAAGAGCCTGGGTGAATATCTTTCTTGTATCTGTCAGGATCCATCGGTGGATCTTGCGGAGCATGCGGAGGGTGTTGAAGCAGGAGGGGGAGACAGCATTGACTTGCTTGGTCATTGAGAGCGTTGAGTCGAGGATGATTCTTAGGTTGCGTCCGTGGTCGGGGCTACCCCCAGTGCCGTCGGCCACCAGGAGTCGTCCCAGGCTGAAGGGTTGGAGCCGAGGATGAGGACCTCCGTCTTGTCAGAGTTCAGCTTCAGACGGCTGATCTTCATCCAGTTGGTGATGGCCTTCATTCCTCGTGGAGGTTGGCTTTGGCGGTGATGGGGTCATTGGTGAGGGAGAGGATCAGTTAAGTGTAGTTGGCGTAGGAGATTATGTTGAGGTTGTGCTGTCTGGCGACGTGTGCGAGCGGGGCCATGTAAATGTTGAACAGTGTCCGGCTGAGGGAGGATCCCTGGGGTACGCCGCAGATTATCTTGGAGGCTTTGGAACGGAATGGGGGGAGGCGGACGGTCTGGGTTCTGCCGGAGAGGAAGGAGGTGGTCCATTCCAGAGCCTTTTCTCGTATCCCTGCGGCATGGAGGCGTGCGCAGTGGCAGACGGTATCGAAAGCGGCGGAGAGGTCTAGGAGGATGAGTGCTGCGGTCTCACCATTGTCCAGAAGGGTGCTGATGTCGGTGGCGGCGATGAGGGCAGTCTCGGTGCTGTGGTTGCTGTGGAACCCTGACTGGGAAGGGTCCAGGATTCTGTTTTCTTCGAGGTATCGGGTTAGCTGTCTGTTGACGATTTTCTCGATTTTGGCCGGGAAGGGGAGCAGAGATATGGGCCGGAAGCTCTTGAGGTCTCTTGGGTCTGCCTTCGGTTTTTCGAGTAGGGCGTTGATATTGGCGTGTTTCCAGCTCTCTGGGAAGGTTGCGGTCTCGTGGGGGAGATTGATGACGTTGTGCAGGTGGGGTGCGATTGAGCTGCTTGCTTTGTTTAAGACGTGGTGCGGGAATGGGTCTGACGGAGAGCCGGAGTGCTCATGGTCTTGATGGTGTCATCGACGATCACGCTGGCAAAGGCTAGCAGGGGGTCGTGGTCGATGGTGTGCGGAGGGTCTGTTTGGGCTGTCTGGGTGTTGAAGCTGTCGTGGATGTCTGCTATCTTGCGGTGGAAGAAGGTGGCGAAGGAGTCACACAGGGCTTGCGACGGCAGGATGTCGTTGGTGTTGGAGCTGGGGTTGGAGAGTTCCTTCGCGATCTTGAAGAGCTCCATGTTATTTGGTGCGCTGTTGTCGAGGAGGTCTTTGAAGGAGGTCCTCTTGGCCGCCCTGATGAGGTGGTGGTGGTTGCGGAAGGCATCCTTGTGTGCTGCGCGGCTGTCTGAAGTTTGTTCACTGTGCCATTCCTTGTCTAGTTCCCGGCAGGCTTGCTTGGAGGCAAGGAGTTCTGGGGTGAACCAGATGGCCCTCTTGCTGGTGTCTCTGTTGGGTGGGTTTCTTCAGCGGGGCGAGGGTGTTGGCGCAGTCCTTGATCCAGCGTCTGAGGCTGTGGGCAGCATCGTCGGTGTTGGAGGGTTCGGTGGGTGGGCTGTGAGTGAGGTTTGCATGTAGTTGGTCTTCGGTGATTTTGCTCCAGCAGCGGCGGGGGATCTGTTGGGTGTGGTAGTGTGTGGTGGGTTTCTGGGAGGTGAAATTGATGCAGCGGTGGTCGGTCCAGAGGAGTTCGGTGGTGTGGCTGACGGAGACGAGCAGGCTCGAGGAGAAGATGGGGTCGAGCGTGTGGCCGGCGGAGTGGCTGGGCGTTGTGACGAGTTGCTTCAGTCCAAGGTTGGTGAGGTTATCGATCAAGGTTGTGGAGTTGTTGTCGTTGTTGTTCTCAACGTGAAAGTTCAGGTCTCCGAGGAGGATGTAGTCGGTGGAGGTCAGGGCGTGCGTGCTGATGAAGTCGGCGATGGAGTAAGGTTTTGTGCATTGTGGCATTCACTTCTTTCTAAGTGAAATACCCTGGTCATTTGGGGCATTGAGGCATGTCCCATATGGGTGACACTTATGTTATTTGGGAATTTATATAAGCGCACGTTCGCCTTCAGGTCTCTTGGTGCTGGTGGGTTTGAGCAGAACAATAAGTGAAAACAGATAGAGGATCAACTAATTATAGGCCAGGGAGAACAGCCAGGTTTTTAGAGATTTCCTAAACCGCATGTAGTTAGCCTCCAGAAGTAGGCAATGAGTTCCAGAACTTCGGGCCTAGAGGGGAAAACCGGGTCCCACCAATTTGTTTCCGTTTAATTCTAGGCACCATCAAAAGATTCAGATGTTTCGATCTCCGGTTACACTGAGGATGTGCTTTCTGATGCATGAGAGAATTAAACTTGGGCCGGTTTCTTGAGTGGCTTTGAAAAGGATGCAGCCAATTTTAAACATCACAAGCTGCTCCACTGGAAGCCAGTGGAGATCTTTACGTAATGGAGTAATGTGACATCTCCTATCCTTAAGATGGATGATTCTAGCTGCTTGATTTTGAATTATCTGAAGACGATGTCTCAGTTCTAGAGGAATTCCAAGATAAAGGGCATTTCCATAATCTAATTTAGAAAGGATGAGGGCAATCATAATTTGAATGCTGGCCTCTCTACTGAAGAAGCGTCTGATCTTAAGCAGTTTACGAAGTTGGACAAAGCAAGCAGAAGTAACTGTGTTAATTTGAGCGCTCATAGAGAGGTCAGAGTCCATGTGAAGACCCAAACTCTTGATCGTTGCATTGGGGATTGGGGCTGCACCTAACTCAGGTGGCCAGTAAGAGAGTGTCCAGTGAGTAAGTTTGTTGTCTGTGTGTCTGTTCGTGTTGATTTTGTAACTGTGACCTGCCAGGTGTAACATGCTCCTCTGAGGGATTGTCTGGCACCGAGAGGTTAGGAACATCCATTATTGTGCTATGCAGAGCCCTTTGGTGAACGACATGAGGTTACTCCTGTTTCTAATCTAAGGATGTGCTTGGAGAAATGGTCCTGCAGAGGACTCACAAAGTTTGGGCCGTATATGAAGCATGAACCCTAAAGAAAATACTCCGGATGCTCAGGGGCTTTGTCATAAGAAGAATGGTGCATAACGAAACTGGGCCTCTCCAAATCTTTCCTCTCATTGGTCTGTCAGTCACTGAGAGGGTAGGAGGGAATAGGAGTACCATTGGATGTGCCAGGCACCCAGCTAGCCAACAGAGAAGATTTAAGTATGGCAGGGCACATCAGCGCTTCAAAGGTGAGGAAGTATTCCTCCATGTATGTGCTATACTTCAGCGTTGATACTTCCGACTGATTCCCCAGGAGTAGTATTTTGGTAAAGCAATCACTGGAATAGTAATTTATATGAGTGATTCTTGATGGCGGAGGTTTCAATATATATCCATGGGACGTCCATTGAGACCAGGAAAAGTATTCTGAATAGATTGAAGTTGAAAATCTTGTCCATTAAGCAGAAAAATAACTTTTATATTTTGTACTGAGCCATATACAGCCATAGGAAATGGGGATGCTTGTTTTTGTATTACTTTACTATTCTTTTGTGATTAGATGCACCAAACCACGGGCGTTTCTTATTACGGATCAGTCTTTCACAAATACTCGCTTACACATTATCATTATCATCTCTTCATCCTCTTGTCATCATACATTGTTTTACTAATTCCTGTTGCAGTGGTTGTTTCCAAAATATTTCTGTGTTTTTCCTTCAAATTCATGTTTATTTGAAACTGTTGTATGTAGTGACTGTGGAGCATGTGCTAACTTTATCCAATGAGTATGTGAAGAGATCTTAGTTGGCTTAAATGTTACATTCCGCGGGAGACGGAAGTCTCTAACAAAATACTTAAAGTTAATAAAATGCCAGTGTTAACCCGCCTTGTTCTCCTTTTATTGCTGCTATGGAGCAGGATGCGTTTTCTGACACCATGCTCTTTCCTGAATGGTTTACAGAAGAGCTTCCCACTGGTAATTTCAAATACACCTGTGTAGTATTTGACTCTCACTTGTATTATGGGGCTCATATGCTATCTCGCACTTGATTATTGCCTCTAAAACTGCTTTGAGGCTGGGGGAGCTGCCGCATTTTTATTGAACTATTCCTGTGCGTTTTTCTCCTGTAAACAGTGGAACCGAGTGTTTGGTGGTCTTTCCCTCATAGACTGATCTCGGAGTTCCTCCTAGCCCTCAAGATCCCTTTTTCATCTTTATATACGTCTCATCATCCATCAATGAAGTTTTCCTTGGTTTGACTCAAGAAGGGCTTTGATACTTTTTGAAAGTCACACAGAGGAATTCAATTGGTGACCAGCTCTTTGTGGAGTGCTTTGATTTTTAGAGGTCCTGGCAGTGACGAAACAGACCATATCAAAATCAGTTGTCCTGTGATTAAAGATGAGTTATGGGCCTGCTCACAAGGAACCCCCCAGAAGGCATCAGAGAACCTCTCTCTGAGGGCAGACACAGCTGCGCTCTTAAGAAGGATGACCATCTCATATCAGACATTTGCGAGGCAGCTACTTGGTGTTCTAGCTTGTGTTAATGTAGTGTGAATGTTTTAATGCTGATCGGAAGAGTGGGCCTGTTTGAGAAGAATAGCCTTTCCTGGTCTGAATCCCTCCAGTTTCGTCTGTTGGCCTTTCCATAAATGAGGAATCCACATGAAGTCGTATCCATCAGAAGAACATTTCAGTTGCCTTTGCTAATGCTTTTTCTTACCGGTATTCAAGCTTCTCGCACATTCCTCATCACCATCCCATTTCCCCTCTGCTGAGGATTTTAAATTCCTGGAATAATGAATTTCTGGCGGTACACTGAAGGCTGCCTGTTTTTATCCTGGCCTCCTGCAGTGTGTAAAGTAAGAGTGGCTGGAGTCACAGGCATGAGCGGTGCCTTTATGGAGCTGCTGCATCGCTTCTGATGCCTTCAGGGTGAACTGCATCCAGACATCTTCTGGCTCTTCTCTGCAGTGCTTAATTTGTAAATTAAATCGTGCCGGTATTTAGAGCTCAGTCAGGTCCATTTAAATGTGCGCACACGGAATCCCAAGGCTGTGTATTCTTACATCCACCTAATTCATCTTAAATTATATTCACCTTAAATTATATTCACCGTACATTATATTCACCTGTATCTCATTTCTACAGTTTCCTACTTTCTCCCTTTGTGACTGTCTTTCTCTGTCATTCCGCTTTTTTCCTTTTTTCCACCCTTGCTCCCGGTAAACGTCTAGTGCAGATAAATAAGTGCCAGCCCCCAAAAATAAGTGCTGGTGCCCCCCACCGGAAACCACCGTCCCAAATTAAGTACTTCTTTGAATCAAGGGAGATGCTTTTGTTGACAGATTTGACTGAAAATACCATATTTATCAGAAAAAATACCAATTGTAAAACGGCTTGTAATTTAACTCGTTTTGTGCCAGAATTATGCAGAAAACTAGTTAAATTCAGATTCACAGTTCGCGTGATGCCATTCCTACACCTAGGCATATTGCTCATTCTAACGACTTTGAACCCCAGACAAGGCTACTTTAACATTTCTTTGCATGCTGCTCACAGCAAATCAGCGGTCGAAGTGCAGTATGGGAACTGTGATCCAGAGTACAGTGAGTATGGGGGTCAGAGACCTGGCTAAAAAGAACAGAATATTAACTGGTTTTTGAGCTTTCGTCTACCGCTAATTGCATATAATACGTAAGGCACACAGCTTACATGCAAGTAAAATGAAAGTTACACTTTTCTGTGGGAAATGCTTTTTCGAGTAGGAAACTTGATTGCTTAAAGCGATTACTTCAGATGCCTGTGGGTGTAACCGGATGGTTACTGATTTGAATCCTGGTCACTGCGCCGGGGAAATAGTGACGTGTATTTATAGAGAATATGTGTCATTAGTTTAAAAAAAATATTTCACACAGTGTAAGGTTGCACACAATCTAAATAGTCTGTCCCAAAATGTGCATAAAGATAGTTTAAATTAAATGTTTGCAGTGCTTTCAAAGCTTGTACTGGCGCCCAGGTAGTATTTAGAGTTGCTGATTTACCAGTTGACTTGTTTCTTTTTCAGCTGCCTCTCCCTTCTCTCACTTCACAGCAGTGGCTAGGTGTCGCCCTGGGTGTCATCACTGAGGGGGGTGACAAAATGACAAAAATGTGTTTTAAACACATTTTTTGCCATTTGTCAAGCCAGGGGTGAAAAGAAACTTTCCGCACCAGATGCCACCTGACCTTGCTACGCCACTGCTTCATAGTAGAGTTCATTCTTCTTCTCTTCTTTGGACCCCAGGGAACACAACGGCTCAGGAACAGTTTTTTTTGTTTTTTTTTTGTTAAAAAGTATGGGAACTGTTTTGATCTAATTAACAAAGCTTGGGAACGTGGTTGCCCTCCCACTTCGGCCTCTGTAGCAGATGTCCAGTCTTTGTGGTGGAAAACTTCCTCCAATAGTTCAGTGTTAACCATTGCTTTAAATTGGAAAAAATAAGTGCCGGTACTGAATAAAACAGAGGTGTGGCAAATGGGCGGGTCTACGTGCGGGGCTAAGGGCAAGATATGATCATACATAATGACCTGCAGCACATATCAAAACACACGAGAAATGCGTTTGTCAATAAAACAGACTAACTCATATAATGAAAGTCATGATGGCACTTTCACCCGAATGGTTGCTGCGCACCTGATTGACAGTGCAGGGTCTGTCTAGAGACACAGTCCTGTTAATCACAGCGTGACACAAGCTCTCTCAAATCCCTGCAGTTTGGGGATATTGAAATGGGCGCTGCTGGAATCTTCACCAGCAACTCTGCAAAAGGCTACTTCACGGCTCGGTTAATTACAAGCTCCTCGGAAGCAGAGGGCATCTGCCCTGCACTGGAGGAGAAACCTAACCTGAGCCTGCCCTGCCGTGGATCAGGGTACCGGTACTCTCCCAGGACACCAAGAAGTGCCGGTACTGACGGCATAAAAATTCCGAAGTGCTGGTACGCAGTACTGGTGAGTACAGGCCCATTTAAAGCACTGGTGTTATCTTTACGCCAAGTGAAGTAGAGACAGGTTTTAAAGAAGAACGCCATCTCAGGAGTCTGGGATTGAAGATGTTTCCCTATGTAAAAACAGTTCGATAGCAGGGCTTTTTATTCCTCAGAAGGACATCTATCCATCTATGATGCATGTGGGCATCAAGCGAGGTTTTTCCACCGATAGCTGCTCCCTGTAAATGATTTCCTATTGTTGGCTCTCTTAGCTTTCAGTATTCAGGTTGTGCGTTTGACAACAACTAGGCTGCGTCTAAGGCATTTTTATCTGTTGCTCAAAAAAGAGAGGATGGTGAGAGAAATTAGACTGTCATATGAAAATAATCAGGTTGTCTCCAAAGTTTTCAGATCTGCACGATGTGGAGTTATCGGTCTGTACTTTCTTATCCATCTGCTCGGTTCAAAGCTGACATAGTCAGTGTACTGTGTTTTGTTTTGGTCTTGCTAATACAAGAGGGTTCATTCTTATCTCGTCACAGAGCTTTAAGTGGAAGGAAAAATGTGTGGGTGGGGGGTGGACTGTCAAGGAGCGTTGGCTGAGTAATTAATGGTGTGGCTTAAATACGTAATATACATTTCTGTGATTTCCGTAGTGTCCCACCTGATGGATCATTTGGTGCCTCACTGAGCTTACTGGTATTGCATCCAGTATAACCAGTATAACAGAAGAACGGATATACACCTAAAACTAGCCAGGACCACAGTGGTTGTTAGCAGTTTAGGTGAAATGAGTAACAACAAGGATTTTGTTGTAAATAATATTGAACATTTTACAAGTCTGAAATTGAGGCTGAATTAAACATTCCTAAAACCTGTGGAAGCGGTAGTCTTCTTAAGAGTCTCAGTCCCTCCCATTATGTTTACTCTGTTACACATGAAAGCCATTTCTCTCCATATCTCGTCTATCTGCTTATCTTACCTCATCTCTTTCCTAGTAAGCATCCTCTTTTCACTCTTTCCTGAATGCACATCCTGGCATCTCCTTGACTTCACCACTTCCTAAACCCACAACGCACTCACTCACTCACCTGTAAGCACTGCATTTTCTTTTACATTCACCTTGTCAATATTTTGACATTTGTGTACTTCCTACACACACGTTTGCACAGAATCACAATTGTAACTGAGGTGACCATTGCGCTGTGCGCACTGCAGAGAGGCCAAGGATTGGATATCCATGTATTCTGAACACCTTTTTGACCCACTGACCAACACTGAGAAACCTTCAGTGCCCCAGCCTCCGCTCCAGATCTCTCAATAGTGGCCCGTTGTAAACACCTGGAGGCTTCTCTGTTCAAAGTATGCATTATAGGAGAGTGATATGGTACACAGTTGGAAATCCAGAAACACAGCATCTGGAAATAGCTTACTTAGTCTTGAATTCTCAGGATTGGTATATATGTGGCATATAAACAGCAACTTAATCGCTGACATGGATTTGCCTTAACGTTTTTTATATAAATTGTTCAGGACTTGATCTATCTTTTTTCCAGTAAAATTAAGAACATGAATATAGGGTCTGATAGGGACACTTTTCAATGTTTGTTTTTAATTACTATCAAGTCTAAGACCCAAAGGGACCCGGCCCACTTAAAGCCTTTCCTCACCATTACAAAAACTACAAATTGTCCCTGTTTGCTAGATCTCTTAAGGCCTCCTTGTTGGTTATGTTGACATATGTACTCAGTATACTTTTGTCTGGATACCAGCAAGTTCTACTCTACTTCGGCGCCTGTTCCTAAGAGAAACTGGAGGAACCTGGTGTTTGTGTGAAGACTTGCTAGTTGAAGTGCTCATATATTAACCATAGATGTTTTTCTGTTGCCGGTGGTACACACCATAGCTCATTAAAGATACTCAATGCTAATTCTGTAGCGCCTGTCATACTAATTGATAAAGAGTGAGGCTCGCCAGGTGTGGTCTTGTGAAATTAACTTTCTCCATTGGACCTAAATGTGGTGTTGTGAGCGAATCACTTTATGCCCATTTGACTGTTACAATATCAGCCAAAATATAGATTGCTTAGAATAGGACTTCTCTGCGGCTTGTAAGCTGTGTGTCTGTAAAATATTTTGCCAGTTCTTTTCAGAGCAGAAGATGGCCTGTTAGTTCTCACAAACAAGGTCTGAGGACAATGTACTACGAAAGTGAACCAGGTGCCAGGTTTAACAGAAAAGGCACAGTTTCAATTCCATCGTCAGCTGATGTGAGGTGCCCATAGGTTGGCAGCAGCCTCCATCAGCTGGTCTGAGGTGCCAACAGGTTGCCAGTTGCCTCCATCAGCTGGTCTGAGGTGCCCATGTTTTGGCATTTGCTTCCATCAACTGGTCTGAGGTGCCCACAGGTTGGCATTCACCTCCATATTCTAGTCTGAGGTTCCCATAAGTTGGCAGTCACCTCCATTAGCTGGTCTGAGATGTGTATGAGTTGGCAACAACCTCCATCGGCTAGTTTGAGGTGTCCATAGGTTTGCAGTCGCCTTCAGCAGCTGGGCTGAGGTGCCTATCGGGTTGGCAGGCACCTCGAGCAGCTGTCTGAGGTGCTCATAGGTTGGCAGTCGCCTCCATCAGCTAATCTAGGGTGCCCATTGATTGGCAGTCGCCTCCATCAGCTAATCTAGGGTGCCCATTGATTGGCAGTCGCCTCCATCAGCTGGTCTAATGTGTCCATAGGTTGCCAGCTGCCTCGATCAGCTGGTCTGTGGTGCCCTTGTGTTGCAGTCAACTCCATCAGCTGGTCTGAGGTTCCCATAGATTGCCAGTTGCCTCCATCAGCTGGTCTGAAGTGCCCATAGGTTGCCAGTCACCCCATCAGCTGGTCTAAGGTGCCCATAGGTTGGCAGCCGCCTCCATCAGCTGGTCTGAGGTGCCAGTAGGTTGCCAGTCGCCTCCATTAGCTTGTCTGAGGTGCCCATTGGTTGCCAGTCGCCTCCCTCAGCTGGTCTAAGGTGCCATGGGTTGGCTGCCGCCTCCATCAGCTGGTCTGAGGTGCCCATAGGTTGTCAGTCACCTACATCAGCTGGTCTGAGGTGCCCATTGGTTGGCCATTGAGAGCAATCTGCAGTTTGAGAATACTGGAGTAGTTGCAGTTGAATAACAATTCTCCCTGGTTTTTCCCGCTTGGGGATAGTTTGTTAGTTGGAATCAGTGGTATCGTTTTCTGTGATAGGATGGCTCTTCTCACTGATAAGCTGTTGTCTCTGCACCAGTCTGTGTTCTTTGGGAGGGTGTAATTGGAAAAAAAGGTTTGATTGGTTACTGCAGTAGAGAGAAGTCACATCTCATCAGGGTTTGACGTCCACCTTGCTGGCAGCAGTGATGTCTTATTTCCCATCACCCTCTCCCCTGGCCGCGCTGACTGATGGCTACCAGCTGCCCCTGAGTGAATCAAGTGTGCATGCGCCTTGACACCTTGCCTAATACAGTTAAACAAAGCGGAACTGAGCGGGGAGTGAGTGCAGCGGGCCTGATGGGCGACCAGGTGGGTGGAGCAAGACGCAAGTGTCGGGGGCAGTCTGGATTTTACCGTTGAAGTCCCATCTCTTTATTTCCTATGAATGTGTGCTGTCCCCTGGATCTGCGGTGTCTGGCAGGTTGTAAGCGGACTCGCTCGACTGGATGCTTGAAAGCCACGTTGATCACTGTATCCTTACCAACCTATCCAATCTTTGGAAAGGCAAATAAATGCATCTTTAAACTTTGATTTCTCCAGGCTGTTGCTCTTTACCTCTGATTAAACGGAAAAATGCAATAGCTGGAGAATACCTTTTCACCTCCGCCAGGTCTGCTTTTGTGATTTTTGTGTATTTTACTCAAGATGTTGTCAGCTCCTTTGCATATCTCTTGCTGGGGAGGCCTTGACGTATGAAGCCGTTAAACCTCTGTGGCATGATGGGATGAATCTGTGCAGAACCTTCCCACCCCTTCCAATTTCATCCATTATCAATCAATGAATGCAGATGTGCTTAGCCCTTAAACTGCGTGTGACTCCTAAGTATTTCTGCGTGCCTTGTGGCCCTGCAACGAGCACTCTGTACTGTCCTGGTTTATTGGGTGCTGCACATTTAGATCTTCTTCTGGCCCATTATTCCTGATGCTCAGTTGAAAAGGCATTGCTGTGAATGGACCCCGCTGAAGAGCATCTTTAATTTTACAGTCTGATTTCCAAAGTTTCGTCCTATGATCTGTTCTGGTCAGAGGAACACACGCATCGCAAGGGCCTACGCTGTATTTGGTCTGGGAGGATTTTTCATGCTGCAAGGGAATTACTGCCCCATGTAGATGTAGAGTCAGCGTGTATTATTTAATTAAGTTATACGTTGTATTTAGTGCCAACAATACTCTAGAGGCGTGAAAGCACTATCCAAAGAGTGCAGCGGTGTAATTACCAATGGTATCAAACAAAGGTTCAATAGGTTTGTTATTTAGTAAGCTGCAGTTCACAGCAATAGGATGGATATGAGCAAAGGACAAATAAAACCACTGAGCCACAGTTTCCGAGTCACAAATAATCGAACCATGAGTGAATAACCATATGATTCAACTGCAACGGAGCTGTGGGACCGAGAATAACTAGATCTCTGTTTTAAAAGAATTAAACTTAAGACCGTGACAGGTAATCCAGGATTTGATATCATGAATTTGAGTGAGGGGGATGTCATTTGGAGAGCAGACATCATATGGAGATTAGACTTCCGTGTCCAGCCAAACATTGTCAGCGTACAGAAGGTAAGATGCTCAAATGACTGAATAGAGAGTCAAGCGGTTAAAAATACAGATTGGCGAGGGTAGTGGAGGGAATAGAGCCTTCAGAACACCTTGCCTAAGATGGAGGAGAGAGTTAGATTTGTGTTTGTTGGCAGTGCTTCTCTAAGCAATAGGAGAATCACTCTGTTTAGTTCCATGCCTTCTTCGAGCAGTTGAAGGAAAGGGGAGTTATTTACTGTATCACATTCTGTATCCCATGTTCCAGGAAGGTCCAATAGACTGTATAAAAAACAAATCATCTTTCATTAAGCATGGCTGCACTCAGTTGAAAGTGCGCCCAGTATGCGTTAATGCATTCCAGGTTTTGCTGTCTGAGTAGCTGGAGGAAGTGTAACCACATTACAGAAGTGAGCAGAAAACTGCACATTGTTCCAGTAGAAAGGAAGAAACCGTTCACAATCTCATGGATCTTACGAGAAGCCATCTATTGACTAGATAAATCTTGCTTTGCACAGATGCTTACTTGTGTCCAGGTATAGCAACCTCAACAGGACCTACACTCCAGCTTCCAGGTCCCATTGTTAACCTAGCCCCTCTTTGGGCCTGCTTGCTTCACTATCTTGGTCCCAACATGTGCAACGCTTTGGCTCATGTGCTTTATCAACAGGCAAACCATGTTATTTAGAGTAGCACTCAACATTCTGCTGCTCGGTTAGTCTGTTTCATCGTACCTCCTCGTCTTCCACACTTTACTATGCCTCACGTTGAAGTCGAGTTGCACATCTTTTTTGGAAGACTGTGTGAACCTTACTAATAAATAAAAGCATTTCTGAGTGCTACATCTCAGCTCAAAGCTCAATTAGAGGCCATTGTACAGGCTGTTTCTAGCAGTAAATTGTTTAGGGCCTTTGGCCGCTTCCAAAGACCTTTTCTAAGAACAGGAGGTTAGCTGTGGGACCAGACAGCCTCAGGATCCCGTCCTGTGTTTTCAGTAGACTAGTAACGTGCTGTTTTTACAGTCGGGGAATTTCAGGGTCACAAATAATCCAACACATCAATCAAATAATGCAGGGAGGCATTCATCATGTGTGTCCAGTAAGGTGCCAGGGTGATGCTGATGTCATTTACAACTACAAGGGTGGGACATACGTAATCCTTGAAATGAGCAGTAAACGTTTGATTTGTGGTTGTGTTCATCGTATTCCATTGGTTGATTTCTTTGAAGGTTGACTAGACAAAGAAGCATTTTTGCACTCTGTCCTGGAATAGTTGAACATTTGTCGGTTGTGTGAGGGATAGTTAAATCATTTTCACTTTCCAATGAGAAGCGTGTGAAAACTTTCTAATTTACTTTTTTAGATTGATGATCACTAGACGAGAAGGGGTGTTCACAATTTCAAATAATTTTTTTAAATAGCTTGTAACTTGTTCTTTGTTATTTGAAGAATAAGGACTTAGCCTTAGAGATAACTTGTTATACATCATAAGTTTCTTATGAAGTGTTATAATGTTATATGTGAAGGGGTCTGTCTAGAAGGTCCTCATTGTAATGGGATGTGAAAAATCTCATCTCTTGGCGTTGTCAATGTTTGTACGTTGGATGGTATAATAGGTAATGTTTCTGACCCAGTGCCCTTACTTTTTGGTTCCACTCTTTAGCTGTTCTTATGAAACAAGAAGGATAAATGAAATGATAAATTGATAAGATGAATCCACAGAACATTGACCGTCAATAGACTGGAACCCTTTTGGGGTGCTTTTAATGTATAAGATGGCTCCTTTATCATGTGTAGGGGATGGGCACAGTTGAGTCAAACTGACACCGTAGTGTCATTGTAATCAACCCAGTGTAAACTGAAACCTGATACTAGACGTTCTTCTAGGATGTAATCAACTGAGTAGTTAGTTGGCAGATGGTAAGTTATCACTCAGAAGTAGATAAAGAGGGTGTAGTTGTGGTGCTAATGGATCAGATCACTTTATTTTTTCTATAAGACTTGGTAATGTTTCAAGTGTTTTATTCGAATTGTGTTTGTTAACATTAACCATTCCTCTGCCTTGTCTGCCTTACTGGTCCAGTTGAGTTATAGAGTGGTCATGAGGGATGACTAGGTCCGCAATAGGCTGTGAGCTTCCAGTCATGGCTGTTTCTGTTAGGAATACCAAGGTATTGGGATATAATCAGGTCTTAACACGTTAGTTTCACAGAAGCACCTTTGATGTTATTCTTTCTGGTCAGCTAATGAGAAGGCTTTTAACATTATTCTGTCCAGCCTAGGCAAACAATGAAAGCCATCATATACCTTTACCTAGCTCCACTAGGAAAACGATGGAGGTCCCATGCAGAATATGATGTGGGGCCAGTGTGTCTTCTATATCTCACAGATTGTCATTGGTCCTGCCCTGAATGGTGCCCTTCAAGATCAGGGGGCCTTCTCAAGGGTTAGGCCCACCTTTGCCCCTGACTTTATCTATAGACACTAAAGATGGCATATTCTGTATCAACAGCAATCATAGTGGCAAGGTGTGGAGTCAATGCAGTTAGGAGTTCACAAGGGGCTTGGAAGGCAAGTTCTTCCCAGAATTCTGAGGTGACATAGCTAGTTCATTTTGATTTGTTGGTGTGAGGTTTCTGTAAGGTGGGCTGGCTGTTTAGCAGCTTTTTGCTGTTTGTTTCCCCTTTGCGTCATTGCGAAGGCATGAAAAAAGTTTACTGTACGTGACAGAATGGTTAACATAAAACCCATCTGTTGCTTTTCGCTTGTTATGTAGATAATCAAGAGGCCAGTGTAGCAAGTGTTATTTATACACGCAATGTAATTCATAAATCAAAAGTTTGTCTATCGCCACCAAATAGATATAGCCTTAAATGTTGAAAGATAGGGCCAAACCTAGGAAGGAGAATGAGAGATGCAACATCATAGCGTTTTCCTAAGGACTGATACACTTTAATGTTTTAGCACTAACCGCTCATAATGCGGCGAGCCCTTGTTCTTCCAGCAACAGTGCTCTATTTAGCAATTCACATGATGATTTTATGATGTGACTATTCTACTACCCAGACTACTGGAAACCATATTCTTTCATTACTGTATTGGGAGTATTTTTGTAGCACATAGCTGATTCTATGGCACAACACAGTGCTTTACATTGAACATGACATTATACACAAGACTGCCCAGGGTATATATAGTACACAAGGACATTTGCATAGATTGGATTAAATGTAGCAAGACGGCTCTGTTCTAGAAAGGTAGGAGACAGTTGCAAAGAGTTTTTGCTCCACGGCATACAAAATGACTACATACGTCTGGACAAATCACTTACCTGTACTTGTTTCACCCTGCTAGACGAACACTGTAGACCAGCTTACCCATTTCTGGCGTATTAGCGGCTGCAAACCATTGGATGACATCCAGTTTGAAAATTAGCCCATGTTTGCTTCTGCTACAGCAGCAGCAGTTATTGGCTGCAAGTCAGAGTCTCGGTATCATCTCTGTTTTTTTCTAGAACCCCACAATGTCCATCTCTCCCACTTTCTTATGTTCCAGAAATGTGCCAATGGTAATTCTAGGAATTATAGTTCAGTTTCCCCCCTAATTCACCTAGCTCTTATATGGATGGATTTGTTAAATATGTTAACATCCTTTATTTGGTGTGGAGGGCGGGGGTGGAGTCTAGGCTATATTTTGGTTATATTGAGACACGTGTGTTATTCACATCAATTTTCCGAGATGGGGGGTGTTCTCGTTATTTTTGGTTATGATAAAAAATGGTAACAGACTACAAATAGAGAGAATGCTTGAGGCATAGGCCCACAGTAACACCCTCCTTTGTTTGTAATCTAGTCTTGTGTGCCCATAAATAAAAGGAATACCTGGGGCTACACAAAGGTTGTTGTATATTATTAAGTGGCTCCCCCTATATGACTTATTCTGTTCTCCTGCTTTGATTTTGAGACCGCCATGTTTGTATCATCTCAACATGGTAGGAGGGACTGGCCGATGATGAAGAAGGTCACGAACAAGTGGGTGAGGCTTTTCCATCCAAATCTCTTTTGCTGCTTGCTTTCTCTAGACAGAGTCTTGTTATTCTAGAAAAAAACATAGCAATAAATATATTGCTGTATTTCTTGTGGGTTTAAGTTACATTTCCAGTAAAATGCTGTGTGAAGAGCTTCTCTGTCATTTGATGGGAAGTCAGACTTGAGTTCTCACCTGGCTATCCTTTTGCATCTCTCACTGCTATTACTTGGTCCCCTGGACTAGCCAATCATGTCTCTCTCTGTTTCATAATGTTCCACTTTTTGTGTCTATATGTTATTCTCTTGGCTCTCTTCTCTACTTATTTGACCTTACCAGTCCCTTGTTTCGAAGACTGATTGGAATTTGCCTTATTGTCTTGCTTGTCTTTCGACTTGCAAGCCACTACTTTTTCTTGCAAGTATTCTGCTATCTCATGGGTTTCTGCTCTGTCCCTTATTCCAAAAATTGAGATTTTTTATTTATCGCCTTGCTCTTTGATATTCTTTCCCCAAGCTTTCTATCCTATCTCCACCAAGTAGGAATGATTTGTAATCCAGCAACCTATGTACTCCATCTTTATATAATAAGCTATAATCCTTTTCACACTGCATCTCGACTGCTTCACCTCCCTTCTCTATTCCATCTTTGGTGTCTGTCTGCTGCCTCTGAATTCTCCTTATGCTCCCCTCATTTATCCGTATTGTATGACTTTCAGCCACATCTTTTCTACTCTACTTCCAGTTTAGCTTCTGTTGATTTGCTGTGTCCATGGAATTGCTACTGGCTGCCTGTGCAGTCTTGTTAAACTCTATACTCACATTTGACCTCTACATTCTGCTCTCCACCTCACATTTGCTGCTCGCCTACCACTAGTCGTCCCTGTAGTGATTTTCTCTTCTTCACGCTTTATGCAGTAGAATTTAGGAACTCTTTTTCATCCTCTCAGCTCTAACTCTTGCTTTTTCAATACTTACTCAGAAACCACTTCTTCTCTCTGCCTTTCCTTTGCCTCTCTCCTTAAGAACACATATCTCCTTAAGAACACATATCTCCTGTCATTTTTGTATTAGACATTCGAGCTATATGCTTTGCTCTTTGAAGTGCATCAGTGAAAATGGATATGTACACAAATTAAAAGAATGGAATGCATTTGCTTTCCCATTTACATTTCTACCCGTGAAGCCTCTCCTGGACCAGTGATCAGGGAATTTGGCCCAAGATTTCTGAATCTTAGCAATAGTCTGGAAAGTGTACCTTACCCACGTCATTGCATTTTTAGGCCATACACTGGTATATCTTAGTATCAAGGAATTGAACCTGGACTTAACGGGCATACTCGCAGAGAAAAGGACCCCATTTCTGATTGAGTGAAGATAAAGGAAAGTACAGGTTATAATAAAGGAGCCCCAGAACGTCTGTGTGCGGCTGCTTCTGAATAAACTTCACCTATCCGCCCTGTTCTGGTTTGAATGCATCTCAAAGCAAAAGAAACGTGGCATATTGTAATCATCCCAGGACACTTAGCTGGAGAATCTAGCCAGTGCTACTAATCACTGGATTTAGGCGATCTAATGGATTCTTGGACAAATGGAGGAGAGCCTCCACCTGGTACAGCAGACTTTTTATGACCTTCACCTTTCCTTAGAATGGGATGACCTAGGATGTCACTGCGCTTTCCAGAGCCATCATCCCAGGAAGCTCGTGGCACATGGAATGATGCACATCTTGTAATCTCTGATGATCCTCGTCTCCTGCCCATGTTAGAATCACCACATTCTGTCAATTAAAGTTTCTGCCCATTGTAGAAACTAACTTTAAATGTCTTCACAGTGCCCTGTATGTTGTGGCGAGGAGCTCAGCATCTAATAGTCTCAACAAAAGTCTGCTTCAATCAGATGCGGGTAGACGTTTGGCGTGCCACAATCAACCCCAGATAAATGTAGCTTGGCCTCCTTGCCGAAGCCAGCCCAAATCTAAGAATGCATTCCAAACATAATCTGAGGGGACCACCACCAGCCTGGAACACACGGAGATTAAGAAAAAAAGGACAATCTGGACGGAGGGGACTGGGCTTCCATCTTTAAATGGATCCTTATTGTAACGCTCAAGAGTACTCACTAGAGATGAAATAATTCTCACAATACATTGTGCGGTACGGAATGAAGGCTCCTCTGGTGCAGATTTTGAACCTGTATTACTGTGGGATTCTAGGTACACTAGTCCCAGATGTTAATAGAGCATAGACCGCAAGACCACACCTAAAAGGCCCTCATTAGCAATTGATTAACTTGTTTTCCGGTTGTTCAGCATTTCGAACATAAATGTGGTCAAGCACCAGTTGCCCTCTACACAACATTAGAACCTTAGGGTCTGGTCTCCCTTTCTTTTAATGGCCTCATCAAATTTGTGACTGTACGCCCCACTACAAACTGCATCTGCTAAGCCCTTGGCCTTCTAGTTACTGTGGACAATGACTGTTCTGTTTGTACAGGTCTTGTTATGCTAAAAAAAACAGGAAGGTGAGATTTAGCTGAAACACCCCTCTGCCCAAGAGCTGCTTTCCACTGGTCCTGAGTGCCTTAGATCCTGTTAGACGGTGAATTGGTTTACATGCCTGTGCTCTTGGCACATAGCTACTGCAAGTATGCTAATGGGTACCCATGAAAACATGCCTTGACAGGGACCGGGCCACTGCCCTAAGCACCCTAGCCAAGCTACCACCACCACCTTAACCATCACCCTAACCACCACCTCCCCTACCACCCACCCTAACTACCAACCCACTATCCTAACCACCACCCTACATCCACCTTAACCACTACCCCCTAGTACCACGTCTAATCATCTCCCAGCTCTTTCCACCACCCTTCCTAAACCACCACTACTGTATTTTAACACCGCCAACCTAACCATCATCACCCCTGCTGCCACCAGACACTACCACCTTCTTTCTAACATCCCCTAGCCACCACTCTAATCATCTCCACAGCACTAAGCACCACCCTAACTACCACTACCCTAACCACCCTAGACACACTACCACCACCACCTTAACCATAACTCTAACCACCACCTCTCCTACCACCCACCCTAGCCACCACCATTCTACTCCAACCACCAGCCTACCACTGCCTTAACCACCACCTGTCCTAACCACCAGCCCTCAAATCACAACCACCACCCACACCCTGTTTACTACCACCCTAACTCCTTACCCAGCATCCTAAGCATCAGCACAACCCTAACCACCATCCTACCACCACCCTAATCAACACCGCTCTAACCAACACCATCATTCTCTAATCACCACAACTGTACCCTAGCACCACAAGCCTAACCACCACCATCCTTACCACCAGTCTACCCACCACCACCCTATATTCACCACCCCTACCACCACCAGACCCTACCACCCCCTTACCACCACCCCAACCACCACTACCACCCTAGCCACCATCACCCTAACCATCACTACCCCAGACTACCTCAAAAATCCCTCACCACCACCCTAACTGCCACTAACCTAACCACCCTAGCTAAGCTACTACCACCTCCCCTAGCCACCACCACCTTAACCCAGCCTGCCGCCACCTTAACCCAGCCTGCCGCCACCTTAACCCAGCCTGCCGCCACCTTAACCCCGCCTGCCGCCACCTTAACCCAGCCTGCCGCCACCTTAACCAAGCCTGCGTCCACCTTAACCAAGCCTGCCGCCACCTTAACCAAGCCTGCCGGCACCTTAACCCAGCCTGCCACCACATTAACCACCCTACCATCACTTTAACCAGCCTACCACCACTTTAACTAGCCTACCACCACATTAACTACCACCCCCTAGTACCACCTGCTAACCATCTACCCACCGTACCCACCACCCATCCTAACCTCTATCACTCAAACCACAACCCTCACCCTGTCCACTACATCCTTAACCACCACCCCACCCTAACCAGCATCCTGAGCCTCACCACAGCCCTAGTCACCACAAATGTACCCTACCGCCAACCTAACCACCACTATTCTACCCACCACCACCCTACCATCACCAACCTCAATTTCCTCCCTTCTATCACCCCCTAACCCTAAGAATCACCACAATACCGTAATCGCCACCACCATAACCATGACCACCACCTTCACCACTCTCCCTCAAACCACCACCCTAACCATCATCACCCCACCCTAACCACCACTACCCTCCTCTACCACCTCCCTACTACTACCACCCTACCCTAACCACCGTCGTACTGCACCCGCAACACCCATAGCCACCACCCTCACAAGTACCCTAAGCACTTTGACCTTTACCACCGCCTTAGCCATCCTACCACCACCTCCCACGGCACCTTAACCACCCCCAGCCACCAGCCACCCCTAACCACCATTTTACCCTAATCACCGTCCAACCCTAACCACCACCACTCTAGCCACAACTACCCCCACCATTCTAAACACCCCAACCCGCCCTATCCACTACCACCCTACCCACCACCTTAAGCCTCAACACAACCTTAACCACCAGCCTATCACCAGCCCCATACCAGACTACCACCTTCACGATCCTGCCACGATGACACCCTATCCAACACCACCCTCAGCACCACCACCACATCCTAACCACAACCACCACCTTACCCTACCCTAGCCGCCCTATCATAACCCCACCCTAAGGACCTCCCTACCGAAAGCTTTGCCAATGCTTGATTTTTTGGGGGTGCTGATGCATCGATTGGTGAACAGTGCCTGCAGAAAGCATTGGCAAAGCCAGTAGGTGAGATCTATTGTCTTTGCCAATGATTGTTGCACAGTATCACGCCGCTTCTGTTCTGCTTTGAAACCTTTTTGAAAGACTTTCAGACTTTGAATCTCGATGTGCGACTTATATCACGGGCCATGGTGAGCTAGAGTGGTCTAGTTCAGATTTTCAGAACAGGCGCTGACTGTAAATCTCGAGTTGCTTTTAAATACCTTGTATGTAAAGTTGTATTCAAACTCTGTCCGTCTGAGCCGGGCTTCGTGGCACGCGGCTGATCGGGTCAGAGTGCGTGTTACCTTGCACGCACGCACACGCACGCATCGCCTGACGTTACCAGATTGTCTGGTGAACGAGCGCATCCGGCCCGCCCAGGGCTCCAACATGGACACGGCCGGTGCCTGCACGCGCCGCTCTTCAGCCTCGGCCCGGATCGCGTGCTCCAGATCGATAAGGCCAGGACGGGCCGCGCGCTGGAGGACGAGTGGGAGAGAGGAAGCGAGTACGAGAGAGCGCTCCCCTAACCTTCCTCTCCCCTTTACATGCAATTTATTTAACTAGGACACCCTCTCGAGCTGCTGCCGCCTCGTCTGTTCAAGGGTCGCCTGACAAGCTGCAGCAAAAAAGCCTGAAGTCGGTGTCACACATCTGCCTCTGCACATACAAGTTGCTTATTAGGAGAGCGCGGTAAATTCCACCTCTCCAAAAATAAAGTAAAATGGAGGCAGCGGCTTAGAAGCTCGAGATTCCCTGACAGGGCTGGCTCTAATGAGAGAGGTCACTGTAGTCTTGATGCACAGCGCCTTCGAGACAGTGGTCCGGCTCGCGGAGCGCTTCATTATATTATCATCATTGTGCTATTTAAATAGTACCTCATAGTTAAGCTTGACCCCTTCCCTGGTTTTCTCCTGATCATCGTCTACTTACAGTACATGCAAGCTGGTGCAATTCACAACAGAGGAGACGAGCGCATGTCTTTCTTCGCACTCTCGCCGCACTCTCGCCGCACTCGAGTATGGCTTTATAAAGATTTATTGATGTATTTAAGTTGTGCCGTAATGCATTGTACTAGTGACTGTTAAGGTCTATAGAACCAATAAAACCATAGTAGGTACAAAGTCAGCCACCTAGGCAGCTATTTAGGTTTGGGTTTTGACAGTGCTGATGTCAAACTGACATATTGCTAACAATAGACATAGTGGGATTGGGACCCCCTTTTTTTCAACCGTTGGTTTTCGTCAACCAACCTCTTTTAGCAATTAGCTTGAGACTTTGTCAATCCCTTTTTGGACCATCCCAGTGTAGTGTGCATCCCTCAACTAAAGTTATTGGCTGCTTGGGTGTATCTTTCCGCCTCCACTTGTGTCCTTGTATTCAACTGCATCAGGGACTACTTTACAACAGTAGACCTCTTTGTCCCCTCGTGCTGCACTCTAATACTGCATGCGTTAGCACTTTAAACCCAGATCTGTTGGGCTTGAAACTGCTTGTTTACAGATATAGACGTTTTAGGGTTACATTGAATCTTTATTTATTACACGTATCCAAATATCAGTCTTTCAGAGTTTGGTCCATGTGCTGTAATCCACCAGCAAGAGCCATTTCCCCCTAAAAATCCCATTTCTACCCCTTCATACTAGATGGCTGTAAATGCCCACACTACTTGCCTCTGAGCTAAATATAATTTTTTTAAACAAAACAATTGTTGACAGTCAATAGGGTCTTAACTTTGTGACCTATTCACTTTGCCAATGGTTTTTTGCCTCGCCTCACAGCATCCTTGATCCTTTGTATGCGGCATGGCTAAAGTAAAACAAAACACAGTTTATGTGGCCTCCTACATCTGCATCCCTACAAAATGATATATGTGCATTTTTTAGTTACCAATCTAATTTAGATCGGCAACTTAACCCAAAACACCCAACATTTTATGTAATTTGTTTTTTAAAGCAGGAAGGCGAGTCCGGAAGCAACATGGAGGAAGTGGAGCACAGAAGTACGGGCTGGGTTGAGCTGAGGGCACAGAAGGAACACGTGGAGAGTAGGGGGCATTGTAGCAAAAAAGCGAGTGGGGGAAATGCAGAAGCAACATGGGTAGGGGAACACAGTAGCAACACAGGGAGGGCAAGGGGGTGGAATCAACACAGCCAAGCGCACAGGTGAGTGCAACAGGGAAGTGGCGGGAGAAGCACTCTGGGACAGGCAGCAATACATGGGGAGAGCCAAGTATGCGAGGGAGACAGCTTAAGAATATGCACTCTGTGAGTGGTTTCAAAAAAAGAGTTCTACAACATTGAGCACAGTTACCATCATGCACCCACATGGTAAAGAGGTTATGCGTCATGGGACGGACAAACAAAGTTAAGAAGCTGGGACATACGCAACCAATGAGAGCTGCAAGGAAAGCCTACCAACGGTATGCAATGGGCGGACTCTAAGCTTCTCTCTATTCATGGTAAGCCACAATATGCCTCGCAACAGCACCTGCTCTGTTGAGTAGGCATGACCTAAAAACAAGTCCCCCAGATTTATAGCTCACTGGTTTCTGAGCAAGAGGTTATGTAGAAAGTCGCCTTCAGTAGAATGCACCAGAATTCTTCATAGGCTTATTTTTCAAACAGTCTTCTACGTGAGAATTTCATTGGACTGTGTTTGAAGTAGCCGTTCGAGTGTCCGCCGAACCCTGTTGCCGGGTTTTGAGAGAACCTGTGTTTAAAGGCCGCGTTTCAGGTTCACTGACTGAGGAGTGTTTAGCAAACCTTTCAGAGGTCTTTTGCACTCGGGTAGCAGGGTGCTCAGTGATTGTTGCAGCTCGTCTCCTGTCAAGCAAAGACCAGAAAAAGAATGGTTTCACGTTAAAAAGAACACACTGGACTCATTTGGTTTTGTCCTCTCCTTACTCAGAAGCTCAAGTTCTCTTTTTTAAGTGCTCAAGAGTTCCCTTCTGTCTTTCTCTAGTGGTGGTTCTAATTAATCACACATCTTTCCGAGATTGATGCTTCTGCGTGGAGGCATTCAAAAAGGTGCGAGTTAAGCCTGGTTTTGATGGTTAAATGTTTTCTTTTGAAACCTGCCAGTTCTACTTATTCCCTCTAATCCATCTAGCTCTTCATCCCTGAAGTCTTGTTAAAGTTCCATGCAGAGATTTGGGCCTAGTGCCTAAAGAGGTGCCAAAGATCATTAAAGGTAAGTAACCTAATGTTTGTCGACCCCAAAAAGTGTCACTCTGCACCATTGGCCTCCACTGTATCTGTGTGGCGTGTGACTACACTGTACTCTTGGTTCACCCCTCCCTCCTTTCAGCCTGCCATCAGCTCCTATTAATGACCATATCCTGGTCTCGCATGCTCCAGTGACGTGCAGCATGCGCCGAAAATCAGTACCCTCACCTTTGGCATTCAGCATCTGCACGAAGCCCCTCTGAAGCCACTGAGGAAATGAACATGCGGCCAGTCTGGTCCGGTCATTGACCTCCTGTGCCTAAAATAATGTGTCGGTGAACTCTGTAGAGGGAGTAAGTATCCAATTTAGGTCTTTGCTCATTTCTTGGAGCTCACCTTCTCAGAGTTATCACTTTCTCTTCGCAGACAATTATGTAAGCATCACTGGAGAGGGACTTCGGCCACTTGTCGGGAGCCAGGAGTAATGTTTTGATTGGGACGAAGTTGTGTGCTTCTACAAAAAAGTGTTTAGCCTCCACAGCTGTGATAATTTTGTTTATTTATCCAGCTGGCTGCACTTTGCATACATGACACACAACATTGTAATGTATATGACATTGTAATGTTGTAAACGTGTCTTAGATAATTTATGGTGTTTGTATTTCTCTGGCAGCAGCACAGATGGGAGTAGGGCAGCAATGGACCTACATGGATTTGGAGGTCTGGGTTGACAGTGCAACTCTCACCTGACTTTTTAACCTACACCAATATTATCATAGAGTTCTTTGCTTCTACATAGATACATATTCGTTGCCATGCTATTTACTTGTAATGCTGCCCATTACCATACAACATTCATTTAAAGCCAGACCTATTGGCATTAAGAATGCGTTTTTTCTTGTTTGGTAATCCACAAGGCCCCGGTTTCATGGTTACGGGCTCATGACTTATTTTTACATGCATCTTTAGGACCTGCATACTAGCAGCAAGCATTGGGGAAAAAACTTTTTTTTATTAATGGTGTATCAAGCTGTATGATTCTACAAAGGAAACCCAGGGCACCATTGCGTACCAGTCAGTGCATATGCGCGAGAGACTCCTGCATCTAAAGTAGAGGATCCGCCATTGGACCTTTTCTAATATGAGGTTTGTCCGCAGTGTGGGAATCCTGTAAACCTGACCAGCATGGATTTGTAGTTTCATATTGTAAATCCACTCCAGTGCGGCTGGTGCTGGTGCTGTAAGAGGCTGAGTTACGTGAAAACCAAGAACTGAGGCGCTTCTCTTGTGTAAAATCTGCTGGCATTGAATAAGCACTTTCCAGAGCTTTGTGATAGTTTGGGAGCTAGGACATGAACACCGGCTCCTACTTCTAAGCCATGGGTCCCACTCTAATCAGTAGAGCTAGAACATGAACACCAGCTCCTACTTCTAAGCCTTGGGTCCCACTGCAAGCAGTAGAGCTAGAACATGAACACCGGCTCCTACTTCTAAGCCTTGGGTCCCACTCTAATCAGTAGAGCTAGAACATCAACACCAGCTCCTACTTCTAAGCCTTGGGTCCCACTCCAATAAGTAGAGCTAGGACATGAACACCGGCTCCTACTTCTAAGCCTTGGGTCCCACTGCAAGCAGTAGAGCTAGAACATGAACACCGGCTCCTACTTCTAAGCCTTGGGTCCCACTGCAAGCAGTAGAGCTGGAACATGAACACCGGCTCCTACTTCTAAGCCTTGGATCCCACTGCAAGCAGTAGAGCTAGAACATGAACACCGGCTCTTACTTCTAAGCCATGGGTCCCACTCAAGCAGTATTTCAGGTTTGGGGGCTCGTTGGAAAGGCCTCAGCTACCAAAGTGTCACCCATTCTTTTTAATCGTGCCCTGGTCTCTTGCGTTAAACCAAAGAGATGTGTTTGTTTATCTATCCAGGGATAATCCGCCCGGCTCCCAAGTGTAAATCCAACATTCGGTGAGTCATTGGCAGCAACAGATCGCTCACCCTTCAGTGGGAAGGGCTAATGAACAATTCATAGATTAATTTAACTAAGGGATCTTTTTTTTTATTTTTATATTCCATTCCACTGAATGAGAATATTTACTTAGCTATCACGTTATCTGCCTAGTAGGCTTTACAAAAAAAAGAGATCATACCTACTAGATAAAGAGCTTCGCTTAATTACTAACAATGAATACGATTCAGGAGCCAGGTCTGTGCTTGAGTTGTTTTTCCTTTCTATTCAGGAACCTGCAATACTGATTTTGTAATGAGATCAACAAGGCAACAGTCCCAGAAAACTGAGAAAATAACATCGGCTTGGATGAGCTGGGATGCATGGACCTTGGAACTCAGCTCTGCGTTAAATTAAGAGAAAACCACAGAAGTATACGAGGCAGAGAGAGCAACATGGACCCTGGGTAGGAGGAGCGAAGCGCACAGATGAAAGAGAGCAACAGAGAGTGGGGAGGGAGGGAGAAGCACACAAGGAAGATAGCTGGAAAATACATGCCCTCTTAAAATGCTAAAGCAAAAAGAAACGCAAGAGTAGCATGGAAAGAACAGCAGACGGACTGGAGAGAGCAGCATGGAGTGGGAGAGAGGAGAGAAAAGGGAAAAAAACTGGAAAATGCATACTCTCACGGAGTGCTTAATCAAAAAGAATAAAAATTGTTTCCTAAAAGTGAGCAGAGGAAAGGCATATGTAAAGATGCTGTACTTCAGGGGACAAGGCAAGCATGTGAATAGGAAACCATTGGTAGGTAAGCCATGGGCTGGCATTAAGCCCACTTTAAAATCTTGATAAGGTGACCATAGGTGTTTTGCTCCATCTAATAAGGAAAAAAAGTTGATTCCTGAAGTCAGCCATGGAAAGGAAGCAGTCATTTCGTCAAGAAGGACAGTCACACATCTATGCTACATAGAGAGAACAAATTCAAGAAGTGATAGGAAAGCCATCTGATCAGAAGGAAGCAAATGAGATTAAAAAGAAAGCCAACCAATTCGCAATAGGCTGACCTAAAGGCCATTCTAAGTGCTGGCAGTGTGCACAAAAGGTCTTCGACAACAGACGGCTAAAAGCTAGCTGCAGGCGAGACATAAAAAATGCTCCGGTTAGAAGAACATTTGCCATTGAAATAGATATTAGAACTGAAAAAACTATAATAATGCGAGTTGTGGGAAAAGCGTTAGTCCTTGGATTTACAGTGGTTTACAGAGTAAAATTATCGTCAGAGAAGCATTTGCACTTAATAAATAATATATTATTCAGCCTGTGTAGCTATTATTACACCCTATTTACAAGCACAATGTGGAACCTCAAAATATAGGCTCTTATCGCAAGCAATTCACGTTTCCAGTGTGCCTTTGCAGAAGAAAAAAAATAAGAAAAACTATTGTTATTTCCTGGTCTAGAGGGGAAGGAAGACTGGAGCAGTAGATGTAAAGAATGACAGAGCAGGAGAAAGAGCAGGTGCACAAAGGTGTAACAAGTGGAAGAGCAAAACAGAGAAGCTTGAAGAGAATTGAAATGATGAGCAAGAAAAGAAAGTGAAGATGACATGAGAAGAGATGGAAGAGCCAAAGAAAAGGCATGGTTTCGAATGAAGACAGAGACGTGTGGTGGTTAGTATAGTTCCTCAGATCTAGGTATGTGGTCCGTCACTGCTCTTACCTAATCAGACGAGTTATGGTGTATTGCATGCCTTTGTATGGTACATTTCTGCCATTTTTCGGATCCGGTGTTAATTTTAAAGATTAGGCTCCATGTATTCTTTTCGGATTCCTGTTGACTTTGGTCAAAGTTGTCTGTTGACATTGCATTTATTTGTGTTTCATAATGTTTAGAAGTGAAGTACAGCAGCTGGTGGGGTTGGTATAGACAGACACATTATTCAATAATGGAATATGTTGTAGAGTGACCATGTAGGTCTGTTACGGGCCTATCGTAGGGCATTATGTGCATGTAGGCATGCGCCAAAGTGCCTTACTATTTGTTTAATTCTACAGGGATGCAGTTTGTTCATTTCACTGTTTGGGTTGGCTGCTTAGTTAAGTCGCCTTTGGTGATTAAGTTGCTTTGAGGCAGTTTTATACACATGGTTTTTGAATATGTGAGTTAACTTGTTCTCCTGGGCTAATTTGCAGATTGGTCAGAGTGTAAGGATGTGCTTTTGAAGTGGCAAAGCTGAGCCAACTGTGTAATTTGTGTGTGTGTTATGCATGTGTTGGTCCTAGGCTGTGTGCCTCGCCTTCTGTTGGGTCAAAGTAGGAATTTAACTTTTTATAGAAAAATAATCACTCCTGGATACCAGCAATCCCATGACTATGACTGTGCCATCCATGGAAAGGAATCATGCCATCGAATTGCTAATTTGTGTCTCGCCTCCTCTAAAATAAAAAGTCTCCTGAGGTTGACCAGGACCTGCAAGCTGCCACCTCTTGCTTAGTTCCTTCTTGTTGATGTCCCGTCATCTCCCTCTCTGGGTACTTACCGCACACTGTACTAGAACTGGTGGACTGTCTGTACTGTGGACACTGGAGAGCCTTGGAGCAGTCAGAGGCTTCTGTAAAAGGAAGAGTACTTGCTCAGAGGGGATTTGTGTTTCTAAGTGAGTGGTAAATGGCGAGGGGTGTTTTATTTTAATGCAGAGATAAAACACCGCATGCTGGCTTGAGATGTTTATGGCGCAATGCGTTCTTCTTAGCTGCACATTAGTGAATTCTCATCGGTAAATTATGCGAGTGCTTTAATTTTATTTTGCCATTATAATTCTTTTTACTCAAAGGATGCTGCTGAGCTGGCCGTCTGTTAAGAGCTAATCATTAGAAACTCCTGTTTTTTTTGTTACTTTGTTTTAAAGCCGTTGTTGGAGTGATTAGTTGAGCTCTTAAAGGTTATAATAGAACAAGTCTGCCTTGAAAAGAACTGCAAAACCCCAATGGGATTTTGTGTCCCCAAGTGTGGGTTTAAGAATTTCTGGTATTCCAGCAAACTGTACCCCACCTTCTGCCACCGATTACTACCTTGCTGTGGTGACCACTTAAGACATCCAAATTGATATTTCAGCATGACATCATAAATCATGATTCCGAAGGCCAAGTGGTGTGAATTGTTACCAGAAGTCCTAGGTAGCATTCAAGGAAAATATCATTCATGTTAACCCTTATGTGTGTTTATAAAACATGTTGATTTTGGTTGAGTGCAGTTATCATGATTTTTTTCCTTAAATTGGGAAATGTTTATTGAAACATGTTTTAGAAAGTGCTGGGTTTTCATGTGCTGAAGTTGTAACCGACAGAATTTAACCAGATCAGACGTTGTGTTAACATACTCTCTCATTAGAAAGGTCTTCTCAGGGGGTGACCTGATCTTTGCCTATAGCAAAATGGCCTTGTTCAGTGTAAACAAATAGATTATTTGTTAAAGATAGTGAGAGCCCACTTCAGGAAATAGTCACAGTCTTTTTCAGGGTTAACCACAAAACTCACTAAATAAACCTGTGCTTAACCCTCTGGTAGCTTGCCATGAAAGCAGTCCGGCTTAACTTGGTGGCAATGTGTAAAGTATTTATGCAACACTCAAAACAGTAATAAAGTGAAAATATTAGAAAAATCTCAAACCTATTTGGAAAAAGAAGTAAACTTTAATAAGTAAAATTATACCAAAAATGACAAAAATCCAATCAGTAGAACTGGAGTTAGGAGTATTTATTATTGAAGCGCCAGATGCAGTATCTGGTCACGCTGGATCAGAACAAAGTCAAACATTTAGGCCATCCATAATTAAATGAGAGCAGGGTACAGAACCAGGTTCGGTCCACTTAGAGTTTGTACCGTCTGTCCTCGGTGTTTGGGACTGTGCAGTGCTGTGTTGCGAGGCTCTGCATCAGATCCAGTCAGGCCGCCTGCTAGGGGCTGCACGGTTCTACGTTGCGAGGCCCTGCGTCATTCTGTGCCACTCTTCGGTGGAGCTGGTGAAACTTTCAGTTAAGAAGGGAGGAGTACACACTCACTGTAGCCCAGGAGGCGGTACCTTGAGCACAGCACTTGGGGGCTCAAGACTCTTTCCAGTGGAAGCCAGAAGAGGGAAACTAGAAGAGGGAAACTAGCTCGTCCAGTTGGGTCAGGTCAGAAGGAAAGCCCTCTGGAAACTGATTGATGTCCTTGTAACTTAAACAAGAAGCCAGCCAACTGACCCTTGGAGTCGTTTCTGGGGCACTGGGTTCAAGGCAAGCAGGTCCAATCTTCCTTCTTCAGACAGGTTAGTCTTTCTTCTGAATTGTCCCAGGTCCAAGAGAGTTCTGATACTGGTCTACCCCCAAAACCGGTTCTAGTCAATTTCCTTGTGTGTGGCTTCAGCCTGGCTAGTGTGTTGGGGCAGATCCCATTGAAGTGTAATTCAATGATTGATGAAGGACCATCTTTCCATTTTGCATCAGGAAAAGGACAAAAGCATTTGTGAGCATTTCGAATATTATCTTCCAAGCAATCAATCAATCAATCATTACATTTGTAAAGCGCACCACATACCTGTGAGGGTCTCAAGGCGCTGGGGGGGAGGGGGCTGCTACTGATCGAAGAGCCAGGTCTTGAGGAGTCTTCTGAAGGCCACCAGGTCCTGGGTCTGCCGTAGGTCGGCGGGGAGCGTGTTCCAGGTTTTGGCGGAGAGGTAGGAAAAGGATCTGCCGCCGGCAGTGGTTTTCCGGATGCGTGGAACTGTGGCGAGGGCGAGGTTGGCAGATCGGAGGCTGCGAGTGGGGGTGTAGAAGCTGAGTCGGTCATTGAGGTATGAAGGTCCGGCGTTGTGTATGGCTTTGTGTGCGTGGATGAGGAGTTTGAAGGTGATCCTCTTGTCGATGGGGAGCCTGTGTAGGCCTCTTAGGTGGGGTGCGATGTGGCTGTGTCGGGGGGCGTCGAGGGTCAGTCGTGCTGCGGTGTTCTGGATGCGTTGCAGCCGTCTCAGGAGCTTGGTTGTTGTTCCTGCGTAGAGGTCGTTCCCGTAGTCCAGTATGCTGGTGACGAGGGCCTGGGTGATGGTTTTCCTTGTGTCGGAGGGGATCCATTTGAAGATCCTGCGGAGCATTCGGAGGGTGTTGTAGCAGAACGCGGAGACGGCGTTGACTTGCTTGGTCATGGAGAGGGTGGAGTCGAGGATGACCCCCAGGTTGCGCGCGTGGTCGGTGGGTTCAGGGGCTGTTCCTAGCGATGTAGGCCACCAGGAGTCGTCCCAGGCCGATGGGGTGGGGCCGAGGATGAGGAACTCGGTCATCTCTGAATTCAGCTTCAGCCTGCTGTCCTTCATCCATTCAGCGACGGCCTTCATTCCTCTGTGGAGGTTGATTTTGGCGGTGTGGGGGTCTTTGGTGAGGGATATGATCAGCTGGGTGTCATCTGCGTAGGAGATGATGTTGAGGCTGTGTTGTCGTGCGACGTGGGCGAGTGGAGCCATGTAGATATTGAACAGCGTCGGGCTGAGGGAGGATCCCTGTGGAACGCCGCAGATGATCTCGGTGGTTTCGGAGCGGAAGGGTGGGAGGCGGATGCTCTAAGTTCTGCCGGAGAGGAAGGATGTGGTCCAGGCCAGGGCATTCTCTTGGATTCCGGCGTTAAGGAGGCGTGCTGTTAGGATGCGGTGGCAGACCGTGATGAAGGCTCCTGATAGGTCCAGGAGGATGAGGGCGGCTGTTTCTCCTTTGTCCATGAGGATCCTGATGTCGGTGGCGGCGATTAGGGCGGTCTCGGTGTTGTGGTTGCTGCGGAAGCCGGATTGGGATGGGTCCAGGATGTTGTTGTCTTCGAGGTATCGGGTCAGCTGTCTGTTGACGATATTCTCCGTGACTTTCACCGGGAAGGGGAGCAAGGAGATGGGCCGGAAGTTCTTGAGGTCTTTGGGGTCCGGCTTGGGTTTCTTCAGTAGGGCGTTGATCTCGGCTCTTCTGAAAGGTTGCTGTCTCGAAGGAGATGTTGATTGTTTATCGGAGATGGGGTGCGATGGCTGTGCTGGCTTTATTGAAGACGTGGTGAGGGCATGGGTCAGATGGGGATCTGGAAACAATCAATCAATCAAAACATTTGTAAAGCGCACTACTTACCCATGAGAGTCTCAAGGCACGGGAGGTCTGGGGGAGGGTGTGCTGCTACTGCTCGAATAGCCAGGTCTTGAGGAGTCTTCTGAAGGTTAGCAGGTCCTGGGTCTGCCGTAGGGGGATGGGGAGGGTGTTCCAGGTCTTGGCGGCGAGGTGGGAGAATGATCTGCCGCCGGAGGTTGCTCTACGGATGTGGGGGACTGTGGCGAGGTCGGCGGAGCGGAGCTGGCGGTTGGGGGTGTAGAAGCGGAGTTGTCTGAGGTATGCTGATCCAGTGTTGTGGAGTGCCTTATGTGCGTGGGTGAGGAGCTTGAAGGTGATCCTCTTGTCGACGGGGAGCAGGTGCAGGTCTCTCAGGTGGGGTGTGATGTGGCTTCGGCAAGCGATGTCGAGGATCAGGCGTGCAGAGGCGTTTTGAATGCGTTGAAGTCATTTCAGGAGTTTGGCCGAGGCTCCTGCGTAGAGGGCGTTTCATTAGTCCAACCTGCTGCTGATGAGGGCCTGGGTGACCGTTCTTCTTGTCTCAGTGGGGAGCCACCTGTAGATCTTGCGGAGCATGTGGAGGGTGTTGAAGCAGGGGCACCAGACGGCGTTGACCTGTTTTGTCATGGAGAGAGTAGAGTCGAAGATGAACCCAAGATTGCGTTCGTGGTCGGTGGGGCTGTTCCCAGTGCGGTCAGCCACCAGGAGTCGTCCCAGGCCCAGGGGGTGGAGCCGAGGATGAGGACTTTCGTCTTGTCCAAGTTTAGCTTCAATCGGCTGTTCTTCATCCATTCAGCGATGGCTTTCATTCCTTCGTGGAGGTTGGTTGTGGCTGTGAGGGGGTCCTTGGTGAGGGAGATTATCAGCTGGGTGTAGTCGGCTTAGAAGATGATGTTGAGGTCATGCAGTTGGGCAACGTGGGCGAGCGGTGCCATGTAGATGTTGAACAATGTTGGGATGAGCCCTGGAGTACGCCGCTGATGATCTCTGTGGCTTCGGAGCGGAAAGGGGGGAGGCGGACGCTCTGGGTTCTGCTGGAGAGGTAGGAGGTGGTCCAGTCCAGAGCCTTGTCTTGGATCCCAGCATTGTGGAGGCGTGTGCGTAGGCAGAAAGTGTCGAAGGCGGCTGACAGGTCCAGGAGGATGAGGGCCGCAGTTTCTCTTGTTGTCCAGCAGGGCCCTGATGTCATCGGCGGCGGCGATGAGGGTCGTTTCGGGGCTGTGGTTGCTGCGGAACCCGAACTGGGATGGGTCCAGGTTGCTGTTCTCCTCGAGGTAGAGGGTCAGTTGTCTGTTGACGGTCTTCTCGATGACCTTCGCTGGGAACGGGAGCTTAGAGATGGGCGGGAAGTTCTTGAGGTCCATGGGGTCCGCCTTGGGTTTTTTGAGTAAGGCGTTGATCTCGGCGTGCTTCCAGCTCTCCGGGAAGGTTGTGGTCTCGAAGGATATGGTGATGGCTTTCCGGACATGGGGTGCGATGGTGGTGCTGGCTTTGTTGAAGATGTGTGGGCATGGGTCTGACTGAGATCCAGAGTGGATGGTGTTCATGATTTTGATGGTGTTGTCGTCGTTTATGTTGGTCCAGGAGAGCAGGAGTCGGTGCGTATGGTGGCCGTGGGGACGGAGGTCTCAGTGTTTGTCGTGGTGTTCGTGACATTGAAGATGTCGTGGATGTCTGCAATCTTGCGATGGAACAATGTGGCAAGGGAGTCGCCCAGGTCTTGCGAAGGTGGGATGTCGTCGGTGTTGGAGCTGGGGTTGGAGAGTTCCTTCACGCTTTTGAAGACCTCTTTGCTGTTGTGTGCATGGTTGTCTAGGCGGTCTTTGAAGTAGGCCCTTTTGACGGATCTGATGAGTTGATGCTGTCTGCTGTGGTGTTCTTGTGGGCTGCGTAGCTGGCCGGTGTCTGATTCACGGTGCCAATTTTTTCTCTAGATTTCTGCAGTTTTGCTTGGAGGACTGGAGGTCTTCAGTGAACCAGCTGCCTTCCTTGCTGGTGTGTTTGTTGGAGGGTTTCTTGATCGGGGCGAGGGTGTTGGCGCAGTCGTCTATCCATTGTCTGAGGTTGCAGGTGTCTGGGTCGGTGGGGTTGGCGGGTGGGCTCCGGGCGAGGGTGGTCGTTAGCTAGTCTTCGGTGACTTTGCTCCAGCAGCGGCGGGGGATCTGTGGGTGTGGCGGTGCGTTGTGGGTTTCCGGAAGGTGAAGTGGACGCATAGATGGTCTATCCAGTGGAGTTCGGTGGTGTGGTTGAAGGAGACGTGGGAGCTTGCACAGAAGATGGGGTCCAGAGTGTGGCCGGCGGAGTGGGTGGGTGTTGTGACGAGTTGTCTGAGTCAGAGGTTGTGGATCAGCGTGATGGAGTTGCGGTCGTTGTTGTTCTCGACGTGGGAGTTCAGGTCCCCGAGAAGGATGTAGTCTGTGGAAGCGAGGGCGTGTGTACTGACGAAATCGGCGATGAAGTCGCTGAACTGTGGTCGGGGTCCGGGGGGGTCTGTAGACAAGGGTTCCTCTGAGGGTGGTGTTGGGATCGATGTGGATCTGGAAGTGCAGGTGTTCGGCGGCGCTGAGGGTGTCGTCGGTGTTGGTTGAGACTCTGAGGGTGTTCCTATGGACGATGGCGATTCCTACTCCGTTGGTGCGGTCCCTGCGGGTGATCTTGTATCCGTCCGGAATAGCTATGGCGGGTGCTGAAGAGGGGTTCAGCCAGGTCTCCGTCAGGAAGGCTAAGGCTAAAGTTAAGGGACCCCCTCTGCAATAAATCTGTCAGGGAAAAGAAGGGTTTAAAATGAACACAAGATTATATATTTCCCTCACAGACCATCATATTTTTACCATTAAACATAGTTCATATACATTTCATTAAACATCAAGGATGCAACAGTGACAACTGCAATCATCTCATTAATATCTTATTTTATCAAAAAACGTTTCATGTTCTTTTTTCATCTCATTTTTTATATTTTTATATTTTGAAAAAGTCTTCATTTTTACAAACTGTTATTTTTATCACACTTTCTTATAAAAAACACAATAATGCATTATTCTGGATTTGTAAACTCACAAGTACATTTCTTTAACGGCAGTGATTATTCACAATCCAAAGAAAATTTATAGAACAAATTCTAAGAAAAATGCATACAAATAAACAAATTCCCCTGGTTAGAAATAAATACATACAATCATACTACAATCACACCAATTCATACAGTCTCACATCAACTACACTCATCCAATATCTGTACACAGTTGAGTAATTTCTGGCAAGAGAGAGCTCCTGCCAGCATCATAGTCTCAAAATGGAACACAAGACTCCGCACTAGGTCGACGCGCGTTTCGGTTGATAGAGATGTATAGACCACCTTCCTCAGGACCTTTCCAGATATCTAGCAAGCAATTCCCAGGGGACATAGTGCCAGAAAGGCAGTATGTATTCAGCTTAATACTGTAAATACAGATAGTATGGATCCATCAACATGAGTCTCGTAAGGCCTCCAAAGATAGTTTATCAGAATCCCCAAAACTATTTTGTATATGGTCGTCATCTAAAATAATTGAAAAAATATTCCTCTTGGGTAACAGGTCGCCACATAAGAGTTTCAACAGGTGGGCTGATATATTCGTTTTACGTCACAGATACGACTCTTTTTCAATTCGGGCTGTATTGTGCTTTCTCCCTTTCAATTCAAAGCGTTTCATGTTGATTCCTTTTCATTCCTTTAAACGCACTGCTGTGTCGTCCGCCCCATGACACCACATAAAACAACATACCGTCAGGAAGGTGACATCTGGGGAGGTTGAGTCGAGTAGGTCCCAAAGTTCAACGGCGTGTTTGCTGGTGGAGCTGGTATTGAGAAGGATGCATCTGAGGTAGTTGGGTTCTTTCCCGGTGGGTGGATTTGCGGATCGGATAGTGGTGAATATGCAATTCCGGCAGGAGAAGGGTCCTTGTGTGCCTTTCGGGGTGGCCAGGAAGCAGGTGTTTGATCGTCCGATGTTTAGTGTGAGGCAGGTGCTGGCATCGGGTCTCGTGGCGTTCGCGGGGGCCAGGGGTTCTGGCACTGGGCGCAGTGCAGGCGCGGACGGGCGCAGACGGGCTTGCCTTAAGCACGCATCTGGCGCACCAGCGGCGCGGCCGCACAGCGGCCGCCATATAAGGGGAGGTGGGATGGAGGATAGCTGGGAGGCGGGAGTGGGGCGGTGAATGGGCGCCCAGGGGTGCGGGCCGCAGGGGACGCAGCGGCGGGACCGGGGTTACAGAAGGAAAACACGGGGGCACGAGAAGGGGGAGAGCGAAGGAAAAAAAAGCACAAGGCAGCAAAACAACAACAATCAAAAATACAGGCAGCAATACAGAATTATACAAGGGAGACAAAAACAAACAAAACAAAAAGCGGCAGTACCGGACTACCGAGGCCGAGGGCCTCAAACCTGCGGCAGTGTCAGGCAGCAGAGGGACACAGGCTCACTGGTGGAGCTGTGCTGTGGAGCGACCTGCCTGAAGACAGGGTGAAGGGTCGCTCTCCTCACCGCGCAGCAGCCGCCATAAGAGGGGAGGTGGGAGGGAGGAGCAGCTGGGAGGCGGGAGTGGGGCGGCGAATGGGCGACCCGGGGGAGGGGCCGCAGGGGACGCAGCGGCGTGAACGGGGTTACCGAAGGAAAGACACGGGGCACAAGAGAAGGGGGAGAGCGAAGGAAAAAAAAGCACAAGGCATCAAAACAACGACAATCAAAAATGGACAGGCAGCAATACAGAATTATACAAGGAGACAAAAACAAACAAAACAAAAAGTGGCAGTACCCGACGACTGAGGCTGAGGGCCTCGAACCTGCGGCAGCAGCGGTGTCAGGCAGCAGAGGGACACAGGCTCACTGGTGGAGCTGTGTGGCGAGAGGGAGCGACCTGCCTGAAGACAGGGTCAAGGATCGTCCAGAGGAATGCACTGAGAGGGCACAGGTATAAGATATGCCAACGGCCCGGTCTTGTTTGCTGACTGTCATATTTGATCAACTTAGCAAAGCCAATTTCCTCCCAGGAACGAGAGTCCAGGACATTCAGGCTATGATCCCGATCTTTCAGCTGTGGTCCTGGATTTCAGTGAGGTCTGCTCTTAAGTTGTTAGGACTGATTGCCTCCTGCATCCTGTTGGTCGAGCATGCCAGATGGCGTAAACAGGCTTTGCTGTGGGATCTGAATTCTCAGTAGGCCCAACTTTAAGGGAACCTCCGTCCGTGTTCAGATTTTGGAGGAGACTGCAAAAGATCTGCAGTAGTATCTTCTGGACAGCAATTGGGTCAGCGGCAGACCCCTCTCCTTTCCTCACCCAGCGCTGACAATAGTTACCAATGTATTGCTTCTGGTTTGGGGTGGCCATCTGGGAGAGGTGGAGATCAGAAGCCTCTGGTCTTCAGCGGAGTCCCTGCTCCATATCAATTTTCTGAGCTGAGGGCCATCCGCTTGGTTTTGAAACCTTTTCTTCCATCCATCATGCGTTGGGAGGCTAGTGCAGGTGCTCACAGACACCACCACCATATAGTACTGCAAAAAACAAGGCGGGTGGGGTCACAAACCCTGTGCCAGGAGGCCTTGTGCTGCTGGATCACCAAGGAATCTTCCTGGTAGTGAACCATCTGATAGGCTCAGCTGTTGATGCCTAGCGGATCACGAGTGGCAGATAAGTCTGTAGTTGACTCAGGGTCGCTTCCCTGGATAGGGAGAACCTTGGCCTGATCTGTTCGCCTCTGCGAAGAACACTTCAGCGAGTTGGAGTTTCAAAGATGAAGCACTAATGTCTGGACAGTCCAGTCCGCTGAAAGGGATAATTTTCCCGCCCAGATGTGCAGGACTTTTTTCTGTAGTACGTGCATTTACAGTCCACTTCCCACTAGGTATTGCTTTGTTATCTGTTCAAAATGTGAATAATCTGTGGCTATAAGTCTCGATTAGAAGAACAAGTTATTTACCTCTGGTAATGTTCTTTCTGGGAGAGAGTCTGTCTAGCCGCATATTCCTCACCAACCCTCCCATCCCCCCGTTCTGTGATTAGACTCTAAACACAGATCCAAAGTCTAGGAATCTGGGAATCCCACCATTTTGGAGCTCTGCGTCCAGGAGTGTGGAGAGTCTTGAAAGAAACAGATGGTAGCATGCAGGAGTGGCGTGGTGCCAATATAGGCTCTGCATGCAATTTCCTGAGAGGAATGGTGTTGGTGTGGAGCCTCATGGTGCCACCTTCTGGTGCTCAGAGGTACTGGTGAAAAGGTTCCGCATCCAGTCTGACGAGTGGGGAATATTCAGTAGGCGAGGAATCTCCAACTAAATGTATCTCTGCCAAAAAGAGCATTGCAGAAGTCAAGGGTGATGGCTAGTATTTGGGATTTAGATTACGCCTGCGACAAGTTCATGTGGTTCAGAAAAATGCCCTTGTAAGGGTATGTTCTAGTTACAGCTAAAAGACCAAGACATATTTCTCCTTAACCCCTTCCATGCTGGTGACGAACCCCAGCCGTCACGCTCCACGGTGCTCGTGTGCTGATGATGGCTGGGGTTCGTCACGGCCTCGCCCTGTTCGTGCGGCTGCCGCACACGGGGGGAATCGCGGCCGCACGGAATGGGTTAATGTGCTTTTCCCCAAATAGCCATGTCTCACCCCAATACTGGATTATACGTTTTGGTTGCAGTCTTACCTACCAGTGTTTGTTTTATGTCCAGTTATATCAACTTGTTCCCTATTACATTTCCCTCAGAGAGCCAACAATACCCCTGGTTGTTCAGTGCCTCCTAGGTGATTATAATTGGCTGATGATTCCTTTCTACTTTTCTATACTACATGTCACCGATTGGCTTGTGAAAGCCCTCCACATTTGAAGTATGCATCTTGTCAGGACTCCGCAGCAGTAACCCACCACTTTTTTACTCATTGATCTGCAGACCTGTGCTAATGAAGACCCCGAAAAATGCAGCATTTGAAAGTTGCCAGAGAGTCAATAACATTACTTCCAGAACAGAGCTTGTTGTAGATGATTTCAGCCATGTTTATTTATATCCTGAACCTAGGCAGTTTTGGACTGGGTTTGGTGGTCATGCAGTCTTGTGCAGGGTGCTGCCAAGTTTCAGGAAATGCAATAGCAGTGTTATCCATTTCATTTCAGGTGCTTTCCCCATAACTAAGCCTGGTCAGAAATTCATGGAGTTCCGTTGCGAAGTGCAAAAAAACCTCTAATGCGCTATTTGGAGCTCCGCAATAAGCGGAGTGCGTTAGATAAATGCTGTTTGCTGTGATTTTCAGCACCAGGTGCTTGTCCGCACTGTGCAATCATCGCGAACGGCACCGTGCACAGTGCAAGCGGGTGCTGCTTCCTTTCTGCCGCTCGAGTAGATTTTTTACTTGAGCAGCAGCTTTCTTAAGGTGAACGGATCGTCTCTCAACACGAGCAATTGTGTGCATACGCGACCACTCGCAATGAGAAATCTGACCACCGGCATTGAGAAATCTCGCTGGGAGGTTGATTTTCCATGCCCCGTTCAGAAGCGGTCACTCCTCCTCACGCTGCTCCCAGCTCGAGTGGTATCGTAGCGCCAAACGGCACATAAGACTGCTATTTTGCTTATAATTGCTTGGAATCAAATTGACTGCTATTTTGCTTATAATTGCTTTGAATCAATTGCTTTAAATTGAAACCACCCTCAAGGCAGCCACCCGCAAACACCACCAGCTGATCCGATCCACTAAGAAATCAGCATTCAAGAATCGACTCTACAACAACGCCCATAACAGCAAGGAACTATTCAACATCGTCAAAGAATTCACCAACCCTACCGCAGCCTCAAACGACATCACTCCCTCCCAAGACCTCTGCGATTCGTTATCCTCCTTCTTCTACAACAAAATTGCCGACATACACAGCAGCTTCGAAAACAGCTCCAACAAACAACCCTCTTCACCCCCCTCAGAACCTACACCGACCTCGAACAACTTCAGCGCCTGGAACCCAATCACCACTGAAGACACCGTCCGCCTCATGAATTCTATCCACTCTGGATCGCCAACCGACCCATGTCCCCACCACATCTTCAACAAAGCAGACTCCATCATCGCACCCCATCTCCGTGATGTCATCAACTGCTCCTTCATCTCTGCCACCTTCCCAGAAAGCTGGAAACATGCCGAAGTCAGCGCCCTCTTGAAGAAACCCACAGCAGACCCTTCTGAACTTACAAACTACCGCCCCATATCCCTCCTCCCATTCCCGGCTAAAGTCATTGAGAAAGCCGTCAATAGCCAACTCGCCGCCTTCCTCGAATCCAACAACTCCCTCGATCCCACACAGTCCGGCTTTCGAGCCAAACACAGCACCGAAACCGCCCTCATCGTAGCAACAGACGACATCCGAACACTACTGGACAACGGAGAAACAGTGGCCCTCATCCTACGCGACCTCTCTGCCGCCTTCGACACGGTCTGCCACAGTACACTCATACAACGCCTCAGCAACATCGGCATAAAAGGAAAAGCCTTGGACTGGATCACCTCGTTCCTCACCGGAAGAACCCAGAGAGTCCGCCTTCCCCCATTCAATTCAGAGGCCACCGAAGTCATCTGCGGCGTACCACAAGGATCATCTCTCAGTCCCACCCTTTTCAACGTTTACATGAGTCCCCTCGCATCCATCGCACGACAACACAACCTCAACATCATCTCCTACGCAGACGACACCCAACTGATCCTCTCCCTCACCAATGACCCAAGTATCGCCAAAACCAATCTCCACGAAGGAATGAAAGAAGTAGCCGAGTGGATGATAAAACAGCTGTCTAAAACTAAACTCGGACAAAACGGAAGTACTCATCCTAGGATCATCCCCCTCTACCTGGGACGACTCATGGTGGCCTCCGGCCCTGGGTACAGCACCGATACCCACAGAACACGCACGTAACCTGGGCTTCATCCTAGACTCCTCCCTCTCGATGACCAAACAAGTCAACCCAGTTTCATCGTCATGCTTCAACGTACTACGCATGCTCAAAAAAATCTTCCGTTGGATTCCCACCGAAACAAGAAAGACAGTCACCCACGCACTGATCACTTGCCGACTGGATTATGGAAATACCCTCTACGCCGGAACCACAGCCAAACTTCAGAAAAAACTCCAACGCATCCAAAACGCCTCCGCCAGACTCATACTGGACATCCCCCGCCAAGCTCACATCTCCGGCCACCTGAAAGACCTCCATTGGCTCCCCGTCAACAAAAGAATAACTTTCCGCTTCCTTACCCACGCACACAAGTCCCTCTATGACCTAGGACCTGAATGCCTCAACACGCGACTATCCTTCTACACACCCAACCGTCAACTACGATCTTCCAATCAAGCCCTCGCCACAATCCCGCGCATTCATAGGTCCACCATGGGAGGAAGATCCTTTTCCTACCTAGCGGCCAAGACCTGGAATTCTCTCCCCACTCACCTCTGCCTCACACAGAACCACCCATCCTTCAGAAAGCAACTAAAAACCTGGCTATTCGATAAATAATGCACATACCCCCCTCAACCGCCTTGAGACCCTCTGGGTGAGTAGTGCGCTATACAAATTCATGAACTTGAACTTGCTCGCGCTCAGCAAATTGACGTTGATTGCGAATGAGGAAAAGTCTTGCCGGGAGGTGTATTTTCCTCACTCGTGCTCGCCAACATGAATTTGATGAATGAGCGAGTGGCTCCTACCACTTCCACTTGAAATGTAAGCCGTAGCCAGCATTTTATGCATAGTCTAGTTTGTTTGGGCGCATCCCATACATCCCTCATTTGAACAGACTTGTGGATCCTATCAAAGAGTTCAGAATTATGTCATGCTACTTGTTTACCTTCGTTCATTGAAGAATTACAGAATAGCAAAATCTGATTCCTGGGGCAATTTTGCTCTCGGACGGAAGCCATCCAAATGCTTATGGCAACATTTCCTGATTTTTGGTGGTCACATTGCTTTTTGGAGAGTCACCTGGGCATGACTTTCGGAGCCTCTCTTCGTTTGAACTGCATTTATTCCTTGCTTTCTGCACTGCTGCTGTCTTCTCGTATTGATGCTAGCATCACCGATCACTCCTCTCTTCTGTTGATCTTGCTAAACTCTAAGCTGGTTTCGAACTTGATCTCTTACTTGCAGGACAGCGTCTGTGTGGCCTGTAGTCTCATAGGATTGTTCTAGTCTCTTGTATTTATAGATCATAAGGCTTACTAATGAACAGACGTTTGCATCTGGATATCTCTTCTGTTCATTATTTCTGTGTCTGGGCTTTCTCCTGTTTCAGTCGGTTGGTCAGTTCCCCATAGTTCTTGGACACGATACTGAAAGCTGTTGCAGTATGCAGCCATAGGTAACCCGTTCTCTCGCATGTGTGTGCATTGTTGTGGATTACTTTTTTCCTGCAATTCAGTGTGCTCTTGGAGCCTATTCCACTTACTCAGCAATTCCCTGTTTTCTTTTTTTAAACTTTCTGCGTCAAGTTGTGTTGCATCTTGGGGCACATTGTTAAAGTGAAAGACAGCACTGAAGATCTGGAAGTGACAAGTCACATCACTGTCTTTCCTTACTACTTTCACCTGCCTACAGGAGTAATCTGGCAGTGTGTGGTTGCCTTCCTGCAGAATTATGCATCATTGTCCACCACTGCAAAAATGCTTTGCTCCTAACAGCCCCGCTTGTGAAGTGCAACTTCTTTACTGAGTATAATCACTTCATCGACTCGCCTCCCCCCTCTCAAACATGTTCACCTTCTAAGATACCATCTACAGATGCTGTTTGCTTTTGGAGCTCATGTTTGGGCCTAGGCAAACATTTAATGTATGTGAAGCCTTATAATGCGGCCATGTTGCCCACATGCCTAAAAGGGATCCAGTGGAACACAAAGCTCAGGGACAGTCGTGCTTTGTGGTAATTACACCAACCAGCAGAAGAGCAGTGTGATAGACCCTCCTGATGCAGGCCATATATCTTCCTCCTCACCAGAGGGCCGCAACCATCAAACAATCATTGCTGTGTCTCCAGCGGTACACCACCACCAACATCAATCTAGGGTGGTGAGTGCCTTAAAGAAGGAAGTGGAGGAAGAGGGATCACTCAACCCAGTGTTCACTCTCCTTCGGTCTCTCTGTCCTCGTCCGTGGTGGGACATAAAAAGGTATAAGCACTCAGTACGGTTCCAGATTGGGACACCGGTCAGATGTGGGTAAATGGAGCTTGAAAGGAGCACAGATGTACTGCTGATCTGCAGGCCCCTAACATCTCATGCCTAAAGTAGAAGATGCTTTCTAAATGAATGTCGTAACATGTTATCAGATTCCCTGCCATTCACATATCGTTGAAGAAACAGTTCTACACTAGTTATCTGTCTCTGTCGTACACACTGTAAGCTCTCATACCTTCACCCTACATAAACATAAGCCATCATGTTCCTTCCCTTACGCGCTCATACACAGACAATGGCATAATCACATACAGTATCAATTGCATCATTACCACATGCACACATATGCCCTTCACACTGTTCCTCGCACAACACAAATGCCTGCAGGCAACATTTCTCAGAAAGCATCAAACAAAGTTTTTCAGAAGCCATTAAATATGCAAACATTTCTCACCAACGTACACCATGAAACATGGTGCATAACACCAGCAAACAGTATTATACATACGCCCACCATCCCACAAACAATCACATAATCAAAAAGTCACATGTGGCTTCACATGCGCATACCCTGTCACAAAATGTCACGCACGTGTATCACGCACATCTCTCAATTAAACCTTTTCATGTACACTGTGTAGAAGGCTTGCAAGGCTGCTGCTGCCATTATTGTTCTTTGTGTATGAGGGAAGCTAGCACAGCTTCAGCACATGTTTTGTGTGTGTGTGTGTGTGTGTGAGGAACCATATCTCTCCTGTTGCGGCTTCCAGTCCAAGTATGCTTTATGTGGTGGGCCTGGCCAGCAACATGGCGGACTAGACGTGTCCGGCCGGAGCTCCGTGAGCCCGATAGCGATCCTGGCAAAATCCTGAGCTCACACATATTTTTCTGCCCTGCAATCACAACCCTGGTGTTGGGGTACGTGGGGGATTGCGCAACTGAAGCGGGAAGGTGGAGCAGAGTGTCGATCAATATTCGCCGAGAAATCGAAGCGCTGAGGAGACCTCGCCTGGAAGGCAAGATGGCGCCGGGAGTGATGGCGTAGCTCGAAGTGCAGTGGAGCATCTTGTCACTGAGGGGCCGGACCGAGCTGTGGCGGCGAAGGAAGCAGGGAGGTAACTGCGGCCGCCTGCGAACGATCAGTGCAAAGCTATTCTTCCCCCTCCTCCTCAAAGACCGGCTCGCTGCGGACTGTGTGCGCGGGTGGCTTGCGGGTACACTGCGGCCCCCGGTCCGACTACAGTCGGCTGTTGCCGCTGAGACACTCGAAGGGGAAGTGGAGGTAGAGAGCAGCGCGGGACATACACAGCAAAAAACCCTGGTGGCGCGGTCCCTCCTTTCTCTGCCCCGGCAGCGAGGGGGACTGCGTGCCCCGGGTGGCACGCTGGCCGAAGATCGGGTGCCGGAGAAATCGAGGTGGCATGGGTGCTTCACTCGAGAGAGCTCACACACTGAGCCTGTGAGAGACGGCGTGCCGGAGCACAAGGAGCTGGTACTGGTGCACTAGAGAAACAGTCCCCGGCTCTGTGAAGGGGGCGCTGAGGAAGATGTTTACACAGTAAGCAAAGCGGAGCAGCAGAGGCAGTCCACATTGTGCTTGCCTAGAATTGAACACCATACACACATCACGCGGAGTACCGCAGGCCTGGAGGGGGTGAAGAGAGCACACATAGCGAATTCCTCAGAGTGCTAAGTGGATCGCAGAGGAGCAACGTGGAGAGCATTGGCCAGCGCGAGTGTGGAAGAAGGGCCCCCCCGCTGGGAGATCCAGGAGGCTAGGCATTAGTGAGACCCTAATAGAGGGCAAGAAACACACGTTGAGGCGCCTAGGTTAGTGGAGCAATCCAAGAGAAGTGCTGATAGATCCGGACCCCTCCCTGGTGCTGCCTGAAGAGCCAAGAGCAGTAACTGGTAAGGCATACCACTCGCCTGCTGGAGAGGTGGGAAGGTGGTGAAGTGGACCCGGCAGACGAAAGCGGGTGGTGCCAGCAGACACACAGAGGGACCGTGCCGGAGGGCCTACCCCGAGGTTGAAAACTGAGTGGAGACCAGAAGGCTACGTTGGCTGGTCTTGTGGAGGAGCTCAGCAAGGTAGGGAGCAGTGCCGCAGGGGGAGACAGGACCTTGAACCCTCAGCTGGAGCGGGAATCCCTGGTGGAGCCAGACTAGTGGAAGGGTACGCAGCGCTTAGTCTCTGGTGCCATCAGCACATTGGAGACACTGAGAGAGGTGGGCACAGATGGCGCAAGACAAAAACCCTAAAACTCAGAAACAGGGGAAGCTGGACAGATTCGCCAAACCCCTGCAGGGGATGGATCACCCCACGTCGGCCTTCATGGCTGCGCCAGACAATAACGTCCTCCTTCAAGCAATTCGGTCCTCCAGAGAGGCACTGGAGGGTAAAATTGATGGCATTAAAATAGACGTTAACCTGCTCTGACAAGCCCTGCGGAATGTCTCCGAAAATGTCATGCAGGCAGAGCAACGTATATCAGAGGTGGAAGACACGATGCATACACTCCGGAGGGAGGTCACAGAATTGATGGCGACCATGAAAGACGTGCTATGGAGGGTGGATGATGCTGAAAATCTGGCACGGAGAAATAACCTCCGCTTTATCGGCCTTCCGGATGCCATTGAGGGAACAGATGCTGGTGCTTACTTGCGACAATGGCTGCTAGACTCACTCCCAGAGGTAAATTTCTCGCCGTGCTTTATCATTGAAAGGGCACACTGCATACCGGGGGCTCGGCCCACGGTGGGGGCGACACCCCATCCGCTGATAGCCAAGTTCCTCAATTATCAGGACTGTGATCTTGTCCTTCGTGGAATTTGACAGAAAGGGGAAATTCGGATGAACACCACCAAAATTATGGTGTTCCCAGACTACTCACGTGAGGTGCAGAAGCAACGCAAAAAGTTAGACTCTGTAAAAGACTAATTGAAGCAGATGCAGATCACTTATATGCTCCTCTTTCCAGCTAAGCCTAAGGTGTTATATCAAGCAAAGACCATGTTCTTTACTACACCGGAGGAGGCCTGGTACTGGACAGAAGAATGCCCTCTGCTCGGGGCCACCGGGACCCAGCGGCCCTTTGGTGGGAAAGCACCGATCAGCCGCAGCAATAGGCCCCGAACACAACGGTTTGACTGGAGGAACGGTGACACAAAGCAGAGGGGACACAACAGGGCGACACCATATAGCGGCAGAGGGGCTACAGGCCGGACACCGAGGGCCTCGGACTCGGGCAGCATTCACCTGAGGGACCGTCCTAGCGGACAACCCAGGAGGGAGGAAGCAGCTCTGCAGAGATCGGCAGACTGTACAGACCAGGATATCACTACAGATTCAGAAGATCATCCCCTTTTGCAGAACATTAATCTCCTAGAGAACCCGGGAGAGACAGGCACTGCAAATGGTGCAGACACGCAGACCCGACAGGAGGCCATTACTGAATGCTGAGCAGTGCTGGGCATGGAAATCTGAAAGGGCAGTAAGCAGACTGAGGGGCTCACACGCCACCCCACGTGTGTAGTCCTTTTCTTTGGTGTATTTGAGAGTATTCAGACTCGCTCCCCTACGTGTTCTCTCCTCCCCCCCCCACACGCTTTCCCCCTTTTTCCTTTGTTAACTGTTTGTTTTTATTTGGATTTTCCTTTTTGTTTGATTTCTTTTTCGCATTGGTTTGTTTGGCGGAGAACCTCCTTGTCTCAAAGACAGTCTGAGACGCCGCAGTCTGGGACTTTGGCGAGAAACACACCTAAAGGGCACAAGATGCGTTTTTTTGGGCCGTAGAGCATTTACAACGCTGGCTCATGCGGGGTTTTCCACAGCGGCAAGAGGTGTTGCCATATTAATAAGGAAAAGTTAGCCATTCCAGATACAACGCACCTGGATTGACCCCAATGGAACATATGTGGTACTGAAAGGACCTTGGGACAGACGACACATCACATTTATTAGTGTGTACGCACCCCCCAGGTTTCAGAAGCAAACGATGGACAAGCTGGCTGCAGTTATTCTCAAAGCTGGTTCTCACACCCACATTATAGGAGGGGACTTTAACGACATGATGGATCCTACATGGGATCGCAAGATAGTCCAAGCTGGAGGCCCCAGGGAGACCCGTCTCGAGAAATTCGAAGACACACTGACGCTCACTGACCTATGGCGTAGACAACACCCCCAGACAAAGGCCTATTCTTTTTACTCAGGTGCCCACAAAACCTTTATGAGATTGGACTATACATTCATCTTGGCAGGGGAAATAGAGGAGGTACAAAAGATAGAATATCTGGCAAGGGGTCTCTCAGACCACTTGCCTTTGTGGCTAACGGCGGGGGCTCAGGCACAACGTCAGGAGGGGGAATGGAAATTGAACTCGTGGGAGCTACGGGATCCTCAAGTAGCTACAGAGATTAGGGTGGATACGGAATTATATTGCCGTGAAAATATAGGGCAGTGGATACAGCCATCACCTTATAGGAGGCCTATAACCCCGTCCTTCGGGACAGAGCCCAGAATATTGTAGCACATAAAAAGCGTAAAGAGAGTGAGGAGGTAGCGAGGATTGAAGCACAGCTCCTGCAGACCGAATCGCAAGCCATTGCAGGTGCTGACCCCTCTCTGTTGAGAAGAATGAAGCTCCTTTAACAAGAATACCTTGCGCAAGTCAAAAAGGATGTGCAACGCACAGCACAGGCAATTGTACAATGCAGTCGACAAAACAGGTAGATTGCTTGCATGGCTTAGCAAAAAAGAGTTGGAAAGCAGATGGGTAGCCCAAATACAGACAGAAGATGGTCAGACCCACGTAACCCCTGCAGCCATAGTACATTCCTTTGCAGGGTACTACGAGGCCTTTTATGCAAAAGTTAATTGCCAGGCACAGAGCAGATCCAGGCATATCTACACTCCAGATAGCTCCCTAGGTTAGGCACTTGTGACTCACAGACACTAGAGGAAAAACTTACAAAGGAGGAAATTATAGAAGCCATAGGCCAGATCAAAACGGGGAAGGTCTTGGGTCCCAATGGGCTCCCCCCGGAATTTAAAAAAAAAAACAGGGCACTTTTTAGCCCACATCTCCTTCAGATGTAACTAGAGGCGAAGGGGTTGGGCAATCTCCCTGAGGATCTGCGGAAAGCCACCATTGTGGTGATACCCAAAGAAGGTCGACCGTTACAGAGTTGTGCTTCGTATGGACCCATCTCCCTCCTAAACATAGAGACCAAAATATTGGCCAGAATTCTGGCCAATAGGCTTATCAAGGTCATTACCGGGCTTGTTTACCGGGACCAATCAGGCTTCATGCCTAAGAGGTCGAGGAGACTTAACATCAGAAGAATATGTAACTGGCTGGAGATAGTACAGCATAGAACTGATCCACATCTCCTATTGCCCTTGGATGCTGAAAAAGCATTCGACACAGTTCACTGGCCGTTTGTCATGGCTGTCCTGAAAGACTTGGATTTGACCCTGCTTTCAGGAGCTGGATAGCTACTCTGTACGAGGGACCATTGGCAAAAGTTAGGGTCATCGGGGTGACATCTCAGAAATTCTCAATAGGAAGAGGCACCCGACAGGGATGCCCCCTGTCCCCTCTGCTTTTTGCAATGGTTTTAGAGCCCCTTGCCTGTGTCATCCGAGTGCATCCGGACATAACTGGTTTTCGGGTAGGGGACAATGACGACCTCAACGAACGTATTTCCCTGTATGCTGACGACAAACCCCAACACGACGCTCCCTAATATTATGGCGATCTGCGAGGAGTATAGCGCACACGCAGGGTACAAAATCAATTGGGAATAGTCATGTATTTATCCAGCGGGCGAAATGCCGAGCATATCCAAGCCAGTTACAGGTCGCGCCCAGCGGAATAAAATATTTAGATATATACGTTACACTAGATAGGACACTGGCACTGGAGCGTAACCTTTATAAGGCGCTTGGGGAATATTGCTCAGATGCGGAGAGATAGGCATCCCTGCCTCTGACGCTACTAAGCAGAGCGGCGCTCTACAAAATGATAACACTCCCAACATGTTTTGCAAAATACCTACCACCTGATAGGATAGCACTGGCGAAGTTACAATGCAACCAATACAGTGGTGGCATCTCATTGCCAGATGTTCTGGATTATTATTGGGCGGCCCATCTGATTGTAGTGAATGAGTGGGCATACGGAGAGAGGGACCACCCCACATATGCGCTTTAACGCACACAGTTTATCAAAAGACCTTACTTGCACTACCTCTGTGGGGGCAAGGGAACTGCAAAGCTGCTGCCAGCCACACAAATTGTGATTGCGTTCATGGAAAAAAGCAGAGAGACACATGAAATGGGATGGCCGGGTGACTAGGGAGACCCTGTTTTGGGTGGGAACACGACTTGAGGAATTTGCTAAGCTGACAGGCTTTCGGAAGTGGGATTTGGTGGGCATTTCTCAACTTAAAGATATAGTGTATCGTAAAGAGCTAGTGACTGTTTCATACCTCCAGAAAGAACATGACATGAATCAAACGCAACACTTTAAATATCTGCAGTTGAAGCATGCATGGTGGGCAGCACATATTGACATGGAGGGTCTCCCGGAGTATGCACCATTGGAAGGACGGTTACTGATAGATGAAATTGAGAAGAAAGCGGTATCCTGGACGTATAGGACAATCCTAAACAATACACCAGACCCTTTACGGAAGCTCAGGTTAAGGTGGGAGGAGGATCTGGGGGAGATAGAACACCTTGGAAATGGCGCTGATGCATCCCAGGGAAATATAATATATTTTTATAAATAATATATATATAATATAATAATAAAAAAAATAGCTACCAGGTCACAACTTCGACTGATTCAATTCAAGTATTTACACAGAATATAGTATGATAGAGCCCGACTGCATCAGATAGGTAGAGCAGAGTCACCCAACTGCTTGAAATGTAAGACCACAGAAGGGACATTTCTCCACACGATCTGGGGATGTCTGCAGATACAGATATACTGGGGAATGCTGCGGAAGGAGCTGGAACTCATTCTGCAGGAATCTATACCTCCGAATCCCATGTTTATTTTGCTGGGCATACCTACGGAGATTGACTTCCCTAGAACAAAATTAACGTTGCTACAATTGGGTTTGGTAATAGCCAAAAGAGACTTGGCAAGGGCATGGGGGTTGCATCTAATCCAACAGTAGCCGAATGACGAATGAAAATGGACATGCACATGCTGGGGGTGAAATCGACTTATAAAGCAAGGGAGTGCCCAAAATAGTTCTGGAAAATATGGAAGACATGGTTTGCATACTATGGTATCACGCTCACAGACTCGCAGTGAACTGTGGGGGGAATGGGAGTCTAGAAGGTAGAAGGGGTCTTGTGGGTAATAATTAGTTTTGTATTATTGGTTACTTATGTGTCAATATCGCAGAAATCTGCTCTGGCTGAAATGGTTGAAGAAATAGTATGCTGTGAACATCGGACTTGTCTGTGAAATGCAAATAAGAAAATGCAAATAAACACATTCCCAAAAACAAAAGTATGATTTATGGGGAATTGCGCACAGCTTCCTTACTAGTGTTGTCTATTTGTTAAGTGCTTGTTCATTTTTAGGTTGCAGCCATCCAGACAGTGCACCTGTCTGGTTTGCTAAAGACATCTTGGGGACATTCAGAAAGTTCACCTAGGAATGCATTATGCTTGTTGCTTACCATTGGCTTTGTGGTTTGTAACTCAAACTTGCTTGCTTTCTATTTGCTGGCTTTAATTGCTTTAGGCTGTCCAGCCAGAGTTCATCCCTCCTGTTGCCCAAACCTTGTTTACTGTATTCTACCACGATCTCGCTTTCTGTAAACAAGACTTTAAATCTTGTTCTTATCTTGTCACATTTGCTGTGCATTGGAAGACCGAGGTCAAATGTCAGACTGGGTCTTCCAGGGAGTGTGGTGTTTATTTTTCTTTCTCTGACTTCAAAGTGACAGGATTTGTGTGACACTCATGCTGGCTACTGGGGTCTGCTTGAGTAAGGCTGAATGATGTTATTTCTAGGCTGTATACTTTTATCAGTAAAGGTGTATGTGAGTGCAAATGTAATGGTAATTTCAATTGAAGATGTGTTGTCTGTAATGGCAGTGCGCTACCATACCATGCATACTGCATGGTACCGCACTCCACTCTGCACCATGTCACTGCACTCTACTCTGCACCATTATACTCTACGCCCCTGTACTCTACCCCAGCTCCACTCCAGGCCAGTGCACTCTACCCCACACTACTCTACTATGCACCACTGCACTCTACACCTCTCTACTCTGTACCACCCCACTGTACGCCAGTGCACTCCATGCCATTCCCCTCTATGTAACTCTAATCTACTCTACGCCACTGCACTGGGCACCACTGTACTCCGCGCCACTCCGCTCTACTCTGCACCACTCAACCCACTGCACTCTACACTACTTTACTCAAAACTGATGCCCTTTATGCCAATCTACTCTGCACCATAGCACTACGCCACTTCACTCTTCTCTGAAACAATTTACTCTATGCCACTGCAATCTACACCACTTTATTCCACTTCTCACCACTCGACATGGCCCCACTCCATACCACTGCACTTTACTCCACTGCACTGCACTCCACTCCACCATTTTACCTAAAACCAATATACTTTCTGCCCCTGCATTGTATGCCAATCTACTTATCACCACTGCACTGTACTCTACTCTATGCCACTGCATTCTACACCACTCTTCTGTCACTTTACTGTGCACAACTGTGCGCCACTCTATGCCACTGCACTCTATGATACTCTACTCTGCACACACTGCCACTGAACTCTATGCCTCTGACCTCTGCACCAGTCTACTGCAGTCTACTCTGCACCACTCTACGCCAATGCACTCTGCACCACTATAATCTACTTTATGCAGTAGAAGTAGATGCTCAAGCAGGTGAACTAAAAGACCTCCTGGTCGACCTTAACCTATGCCAACACATTGAGTCTTCCACTCACCGGAAGGGTCACAGCCTTGACCAGGTATGGTCCTATGACCTTAATATATCCACGTTGGTCGCCGAACCATGCATCTGGTCAGACCACTACCTCATCCAATTCACCGTTTTGGCGAGCTGTGACAAGGCCTTGAGACCCCAGAAACTGGGGAAAATTAGGAAATGGAAGAGTATCAGTACTCCTGATTTTCTACACTCGCTAATTACAACCTTACCTTCTATTGGAGGTAGTCCAGACGAGATGGAGGAATCTATTTTCCATTGGATTGGAGGTGCTGCAGATCTGCACGCCCCATGGACTCTCCCTCCCCGCTCCCGCCCGAATAACACACACAGATGGTTTACCCCACAATTGCGGGCGGAAAAACTTGCAGTCCGTAAAAAAGAACGGATCTGGAGATCTAACTATTCTAAGCAGGATAGGGAGAATTACCGCGCTGCTCGCAAAGAGTATCAAAAATCCATCTCGTCACAGAAAACCACTTATTTCTCTGAGCTTATCGCAAATTCGCAAAACAAAAGCAAAGATATCTTTAAGATGGTGAACGAGTTGTGTGACAGCGATAGAACTGTTCCTCCTGTTGTCCCCACTCAAGATATGTGCGATTCTTTAAACACATTCTTCATCAATAAAATTCTGGATATAAAACAAGGCATTATCAACTCCCCGGTCCCTCCTTCATTGGAGGACGCTTTTTTCAATCCTCACACACTTGAAGTTTTCCCATCAATTGACAACAAATTGCTGTCCCAACTGCTTACCCGAGTTAAATCAGGCTCCCCTGAGGATGTTTGTCCTCCACATATATATAGAGAAATAGGACAAACCTTGCCTCAAACTATTCTATCTGTACTGAATTCCTCACTGGTGAGTGGCATGGTCCCCCCCCCGATTCAAACAGGCCCTCCTTATTCCTCTATTAAAAAAACCTGGGGCTGATCCTCAAGCCTTGGTCAACTATAGACCAATCTCTTTACTTCCATATTTGTCAAAGATATTGGAAGCGCACATCTCCACATCCTTTTCCAAATTTATAGAGGATAGTGACTATCTTGAAACTAACCAAGCAGGTTTCCGTCCCTGTCACTCGACGGAATCTGTCATTTTGGCCGTTCAAAACACATTAAGATCAAATGCGGATAAAGGCATCCACCAGGCACTGGTTCTCCTTGATTTGTCGGCCGCGTTCGACACGGTTGATTTTTCTATTCTAATTAGCCGTGTCGAGCAGGCCGGCCTCAGGGGCGCTGCCCTTGAGTGGATCACTTCCTTTATCTCGAACCGCACTCAAGCGGTTCGCTTAGGGCCTTTCACTGCTTCAAGAACAACCTCCACTTGTGGGGTCCCACAGGGATCCTCACTTTCCCCTTTGCTTTTCAATTTGTATCTGCGCCCCCTCCTTCACCTCCTAAAACAATTCAATGTCACAATCTTGAATTATGCTGACGATTTACAGCTAATTTTCCCTCTGAATACTCCTGATTCAGTCGCCCACTTTCACCAAACTATGCTTATGATACAACGCTGGATGAGCTTAAACCACCTCAAGCTCAACCCGGGTAAAACCGAGTTAATTCTTCCCGGGGACAGCAGTATCAGCTGGGGCCCTCATTATTGGCCTTTGAGCCTTGGTCCTGCCCCAGTCCCTGCTTCTTCAGTGAAGAGCTTGGGTGTTACACTTGCATCGGATCTTTCATTAAAAGCTCAAGTCGGAGCAGTTGTTTCTGCTAGTTTTTACCAGATTAGGAAAATAAAAAAGATTGCACAATTTCTGACATACTCAGCCCTTATCCAGGTCACCATCGCACTGGTACTCTCCAGGCTGGACTTTTCTAATAGTCTGTACCTGGGCCTTCCATCTGGCCTTTTAAAAAGACTCCAACTAGTGCAGAACCAGGCAGCCAGACTTGTTCTTAAACAACCTAGGCGGTGTTCCATCAGGCCTGGCCTAGAACAATTACACTGGCTGCCTGTATCTCCAAGAATCATGTTTAAGTCCGGCTGTATCATATACAAGAGTCTACAAAACATAGGGCCTCAGTTCATCAATCAGTTGGTCTCCAAATACAAGCCCACTCGCAATCTTAGATCCATCAATAAAGACTTGCTGGTTGTTCCCTCTTACAGGAGAAAGCGTCAGGGCGGCAGCTGTTTTCATTACTTAGCTGCTGTCCTATGGAACTCCCTACCACTTTCCCTTCGGCTCAGCCCAGACTTTCTAACTTTTAGACGTTCTTATAAAACTTGGCTGTTCAGACAGGCTTATTTTCAGTAAGTTGTTGTGTTAGGTTCCTACTTCAACAGCGCCATGAAGCCCACGGGCGTACGTGCGCTTTACAAAAAAACCCTAACATAACATAACATAACATGCCAGTGCCCTCTACCCCACTCTATTATGCACGACTGCACTCTATGCCACTGCACTCTACTCTAGACCATTTTATGCCACTGGACTGCACTGTACGCCAATGCACGCCACTCTACTTTCCTGTGCATCACTGCACTCTGACATTGCGTTCTATTCCACTTCATTCTACGCCTCTCTACTCTGCACAATTTGGCTCTATGCCAGTGCTCTCTGCCCCACTCTCCTATGCATCACTGCACTCTTCGCCACTGCACTCTACACCACTCCATTCTGCACCACTCTTCATTATTTGGCTCTACTCTCTACTCTGAAACAATCTACTCTACACCACTGCTCTCTGTGCCACTCTACTTCACTCTGCACCGCTGTAAAACATGCCACTGCAATCAATGCCACTACGCTCTACCCTGCAGCACTATACTCTACCCTGCACTACTCCACTCTGAAACAGTCTACTTTATGCCACTGCACTATATGCTGCAGCACTCTACCCCTCTGTATCTACGCCATGCCACTGTACTCTAAACCATTCCGTTTTTCCTTTGAAAGCTGATCACCTCCCTTCCTAAAGCTGGTTGAATCTGGTGTTAGATTGCTCATACCTCTGATGAGGTGTTTTTACGGAGCTGGTAACGTTATTGAATGTGGTTATTTGAAAGGAAAGCTTTAGCTTATTTGATATTAAGTTACAAAAGGAAAACGTTAATGTACCCAGAATATAGTTCACTCAAATAGTGGATAATAGCGATGTTTGAGGGTCCAATTGCATCTGGAAACTTTAAAGTGCATCTGAATGTTTTTTGCCAGCGTTGCCATGGCTTAGCATACATACAGCAAAAACCACGACTGCTAGAGAAGGCCCTGGTGATGTAGTCTGACATTGACGGGAATTTCTGGAAGCAAAATTGAAAATAAACTTCTCCAATAAACTAAATATGAGAGCAGTATGTCTACAATATTAGGAAACCATAGGTCAGATAAGTTCAATTTATGATTTATATATCATCAATATAAATATTTGTTTTTTACATAAGAAAAAGGTGGTTTTTATATTCACACTATATTTATAGATGTTGTGAGCTCCACAGAAAATGAAAGGACATACCTAACCAAAATAAAAACTAAAAACATAACTACATAACAAATTGGAAGAAACAATCCCACCCAGTCATACTTCACAGAACATACATATCAAGACTAGGGGTGGGTGGAATTTGCGTAATCGCGTTACTCAAATCTCCGCGAAACGGTAAAAAATCTCTGCGAACACGCAAAAATTCAGCGGACACGCGGAATTGCTTGTTCACAATGCTTTTTTACTGTTCGCAATGGCTGTTTGTGTGCATGGGGGAAATATCTTGCGAACACGCATTTGAGAAGGCGAACAAGCAAAAAATTTTGCGGAACGCAGAATTCTGGGCAATTTCGCGTTCTCTGCGAAAGGTGAAATTGCCCAAATTACCCAAATTCCGCAAATTCCGCAAGCGGAGCGGAATTTAACACCCAGGCCTAATCAAGACATGAACATGAATAAAACAAAATATAATGATTATTTCGTGCTATAATTTAAATACTTATACCGTTTGAAAACTTCTATTATGCTAATTTATGAAGCAAAATATACATAAACAGAGATGCGCGACGCGCGTTTTGGTATTCAAAGGCCGATTGAAGAAGTGGAAACAACCTTCATCAGGGCGTTCAGGGCGCTGTCTGTTCTCAGTGGTAGCTGCCGTCCAGTCTGAATGTATTCAAGAATTTGTAAAGCATAAGGGGCTCACAGCAACATTCAAGTACTGATTCTTTAATATTATAAAAGTAGGATAATTAAAGTTGTTATCTCAATTCCATGGAGGGTATCATCTAAAGAATACCAGGTTCAGAGCAGATTCCGAACCAGAGGGGTTTCCCGGTAACAGCTGGGGATAAGGACCTGTCCCAAGAGGAGGCTAGAGGGCACTAAAGAAGGTCTCACCATAAAGATAATAGAATTGGAGTTGGGGATGCCCCCCTTCCTATGGCTTAGATAGTAATCCTGATACTTTTTGATGATATAAAGCAGGGTCCAGCAGAATATAGCATTGTGTTCCATCGGTATCCGAAGTTCAGCTGATTGACAGGAATTTCTCCAGCATAACCATTGCTGACATAAAACAACATGTCACTGCTATTTCTGCCAGTAGTAATTCACTGATGGCAGACTATTAGGAATGGCCAGATTTTACGTTACCAACAACCGCCCTTGTGTAGGCATTGACGCCTCTTACCCAAGGTGCCGCCCAGTGCACACCCACCCAAGGGACAATTTACATGCTTTTCTGTCCATTCCTGTATCCCATGAATCATATTAAGAATGCAGCATCCATTTTTCGTTTTGTTATTACTGGTTGTCTGCTTTTATAAAGCCCGCCTTAAACATTTTTAGAATTTGTCTGGTGTTCTATCATTTTGTTTTTAAACTTTATTGGATTGGCTTGCTCTACACTTGAGCCTGCCTTTTCTCCTGCAGTGTAAGGATTAAACTGCATGCTCCCAAAAACTGATCAACGTAGTTAATTTAAGAAGCAGCTTTGTGTAACCTCTTCATCGATTGAACTGACATTCAATCCTTCTCAGCTCACTAGTTTACTAATAGTAGAGCTATAATCCCAACAGAACAACTGTACTCTGACCATTCCTCTGATACGTTGCTTGCATGCCTTCCTTATGACTGGTCTTCCCTCGTCCAGTGTCTGGTTTGGCCATCCTCTGAACTGGTAACGAGGGCCTTCTGGCTGAGTACGGAATCTTGGCAAGTTATCCTGCCTGTGGCTCCGTGTCCCTCTGTACCCCCTTTGTCTCGATCAATGAGCCTGGTGCCTGAATCCAGACAGCCAATCTTCTTAGAGTGCAGTGTAGCCGTGGCTTTAGTTCTAGTTTGGTGAGTGGTGACTAGATGGTATATTCTCACAAAATACAACTGTCCCACAACCTGTTAGTCTGTTTTACGGGGAATATCTGTGTTTTTAGAAATCCTTGGAAAACAATGTATTTATACCAAATACTGGTCGGAGTGATTGGGTTATGAGCTGTCTTTTACTTTGGGCATTATAGTGGAGGATATACTGTGATATCAGTCAGCAAACCACTGTCGCACAAATGAAACCTCACATTTTCTGTAATCGCCCCCAATCTCCCCGCACACTCCGAGATAAGGTTAAGTCTGCACACTTCATATCCGAAGTAACAAATTCGTGACTGCAAGCTTCTCAAGACCAGATAGGAGCATTCTCAGAATACATTTGAAAACAATCTTTGAATAGAACTAGTGGTTATACAAAAGCTCTTGAAGCATGAAAAACACTTTCTTTGAACGTGGATTTGCATTTCTGGGAGTTTTGTACATTTGTTTTTGTCTAGGTCTATTCTTTGCCGTTGTGCCTGGGCACCTTCTTAACCTCTGGAGCTTATGTCTGGTGTTGTCCGGGTATCCATTAAGCTCAGCTCCAACCAGACTCCAGCTTGCCCCACATGGAGAAGCTGGGTTCTGGTATGCAGCAATGGTGTACCTCTCCATTGTCCCAGGCTTGCGGCAGCAGATATCCTGAAAATCCATGATCTTCTGTGGCTAGCAGTTTGTGCAAATTGTGAGGTGATTGTAAAGCACTCCCTGTGGCACAGTTGACGTTAGAAAAGACATCATAGAACGTGGATTCTACCAGACATCAGTTCTGACTCATTATTGACACTTGTCGGCCATATCCTTTTTTGAGGTACACCCTACTCTACGCTCTAACCCACCTGTCTACGAGGCAGTGACAGTGTGAAGGGAAATGGACAGAATCTCATGTAGATCCTCTGCTTCGACTTATCCATCAGCACATGTGTGCGCGTGGGCCAGGAGTTTAAAGAGTGAGGACAGTGCAGTGCCGCTTCGTACGGACATGGCCTTTGCCTGCTGAGAACAAGTATATTGCGCTTCCATCAAGTCGTAGACTGGCAGGCGGTGGCATGCCCCACTTGTCCAGCTTGTTCTTCTATTGTACTGCCGTCTTAATTTGACACCGCAGGCGCTGCCTTCGTAGGCTAGTTGTATGGCACCGAGTGCATTACGATTCTTCATGACAATATGAGAGCGCGATGATTAAAGATTGGGAAAAGAGAAGATTGAGGACTCAGATCATCAGATGCTGCCGGAGGTTGCTGGTGCCGCTGCAGGCAAGCCGCAAATGAAGGTCTTTCCAAGCGACAAACCTATTGTGTGGTTCTTGCCTTTTGAGGTTTGGTTCAAGGCGAGATTATGAAAGGAGATTGAGGGGATTGGGATCCGGGTAATGTGTGTTGATACATTATAAATTTGTTTGAGAAGGAAGCCGTGCCGGTTTGGAAGCGAGGAGCTTCTCGACAGAAAGAAGAGACGGTGAGGGCTCAGGGTGGATGAAGGAAGACGGTGGAAGAGGTGGCGGCGCGCTCCAGGCGCCTGACAGTTCTTTTTCTAGCCTGATTCCCTCTCTCCCGGGCAGCCCAAGGCGGCCTGTCTCTTTTGTTAACAGAGTGACAGGGATGTGACACCGTGGAAATAATTACTAACAAATCACGGCGGTGACTGCAAACAGCTCGCGCTCTTCAGAGGTACGTCGTGGAGCATTAGAGTAGGGTCTGTCGAGGTGCGAGCTGCTGCAAGGTGCACACCCACACCTGGATCCCCCTTATTACTGCTGCTTGGGAGCCATGGGGCTTTGCTAACCAGGGTGGATTAGAGGACGATCTACTAGAGGTTTACCAGACTCTTTTTTTTATTTATGGGTGGAACTCCTCTGCAATTTCAGAAATGTCTCACTCATTTTATATGACTGTCTGAGCAAGAGCTGTCTTTGCCCAGGAAGCCTTCAATGTCGCCAGTTGAGCTCTCGGGCCAGTGTTTATTTTGATTTTAAACAGAAGGTTCTCAGAAACCGTCTGATATGCAAGGGTTGTGCCTTTTCATCTTGGGGACCAGTGTCCTTTTACCATTCTTTCATTTATTTTATTCTTCAATTACTTACTTAGCTTGTCTTCTTTTTTTTTATCTCTTCTCATCTTTACTGTCCCCTTGTGTTCATTTCTCTTTTCCCTATTTTTTCATAAATTTGCTTTCCTTTTTTTCTTTTGGTGCTTTATTTCTTTAGCTTCCTTTTGTTTTATATAATGCCTCTTTTTAACATTGTTTTCCCTCATCTTATTATTTTATTATGGTAGGAGTTATTTTCTATTTTCTTTTTCATGTAATTCTTTCATCAGTTATTTTTTTCTGTTTCCCCTTTTCCCACGCTGCTTCCCCCATTCCTTTTTTGTTTTTTCATCTTTCTTTTTTTTTCGAAGCCATTTTTTTCTTTGTCATTTCCAGTTCAGATTCCATCATTCTATTCCTTAGTTTTTCTCCTTCTTTTGATAATTCCTTTTTAACTGTTCCCCTTTTTCCACCTAATACTTTATATTGTTGGTGTCTTTGTTTCTCAGGTTTTAGCTTTAAACTTTCATCTATTTGTGTATTTCAGTAGATATGAAAACTTAAAGACTGTACCATGCTATTTATTACCATTGTTGATTGTCAGACGGGGCAGAAACCTCGAGTTGGTCATGCTCCCCCTCCCCACCCTCAACAATGGTAATAAATATCATATTGCTGCCTGCTTGTCTACATGTATGGTTTGTGCCATGCCGTTCTTTCGTATGTGCAAGTCATAAATAAGTATAGCTGTTTAACATGGACAGGACCAAAATGTCATTGTATAGCCCCGTAGTGTGAAGCTTTGCGGCTCGAGAGAATGAGGCTTTACATGACTGTCCCCTGTGGATATAATATCAGATTTGACCCTTGCACTGTAGTAATGTCTTTGAATCTGCATTCGTTTCTCCAGTTGCTCCACATAACAGGATTTAGTGGGCCACTTTTATCTTAACTGGTGCGCCATTATTCTCTGTGTGTGTTGTGAGTGTGTGTAACTTTATGCCATGGTAGTGAATATAAATGAGTCACTAACACTTTATTTAGATAATCTGTACTAATAAGCACTCATTTATTACTATAGTATGAAGGTCCAACTCTAGTTTATCATCAAGTACAGGGCAATTGAAACTGGAAAAACACTTTTTAATTGCCTCAGACTGCATTTAACAATTACTTTACACAGGAAACGGACTCTCTTAATAATTAATAATAATTACCCTTGTCTCTGGGCCATTCTTTTATATTTTACAGCCTTTGGTTTCTTGTCAAAAAAGCCACTAATTCCCATCTCACAGTTACTGATTTTTCGTCTGTAATCTGTTCATTTTTTGGTGATGGCTGTATGTTTCCCATTTTGCAGCCTTTCTTTTCCTATCACTCAGCTATACAGTTCATATTCAGCGCACCCCTTTCTGACATATTCTTGTTTGCTTGTTTGAAGTCTCTGATGTGCACCTGTTGCACATTCTTGGGTTTCTGCGGCCGTTTCTGTACTTTTCCAGTTTTAGTTGTCACTCAACCCCCATTTTTATGGTCGTGCTTTTCCCTCCTTCATTAGAATTTTACTGCTGGCTTTCTCCATTTTTAGGGTTAGCCTTCTGTTTTGACGGTTGCCTGTGTACCATTTGTTTCAGCTAACCTTTCATTTTTTAAATAGTAGCTCATTTCCCATTCTAAGGCTTTGTTTTTGTTTCATCTTTTGTATTTCATTTTCCAGTTCTCACTAATATGTGTCTCTTCCTTTCTTGTCGGCTTTTTTTTATATTTTTTTGTTTTTTAAAATCTTTATTGCATTTATTTTGTTGATTCAGACATTTCCCATTTTCTTTTTATTGCTATTTAATTCTTTCTTACTGTTACTACGTGTATTTTTTAGGTCTCGATTTATCTCATCATCTTTGTGGATTTTTTCTCCTTTTTGTCTTTCCTGGTTGGTCTTTGTTTGTTGTATTACTTTCCTTTGGTTTATCTTCCATTCTCTTTGACTTACTCTTTTCTTTTTTGCCTTTTGTTACCTTTAACCAATCCTCTGCATTCATTTCCTCCGAACCAGTGTCCCGAGATTCCATACTCTTAACCTATTTTTATATCTACAATTGCAAACTTCCTATTTTCAACGTTATGTACGTTTGTAATTACAAAGTACTATCGGAAATTTCCATCTAAAATAGATATCTCACACATTTGATTACTGCAGCCAGTTACTTTCATTATTATCCTTTCAGTAACAGAACTTAGTAAACAACCTTATAAATATGTGATGTACTGGGCAGAATTCGTGTGGAGTTGGTTGTTTTGATTTGTCGGACGTGTGTGCATCACAGCACTGCTGCACATACACCTCGGATAATCAGCCAGGAAAGTAAGAGATTGCATCTGGGCCGAACTTTCCACACCATGCCCACCCCCTGTCAGTGGCAATACTGCGGGTACCCACGTGCCCGCGCATTGCCTCATTATTACCCAGTTCTCGCCGGCTTTCTTGTGGGTGGCATGCGTTTTTCTAGTGATGTTTTATGGGCCAGGGCCGAGTGCCATTGCCGCATAAAACATGGAACGGAACATGAAGAACCCTTTGTAGCAAGCGAGTGCGGATGACACGGAAATGCTTGCCGTTTGCCCCTCATACATATATGGATGCGCGCGCCGAGGTTCTAATAGATGTCTCCCCGCTCGGCGGTGCCTGCACTCTGAAGGATGCGGGAGGCGATGGCTCTAAACACACAGCGGCAGGCGAGCCGGCCCTTGGCAGCTGTCACTCACACAGGCACTTTAGCAAAGAGCCGAGCCTCAAAGAAGCTCGTGCGAGGGCGCTTTTCATTTAACCCGGGCCCTCGAGTCGCTGCCACATTCTGTTTCTAGTGAGGCGCGTGTGCGTGCGTGCGCGCGCGGCGTAGGGCGCCAAAAGGAAGGCTGCAAAGAGAACGCGGCTTCAAAGGCTGCCACCCACCCAAAACCCCGGCTATTTCTGGCCAACTTTGCCTTTATTCCCTTTCGGTGTGAACAGTTATCTTAACAACTGTCAGAATCCCACCAGGATAAACCAATATGCAGAGACTGAAGAACTGATGTTTCCAGAGCTTTCTCCTTTTGTACGGCTATTCACCCTGCCATGCACGGGGCCAAGGTCGCCAGATAGGCCTGGCCCTCGGGCTCAATGCTAGCCGTGGTGACTGTCCTTCTGCCTGCTCACCGCCCACGCCGTATGCGGGCCACAGGCAGGATATTTACTGTGGGTTAGATATCCACGTGGTCCAAGTCTGATTTTGTTATCAGACACAAAATATTTTGGTTTAGAAGAGAAATCCAGATTCCAAGTCAAGTCAAGTCAAGAGATTTATATAGCGCGCTACATACCCATAGGGTCTCAAGGCGCTTGAGGAAGGGTGGGGAATTACTTGTCGAATATCCAAGTTTTAAGTTGCTTTCTGAATGCTAGGTGGTTCTGAGTAAGGCGAAGGTGAGTGGGAAGTGAGTTCCAAGTTTTAGCTGCTAGGTAGGAGAAGGATCTGCCTCCCATGGTGGTTTTGTTGATGCGAGGTACAGTGGCAAGGGCTTGGCTGGAGGATCGTAGCTGACGGGAGGGGGTGTAGAAGGACAGTCGTGTGTTGAGGCATTCGGGTCCAAGTTCGTAAAGTGCCTTGTGCGCGTGGGTTAGGAGGCGGAAAGTAATCCTCTTATTTACGGGGAGCCAGTGGAGGTTTTTCAGGTGACCAGAGATGTGTTCTTTACGCGGGATGTCTAGTATGAGTCTGGCTGAGGCGTTCTGGATGCGTTGGAGTTTTTTCTGGAGTTTTGCGGTGGTACCGGCGTATAGGGTGTTTCCGTAGTCCAGGCGGCTCGTGACCAGTGCGTGGGTGACCGTTTTTCTAGTTTCGGTGGGGATCCAGCAAAATGTTTTTTTGAGCATGCGAAGAATGTTGAAGCAAGATGATGAAACGGCGTTGACTTGTCTGGTCATCGAGAGTGAGGAGTCCAGGATGACGCAGAGGTTCCGTGCGTGGTCCGTCGGGATGGGTGCTTTTCCAAGGGCCTCTGGCCACCAAGAGTCATCCCAGGCGGAGGGGGAGGTGCCTAAGATGAGGACTTCTGTTTTGTCTTAGTTCAGTTTTAGACGGCTGTGCTTCATCCATTCGGCTACTTCTTTCATTCCTTCGTGTAAGTTGGTTTTGGCAGTGTTAGGGTCTTTGGTGAGTGAGAGGATCAGTTGAGTGTCGTCAGCGTAGGAGATGATGTTGAGGTTGTGTTGGCGAGCGATGGTCGCAAGGGGGCTCATGTAAACGTTGAAGAGGGTGGGGCTGAGTGACGATCCTTGTGGCACGCCGCAGATGACTTCAGAGGCCTCTGACTTGAATGGAGGGAGGCGGACTCTCTGGGTTCTTCCGGTAAGGAACGAGGTGATCCATTCCAGTGCTTTTCCTTGGATTCCGACGTTTCTGAGGCGTTGTAGAAGGGTGCTATGGCAGACTGTGTCGAAGGCAGCGGAGAGGTCGAGGAGGATGAGGGCGACTGTGTCTCCATTGTCCAGTAGAGTACGAATGTCGTCTGTTGCTGCGATAAGTGCGGTCTCAGTGCTGTGTTTGGCTCGGAAGCCGGACTGTGAGGAGTCGAGGGATTTGTTGGTTTCGAGGAAGGCGGCGAGTTGGTTGTTGACAGCTTTCTCGATGACTTTGGCTGGGAATGGAAGGAGCGAGATGGGGCGGTAATTTTTGAGTTCGGTGAGGTCAGCTGTGGGTTTTTTCAGAAGGGCGCTGAGTTCGGCGTGTTTCCAGCTTTCCGGGAAGGTGGCGGAGTTGAGGGAGCAGTTGATGACGTCTCGGAGGTGTGGTGCTATGATGGAGTCTGCTTTGTTGAAGATGTGGTGAGGGCATGGGTCTGTTGGGGACCCTGAGTGGATGGAGTTCATCAGGCGGATGATGTCCTCGGTGGAGATTGGGTTCCAGTCGTTAAGGATGTTCAAGGGGGATGAAGGTACGGTAGAAGGTTGGGTGGGTTGTTCTCCGGGTTGGTTGTCGAAGCTGTTGTGGATGTCTGCGATTTTGTCGTGGAAGAACGAAGCTAGGGAGTCGCAAAGGGTTTGGGAGGGAGTGATGTCGTTGGAGTTGGCAGTAGGGTTGGTAAACTCTTTGACGATGTTGAATAATTCCTTGCTGTTGTGGGCGTTTTTGTCTAGTCGGTCTTTGAATGCGGCTTTCTTGGCAGTCCGGATTAGTTGGTGGTGTATGCGGGTGGCGTTTTTGAAGGCGTCTCTGGTGTTGGTGTTTGGGTCTTTTTTCCAGGCCTTCTCAAGGGAGCGACAGAGTTTCTTGGATTTCTTGAGATCATCGTTGAACCAGGGTGCGTTTTTGGTGTCTAGTTTGATTTGATGTTTTTTCAGAGGTGCTAGGTTGTCAGCGCTGTTGGTTAACCATTGAGTGAGGTTAATGGCTGCTTGGTTGGGGTTCGAAGAGTGTGTAGGGGGGTTTTGAAGCAGTGATGAGGAGATCTGGTCGATGGTGATTTTGTTCCAGGTTCTTCGCAGAGTAGGTTGAGGATGGTTGTGGGTTGTGGTCTTTTTGTAGGCGAAGTGAACGCAGCTGTGGTCCGTCCAATGGAGAACTGTGGTGTGACTGAAGGAGATATGTTTGCTGGAGGTGAAGATAGGGTCGAGTGTGTGACCTGCAATGTGGGTGGGGGTAGTGACAAGTTGTTTGAGTCCGAGGTTGGCGAGATTGTCCAGAAGGGTGGTGGCGCTGCTGTCATTGCTCTTATCCAGGTGAAAATTGAGGTCTCCCAATAGAATGTAGTCCTCGGAGAGGAGGGCGTGTGGGGTGATAAAGTCAGTGATGTCGTCACTGAATTGTGCACGGGGTCCTGGGGGCCGGTAGAGGAGGGTGCCTCTGATTGTGGTCTTGGGGTCGGTGTGGATCTGGAAGTGGAGGTGTTCGGCGCAGGCAAGGTTGACGTCTGAGCTGGTTGAGATGCGGATGGAATTCTTGTGGACGATAGCGATGCCTCCTCCTGTTTGCTTGATGCGGTCCTTACGGATGATCTTGTATCCTTCCGGGATGGCAATGGTGATGTCTGGGGCTGAAGAGGCATTCATCCATGTTTCTGTTAGGAAGGCGACGTCCGGTGAGATGGTGTCTAGTAGATTCCAGAGGTCGATGGCGTGTCTGTGGACCGAGCGGGTGTTGAGCAGGATGCATTTTAGGTGGTTGGTGTCCGGTGTCTGTTTGGTGATGGTGGATGAGGAGTTGGTTTTGGAGCCGTCGAACTTGCAGGAGTTGCAAGAGAAGGGTCCATGGGTGTGTCCAGGAGCGGCTTGGACGCAGTTGGGGGAACGGGCGGGGTTCAGGGCTAGGAGGGTGGTGGCATCGTAAGTGATGCGAGTGGGCTGGGCATTACGGGAACCAGGGGGTCTGGCGCTGGGCGCGGTCCAGGCGCGGACGGGCGTAGATGGGCTTACCTTTGGCGCACCTTCGGCGCGGCCGTAGCGCGTGGACGCTACGCCTGTGGGCATCTGACATATATGGAGAGTGGAGGGGGCGGAGCGTGGGAGGGGCAGCAGCTGGGAGGCGGTAGCGTGAGGAGGGGCGGGCCAGGGAACAACAAGTATACAAAATGGAGGGTCAAAGGCAAAGCGAGGCAGGGGCAGCAAAGGTATGAAAGCCCCGGAAACGCAATCAAAGTCCCAGCAAAGAGAGAAAGCCTGATTAAATGACGCGCTGCAATATACAGCCGAGCGAGCGGCGTGAAATGACAATTAAAGGTGCGGTAATGGTTTTTTAACAATCGCGCTACAGTGCCCCACAAATTCGAGGTTATAATCAGCAATGCCCCACAAAAACGAAGTTATATTCAATCATGCACAGATCACGATACCAGAAGTATCCAGCAGCAGCTCAACACAACGTGGGATCGGGGAGCGTGGGGGAGTGACCGTGCTGGAGCAGGTCCGGGCGATCAATATGCGAGCAGTTGTAAGCATTACCAATACAGCTCCATTTGAGTTTTGAGTGGAGTGCACCTTTTCGCGCTCTGAAAGCAGACACCAAGGGCTAGTCATGGACACCTTAGCCTGGGGTTCTTTGCGGGAAGGCCCTACCCAGACCTCATGTACATTCTATTTTAGTAGCAGACCAATAATGATGCACTGTGTCCTCCCTTCAAGCTAATAGAGATAGTGCTGCAAGCTGTGTCTTTGAGGCAGCCAGGCATTGTGTAAGACACAGGCCTTACCTTATTACTAGCTCATTTTCACTACACATAATGACAGTAGAAACAAAAATGAATAAGAGTCGCACACACAGAAGAGCTCCTCCTCTTCACCTTTCCCTGGGTGTAGGTGATTGCCGCTTGCAACCAGACAGAAAAACTAAAGGTACGTGTGGAAACTCTTGAGGGCCTCCTACACCCGCAAAAAAGCCCCCAAAAAGTAAATATGCACTTGCATCACAAATTCCTGTACCCGAAAAGCAGTACAACATTACAATGTACCGCAAGCTCCTCGATCAAACATATTTCACAGCAATAAACTTGGCAAAGCAGTTACCAGAAAAGCACAGTTGCATAAATTCAACAGGTGGATGGTAAAGTCTCTGCATAGTGCAAGCAGAGATCACCAAAACACAACCGTCCATTCACATATGACACATGCAATAACACAATGGTCAATGCCACAACTGTACTCCTTTTACCATATATGGGTTTAAGTGCACTATCAGTCACATGCGGCATGAAACAAACTGCAACAGAGAAGACCCGTATTGAAGAAAATAAAATGCACACGTTCTATACTAGAAGCAAAACACCATCCAAATGTATTATAAAAATGATAAACCCAAACAATACCACAAAGACTCTGCAAGGTAGTGGCATATAGCCCGTTCACATATTCCTTGATGCCATTGTATTCATGCCTTCAAGGCCAAACACTCTGACCACATGCAAGACGGCAGTCACACATGACGGAGGACTGAGGGACTCTATGAAATGCCATGATGGCAGGCACTCAATGTGGTACAAAAATGCTAAGATCAAATGTGTAGGACCCATTGTAAATTACTGCCAGTGGATATCTCACTGAGCATTGACCCATGTCACACTAGGCACCTGTGTAATCATGAGGTTTACAAATGAAGCAGTAGACGAGCAGAACCCCTACCCCACAGCCGGATGTGCATTTTAAAAATACCATTGCAATCTGCCCTATTGATGCAACTGCAGTGTTAGGAATCTGGATTACTGGTTGAGGGGGGTGAAACCCTACTCTGGCAGCAACCACAATTTCTGTAAGGGTGAAGTCACAAGCAGTGCCTAAATTAACCTGTTCTCAGCCCTCGGGTAGCTTGGCACAAAAGCAGAAAGGTAGAGGTTTACTCTCCTCTTCCACTCCGTCATCTGTCACCAAGAGCATGGTGTCGTCAGACCTCTCAAAGTGTGGTTTGAAATGGTTGATGTAGAGCACCCTTAAGGGATTTATAGGGTTCTTGAGGTCCACCAGATATGTGGCATCCCCCTTCCACTCCTTCTCATCATATGGACTTGTCCAATGATCTTGGAGAGCTTGGGGCACTACAAGTTCCATGACCCACATATTTTGGCATGGCTGAAACTGTGCCGGAGCGACCTTTTGGTTGTACCAGAGTTTCATTACTTGACTTGCCTTAAGATTAATTTGAGGCTTTTTCCAGAATCATCGTATGTGGTAATGGAGTACCAGCATGTAGCTGACTGCATCCTGAGAGGGTTTCTGGGAAGCCTCTCTCACAAGGCTGAGAGGTCCCCAAACAGAGTGTCCATAGAGGAGTTCAAATAAGCTAAACTCTACTTCCTTCTGTGGTACCTGCCTATAGGCCAACAATAGCCTCATGATTATGCCTTTGAGGGTCGTTTTTATCTCTCAACAAGTTCATTTGTTTCGGGGTGGTAGGGTCTGGAGAATAAGGTTACCCTCCACCCAACCCACATTGACTTCATGTACACCGGCGTGAAGTTGGTGTCTGTCAGACACCACTTATTTGGAGAACCCCTCTCTGGCAAAAATCCCTATCAGGGTCCTAGCCACTGTAGGTGCAGTCTCTGACCTCTGAGAGACATCGTCTGGCATAGTCTGCCAAGACCAGGATGAATATGTTGCCTAAGGCTGTCTTGGGTCCAAGGGACCAACAATATTGATGCCCACCCTTTTCAAAGGGAGTGCCAATGACCAGCAACTTAGCATTTTCCCTGCTTTCCCACTGGCCTGGCAGGTTGGACAGGAGCTGCAGAATGCGTCTGAGGCTGTCTTTATCTGGGACCAATAGAAGTGGACAACAAGGCTCGCAAAGATCTTACCCTGCCCTGGCTATCCTGCCAGTTAGATATCATGAGCCAACCCCAGTAGGAAGGCCCTGTAACACAGGGGATTCCCAGCACACGGGCTGCTCAGGAACCTTATCCTCACTGTATATGAGGTCATTCTTCCAATTGATAAGGTGATCTCCAGAGCCATTGCAATTGGGTGGGCGTGCGCGGAGAAAAGAGCACATGGTCGGTCCTGAGTATAAAATCTTAATCCGTCAGTAAAAGCTGAATTATTGAGTTAAGACCACGAAGGTAGGAGGTCGCCCGTGACAATATTGTTGTGATGAAAACGTGGGAAGAATTCCAATGCAACCATATATCCGATCGTGGTCAAAACCAGGACTGAATTTCCATCCCCCTCGACGTGATGACTGCAAAGGTATGCTTGGCTTGGTGGCACTCAGATTGTCAAAACCACAAAGAATCCTGCTATTACAAAGTAGGACCGACAGCGAAGAAAAGTTAACGGTCCTTATGATTGACCGCAAACTTGTAGCGGGATAGTTCCCTAGGCTTTGATAGGCCTGCTCTCACCATTCACGTGGTCGGAATGCCGAAAGTTTCAGTCCTACTTTGTAATAGCAGGATTCTTTGTGGTTTTCACAAAGTCACGGGCACCCTCCTACCTTCGTGGTCTCAATAATTCAGCTTATACTGACGGATTAAGATTTTATACTCAGGACCGACCATGTGCTCTTTTAATTAGCAAGAGGACACTGACAACTTTAGGCTTCGTACAGAACGGTGCCATACTAATACTAAGCCCTGATGAAGTTCTTTGAAGGAGAACGAAACGCATTGGCTGGAATTTAAAGCGTTTTTTGGACATTGAATATAATTAAAAGAAATTTAATTAAAACTGCTTTGTGATCAATTGGACTTCATTTCTTCACACACGCCCAACCAATTTGCAATTTGAAGGATCTGGAACACAGTGGCACCAATAGAGGTTGATGTCAGGGCTGTTTGCGTTGGATAACTGGATATCAGAACTGGCATGAGGTGCAGAACTGTATAGTCAACCGGATCTCTAGAGCCATTTCCTGCTGCCTGTGCCTTAGCTTGCTGCCTCAAGCCCTTTAGAGTTGAGTATTCTTTCTGCTCCTAGTAGAATTCCTCCCTGGTGGACCCTCCCGCAACTTGCCATCCAGCAAGCTCAGGCAGGTCTCCCATAGCTGCAATGTCCTCCCCGGGAGGCTTTGTATTTGCTTCCACAGGCTCCCCATCAACCTGGATGGTGGGAACTTCAGGGGCTTGTTTCCCGTGCCCCTTGCACTTCCTGATCTTGGAAGCTGCCTAGGCCATTCTTCCAGAATTCCGTGACTCCCATCGTGGGCAACCATGGACTGGACTGTGTAGTCATACGAACCCACTCGGGTAAGCCTAACATCTCCAGGTGTGACCTGAGCTCCACTTCCTTCATGACGGTGTGCTCTACGTCGTGACGTAACAGACAATCTAAAGGGATGGCAGGTCTCGCAGCTTCTTTTAGAGATCCTGTGAGCCCCTCTCTGCTCCGCCCGCTCAAAGGGAACCAGAGCCACAGTGTAGAGGCTCTCACGGTTGTCTGGTGGAATGTATTAGGAATTACCTGTTTCAAGGACACCAGATGACCCTTCATAGTAGTCATACCGGTTCCTGGTTCTCTCAAAGCCTCCACCCTGTGCCCACTGATAGTGATCCTCTTCCTATACTTGGAAGCATTAGAAGGCATATGAACTTTTGGCATAACTCAATCCTCTAGGGACACCAATGTAACCGCTGCTCTCTCCCTCATGCCAACTGGGACTACCTCTTCCCCAAGCTCTGCACTCGTCAACCCAGATGTCTACCTACCAGAGGGAGGCTATGCCCTCTTGGGACGTGTGGTACCTCCCTTTGCGTGCGCATACTTGTAGCAGTCAGTACACTGGAGGACTAGCCTCACCGTTAGTCTGTCAAAGAAACCCTTTGTTTTAGGCTCAGACTGGGACTGGTTACTGGTGTTGCCTTAGGAACTATTTTGAGGGCCTTTAGAGAACTCATAATTTAGAAGTTTTTCTCCACGCTCTTCTGGTGGAACCCCTGAACATCCTTCTTCTGACCCTTCCTCCCCGAGATAAGTTTTGGACAATCTGGCGCTAACCTAGTGGTCCTTCTCCTTATCACGCTCCCTGGGGTCAGTGAGCTTACTATCAACTAGGGACTGGTGCAGCTCTGTAAAACAGATATTGAACATGTGGTCTCTTAATATCAAAATAAACAACCCAGTAAAATTATCATCTTTATAGCCCCCCCGTCCTAACCATTCAATGCCTTGCTAGCATAATCAAAAAAATCCACCCAAGACTGGTTCTGCATCTTTTGGCTAGCCGTGAACGTAAAACAGTACTATTTTGGAGTGAGTCTGAAATTGATTAGAAGGATAGTTCTCATTGGAATGTACTTTATCTGGTCCCCTGTCTCCAGTGTAAGCAAGGTATCCCTCCTCACTGAAGGCACGTGTTTCTAGAGTGAGGCCCCCCGAAACTCTTCTGGGACCCTGTGCCACCCCATAGGCAATCAAACATATGTCTGTCATCCCCTACCACTTATCTGGGCACCAGGTCTTTAGGTATTTGAACCTTTTGTCAGATACTGCAGATATGCTGCCACCATTACTGTTGGACTCGACTTGCTTGGCTCTGATGTCCAGCTCTTTGGGACGGTACTCATGAGCCATTCTCCTCTCCTCCTTGGGCAATTTCTTCTCCTCCAAGGCTCTCTCAGCCTTCTTTTGCTCAGCCTCCATCTCTGGTTTGGCCATCTGCAGCCTAAACTCCCTCTCTGCCTTCCCGTCCAGCAAATCCTCTGGGGACAGGCATTGTGAAGACGCACTCCTCTCCACTCTGGCAGTGAGTTCCAATTCAGGAGATGTCATCCACCAAGGGCTTCATCTCAAGGCTTTCCCCAAGGCCCTGCTCCTCCATAACCTCCACCTCATTCCCATCTTCCGTTGCTGTCAGGAACTGGTGAGCCTCCACCCAGGAACTCTGAGATTTCAGATGCTCCAGCTTCATGGTGCCTTTCTTGGTTGGAAATCTTCTTTCCTTACAGAATTGCTGGAGATTAACCATAGTACAGCTCTCCAGGTTGTTGGGCTCAAATTTCATTTATGCAGGTATGGTCACAGAGTCGGGTACAGTGAGAGTGATTTAAAAAGCAAAAGAGCTAATCCAGGAGAATTAAAAAGAAAATCTGAAACTTGTATCAAGTTATTTATCTGGGATTTTAGTGTAACACAAAATCACTGTAAGGCACTGCACAAATAGAAGTCCAATTCTTCATATCTGAACTTAACACAAATGTGGGAAATTGGGTTACTGGTTGAGGGGCGTGAACCCCTACTTAAGCAGCAACTATAATTTCTGTCATGGTGAAGTCACAAGCAAACTCTAAATTAACCTGTGCTCCACCTTCTGGTAGCTTGGCACAAAAGCAGTCTTAACTTAGAGGCAATGCATAAAGTATGCAGCACTTAATAAAGTGAAAACACAACACAAAAAATCCCACACCAATTTAGAGAAATAGAATAAAATGTAATTAATCATTTGAGACCAAAACTAAAAAAAGCCAATCTATAGAACCGGAAATATGCAGTTTTAAATTAAGTGAAAATGTTACTTAGAAGCATAAAGCGCCAATTATGGTTATCTGGTTGCGCTGGGTTCAGGCGGACAGTGATGGAGTGCAAGTCGTATACAAGGACCCAGTTAGATCCACTGAACAAAGTACCTTAAATCCTGGTTGTGGAGCATTGCAAGATCATGTGTCGAGACAAGTGTCGCACAGCGGCGCTTCGGGGACCTGCAGCGCTGTGATACGGAGTCCTGCGTCGTCATCGGAGATGCCGTTGACGAGGGGTTTGCAGTGCGAAGTCCTGAATCATGCAATGGTAGTTCAGAGGAGGCTGTGAAGTAAAGTCCTGCACTGGGGATGCGCCACACAGCGCCTGTTCCGAAGCAGAGCTGTGAGGAGATGCGCTGCATCAGTTCTGCCCACAGGACCACAGCTGGGCTGACAGGGGCACCTTCAGGCCCACTTGCAAGGGTCAAGGTGGCACCACTTGTGGGGCAAGACTCGCATCAGGTAGAGTCCAAGTGCATGGTTCAAGGTTGTTGGAACCTTTCTGTTCTTGAGTCTCTGATCAGGAAGCCAGCCAACTATCCCTTGGAGTCACTTTGGTGGTCCTTGGTTCAAGATGCAGGTCCAGTCCTTCTCACTCAGACAGCAGGGCAACAGAGTAGCAGTCCTTCTTGCAGAGCAGTACAGCAGCCCTTTGGAGTCTGCCACAGGTCCAGAGTTGTACTGAAGAATTGGGTCTAAGGGTCCATTATTTATACCTTTTGCCCACTTTGAAGTAGAAAAAGGTTCTGAAGGTTTCCACCCCCAATGTGTTTGGAATTTCCTGCGTCCTAGCTTGTCTGAGGTTACAAAAGACTAGTGACAAAACCCTTGGTGAGGGTGATGGGCAGAGCCTTTGTGATGTGCAGGTGTGGTAGGTGACAGCTCCTTCGTTCGAGTCGGAGATGGCCCATCCAGACAACACCTGCTACCCCTCTGTCTCACTGTCTGGGAGCAATATTCAAAGACCAGCTGCCAGCTACATCTAGTCATGTGACCTAGAATACAGGCTGCAGGCACCAAATGGTTGGAACAAGAAAACACCAACTTTTTTTAAAGTGGAATTTTTAGAATTGTGACTTAAAATCTGAATGTACCATTAAAGAGGGTTTTAAATTAGATTTCTTTAGACACCACATATGATATTCCTACCTGCTCCCAATTGAAAGTCATCACTTATTAAATGCAATAAGTTAACCCAATGTTATCCTATGGGAGTGGCAGGCCTTGCATTAGTGAAAAACACATTTTCACTGCTAGGACATGTAAAAGTTAAAAGTGCATGGCAACTTTTTTAATACACTGCCCTATGAGTTGTTTAGAGCCTACCTTAGGGGTGAATTATATGTTTTAAAAAGGAAGGTTTAGGCATTCCAAAAGATTTATTTTGCCAGATCGAAATGGCAGTTTAAAACTGCACACACAGGCTGCAGTGTCAGATCTCAGACATGTGTAAATGGCTGCTTAAGTGGGTGGCACAATGAGTGCTACAGGCCCACTAGTAGCATTTAATTTACAGGCACTGAGCATATGTAGTACCTGTTTACTATGGACTTACAAGTAAATTAACTATGTCAATTGGATGGGGGGGCGTGGCCAACTGCCGAACATGCTCCGTGAACGAGCTCCGTGCCCGGACCTGCATAAATCCTGCTGGATCGACGCCTATGGACCTCTGAATCCACGCAGTGGATCCTGTACCACACTTTTGGACAAATCTGTTCCAACATATAGTATTTGCAATATTACAAACGTATTTATATACAATAAATGTAAAGTTTCTGCAAAAAAAAAAAAACGGGGAAAAGGAATGGATGTGCAGAGACTTAAACTTTTGTCAGCAAACAACATGAATGTATTTACCATTTCAAGCTTTTTGACATTTATCATGAAAAACAGTGGTTGCTCCAAGGGGAACGTGCAGAGAAATAGTGAAGTATGAGTGGGTGGGGAAGTATTCCCAGCGTGAAATCTTAGAAGAGAAAGTAGACAGGTTCAAGGTGAGATTGATTAAGTGTATCAATATGGGTGTCCTGGCCAACTCATATATTTTACATGGTCTATTTACATTGGTTAGTGCAGTCACAGATTGTAATCATCTGTGACACGTGATCATTAGGGACTTGGTAGGTTCAGGTACAGGGGAATGTGTTTGTCGATGTTTCGACCCGACTTGTGGCATATGGGACAGTTGGACCTTTGCCTGCGAGTCTTCCTCAGGACCGGACGGGGTTGGGCAGGGAGGCAACCAGCCTGTGCTTTAGAGCAGTGTTTCCCAAACTTTTGGCGCCTGGGGACCCCAATTAAGTCACCACTGGAAGCGGGGACCCCCAAGCAATTTGTAGGATTTAAATTTCAAACAGTAATTCGAACAAATTAAACACACATGTGCACACATATTTACAAGACCCTATCCCCAAGGGAATGTCACTTTTTGTGATGTTCCCATGGTGATAGGGGCTTTGCCTTAATTACAAGATAGCGTTGTGGCACTTACCAGTGCTTAACGCTGCCTTGCACATAACGCCCCCTTTCATGCAATACTTAGCGTGAAAGAGGTGGTCAGTGGGTGTTGCGGTGGGCGTTCCACTGCAACACCCATTGATTTTTATGCTGCCTCCTATTTACAAGGGCAGCGTAGATAGGAGACTGCGCCAAAATTGAAACCAGGAAACACATGGTCTTAACTTGGCGAAACGATGAGAAATGCTTTATTTCTCCTCGATTTTGCTTTTTCCATGTGTGCTGCCTTATGCAGTACACACGGAAAAAGCAAAACGCATTGGTTTGTTTATGTTCAGGAAGGCGACCCTTCCTGCACATAAACAATCTTTCAAAAAATTAATTTTGTAACTTCCATGTGTGCTACATTAAGCAGAACACATAGAAGTGACAAAGCAGCATTTCAAGATTGTTTATGTGCAGGAAGGAGGACCTTCCTGTACATAAACTACCTTCCCCTGCACACAGATGCCCTTGCACTATGGTGCAAGGGTGTCTGCATTGGCGCTACCCTGCTAAATGTAGCACCAGCGCAGGAGGTAACGCAGAGCTGCAACATATTCTTGTAAATATGGTGCAGCCCTGTATTTCAGAAGTGATGGAGCCTGTCAAGCCAAGGACGCTAACGACACGCTCCTCCACTTCTGTTGTAAATATCCCTCTTAATATTTTATATTGAAAGAATTTGCAAAAACAAAATAATTTAATCTGAAGATTGGTGCTGCATCCCAGTGACTAACTTTTAAATGGCTGGTTTTATTTTGCAGTATGAGGCTTCTGCTCCTGCCAGGGCCAGACTGGAAACCAAAAGCAGCCCTAGAAAATATTTTCAGACCAGTCCCCATACAGTTCACACCAAGTGCAGTGAGTGAGCCTGGCTACTACAGAGGGGGCTTTGTAAGGCTCTCCCCCAAAATATTTGGGGAAACAATGGTGCAGTCTACAACACATTTATCATTACGTATTGAATTTGATTAGCTTTTAAAGAATAGGAAATGAAAACCTTACTATGCACCAGGGTACGACAATCTGGGAAGAAAAATAAGTTACTGACAAAAGCAGTAACTCACTGACCTATGCACATGAAATAAAAACATTTTTTAAATGCATGGTACACGTTCTTTGCAGTAGGCATATTAACCCTCTGTGCTACATTAGATAAATTAAAGCTGCCACTGGACAAAACTCTCATCTCTCTCCTGCAGGTACATTAATTACTGGTGTTATCTTGACACTTTTATTGTTGTTTGAAAACCGCTAATGATACAGGAAACTTTCCAGTGCTTTTAAAACTGCTGCCTGCGGACGCCCAGGGAATGTGTCAAGGACCCCTGGGGGTCCGTGGACCACAGTTTGGGAAACACTGCTTTAGAGACCTCATCAGCATTAGCAGCATAGCGGGAAGGGTAGCTGTGTCAGAGACATTATTCCTTATCCTCGGAAGCCCAGGGGTCAGTCCGGGTGACAATTGAATTGTTCAAGATCTTTGCTTAGATCGGTGTACGCTGACAGCGTACATGAGTTGGCCAGGACACCCAGATTGATGCACTTGATCAATCTCACCTTGAACCTGTCTACTTTCTCTTCTAAGAGGAATGCACCCCCCCCCCCACAGCGAAAGCAACGCGCACACTGTTATTTGTTTGCACCGTTGTGCACCTGGTTTAGGCCAGCCTAGTTCCCGCTGCTGGCTCGAGTATTGTAATTCATAGTTTAATATTCACTTCAACCTAGCCCCCTAATCCCGCTACACTGGGTATTGCCGCTCCCCCCACGCCACACATGCTCTTATTGTTAGCGCACACTGATCGCATATGCAGGATAGTTACAACGTAGTTACTTGGAATGTGTGGGGATTGGGGTCTGTCCACAAGAGATATAGAGTACATACGCAACTCAATAGGCGACAGGTGCACATTGTAACCTTGCAGGAGTCCCACCTGACCACAGCTGAGATAGCTAAACTGCGCAAGAAATGGAGGGGACAAGAATTTTCCACATCATACTCTGCCTTTGCTGTACTGAATAGCACTATCGATAGATCTCACCACCCCCCCCCCCCTCTAGCTGGTACTAGCTCCATAAGACAGGCAGACGCGCTGCGTGACTGGGCTGACAGATGGGGGTTGGGAGATGCTTGGAGACTGAAACATCCGACTAGCAGGTAATACTCCTTTCTCTCATATCCACATCAATTACACACTCGTATAGATAGGATTTTCTGCTCCAATCCCATCACGGTCCAGGTCACGCATGCCACGTATTTGGGTGAGACACTTTCTGACCATAACCCATTTAAAATTATGCTGGCATGGGGCAGAATCCCCACTCTGACAAGGGAGGGCCGGGGTGCTCCTGATTTCCGTGCCTACTGCTATGCCTGTCAACTGCAGTAGCTATCGTACTGGTTAGCGCGACATAACCTACACTAGATAGACTATACCCCGCGGATGTAGATCGGGGAGGCCTCCACACACTACTCCTGGCGGTGGCTCGTATACCGGTTGGTGCCCCGCTGCTCCTATGCACAGCA